>NC_044551.1:179327213-179943879 GCF_007565055.1 Rhinopithecus roxellana
AGCGTACATCTACTCTATGATTCAGCAATTCTATTCCTAGGCGTTTACCCAAGAGAAACGGAAACGTGTTCACAAGGAGACTTGTGAAAGAATGCTCATAGCAGCTTTACTCAGAATCGTTCCAAACTGTAAAAAATCCGAATGTGCATAAACAAGGGAATGGATTAATAAATTGTAGTATGTTCCTAACATGAAAAGCACTTGGTAATAAAAAAGAATAAACTTGTTACACAGAACAACTTGCATGAAATTTAAAGATGTTGTACTTAGTGAAAGAAGCTAGACAGAAAAGTATGCATTGTATGATTCCATTTATTTGAAGTTCTACAACAGGAAAAAATAACTTATGATGAAAGAAACAACCCTGTCTATCTCTTCTGTAGTAGCAACAGTTCTAATTTCTTTCATCACACCTAGAAGATGAGATGAGGGAATGTTCTGGAATGATACAAATGTACTGTATATACATAGGCATGTGGTTTACAAAATATATAAATCATATAACTACTTAAGATCTGTGCTTTTTATGATACATAAATTATATCTTAACTTAGGAAGAGGTAAGAAGTACAAATAGAGTTATTAATTATATTCAAAAGAGATATTTCAGTGAGGTCATGGAGCAGACCCTGTATCTTGCAAAACAGAAAATCTAGATCGTACTTTTGGGAATTTTATCCTCAAGGGGAGTAAATCATCATACTTGTTTGACTTGAAACATGGTAGTTTTGTTTAATTTAGGAAAGGTGTGATAAAATTTTTAGAATTAAAAAAAAATGAGCAAAAGAAGGATGAGATTTAAAAAAAAAACAAAAAAACTTGTATCCAAAAAGACCTAGGAATTGATAGTAGTGCTTGGGAATGAGGTAAAATCATCCCTAAGCTTTGCACACTTGAATCACATCAGTTGAAGCAAAAGTGCTTTGTACCCTTAAATTCTGTTTATAGTTTTTGTTGTTGTCGCTTGTCTATAACTCCAACCTACATTATTACAGTTAAAAGCCAAATGCATATCTACTTAAAATCATTTTGGGAGTTTTAGAAATTCTTTTGCAAATGCAGTATTTAACAAAATTTATTGTGTTCTCCTTTCCTGTATGTTTATTTGGTGAACCACTTGCTTGGTGTTGAGAAGATGAGAAAATTGTTATTCAAGCTCAAGGAACACAAATATTATGCAAGCTTAAACTTCACAAGAAAGGAAGATATAATACTTCAGTACCATTGGCATTTTACTCATTTTCTTAAACTAGTGTCTCAACTTCTTTGGGACTGCCATAATAACTCTGAAAGCAAAGGTCCGGATGGCAGTTGGTTTTCATGTCCCCCTATCTAAAGCAAAAGGTGCTTTAGAGCCTACTATGTTTTAAAATAAAACATTACCTAAAATAATTCACATTTAAGAATTTTATGAACGCGTCCAGGATAAAGAAATAGCTTGGGTGCAGCAAAAACAGAAACCAAGCAAGATTGGGGATCCCTGCATAGCAAGAAACACCTTTGATATTGCTACATCTGAGATAAACAATAAGAAAACTATTAAAGTTTCACATTTAGCTATAATCTGTTTGAGTGTGATACTGTTGAACCCAGGCTGCCATAAACCACCCTGGGGCCTTCTGCAGTGAACAAATATAGCAAATGACTCCATGCTAATATTTTTCAGGGGCTCAGACTTTAATCTATTAAATATTTTATTTCCTAGTTTTATATTATTCTTTAGGGGACTGAGAATATTTACATGGTGTTCCTCTCTATTATTTTATATAGTCTTTTTGATATTGAATCTATTGTACTTAACACAAATATTATCATTTTATTCATACTAATTTGTCAGTTTATATAGTGGATTTTAGTAGAATGCAAACCTATAGGGAGAATACTATATGGTATTACACAAACACAAATAAATTAATGTTCCCTATCCTTCACAAAAATACAGGAGGTTTCCATCAAGGTAGTTTTTTCTGAGAATGGGAACCTGGAATTTTGAAAAGAATTTATAACATAGTGATTAGAATACTGATTTTGGAGCCAGACTATTGGGGTTTAGAAGTTGTTTTGCCTCCGTGTATTTCAAATTATTCATCTGTGCAATGGTTTTTTTTTTTTTTTTTTTTTTTTTTTTGAGACAGGGTCTCACTCTGTTGCCCAGGTTGAAGTGCAGTGGCATGATCATGGCTCACTGCACCCTCAACCTCCCAGGGCTCAGGTGATCCTCCCATCTCAATCCCCCAAGTATCTAGGATTACAGGCATGTGCCACCACTCCCCACTAATTTTTATATTTTGGGTAGAGACAAGGTCTCATCATGTTGCCCAGGCTGTTCTTGAACTCCAGGACTCAAGCCATCTGATCACCTCGACCTCCCAAAGGGCTAGGATTGCAGACATAAGCCACTGTTTCCAGCCCTGTGCGATGGAATTTAAAATAGTAACAATACCTACCTCACAGAGCTTCTGTGAGGAATAAATAAGATCAATACTGCTGAGAATACTACTTTGCCATAGTAGGTACTCAATAAATATTAGCCATTATTACTGGGGTGAAGATAAATGACTTCGTGCTTCCAGTAGCTGCTCTACTTAACTGAAATGTTGTACATACCCATACAGACACACAAACACAACACTGGATTAAGTTCTAAAATATGTTTGAATCCACACAGTCATGGCTCTGGATTAAGGACTCCTCAACAGGCAATTCTAGATCAACTGTATTACTTCTTCCATTAATCAATGGATAATTTATTTATCAAATGCCTCATGGCTCAAGTAAAATTTCAATCTTTTAAGCACACACCGTACATGACCATCCCCAAGTGCTCTCCATGGTTGCTTTTAAACCCATCCCCTTTTCTGAAATACTGGAAAGAAAGGGACTCTTCTTAATTAATACATTGGTTCCTATTTTCTTTCATAAGGTGGCTATACTCATTATTTTTAGGAGCTCTCCAGTTCTCCATTCAGTGCATAGACAGCTCCCTGAAATATTTAGTTACTGATCATACTATCCTTCTAATCTTCTTTTCTCGTTGGTCTATTCACTCACGGCTGACTTGCATCTTCTGTCAAAGTCCCTACAGATGAAACTGTATGTCCACCCCCCAACCCCACTGATTTATACGTATATATATAAACTCCTATTCTGCAAAGAATGCCACTTAGAAAGGTTGTTAATCACCACATGCTTGTTCTGAATTGTATTGTTCTGCATTGCATCATGCAGCTTGATTGTAAGTTCCACAGGGCATAGCCTTTGTTTGCCATGCCCCGACTATTGTTCAGCACAGTGCACATTGATGGGACTATAGAAAAAACAAACCATGGCTTTACCCACGTTTCCATTTTAATTGTCAAATGGAATGGTTTAAAAGCACAATTCACACAAGAAGTTGAGTATACAGCCTCTGAAATGGCTAAAATAAATCATGTAAACTTTAGAGGTTAAGGCTATCTTTTTAAATGTAACTTTCAACTTTTGTTCATTTGTCATTCTTTTACTCTGAAAATTACCTGAAAGCCAACCATGCATATCTAAATGATTGCAGGTACGCTTAGCTCATGTGACTTGGGTGAAAAGTAACTGGGTGTAGAATCTAGTACTCAGATATGCTTGGCACTGCCAGAATTACAGGGATCACGAACAATCTGTTAAAGGATTTCACAAGCTGGCTCTGTAAAAGGTACCATTTCCCATCAAAGACCACAATTAGCACCATGGACAGCAGACGTTACATTCTAACCTGTGTTTTTTTTTTTTGTGAGGGAGAAATTATAAAATAAGAAAAAAAAAAATCGACAGGTAATCTCTTGCCAAAGCACAATTTGCATTATCTCTAGGAAATGGCAAGCATAGCATTTCAGGCAGTTGCCAAGTGTTTTAACTGCTTCTGCCTGACATCAGTTCCTATTGCACATCTCCTATAGCACAGTTGGGATCGTTTTAGTGCATCTTTGGAATTCCATATCTTAACCAAACAGAGTGCTGACTAAATGGTCAAAGATCTAGATGAACTCTAAAAAATACCAATGTTACAGATGACAGACATGCAAATACCATAAATATAAAAGCAGATCCCAGGACAATTGACTTATAAATGGATGCATCATACAGGTCTAAATGCACAGCTTCTCCAAGGTCTAATATATAAATACAGACAATAAGTCTATGTTTTAAAATAAGTTCATAACCATATGTTTTAGAAATTTCTGTATCAGTTTATTTGATTAGTAGTGATCTTTTATCTTTGAAGATGGAATGATACAATGTGGAGTTTTCTGTAATTCTGTATCCTAAGAATTTCCCAAGGCATTTGTCAAAAGCAGAATCTCAGACTCTACTCCAACTATTAATACTGATCTTCCAAGAGAGAATCTTAGATATCTCTGTCTCTAAAAACCCTCTCAGCTGATTTTTATTGATTAGGCAATGGTGCTGGAATAGTAAAATGGTAAAATGAAATTGGAAATATCAAGCACTGGTTTCTTGTTTGCATTGTTTGGATACTGACAGACACCTGCCTGTAGGCCTTGGGTTATTTGAGCATTTGAAATCTCCTTTTTCTCACACAGAAAAAGAAGGATCTAGACTGGGTATTCTCTATGGTACTTTTTTACTCCAACATTCATTCTAGGATTCCAATTAAGAAGATGAGCTGGATCATATTGTTTTCTGATTCATCTTTACATATCTGAGAGATTAAGTAAGCTTGCCAGGAACAAAGCACATTTGCTTTGTTGTTTCTCTTGATACATATAACTCAAGGCTAATTTCCCTACTGCATGTCAATGCATTAACACTGATGTAGGAAAAAAACCTACTTGAGAAATTTGGATTGTGGGGGTGTTTGGAAGGGGAAAAGCAATATGTAAAAGTGTTTGATACAAAGATTAATTTAGGTCTTAGCAGACTCTTAGAAGGCTCTTTAAACATCTATTCATGATATGGCCACAAGCCCCTGGAGAGTCAAATAAATTATTCTAAGATTCTTTCATCAGATAATGGAGGCTAATTTGAAGAAGTAAATAGTAATTGCAATATTAAGCAATTCAAACCACTGTTACAACTATTTCTGGAACTCCCCATGCTGACAGATTTATTTGATGCTAAGTCCTTTTCCCTCATCTTTTAAAAAGCATTTTACATAATCCGGCATTACCTATTTTACATATGTGGCATTTTGCTTAGCATTAAAGTAGTTTATTTGGAGAAGATTCTTTACAGACTATTCTGGGGAACAGCCTGCTACTCTTTTCATGTAGCAGCAAAAGATGCAGGGATGCTTGTTTAAATGTGGCTTCTCTTAACAGCTTGTAGAGCTAGGGAGCAGAACAAGAGTGTAAACATTATTAAAATAATCTATAGTGCCAAATGCAAGGAAGCAAATGCCAAAACTTCTCCAAAAGTAGCATGGAACTGACAGAGAATGCATACTCCAGTATTTACACTCTTGCTTTACTATGACTTACCAAGGTTCAGGCACCAGCCACGTGTACTCCTCCTCTTCCCAACGGTGCTGCAGGGAAAACAACAGGTGTTTCTAGTCAATAATCCAGTGTAACACAGTCAGTAAAGACCCAGGTAGGCCTAGTAACCCGCAGATTTGCTTTAAGATTTTCTTTTAGTAGTGTCCTTCGCTTTTCTGATCTTTGGGAAACATGCACACGTACGCGTGCACACACACGCACACACACACACACAAAGTTGTTTGTATAAAACCAATTCCTTCCCATTGTTTGCTGGATTCAAAAATGTTCCAACCCTGACAACAAAGGCATTAGGTAAAAAAGAATGCAGTAGATAAATCTTGTGGCTCCCATAGAAAAGAATACAAACATAGGGATTTGTGATCATGCCAAGTACTTTCAGTGTAACCACCTCTGCCCTTTGTAAAACACTAGCTGCTCTCTACATGTACATGAATGGAGTTCAGATGCAGAGATGAGACACAGCTAAGTCCTTGGGATCCTCTTTTGAAGACTGTGTAGGAGTGTGTTGTGAGGAGTATGGAAGCTGTTTCTGCTAGGCATGAATTTTAATCTATACCCCGTGGTCTCCTAGAGGTCTGAAGGTTTTGTACGAATGAGACAGGAATTTACCCGTGCCCTGAAAAAAGATGATGTTATAGGCTGTTTTCCTTGGCAACAGGATATGTATGTGGTCCCTCCAAGGAGACTAACTGTGCCTGACAGCTGGTGAGTCTCGCGCTACTTGAATTGGTTTACTCGTAGTTAATCCAGTTCTAGGCATTAATTGACAGTGGCTGGATGTGACAGGGCTATTTTGGTTTTGCTTTTTTACTATTGAATCTAAAAGATAAAAGAAAATTACTGAGGTTGCAGGTTACAAGTTTGGATAGCTCATTATAAAATCTCTATCGAGATATAGAAAATCTTGTTCTCTGCAATTTTTTTTGTATCACTACCTGATTTTTAAAACTAAAGTCTTGGCTGTTCTAATTTAGTACAAACTTATCCATCAGATCCCATTGTTGATTGTGGAAATACTGTTATGTAGTAAAAATTCCTTAGATAGGTTTTAAGCTCCTAGAAGGTAAGTTAGAGCTAACATATTTCTGAACACATAGTTGTCATATATTGAATGAACAAATAAATACTGATAATGTGAACAATATTGATAAAAATGGTTTTGAGTGTTTATTAGGTGTCAGGCATATATTACTTATCTTATTTGCATTATTTCATCTAATTTTCAAAACAACCAAGTTAAATATTTTTTCATAAAAATTAACAGGATAAGTAATTTGCCTAAGATCCCATAGTAAATAAGTAGCCAGGAAACTAGTCATGTCTTGCTGCTTATTTATAACATTAAAATGTCTTATGAAGAACTTATATCTGACTAATAAGATTCATGTAAATATACAGATGAAAACATACTAGCCATATTTTTCAGTTTATTTTATAACATCATGTTAAGTAAACGAGCAAGATACAGATACTAGATATTATATAATTATATGTGCATAAGTATATACACATATACCTACAAATATTTCTTTACACATACACACAGACATGTTTGAAAAATGTGAGTGCACTTTCTTCTGGCCAGTGAAATTGCAAGTGATTGTTTTATGTTTTATGCTTATGTCTATTATTTTGCAAATTTGTATATGTATTAATTGTATAATAAACATTTTTAAAGACATCTAGCAAACTAGAACTCTGAGATCAGTAATTGATACAGTCCAACCTGAGCGGACCTCATGAAGGAAGGCAACTGAGCTAGTCTAAAAGATTCCATCAGATTTACATAAATGGAGAACGTGGAAAAAGACGTCAAGAGACAGGAGAAAACCTTTCCAGCAAAGTCAGAGGCATGCTTGGGAGCATATTCTAAAGACAAGCACAGGCCAATTTTCTACACCAGATAGTGGCCAGCATATTTTTTTTAAAAAGGGGGTGTCATAAGGAGAAAGGTATCACCTATTTCACAGTATTCAGGATGAGTATATTCAGCCTTTCTCCCACCATTCCCATAAAGAAGTCTGGAAATATGTAAATCCTCAACTAAAAACTAAAATTCAATTCACTTTCAAAACAGCATGTCAGTCATGTTAGTCATGGTCCACCATCTTTGCTGTTCCTTTTTTACCCCTTACATGGCTCAAAGGTCCTGCTGTATTAGATAGGCATCATATCACACTGTGAAGTCATTCATACTTGGGTATAAAATCCTGTCTCTTGCAAAACTGCCCTAACATTAGTGCCTTCTTCTAGTGCTGTGATGAGGAATGTGAAGGATACAATAGGTCAAGTCCTGAGTCAGGCAGAATACCAGGCACAGGAAAACAGTTCCACAGGTGGTAGCAGTTAACAACTGTAAATCATTACTTCTAGAGATAACTGAAGGGGGCAGTGACTGGCAAAAGTGCTGGTGGTGAGCATGGAAAGCCCTCTTGTGGAAGAACATTTGCCTCATCGTGATGCCATATAATCTATATACACTCTACAATTTCTACCATTAGTCATTCCACTGGCATAACAGGAAAAGACTCTTGCTTAGATGCAGCAGGCTTATGCAAAGAAATAGGAAAAAGGAAAGGAATTAAACATGTACTAACAAACTTGTATTTCTCCAGGCACTGTGACAGGCACTTTATACACATTTCTGTATTGAGATCTCACATATCACTTAAAATGTTTCTGGTTTCTGTGTTTGTTTGTTTCTTTTAGAAACAAAGTCTCACTCTGTTATCCAGGCTGGAGTGCATTGGTGAGATCACAGCTCACTGCAGCATCAACTTCCTGGGCTCAAGTGATCCTCTCGCCTCACCCTCCCTAGTAGCTGAGGCTTCAGGCATGCACGACTATGCCCAGCTAATTTTTTAAAATTTTTTATAGAGGTGGATCTGGCTATGTTGCCCAGGCTGGTCTCAAACTCCTGGGTTCAACTCGTCTCTCTGGCTTGGCCTCTCAAAGTGCTGGGATTACAGATATACACCACCATGCCCAGCCCATTTTTAATCCCATTTCAAAGACAGGTAAACATTGGCTCCAAGGGAGCACTTCATTTGCTTAAAGCTACTTGGTTAGAATATGGGGAAAAAAAGGAATCCCAGTCTACCTCTGTGCTTCCCAAATCCATGGTCTTTCCCTGAGGAGTCATGTTTCATTGGAAAGAAGTATGACTTAACGTGGTATTGCAGCATGAGCAAAGAAAACCTGAGTTCTGGGCCCACTGACCATCTCTTTATTCTTGGTGAGATAATGTAGTTCTCTGTAGTTATATCAACTATTCAAGGATGGAATTACATTCTAATAAGATATCAGGACCCCTTCCTTTCTAAAACCTATCAAATCTAATTATTTAAAGCCACGGATGGTAAACACTTAATAAGAATAACTAAGGCTTATATAGTCTTTAAGTATGTGTCAGGAATTATTCTAAACTCTCTATATATTATCTCATGGATTTCTGACACTTCTATGGCATAGTTACTAGATATTATTACCAATATTTTACACATAAGAAAACCAAGGCACACAGCTATTAAGTAACATGCCAAAGGTCACATAAATGGCAAAACAGGGTCCTTAATCCAAAAACTCTGGATCCATTTTGTGCGTATAGTGGCAATGCAATCATCAGATCTTTGGGTCAAGTTATTCTGAGAAAAGCAAACACAGAATATACATTTCAGTGGAAAATGACCTGGTGCTTAGGGGTGAGCAACCCTGTATAGCCAGAAAAGTATTGTGAGGCTACCGAATAACTAGAGTAGAAAGATCAATAAGAAAAACAAGACCAATATGCAAACAATTGCCATAGGTTTCACAAATTTGCACAAGCAGTCATAGTTTCTGTGCCATCAGGTAACTTGGAATCCAGTCACATCTGCAGGCAGCAGCCCTCAGATTTTTCAGGGGAAACCATCCTTCCAGTTCTCAAAGACTCTGGTTCTCACAGTGTGGCCACTGTAGCAGCAGCAGCAGCATCACCTAAAAACTTGTTATAAATGCAAATGATCAGGCCACAACCCCAACTTGTTGAATCAGATGTTCTGGGAAATTTAGCCCAAGCAATCTGCACGTTAATAAGCTCTTGTGGGAAGGCTAATATGTGCTAAAGCTTTAGAATTACTGTTTTAAGACACGTGGCTTGGATACGTCTAATCTGGATCTGAGTTTTTTTTTTTTTTTTTTTGAGACGGAGTCTTGCTCTGTCGCCCAGGTTGGAGTGCAGTGGCCGGATCTCAGCTCACTGCAAGCTCCGCCTCCCGGGTTCACGCCATTCTCCTGCCTCAGCCTCCCAAGTAGCTGGGACTACAGGCGCCGCCACCTCGCCCGGCTAGTTTTTGTATTTTTTAGTAGAGACGGGGTTTCACCGTGTTCACCAGGATGGTCTCGAACTCCTGACCTCGTGATCTGCCCGTCTCGGCCTCCCAAAGTGCTGGGATTACAGGCTTGAGCCACCGCGCCCGGCCTGGATCTGAGTTTTGAAGTGGGCTTTTAAATTAGATGTGGCTGATCAGTCTTAAAAAAGTGGCTGATTCACCCATGTGGAGGCCATCAGACACAATTTTGAGAATCTTATTGGAAATGTTGAGAGGAAATCATATGAGACTCGATTTTATTGTCATTGCTAAGGGAAAGCCTGCTTTGGGAATGGAACCAACACAGAGAAATACAAAGGAGACCAAAGTGGGTGGAGCTGTGCCATCTTCTGTCAATATCTTCGGCATCTCAGAGTTCCGTCAGCACAAACCATGTATGGTCCTGTGTCCATTTATTTATGTTGCTGCTTCTGCCCAGAATGTTATTCTCACTACTTTGCCTTCCTCAGGCTGAATTAACCATTTACTGTTCTCATTCATGCACCAGCTTTGTCTTATGTTGAACACAGCCCTAAAGACATTCCACAGTAGGTAGTTATTTTTGTTTCTCCATACCTTTCCCACACCCAGTGAAAAAAAATCTCCTTGAAGGTAGGAGAGCAACATTTACGTATATGTGTGTGTGTGTGTGTGTGTGTGCGTGTGCATATATATATATATGTGCATATATATATGCACACGCACACACAGATTTATTCCTACATAAAATTATACAAGCATAAATATATGTTATAAATATATACTTAATATATATAATTTTATATACAGGTATATATACATACCTTTATAATTTATACCTATATAATGTTACTATATGTCACCTATATAATACTATACTATAATGTCACCTAAACGTTACTATATAATTTATACCTATATAATGTTACCTATATAATTATACCTATATAATATAAATTATATAGGTATATAATAATTTATACATACAATATAAATTATATAGGTATAAATTATTATACCTATGTGTTATACCTATATAATTTATACCTATATAATTTATATTGTATAGGTATATAATATTTTATATTATATAGGTATAAATCATATAGGTATAATTTATATATTTATATCTTCATATTTATTATATAATTTATATATAAAGCATATAATTTATATTATATAGGTATAAATTATTATACCTATATATTATACCTATATAATTTATACCTATATGTTACTATATAATGTTACTCATATAATATTACTGTATTATGTTACCTATATGTTACTATATAATTTATACCTAGATAATTTTACCTATATAATGTTACCTGTATAATGTTACCTATATAATTTATACCTATATGTTACTCTCCTCTCCATTATATATATACACAAACATACACACATATATACATGTTTATATATTATTTTTATATATAAATGTTATACATATATCAAAGTAACATATATATATCTCTCCCTAATTCTCAGCATCATAGTAGTTGCTTAATATATGTTTGCTGAATAGATAACTTTCCTACATCACCAATGAGATTATTACAAGGATCAAATGAGAACAAGACATAGAATAGACTTAGCAAAATATAAAGCTCTATACAAACTTGAGTCACATTTATAATTATTAACTTCTTCTCTTGTGGGCTCGTCTTTTCCACAATTGGGCCATCATAAGAAATAATTGGGAAGTAAGACTGATAAACCCTGTATATCTGTAGCAAATTAATTACAAATATAACAGCAATTCTTTGGTGCTTCTTGCATGAAATCAGCACATAAATCAAAAAAATCAACCACTGCAATAAAAATATAAAGGACAGGTTGTGGTGTTCTGATTATGCATTATATGTAGATTTGACTTAGTCTGAGTGATTAAGCACAAGAGTGGCACAGGGAGCAATTGAGATGAGGCTTTGAAGCAAAGGAAATCATAGGTGTAAAGGCCCTACGGCAGCAGGTATCTGCTGTGAGGGGTGCTGGAGAGGTAGTCAGAAGTTGTAGAGGGTGCTAGACTAGGTTAGAGAGTGGTTTTTATTCCAAGAGTAATGAGAAACCATGAAAACATGTTAAGAGATGAATGACATAATCAGATTGCTGCTTTGAAATACATATAGCCTGGATCTTGTGGCTTTTACTCAGCCAGACCCCACCCTGATATTTTATAGTTTTTATTACTTCTGAATTGTAAGGTTAAAAATGCCATAAGTGTTTGCAACCTTTTAAAAGTTACACTTATTTTATTTTTCCTTTCACTTGAGCAGTAAAATTTGTTAAATACTCTTGGGTTTGGGAGAGATTCCTGTTACCTTTGCATTATGAAAAATGAAGTTTGAATTTAATAGATTCTAATAACCATTATTTAAGAAAGCGCCTCATACAAAATTAAATTGTGTAAACACAAAAATTAATATACACATATTTGATGGCTGCATGCATTATAATGTATTTACTAACTTCATTTGTAATATTTAAAATAAATGTGGACTGCCTAAGGAAAATTAACACTTATAAAATTATTTTTTAAACAATCACTTTGGCAAATCATACACATAAACACCACAGAAGCATGTGTTCTTATGAATTTTGAAATTAGAAATTATAAAACACGGGTGCTTCCAGCCACTTCTTTTAGTGGACATCCAATTAAAGCAATGTTGCACTAAAAAGAAATATAGAAATCCCTAAGGAAATTGGAGAGATTGTATACAAAACCTCATGACACAATCAATAATGTGCTTTGACTGTAGAATTCTTCAGTTTATTCTAGAGAAGTAAAAAATCGTTTGTTACATTTTCCCTCTAGATTCTAGTTATTATGCTAACTTTATATTCTTTTAAAAATTGTTTTGTTTAACTTGGATGCTCCAGCAATATTGTTTGCAGATGTTTGACACTGCCCCGCCTAAATCACAGATTTGACACTCCCACATAATCTTCATGTTTCTCCACTGCCACTTTAGGAATACATGATTGCTATTGTCAGCTACAATTACCACCCACTGCAGAGGTTTGCTTAAGCTGATTAGTTAGAGAAGGTATACATATTTCAGCAACTTTGAGACAGAGAAAACTATGTATGTAATTCACCATATGATACTTTGTATTCCATTATAACAGAGGAGAAACAAGGTAAAGAAAAAATGTAACAGAGGGAAAAGAAGGTATAGACAACCAAGGGATACAGTGAAAGACATGAACCAACAGTGAGCACCTCATGCCAACTGTGGCCCCATTCCAACTTTGGCCAGCATGCCCTGAGTAAGGGGTCCCTACACTCAGCACTATGGACAATACTTTGTTGTAGGCGGTAGTCCTGTGCAATATAGGATGATAGCAGCATCACTGGTCTCTACAGACCACTCCTTCCCACCAGTTGCGACAAGCAGTAATATTTCCTGTGGAAGCAAAATCATTGTTGGTTAAGAACCACTGCTCTAGGCCCTCCGAGTTTAGAACAAAGATAATCTGCTTGTCACTCACTTTCCTCCTGAAGTTGGCAAGATCTTCTGGAAAGTATCTACTTGTGAGACTCCTTACTAGCAAATACGCTCACAATTAGTTCTGACCTCTCAGTCATTATGCTCTCCTAACTCTTTTCCCCAAATCTGCTTGTTTAATAAGAATACGATCAATAACAGAATCAACAAAATGAACAACTATTTTTATAAAATGGTTAAAATGTGCCAGGCCTTGTTTTCTAAGAAAATTTTATATTTATAAATGTTTGGAAGTGGAGTTATACATATAATTTTGGACTCTGTGAGATATCTTTATCTCACATAATCTTTAAACAAAAACCTTATAGATAGACAATATTATCTTAATTTATAGCTAAATGAATTGGCATTTAGAAATACTAAACAATGTTCTTAGGGGGGAAAATATCTAAAATTCTGACGTCCCTCTCAAGGCCTTTCTGTATCTGGCCACCATTGTCCTCTGCAGACTCACCCCTTACTGTCTGGATCAGGTAGGTTTCATCTCAAACAAGCAAGCCAATCTGTGGGAATCGACACATGCTGCCCCTGCTCTGGGAGACCTGGTTTCCTGAATTCCCCTACTCACTAACGTGGCTGTTCATTCTCTGGCTTCAGCTTTGACCTGGGTTCTATTAGACATAGCTCCTCTAGCCCCCATAATTAGGTCCTCCTTTGGAGACTCACTGTACTTGACATTTTCTATTGTCTCTATTTCCTCCATGTGCCCCTGCCCTGTCAGAATGAAGGAACTTTTTAGTCCACTGCTATTTCCCCAGTGCTCAACAGTGCTGGGCTCCAAGCTCCCACCATGTTATACACACTATCAATTTACCAACTGAATGGATGAATAATGAATTACTATTCCCAAAGCGATTTAGCTCAGAAGTAGTGGAACAAGGATGTTCTACTTGGATCTCGCTGATTTTGAAGGCAATTCCAAACCTTTTGGGCCTATTACACCACATCTGCCTGAAAAGTTCCCCTGTCCTGTTGGCTTCATTTTAGCTCTTCCCAGCTACAAATTGTGACCTTGTATGAAGGCAATTTGAGACACAGGGGTATCATATGATCTCATCTCAGAAATACTAATGATTAAAACTATTATTTGTGATTCCATAGAACACACACTTAAAAAGAGGAAATGGACTATTAAATTGAAAAATCAAAATCGGATGACTTTAATAAAAATTACAACCAACAATGACCCATTTTTGATTCCTGTACTAGATCTTATCAGTTCATATGATAATGAGTTTAATACTGTGGTACAGTTTAAAATGCCAAGCATCACCCTCTGTGACTGTTAAATGGAGTTCCACCATGTGTGAAAATTTCATGATGATACAATCTGTGCTTTCCAATCTATTTCAATAGATAGCAAGCAGTTATGGTTAAGACTTTTCTAACCAGTCTTCAGATTTCATTGAACTTCATTGTGATTGGATGACCTCCTCAAATCTAATGACAGGCAATGGCACAATTCTCTGCAAATGAGTGAATAGACATGTTCACAATATCTAAAATGCCTCAAGAAATACGTTTAATTCTGCATAGGCTAACAGTTGTTTGCTTAGTGTACTGTATATAGGATGAAATAATCAAGTCAGAAATAGTATATAACTTATTGGAAAAGGATATTAAAGACAGCTACTGTGTAAACATCCACTTTGGAACCAGATGCCAAATGTCAACATTTCAAATCTATGGGTAACTGCATTTTCTGATCTTTTCTACTGCTTGTGGTTTTGTAATTAGTTTGTTGGACAAGGATTATTGAAAGGCTATTAATCTAAATTCATGATTTAATTCTGCATTTTTAAAAACCCTCTGAACTGATAGCTAAAGTTTAAATTCTAGAACCTAACTTAAAATGAACAAGTGAAAAATGGGAAAATGAAAAGAGAAATCAGCCGACACCCACCTCCAAGAAAAACAACAATAAAAAATATCTGGAAGGTCACTTCCCTCAACCCTTCACCTTGAGGAATTCAAAGTAATAAATAATATGGGGGCAGTGAAATGACTATAATTCTTTCAGACTAACATACAATGATGACTTGTATCTCCATAATTGGATTATATATTATCTTACATAAAGCTTTTCACACTGGTCTCTTAAGTTACTGATACTGCCTGCCGCGGCTTACATCTCTTTTGAAAGCAAAGTTAGTATAACATATCTTTTTATGCTTAAGTATATATTTATAAATCTAACACTTTATGAAAACATTCTATTAAAAATGCCATTTACACAAATTTTTTAAATGCCATTTTAAAGTTAATTTCTCTTAGCCAACTCCCTCATCCCTCTGAATGGGAGGGAAGCTTCCACCTCCTGTGTCAATTTATTTTTAGGTTTGTTCACTCCTTTCCCAATCTAAATTTCCTAAGATAGATACACAAAAAATATGTGTTAAAGTACTTATGAAGGGTCGGGTGCGGTGGCTCATGCCTGTAATCACAGCAGTTTGGGAGGCCAAGGCGGGTGGATCATCTACGGTCAGGAGTTCAAAACCAGCCTGGCCAACCAACATGGTGAAACCTTGTCTCTACTAAAAATACAAAATTAGCCAGGTGTGGTGGTGCATGCCTGTAATCCCAGCTACTTGGGAGGTGAGGCTAAGGCAGGAGAATCACTTGAACCCGGGAGGCAGAGGTTGCAGTGGGCCAAGATGGCAGCATTGCACTCCAGCCTGGGGAACAAGAGTGAAACTCCATCTCAAAAAAAAAAAAAAAAACTATTTGTGAGGAGGACATGGTAGCCTACAGAGGACTATTAAGTGATGAGTGAAAAAAGGAAAATGAGGCCGGGCATGGTGGCTCACATATGTAATCCGAAGCACTTTGGGAGACCAAGGTGGGTGGATGACCTGAGGTCAGGAGTTTGAGACCAGCCTGGCCAACATGGTGAAACCCCATCTTTACTAAAATACAAAAATTAGCCAGGAGTGGTGGCAGGTGCCTGTAACCCCAGCTACTCAGGAGGCTGAGGCAGGAGAATTGCTTGAACCCAGGAGGTGGAGTTTGCAGTGAGCTGAGATCACACCACTGCACTCTAGCCTGCGTGACAGTGAGACCTTGTCTCACCAAAAAAAAAAAAAAAAAAAAAAAAAAAAAGAAAGAAAGAAAGAAAAGAAACGAAAAAAAAAAAGAAAGAAAGAAAAATGAGGACATGATCTTAATTTATTGAAGACTTACTGCATGACAATCACAGGAGTATGCTCTTTAGCAACATGGTATCATGGAATCACTACTAAAGTCCCATAAGATAGGAACTGTATAATTTTATTTTTTTCTGGATATTTAATAAAGTCAAGTAACATGCCCATGATAATCAGATAGATATTTTCAAAATCAAAATTTAAATTCATGTCTGTTTTATTTCAAAGCTTATGTTCTTACAGTATATTGCCTTGGATCATACAAACATGTATTAAATATCTACCATTCCTATTAGGTGTTAGGCTAAATTCTTAGAGCCCTAAAGAGTTCACAGTTAAAGGGGGAATACAAATTGATGAGTAAATGGTTATAATAGAAAAGAAATGGAAATTAAGAGGAAAAAATAATAAATACAGATGAACTATGGAAGATGTATTATTTTATCAGAATGTTCAGTATGACATGTTAGCTTAAAATACAATTTATCACTATTTTTACATACAAAACACATAAAAGTAAATGGCCTAGGATAGTATCGACCAGACTTGTTGATGTTAGAAATTACCAACACTATCAATAAGTCCTGCACATAAGGTAAAAAACCCTTCTAATCATATACCTGAACTATAAAACTATGCCCATAAAGCTATTTTGTTAAAAGCTTTCTGTGTACGTATGTGCATACATATACTTGTGTTTAACTCAATGGATTATTCCATAGATATTTCAGCATCTTACACTTTTTAAAATAACGTACCTTGTGACTATCTCTATGTTAATACATTACTGTCTATTGCATTTATTTTAATAGTTAAGTAGTCTTCTATTGGACAGAAGTACCAGAATTAATTTCACTAATATCAATTGATAAACATTAAAGTCATTTCCAGTATTCGTTATCAAAAATGATAAATTGAACATCCTGTGAGAGTGTGTATATGTATGTGGGTGTACATATCAACTTTTTGTGTATGTTGGCAAATTATTTACAGTAAGATTGCAAGATAAAATATTTACTTATAAATAACCAATTGAGTATGCTGTTAAGTAGAATCCCTAATCTCTAAGTAAATTTTAAAAATAGTGATGATAACTGGAATTAATTTTTTTGTTTCAAATTCAGTTTAGACATCAGTTCAAATCTATTATATTCCACTGATTAATAATGAAGGCAGTTCAAGTCCAATATATCTTTATAAAGATCAAACAGCTTACATTTTAAGCTATTTAAAACAATTCTCAAAATGGAATTTTAGATGTATGAAACTTTTGTGGTATGTTTTGATTTTCTTTTAAACTGAGCTATAAGATGGAAACCTGGCAAAACCACCCGGTTTCCTCAATAGCTCTAAGTTGAGGGGGATTTTAAACAGTTATGTGTTTCAGCTGACTTTTCAAGGTCAAACCTTATTCATCAATTTCTATAGTTTCTCTTGAAATATACATTACTTTCTGGTTAAATAACATTTTTTCAAAAGGCAAACAATATAAAATAATAGCTAATGATAATTGAGTATTTACCAGATGCCAAGCATTGCTATAAATAATTATATGTATTAGTTCATTTCATCTTCACTTATAACCCTATGATGAGGTTTCATTAGCTGGAATTTGAATCCAGGATGAACCCAGGTAGTCCCTTTCCACAGTTTATGTTCTTAACCACTATATCATATGTTTCTTAAGGATAAAATGCATTCATACCCTGGAACTGTGCTAAACTAATTATAATATTGGATTCTCTTTCCTGGTTCAATGAGACACTGATGCAAGTATACATTCTATTGCAATTTAGATTTTTTTTTTTCTGATGACATCTTCTAGCATTGACTGATGAAAGACCAATATAGAATTTGAAAGAAGAATTCCCAATTTACCCAAAGATTTTTCCCTTTCTCAATCATTTCCTCCTTTTTAGAGTAATTTGCATATCTGCAGGGACTTTCTTATCCCCAGGAAAACAAACTAGTAAAAGGCGTTTTAAAATTTAAACCAGGCTGGGTGCGGTGGCTCACGCCTGTAATCCCAGCACATTGGGAGTCTGAGATGGGTGAATCACGAGGTCAAGAGATCGAGACCATCATGGCTAACACGGTGAAACCCCATCTCTACTAAAACTCCAAAAATAAAAATAAAAATGTAGCCCAGTCTAGTGGCTTGCGCCTGTAATCCCAGCTACTTGGGAAGCTGAGGCAGGAGAATCACTTGAACCCAAGAGGTGGAGGTTGCAGTGAGCTGAGATCATACCACTGTACTCCAGCCTAGCCAACAGAGTAAATAACAACATGCATCTTAACTCACCAAGTGTACCAGAAATAAAAATACCTATTTTTGTTGAGACTGACACAAAATGCCAAATATCTGGAAAGTATGATTTTTAATCTCTAAAATAACACTTTTGTTTTTTAACTGTATTATTTTAAACATATAGGGATCTACAGAGAATAAGTCAGTATCTCAGTATTAACATGTGGCACCTTATAATAACTTTAGACTCTATTTGCCTTTGGTTGTTAGTTTAGCTGATTTCAGATAATACCAATGAGTCCAAAGACTGCCGTAGATCTCTGCTTAGATGGCAAGCTTTCCATATGTTTGAGAAAAAAGACAAGTATCCTGTCCTATCCAATTCTTAAGGATCACTGGACTCAGAAAGCAAAACGTATTCATTGCAGAAGGAATCTTTAGAAAAAAATGATGTTAGCACAAATTTTAAATGAGTTAATAACACCACATTCATCTATGAAAAATTAATAATAATATCTAATTGTATTGGTCATCTACTGTGTGCCAGGTATTGTCCTCAAACTTTGACCAGCATTATTTCACTTATTTTTCAGAGTAACACTATAAGGTAGGTACTCTTATCACATCTATTTTACAGAGAGGGAAACTGAAGCAACACAATGTTAAGTTGCTTCTCCAAATTGACGCAGCTAGTGGTAAAGCCAGGATTAGAACCTGGACAACAGTTAATAGCTCTGGACTGCTGAGAAGGCTCAAGAATGTGAATTAGAAAGAGAAACATAATTGTCATTAAGTGTATACACTCTCCCTGGCAAATTTGCAAAGGAGAACATTCGGATATTTATATCCCTTACGTTTATATTGTTTGGAAAATTTAAAGTTATATTTAATATTTAGGCTACAATAGAATTTGGAAAAAATGTAGAGAATTTCAAAACTTTCCACTACCAAACATGTCAATTTCCCATTACCTATAGCCATCCTATGGTGGCTATTTCCTTTCCAATGAATTGGTTCCTACTATCTAAACTTCTCTTCCCACACCCTCCTGATTTCTCAGGAATATTTTATTTTGATATCCTTTCTCTTTCTTGCATATATAATGTCTCTTTCTGAATTATGTCTTCATCATTTATTTTTAAAATATTTTTGAGATAAAATTCACCTGATGTAAAATTTAGCTATTTGAAGTTGAACAATTCAGTGCCATTTAGTGCATTCACAATATTACACAACCACTGTCTGTATCTAGTTTCAAAATATTTTCTTCACCCCAAAAGAAAAAAGAACCTCGACCTATTAAATGGTTGTTCCCCATTCCTCCATCTACAGCTCTGGCCAATTTGTGCTCTGTTTCTGTGAGTTTATCTATTCTGAATGTTTTATATAGAAAGAATCACAATTGCAACATTTTATGTCTGGTTTAGCATAATGTCTAGTTAGCATAATGTTTTAGAGATTCGTTCATGTTATAGCATGTATCAATATTTCATTCCTTTTTAATGGAAGAAAAAATTCCCACTGGGCTTGGTGGCTTATGCCTGTAATTCCAGCACTTTGGGAGGCCAAGGTGGGTGAATCACCTAATGTCAGGAGTTCGAGACCAGTCTGGCCAACAGTGAAACCCCATCTGTACTAAAAATACAAAAATTAGCCAGGTGTGGTGGTGTGAGCCTGTGATCCTAGCTACTTGGGAGCCTGAGGCAGGAGAATCGCTTGAACCCAGGAGGAGAAGGTTGCAGTGAGCCGAAATAGCACCACTGAACTTCAGCCTGGGTGACAGAGCAAGACCCATCTCAAAATAAAATAAAATAAAAATTCCATTGTATTTTTTACAACCTTTTTTTTATTCATTATCCCCTGATGGACATTTGGGCTATTTCTACCTGTTAGCTATTGTGAATAGCGCCATTATGAACATGTATGTACATATTTATTGAATACCGATTTTTCACTTCTTTTGAGTATGTTTTGATTGGGATGTTTGTGTCCTCCCCCCAGCAAATTCACATGTTGAAAACTAATTTCCAATGCAATATTATTAAGAGGTGGGAATTTTAGGGGATGATTAGGTCATGAGGGTAGAGCTCTCACGAATGAGATTAATACCCTTATAAAAGAGGGAACTTGTTTGCCCTTTCACCATATAAGAACACAGTGAGAAAGCACAATCTATGATATATATATATATATATATATATATATATAAAATAAAGCAGGAACTCAGTAGACGTAAAATTGCTAGCATCCTTGATCTTGGACATTTCAGCCTCTAGAACCCTAAGAAAATATTTCTGTTCATTAGCTACTCAACTTATGGCATTTTGTTGTAACAGCTTGAATGTACTAAGACAATAGGTTAATTTTTTCTTAAATACACAATCAAGTCATTCCCATTACTCGATCAGTCAAGTGCTTTACAACCAGCTTCGAAGGAGAGCTGTCTATAATTTCTGCCTCCATTTATTCACTCTTTACTTTTTCCTCAACTCATTCTAATTTGTCTTCTGTCTCCATTATGGATCAAACTAGTCACTGACAAATTCCAGTTTTCTCTTATTATTTCAGTCCTCCTGTTTTTTTGTCTCAACAGCATTCAGCACTGTTGATCAACTCCTCTTTTCAGAAATACTGCACTCTCTTGGATTTTATATTCTCTCAGACATTACATTTTCAGGCTCTGATTTTATGTCTCGTTGCTCTTTATCATTTGCAATATTAATCTCCTCTACCCAGACTGGCATGTCTTAGGGCAATTCTGGGACATCTTTCTTTTCTTTATATACAGTCTCCTTAAATGATCACATCTTCAACAGCTTTAAATGTATTCTGAGGAACCTCTCTGATGCATTTCCAATCATACTTTCTATCCCTTGCTCTCTGCTCAAGTCTCACTGGCTCTTCTTCAGCTCTCCATGGATGTTATGCTCCTCCTGTCAGAAGGATTTTCCACGTGCTGTTCGTCTAGACTACTATTCCATTCTGCCTCAACCTACTCATCTTTTACATGTCTGCTCAGTTGTAACTTCCTCAGTTAGTCAAGCCTATTTAACATCACACAGTCAAGCCTCCATTATGTGTCTTTAACATGGCATATTTATTGAAATGATTGGGCTGTGTCCCCCAACCAAAATCTTATCTTGAATTGTAGTCCCCATAATCCCCACGTGTTAAGGGAGAGACCAGGTGGAAGTAATTGAATCATGGGGGTGGTTTCCCCCATGCTGTTCTCATGAGATCTGATGGTTTATAATGGGCTTTTCTCCCTTTGCTGGGCACTCCTCCTTCCTACTGCCTTGTGAAGATCGTAGCTTGCTTCCCCTTTGCCTTCTGCCATGATTGTAAGTTTCCTGAGGCCTACCCTGCCGTGTGTAACTGTGACCCAATTAAACCTCGTTCCTTTATACATTACCCAGCCTCAGGCAGTTCTTCATAGCAGTATGAAAACAGACTAATACATTTATCTTCATAATATTTGTCCCATCATTAATATAATTATTTGTTTAATATCTGTCTCTTTCATTAAACTGTAAGTTTCATTAGGGTTCAGGTCTAATTCCGTCATAGACTCCAGATCTATATTTGTTCAACAGGACCTACTACAGTGTTTGGAATATAGAAAACACTCGATAAATATGTGTTGAGTGAATGAAGGAGATAAACGGGGGATTCATGCAATCAGATTTCTTATAAAAACTGAGTGGCTTTTTAAAAATCATTTATATTTTCTTTTATAAATCAAAGAACACTTCTAAGGCAAGTCTTAACTTGTCTCTCAACAATAAAACAGACTTTAAACCATCAAAGATCAAAAGAGACAAAGAAGGTCATTACATAATGGTAAAGGGATCGATTCAACAGGAAGAGCTAACTCTCCTAAATATATACGCACCCAATACAGGAGCACCCAGATTCATAAAGCAAGTCCTTAGAGACTTACAAAGAGACTTAGACTCCCATACAATAATAATGGGAGACTTCAACACTCCGCTGTCAACATTAGACAGATCAACGAGACAGAAAGTTAACAAGGATATCCAGGAATTGAACTCATCTCTGCACCAAGCGGACCTAATAGACATCTATAGAACTCTCCACCCCAAATCAACAGAATATACATTCTTCTCAGCACCACATCGCACTTATTCCAAAATTGACCACATAATTGGAAGTAAAGCACTCCTCAGCAAATGTAAAAGAACAGAAATTATAACAAACTGTCTCTCAGACCACAGTGCAATCAAACTAGAACTCAGGACTAAGAAACTCAATCAAAACCGCTCAACTACATGGAAACTGAACAACCTGCTCCTGAATGACTACTGGGTACATAACGAAATGAAAGCAGAAATAAAGATGTTCTTTGAAACCAATGCGAACAAAGATACAACATACCAGAATCTCTGGGACACATTTAAAGCAGTGTGTAGAGGGAAATTTATAGCACTAAATGCCCACAAGAGAAAGCATGAAAGATCTAAAATTGACACTCTAACATCACAATTAAAAGAACTAGAGAGGCAAGAGCAAACACATTCAAAAGCTAGCAGAAGGCAAGAAATGACTAAGATCAGAGCAGAACTGAAGGAGATAGAGACACAAAAAACCCTCCAAAAAATCAATGAATCCAGGAGTTGGTTTTTTGAAAAGATCAACAAATTTGACAGACCGCTAGGAAGACTAATAAAGAAGAAAAGGGAGAGGAATCAAATAGATGCAATAAAAAATGATAAAGGGGATATCACCACTGACCCCACAGAAATACAAACTACCATCAGAGAATACTATAAACACCTCTATGCAAATCAACTAGAAAATCTAAAAGAAATGGATAATTTCCTGGACACTTACACTCTCCCGAGACTAAACCAGGAAGAAGTTGAATCCCTGAATAGACCAATAGCAGACTCTGAAATTGAGGCAACCATCAATAGCCTACCCACCAAAAAAAGTCCAGGACCAGATGGATTCACAGCTGAATTCTACCAGAGGTACAAGGAGGAGCTGGTACCATTCCTTCTGAAACTATTCCAATCAATAGAAAAAGAGGGAATCCTCCCTAACTCATTTTATGAGGCCAACATCATCCTGATACCAAAGCCTGGCAGAGACACAACAAAAAAAGAGAATTTTAGACCAATATCCCTGATGAACATCGATGCAAAAATCCTCAATAAAATACTGGCAAACCGGATTCAGCAGCACATCAAAAAGCTTATCCACCATGATCAAGTGGGCTTCATCCCTGGGATGCAAGGCTGGTTCAACATTCGCAAATCAATAAATGTAATCCAGCATATAAACAGAACCAAAGACAAGAACCACATGATTATCTCAATAGATGCAGAAAAGGCTTTTGACAAAATTCAACAGCCCTTCATGCTAAAAACGCTCAATAAATTCGGTATTAATGGAACGTACCTCAAAATAATAAGAGCTATTTATGACAAACCCACAGCCAATATCATACTGAATGGGCAAAAACTGGAAAAATTCCCTTTGAAAACTGGCACAAGACAGGGATGCCCTCTCTCACCACTCCTATTCAACATAGTGTTGGAAGTTCTGGCTAGGGCAATCAGGCAAGAGAAAGAAATAAAGGGTATTCGGTTAGGAAAAGAAGAAGTCAAATTGTCCCTGTTTGCAGATGACATGATTGTATATTTAGAAAACCCCATTGTCTCAGCCCAGAATCTCCTTAAGCTGATAAGCAACTTCAGCAAAGTCTCAGGATACAAAATTAATGTGCAAAAATCACAAGCATTCTTATACACCAGTAACAGACAAACAGAGAGCCAAATCATGAATGAACTTCCATTCACAATTGCTTCAAAGAGAATAAAATACCTAGGACAACTTACAAGGGATGTCAAGGACCTCTTCAAGGAGAACTACAAAACACTGCTCAGTGAAATCAAAGAGGACACAAACAAATGGAAGAACATACCATGCTCATGGATAGGAAGAATCAATATCATGAAAATGGCCATACTGCCCAAGGTTATTTATACATTCGATGCCATCCCAATCAAGCTACCAATGAGTTTCTTCACAGAATTGGAAAAAACTGCTTTAAAGTTCATATGGAACCAAAAAAGAGCCCGCATTGCCAAGACAATCCTAAGTCAAAAGGACAAAGCTGGAGGCGTCACGCTACCTGACTTCAAACTATACTACAAGGCTACAGTAACCAAAACAGCATGGCACTGGTACCAAAACAGAGATATAGACCAATGGAGCAGAACAGAGTCCTCAGAAATAATACCACACATCTACAGCCATCTGATCTTTGACAAACCTGAGAGAAACAAGAAATGGGGAAAGGATTCCCTATTTAATAAATGGTGCTGGGAAAATTGGCTAGCCATAAGTAGAAAGCTGAAACTGGATCCTTTCCTTACCCCTTATATGAAGATTAATTCAAGATGGATTAGAGACTTAAATGTTAGACCTAATACCATAAAAACCCTAGAAGAAAACCTAGGTAGTACCATTCAGGACATAGGCATAGGCAAGGACTTCATGTCTAAAACACCAAAAGCAATGGCAGCAAAAGCCAAAATTGACAAATGGGATCTAATTAAACTAAAGAGCTTCTGCACAGCAAAAGAAACTACCATCAGAGTGAACAGGCAACCTACAGAATGGGAGAAAATTTTTGCAATCTACTCATCTGACAAAGGGCTAATATCCAGAATCTACAAAGAACTCAAACAAATTTACAAGAAAAAAACAAACAACCCCATCAAAAAGTGGGCAAAGGATATGAACAGACATTTCTCAAAAGAAGACATTCATACAGCCAACAGACACATGAAAAAATGCTCATCATCACTCGCCATCAGAGAAATGCAAATCAAAACCACAATGAGATACCATCTCACACCAGTTAGAACGGCAATCATTAAAAAATCAGGAAACAACAGGTGTTGGAGAGGATGTGGAGAAATAGGAACACTTTTACACTGTTGGTGGGATTGTAAACTAGTTCAACCATTATGGAAAACAGTATGGCAATTCCTCAAGGATCTAGAACTAGATGTACCATATGACCCAGCCATCCCACTACTGGGTATATACCCAAAGGATTATAAATTATTCTACTACAAAGACACATGCACACGTATGTTTATTGTGGCACTATTCACAATAGCAAAGACTTGGAATCAACCCAAATGTCCATCTGTGACAGACTGGATTAAGAAAATGTGGCACATATACACCATGGAATACTATGCAGCCATAAAAAGGATGAGTTTGCATCCTTTGTAGGGACATGGATGCAGCTGGAAACCATCATTCTTAGCAAACTATCACAAGAACAGAAAACCAAACACCGCATGTTCTCACTCATAGGTGGGAACTGAACAATGAGATCACTTGGACTTGGGAAGGGGAACATCACACACTGGGGCCTATCATGGGGAGGGGGGAGGGGGGATTGCATTGGGGATTTATACATGATATAAATGATGAATTGATGGATGCTGACGAGTTGATGGGTGCAGCACACCAACATGGCACAAGTATACATATGTAACAAACCTGCACGTTATGCACATGTACCCTAGAACTTGAAGTATAATAAAAATAAATAAATAAATAAATAAATAAAAATCATTTATATTTTCTTTTATAAATCAAAGAACACTTCTAAGGCAAGTCTTGACTTGTCTCTCAACAATAACGTTAAAATAAAGATTTTCTAAATGTTTTTCACATACTCTACATGAAATTGAACGATTCTAAGAATGAAGTCAATAGCACCTGTAATCCCAGCTACTTCGGAGACTGAGGCAGGAGAATCACTTGAATCTGGGAGGCAGAGGTTGCAGTGAGCTGAGATCTCACTACTGCACTCCAGCCTGGGTAACAAGAACAAAACTCTGTCTCAAAAACAAAACAAAACAAAACAAAACAAAACAAAACAAAACAAAAAACTGCTTTAATTTAACTTTCCCGTTTTTACATACAAATATTTTTGGTTGACAGAAATAGAGTTATATATTTTGAAATTTTACTACCTATTTAAACTTTTTAAATAATTTTACTTTTTTTCTAATATGAACCTACTATTTCCCCGTTTTCTTTTCCCTAGGAAATAATTCAGAATTTATAACTTGAGAAAGATATATAAAGGAAGAATATAGTACAATAATTGTACTATTTTCAAAGTGCATGATAGGACATGTTCTATTTTGGTAAGGATGTATATCTAGTAATCTTTATTAACGAAAATGTCTCAGACATCTGCTTCTAGGACAGAAAGTGATTTTATGAAAATCTTGCTGTCTCAAGTATGAATTATCTTTTATTTTATATATGATTAATGCTTGTTTCTAATAAAGTTATTGTAACTGAATTCTATGTGGTGGAATTTGACAGTTACTTTTGTGAGTAAAGCTAGAGAAATTGTTCTGTGAAATGCCAATTGAATAGAAATCAATTATTCTAAGGGAAGAATGTTACAATATTTGACAATGGACTCCCGTATTCATAACCACCCTAGGGTAGTAAGGTTATTATGGAGGAGATACAGCAATTTGTGTAACAGTCAAGGAGACCTCTAAGAAAAAAAAAATAAAAAAATAAAAGTACTGATTCTTTTCTTGAGTCTTACCCTCAAAATGAGTAGGTACTGAAGTCAGGTACAGACTTTTAAGATCTATTGGTTATATTTTTCTTAGAGATATGTTTTGAATGGCTTTAATAGATGTTGAGGGAGTAGGTCTTCATTCTGAAAATATTTTTAACTGACATGTAACGATTGGACATATTTATGAGATAGAGTATAATATTTTGATACATATATACAATGTGTAATGACCAAATCAAGATAATTGGCATAAGCATCACCTCAAATATTTATTATTTCTTTGTGTTGGGAACATTCAAAATCTTATCCTCTAGCTATTTGAAAATACATAATAAATTAATGTTAACTACAGTCACCCTACAGTGCTGTAGAACACTAGAAAGTTATTCTTGCTATTTAGTTGTAATTTTGTATCCATTAACACAATTCTCTCTACCACTCATCCTTCCTACATTTCCCGGCCTCCAGTAAACAAAATTCTACTCTGTAGTTCTATGAGCTCCACTTTTTTATTTCCCACATTTGAGTGAGAACATGCATTATTTATTTTTCTGTCTGGCATATTTCATTTAACATAGTGTTCTCCAGGTTCATCCATGTTTCTGTAAATGATAGAATTTCACTGTTTTTTATGACAGAATAGTATTCCACTGTGTGTATATATATCACATTTTCTTTATTCATTCATCTGTTGATGGACGTTTAGATTGATTCCATACCTAGGCTATTATGACTATTATTGCAATAAACATGTGCACATATCTCTTATATATACTAATTTCCTTTCCTTTACAGAAATACCAAATAGTAGGATTGCTGGATCATATGGTAATTCTATTTTTAGTTTTATTGTGAAACCTCCATATTGTTTTCCATAATGGCTGTACTCATTTATATTCCCACCAACAGTGTATAAGAGTTCCTCTTTCTCTGCATCCTTGCCAACATTTGTTATTTCTGTCTGTTTGATAATAGCCATTCTAACTAGGGTGACAAGATATCTCATGGTGGTTTTAATTTGAATTTCCCTGATGATTAGTGATTTTGAGAATTTGTCATATAATTGTTGACCATTTGTATGTCTTCCTTTGAAAAATGTCTATTCATATCCTTTGCCGATTTTAAAATTGGGTTATTTGCTCTTTTGCTGTTTAGTTGTTTGATCTCCATGTATATTCTGAACATTAATCCTTTGTCAGATGAATAGTTTACAAATATTTTCTTCCAGTCTACAGGTTGTCTCTCTACTCTGTTGTTTTGTTTGCTGCACAGAAGCTTTTTTAGTTTTATATAATCGCATTGATCTATTTCTAGTTTTGCTGCCTGTGCTTTTGATGTTTTATCTATAAAATCCTTTCCCAGATATGTGTCCTGAGGCATTTCTTCTATGTTTTATTCTAGTAATTTTATAGTGTCAGGTTTTACATTTAAGTTCTCAATCCATTTTGAGTGATTTTGGAATATAGTGAGAGACAGGAGTCTAATTTCATTTCTGTACATATGGAAATCTAGTTTTCCCAGCACATCTATTGAAGAGGTTGTCCTGTCCCCAATGTATATTCTTAATGTCTTTGTTAAAAATCATTTGTTGTAAATATGTAGATTTATTTCTGGGTTTTCTATTCTGTTCTATTGGTTTGTCTGTTTTTATATCAGTACCATGCTGTTTTGATTACTATGATTTTTTAGTATGTTTTGAAGTCAGGTAGTGTGATGCTTCTGACTGTTCTTAGTGAGGATTGCTTTGACTATTCATGGTCTTTTGAGATTCCAAAAACAATTCCTTTGGTTTTTGATTTTGTGTTTTTTTTCTATTTCTCTGAAGAATCTAATTGGTATTATGATAGAGATTGTATTGACTCTGTATATAACTTTGGGTAGCGTAATCACTTTGGCAATATTAATTCTTTCAATTAATGAATATAACATGTTTTCCCATTTTTTGGTGTCCTCTTCAGTTTCTTTCACCAGTGTTCTGTAGTTTTAATTGTAGAGATTTTTTAACTCCTTGGTTAATTTTATCTGCAGGCTTTTTATTTGGTAGCTATTTTAAATAAATTGCTTTCTTGATTTTTTTTCAGGTAGTCTATTACTGGTGTATAGATATACTATGAATTTTTATATTTTGATTTCATTGAATTTATCAGCTCTAAGAGGTTTTTGGTGGAGTCTTTAGGGTTTTTTTAATATATAAAGATCATGTTATCTGCAAACAGGGACAATTTGACTTTCTCTTTTCCAATTTGGATGCCTTTTATTTTATTTTATTTTTTTCTTGTCTAATTACTCTGGTTGGAACTTCCAATGACATGTTGAATAAGAGCAGTAAAAGTAGGCATTCTTGTCCTGTTATATAATAGTTCTTAGAGAAAAGTTTTCTACTTTTCCCCATTTGTTATGATGTTTGTCATATATGGTCTTTATTGTGTTGGAGTATGTTCCTTCTAGTATTCCTACCTAATTTACTGAGAATTTTTATCATAAGAGGATGTTCAACTTTGTCAAATAGATGCCTTTTCCGCATCTATTGAAATGATTATATGGTCTTTGCACTTCATTCTATTGATGTGATGTATTACATCTATTGATTTTTGTGTGTTGAACCATCCTTGCATCCTTAGGATAAATCCCACTTGATCATTGTGTATTCAGTTAGCTAGTTGTTGAATTCAGTTGAATTCAGTTAGCTAGTATTTTGTTGAGAATTTTGCACCTATGTTCATCAGGAATATTGGCCTGTAGTTTTTGTTGTTGTTGTTTCTGCTGCTGCTGTGTCCTTGTATGATTTTGGTATCAAAGGAATTCTGGCTTCATCAAATAAGTAAGAAAGAATTCCTTCCTCTTAAAATTATGGGAGTAGTTTCAGAATTGGTATTAGTTATTCTTTAAAAGTTTCCTACAATTCTGCAGTAAAGCCTTCTGCTCATAGGCTTCTCCTTGTTGGATGACTTTATTTTGGATTTAATCTTGTGATTCCTTATCGGTGTGGTTAGGTTTTCTATTTCATCTTCATTCAACCTTGATAGGATATACATGTCTAGAAATTTATTTGTTTTCTCTAGGTTTTACAACTTGTTGGTGTATAGTTGTTTATAATCATCTGTTGTGATCTTTTGTATTTCTGAAGTATCAGTTCTAATGTCTCCTTTCTTTTTCTAATTTTATTTATTTGGGTCTTCCCTCTTTTTTCCTTAGTGTAACAAATGGTTTTCAACTTTTCTTATCTTTACAAAAACCAACTTTCCATTTCATTGATCTGTTGTATTTTTTAAGTCTTTATTTTGTTTATTTCTGTTTGATCTCAATTCTTTCTTTCCTATTAATTTGATTTTGGTTTGTTCTTTTTATTCTAGTTTCTTGACATGCAATGATAGGTTCTTTATTTGAAATACTTTTAATTTTGATGTAGGCATTTAACCTTATAAACTTCCCCCTTAGCATTGCTTTTTCAGTATTACATAGGTTTTGGTATGCTGTGTTTCTATTTTCATGTCTTGAGAAATTTGTTTTATTTTCTTCTTAATGGCTTCATAAACTCTTTGGTCATTCACAAGCATGTCATTTAATTTCCATGATGGTCTGACACAGTGGCTCATACCTGTAATCTCAGTATTTTAGGAGGCCAAAGGGGGAAGATGGCTTGAGGCCAGTAGTTTAGGACAAAGCAAGGGACCCCATATCTCCATTGAAAAAAAAATTAATCTGCCAAGCGCAGTGGTGCATGCCTGTAGTACCAGCACTTTGGGAGGCTGAGGTGAGCAGATTACGAGGTTAAGAGATGGAGATCATCCTGGTTAACATGGTGAAACCCCATTTCTACTAACAATACAAAAATTAGCTGGCCATGGTGGTGCACACCTGTAGTCCCAGCTACTCAGGTGACTGAGGCAGAAGAATCACTTGAACCTGGGAGGCGGAGGTTGCAGTGAGCCAAGATCACACCACTGCACTCCAGCCTGGTGACACAGTGAGCCTCCATCTCAAAAAATAATAATAAATAAATAATGTATTTGTACAGTTTTCAAAATTTCTGTAGTTATTGATTTCTAGTTTTACCCCATTGTGGTCTGAGAAAATATTTGATAAGATTTTGATTTTAAAAATTTGTTGAGACTTGTTTTGTATCCTAAAATATGGTCTATCCTGGAGAATGTTCCATGTACTGATGAGAAAAATGTGTATTCTGTGCAACTCTTGAGTGAAATGCCCTATGTCTGTTAAATCCATATGGTCTATGCAGTTTAAATCCAATGTGTCTTTGCTGATTTTTTATCTAGGTGACCTCTTCAATGCTGAGAGTAGGGTGTTTAAATTCCTAACTATTATTGCATTGGAAACTCTCTCTCCCTTTTGCTCTAATGGTATTTGTTTTATGTATCTGATGTTGGGTATAAATCTGTTTACAATTGTTATATCTCTCACTGAATTGATTCCTTTATCACCATATAATTACCTTCTTTGTCTCTTTAATAAATTTTTAAAGTCCGTTTCATCTGATAAAAATGTTGCCACTCATGCTCATTTTTGATTTCCATTCGTGTGAAATATCTTTTCCCATCTGTTCACATTCAGGCCATGTCCTTATAGATGAAGTGAGTTTACTGAAGGCAGCATATAGTTGGATGTTTTCATTAGATCAGTTTATATCTTTTAATTGGGGGTGTAAACTGTTTACATTCTAGGTGTTTTTGTAGATGTGAACTAACTCTTGCCATTTTACTATTTGGTTTTTTTTGGTAGATTTGTATACCCACCCTTCCTTCCTTCCTTCCTTCCTTCCTTCCTTCCTTCCTTCCTTCCTTCCTTCCTTCCTTCCTTCCTTCCTTCCTTCCTTCCTTCCTTCCTTCCTTCCTTCCTTCCTTCCTTCCTTCCTTCCTTCCTTCCTTCCTTCCTTCCTTCCTTCCTTCCTTCCTTCCTTCCTTCCTTCCTTCCTTCCTTCCTTCCTTCCTTCCTTCCTTCCTTCCTTCCTTCCTTCCTTCCTTCCTTCCTTCCTTCCTTCCTTCCTTCCTTCCTTCCTTCCTTCCTTCCTTCCTTCCTTCCTTCCTTCCTTCCTTCCTTCCTTCCTTCCTTCCTTCCTTCCTTCCTTCCTTCTTTTTCTTTCTCTCTCTCTCTCATTGTTTACCTGTGTGGTTTACTGATTTTCTGTAGTGATAATATTTGATTTTTTTCCTCTTTCTCATTCATATATCTGATCTACCAGTGATTTTTTTTCCTTGTGTGCTTTCTTATGGTAGTTATCATTCTTTTGTTTCCAGATGTAGAATTCTCGTGAGTATTTCTTATAAGGGCAGTTGTGTGGTGATGAATTTGCCAGTATTTGCTTGCCTGAGAAAGACTTTATTTCTTCTTCATTTCTTAAGGATAGCTTTGCTGAGTATAGCATTCTTGGACAACAATATTTTTCTTTCAGCATGTTAAATATATCAACCCATTCTTTCCTGATCTGTAAGTTTTCAACTGAGAAATTTTTTGTTTTTTTGATGAGGATCCTCCTTTATGTGACCTGATGCTTTTCTCTTGCTAAAACCCTCTTTTTGTCTTTGACTTTTGATGGTTTGACTATAACGTGGCTCAGCAGAGACCTTGTAGGATTCAATTTACTTGGGGATTTTTGAACTCCCTTGATCTGAGTGTCCATATCTCCTCTAAGCCTTTGGGGATTTTTAAGCTATTATTTCATTAAATAGGCTTTCTGTGCCTTTTTTTCCATCTCCTTTCCTTCTGAAATGCTCATAATGTGAATTCTTGTCTGCTTAATGTTTTTCTATAAGTCTCATTTTATATTGCTTCCTTTTTTCTTTTTACCTAAGTGGGTTATTTCATAATACCTGTCTTCAGAATCAAAAAATCTTTATTCTTTGATCTAGTAAACTGTTAAAGCTCTCAAGTACATTTTTAAAAATATATATTCATTGAATTTTTCAGTTCCAAGATTTGTGTTGGGTTCTTTTTAATGATATCTATCTCTTTGTTAAATTTTTGATTCAGATTATGAATTATTTTCCAGATTTTGTTGAATTATCTATCTATATTCTCTTGTAGCTCACTAAGTTTCCTTAAAAATCATTACTTTAATTTCTTTGCAGGCATTTGATAGATTTCCTTTCCTTTGAGTTCTGTTACTGAAGAATTATTGTGCTCCTATGAAAGAGTTATTTTCCCTTGCTTTTTCATGTTTCTTTTATCCCTACATTGATATCTGTGCATCTCATTTCATAGCCCCATCTTCTATTCTTACAAAATAGCCCTTTTAGAAAAAAGACTTCCCTGTGGATATGTCCTATAATGTTGGCTGTATAGATTGCTATGGCTTTGGTTTAGTGTAAACACAACAATGTAGTCTCTGAGTGGTTTATTTGGCTGTAATCAAAGTCAACAGTGTCTGTGAGTACCTTGTGTTCTTATTCTGCAGTTGTTTGTGGAGGCTGTGGCATGGTTTTTCTGAGGGTGGAGACTGTTAGAGATCCAAGATACCCCTCCTTCTCATTCCATGATCCTCACAATACAGTCCTTTGTGACCACCTACAAACTCCCCCCTCCACCTTTTTTTATAGCTGCTTGTGCAAGACTTTCAGTAGAACTGGTAAACAGTTCCAGAATGTGGTTAAGACATCTGACCACCTTGCATAACTGAGCAGGCGAAAACATTTCCAGGAAATGGTTGAAACATCTGCAGTCCTACTCAGTTTCCCCCACCCCAACCTAGCCCCTTGCCCTATAAAACCCTACATGAGCCTGTAAGCTGGGCTGCCTCCTCTGCCTACTGTGGAGCAGCTTGACAGGTTAAAAAAACTTGCTTGCCTGACTTTGGGTCTACTCGTCCTTACTCTCAGCTAATCTTACATTTTAGTGCTGAAACCCAGGAAGGGGTAGGCTCTGGTCAGGCATCCCTGGAGGACTCATTTTCTCTCTCTGTCTCTCTCCCCCCTCCCCCCCTTCCCTCTCCCTCTCACTCCCTTCCTCCTCCCGAGTTCACTTGTCACAGCGTGCTAGAGCCTTGGTGCCTTTCCACCTCTTCCGGCCATCCTCCCTTCCTGAACCTGCCAAAGACCTGGAGGATTTCTCAGACCCTCCCACTGTTGGTGACTCTATTTATCACCAAAGCCTGCACAGGGGTGAGTAAGAGAGACTCTTGTCATTTACCTGGAACACTTAAATGTCCCTATTTGCCCAAAAGACCCAGCCCTGGGCCAAGGACTTCCTCCCAGCATCTGGGCCTCCGGTTCCTCCGTTTCAGGGATGCCTGACTCGGTGGTTACCTCCCTCCTCCTAGGCAAGGCCCATGGGACAGTGAACACCATCTCCCACCATCCTTGTCATTGGAAGTCTCTTCTTCCTCTCTCACCCCCCATTCCATTCACAAGGGAGCCTCTCAATCTATTCTATCTAAGATTACTCCCCTGGGGTGCTTCCTTCGCCATCTTAACACTCTCAGCCTCTGTTCAGAGGTTTGTCCCAAAAAACTTATTTTCTACTGTAATACAGCTTGGCTAGAATATAAATTAGACAATGACTCCCAATAGCCTGAAAATGGTACCTTCGATTTCAATATACTCAGGGACTTAGATAATTTTTGCTATCGCAATGGGAAATGGTCTGAAATTGCTTATGTTCAGGCTTTCTTCACCCTCTGTAATCGCCCTTCTGTCTGCCAATCCTGCTCTGGTAGGGGCCATGGTAGTTCCCCGAGAAGAGCCTTCCTTGGAATACAAACCAACAGACCCCAGGCTGAGCACCCCGTAACCATATGGTCACTTGCCTCATTGCAGGCCTTAACAAAGCTGACCATAAAGCTGCAAATTTTGAAAACCTCAAAGAAATTTCCCAGAGGGCAGACGAAAATCCCACTGAATTTCTCTCCCACCTTAGAGAGGCTCTGCAAAAATACACCCTCATTGATCCCGCTTCCTGAGAAGGCACTATAGTTCTTTATACCCATTTTATCTCCCAATCAGCTCCCAAAATCTGGCATAAACTCAAAAAGGCCGAAGAAGGCCCTCAAACCCCACAACAAGACCTTCTCAATCTGTAAAGTCTTTAATGATAGGAATGAGCAGGAAAAAATAAATAAGGCCCAACGAGATCATGTCAAATACCAGCTACTAGCCACAGCTATTTGTCAACCTGGCAATAGCACCCAAGGGCACAAAAGACCTAAAAGCAGTCTTCCTCCTGGGACCTGCTTTAAGTGTGGCAAAGAAGGCCCCTGGTCACAGGCATGTCCTAACCCATGAGTACCGAAGAGTCCCTGCCCAGTCTGCCAACGGACTGGCCACTGGAAGTCTGACTGCTCTCTTAACAGGCAAACAGAAAAGCCTGCTCCTCCGACCCGCTGCCCCTCATCAAGCCAAACAGTGAAGAATCCCTCACACTGCCACAGCTCCTCAGCCTGGCCGCTGAAGACTGACAGGGCCCAGGGCCGCCAAACCCCTCTTCCATCACTGCATCGGAGACCAGGGTAATCCTACTAGTAGCAGGTAAGCCGATCTCTTTTCTAATCGATACTGGGGCTACCTATTCAGCTTTAACTGAATTTGCAGGACTAACTCATCCCTCTCATTAGTTGTGGGAGTTGATGGACTTGTCTCCAATCCACGTGCCACTGGACCCCTTTCTTGTTCCCTGTTTAATACCATTTTCTCACACTCTTTCCTTATCATGCTTATCATGATTCGCTGCCCTACCCCCATTCTAGGCCAAGATCTGTTAGCCAAATTTAAGGCTTCTATCACCTTTTCCTGTCTCCCTCAAAGTGAGTCCCTCCTGCTCCTTTCCACCAGTCTGACCCCTGACCCTTCTTCCCAGTACCTGCTTCCTGCCTATCTTGTTAACCCAGTGGTATATGGGACACCACCACACCATCCCTAGCTGCTCACCATGACCCCATCATAATCCAAGACCCCTCCAAGTTTCCCAATATACTCCAATACCCCATCTCTCTCACCCACCAAAAACACCTACAACCCATTATAAACAAGCTCTGCTTATGCAGTCTTCTTAGAGCAATTCATGCTCCATATAACACCCCCATCCTTCCTGTTAAAAAGTCAGATGGCTCTTACCGCCTAGTCCAAGACCTCCAGGCTATCAATCAGGCAGTCCTTCCCATTCACCCAGTAGTTCCCAACCCTTATACACTTTATACACTCCTCTCCCTTATTCCCTCCAGTACCACCCACTACACTGCCATTGACCTAAAGGATGCCTTCTTCACTATTCCCCTGCACCCTGACTCCCAAAACCTCTTTGCTTTCACCTGGACTGATCCTGACATCCTTCAATCACAACAACTCACATGGACAATTCTCCCTCAGGGCTTCAGGGACAGCCCTCACTTCTTTGGACAAGCTCTAGCCCAAGACCTCACCTCCTTGGACCTTTCCCCCAGCCATCTCCTTCAATACATAGATGATCTCCTTCTTTGCAGCCCCTCCCTAGAAGACTCTCAAACTCATGCTATTAGCCTTCTAAACTTTCTTGCTAGCAAAGGATATAGGGTCTCCCCCTCCAAAGCACAACTATCCATCCCAACAATAACATACTTGAGAGTCCAACTCTCCCCTGGGGCTCGAACCATGACCCCGGCACGGGCAGCCTTAATAGACAGCCTGCCTCCACCTTCTTCAAAAAACGAAATTCTCTCTTCCTTAGGACTGGTAGGTTTCTTTAGGATATAGATTCCCAACTTTGCCTTCCTAGCTCACCCCTTCTGTGAAGCAGTCAAAGGCTCCCTCAGTGAACCCCTAAGCCCCTTACATAACATACTTCCCAGTTTCCATAAACTCCAAACCGCTCTTGTCACCACACACCAGCCCTGTCCTTACCTGATATCTCCCAACCTTTTATTCTCTATAGTGCTGAAAGCTGGGGGATAGCCCTCAGTGTCTTAGGGCAACAGAAAGGAGATCCTCCTTCCTTTGCCCCTGCAGCCCATCTCTCTAAACAATAAGACAACACCATCAAAGGGTGACCAGCCTATCTTAGAGCATTGGTAGCAGTGGCCATTTCAGCTCTGGAAAGCAAAAAACTGACATTCAGCCAAAACACCACTGTCCACAGTCCTCACAATTTACAGGATCTCCTCTTCTCTCGGGTTTACAGGATCTCCTCTCCTCTTGGGTGTTAAGCTCCCTCTCTCCTTCCCAAATTCAATCACTCCATGCCCTCTTTATTAAAAATCCCGAATTCAGCCTTTCCAAAAGTGCTCCCCTCAACCCAGCATCCTTACTTCCCATATCCTCTTTCCCCTACTCATTCTTGCACTGACATCCTGGACCATGTACAGCCACATTTCCCAAACATTTCCTCCAAGCCTCTCACCAAACCCGATGACAAACTATTCATAGATGGCTCCTCTTCTGGGCCCACTGGCTCCCCCAAAATTGCTGGATATGCAGTTGTTTCCCTTGACCGAGTAACTGAAGCCAAACCTCTACCCGCTGGAAGCTCCTCCAAAAAAGCAGAACTCATAGCTCTCGCCAGGGCCCTAACCCTTTCCAAAGGCAAAGGAATCAACACTTATACAGACTCCAAATATACCTACCACATTCTTCATTCCCATACTACCATCTGGCAAGAGAGAGGATTCCTTACTGCCAAAGGAACCCCCATCACTAACGGCCCCCTTATTTACCAACTCCTTCAGGCCGCACACCTCCCCTCTAAAGCAGGAGTGATACACTGTAGGGCATCACACAGGATCAGATGAGATCTCCAGAGGAAACAGAAAGGCCGATGAGGCAGCAAAAGATGCCTCCCTTTCTTCTGTCCCTGCCCCTCTCCTCCTCATTACCCTAGCAATCCAACCCAAGTACTCTTACTACAGCAAGGAGCCTCCCTCCTACAGCAAGGAACCTCCTTCCAAGGGGACTGGATAGTCAAAAATCAAAAGCTCATCCTCCCCTAAGAGCAAACCAAGGAAGTTATAACATCTCTGCACCAATCCTTTCATATCAGTGCACACTCTCTGTACCTACTCCTTCGCCCTTATTTCTCCTCTCCCCACTTATTCACCTCACTAAAAGACATAACCTCCAACTGTCATATATGCTCTGTTACTTCCTCCCAAGGGGCCCTCCACTCTCCCTCCATCTGTACACATCAGCTCAGAGGAATATTCCCAGGGAAAGACTGGCAGGTAGACTTCACCCACATGCCTCCCATCAAAAGAAAAAAAATTCTTCTTACTCTTATATACACCTTATCTGTGTGGGTAGAAGCATTTCCAACCTCTTCAGAAAAGGCTGCAGTAGTTGTCCAAATTCTTATAGCAGAAATTATCCCTAGATTTGGTCTCCCTCACTCCATACAATCAGACAATGGCCCTTGCTTTCTCTCCCAAATTACCCAACAGACTTCTCAGTCCCTCAGTGTCCAGTGGTGCCTCCATATCCCATACTGACCCCAGTCACCAGGAAAAGCTGAAAGGGCAAATGAAATTCTCAAAACCTAGATTGGCCAAACTCACTCTTGAAGTTCAGAAACCCTGGACTTCTCTTCTGCCCATAGTTCTAGTCCGCATTAGAGCCAGTCCAAGGGCACCCTCCTTCCTCAGCCCATTCGAATTAATGTATGGATGCCTGTTCCTCCTACAAAACAGGTCCCCATCTGACTCTCAGGAGAATACTTCCCCACACTCTTCCTTAACTGCCATCTCCTTCGTGAACAAGTGGACCAAGCTCTCCCAAAACCCCACGAAGGCCCCACTGACCAGACTCTCCTACCAGGAGGACATGTTTTCCTAAAAACCTTCAATCTGACAAGTCTCAAGCCCAAGTAGGAAGGCCCTTTCCAGGTTATTCTCATAACCCCCACTGCAGCCAAACTCTCAGGACATACCTCTTGGTACCATCTTTCCAGATTAAAAAGGGCTCCTACAGCTGACCCACTTATAGTTGATCTGCCAATCGTCCTTCGCAAATACCTCAGCGCCGCCCTGGGACCAACCTGACTTCACCTCACTCCTATTTCAGAAGAACCCCTCTCTGCCTAAAGATATGAAAGATAAGTAACATCCAATTTAATCTTCAACATCTGCCCTACTTCTACCCCTATGTTCTCTAATGGAAGTCTCTCTATGCTACCATTGCAATAAGGAGCATACTAACCATACTCTTTGCAGTAGGATAGTATACTGTAGCACCTTCCAAGTGGAGTATCAGGCAAAAAATCTCAGTCACTTAAACCCTTTGCCTATTAATTATCCTCATAACTGGAATCACAGTCTATAACAAATAATCACCACCTCTAAATGCCCTGCCCATGCCTATATTGCCACTTTACCATCTTCCTCACCTCTGTTTGCCAAGATATCTCTTGGTTTTATCCCCAAGCTCCCATTTTTGACTCTCTTTTAGAGTGGATAAATGACCTTCTCTTCCAAGGTGACTTGTGCAATTTTTCCCCAGATGAAACACACTTATTTACTTTCCTACTTACCCTTTGTCTGTCTACCCCTCCTGGTCCCTGACACTCTAGCTCTCCTTCCTCCACCAATGCCTAATTACCTTCACAAAATCCTAAATCTTACCCATGCCTTATTAAAATAGGCCAACTCCACCCTCGCCGATAACTACTGGCTTTGCTTTTGCCTATCAACTACAGCCTACACCACAATTCCTATTTCAACCTGTGACTGGGTTTTTACTCGAATAACTTTATACCCCCATTATGAGCTAAGTGGCCCCTACCAATACCCAGATTCACAGTCCTTAATAACTCTCTCCAATTCCTATTCCAAAACAAACAAACCCCTCACCACAACAGGGCGAGCAGTTCTGCTAATGCACCCCTATTTTGATAATCTAGCCCCAAAACCAACCATACCAAGCCCATCCTTGGTCCTATGACCACCACCTTCTTAACTTCCCAAGCCCCTCTATGCATACAACACCACTACCCTCAGGTCACCTTCTAGGACATCCACCTTCAAACCACTGCAATTTAACTCTGCAACTCCAAGGCCCAATTGACCATACTCACCTTCCCATTTTCCAGGTTACCATGTGCTTTTCTGGTCCCCCCAAAATTAACACCACTCTACTACAAAACCTAAATTCAGGATACTACAATGGAAGGCACTTACCCTGCCTATCTCTTCAACCCTGGACTCCATCCCCCTCTGAGGTCCATCCCCCCACCACAAATGAATGTCTTCTAATCCCTTTATTAAATGATAACAAAAGACTCCTGGTAGATACAAAATGATTTCTCCTCCACTGGGAAAACACAAATCCAGGTTCAACCCAACTGTCTCCTAATACCCCCTTACAGCCACTCACCACAGCTGCCTTAGCAGGCACCCTAGGAATATGGATATACAAAGACCACAAGCTCACACACCTTTTTAACATACACAACTAATTCTGCTTACCTAGGCAAGGCATGTTCTTCCTGTGCGGTGCCTCCACCTATCTCTGCCTCCCTACCAACTGGGCTGGTACCTGTACTCTAGTTTTTCTAAGCTCCAAAATCGACATGGTCCCTGGAAACCAAAGCCTACCAATCCCTGTAAAAACTCAAGTGTGCCAATGCAGGGCCATTCAGTTAATACCCTTCTAGTAGGGCTAGGAATTACTACTGCAGTTGGAACCGGAGTGGCCGGGCTTTCTACTTCCCTCACTTACTATCGCTCCCTCTCACAAGATCTTACAGACAGCTTAGAAGACTTAGCTGACACTGTTTCAATCCTCCAATCACAAACAGACTCCTTAGCAGCAGTTGTCCTTCAAAATCGCAGAGGCCTTAATTTGCTCACTGCTGAAAAAGGAGGTCTCTGCATCTTTCTAGATGAACAGTGCTGCTTTTATCTCAATCAGGCCTAGTACAAGATGCAGTCAAAAAACTCAAAGACCAAGCCAAAAACAAACAAAAACAAAACAAAAACACATCTTCTAACTGGTCCCTCTGGCCCTCATGGTCCCTTAGCTCTTGGGCGCCCTGGCTGCTACTCTTCCTTGGCCTAGCTATAGCCATCCTTCTTCTCTTAGCTTCTGGACCCCGCTTCATAAATCTCCTTACCCAGGTTTTACAGGACCGCATTAAAGCCTTCACCCATGGGACAGTATGAGATATGCTGCTTCTTCAGGAATACCGGCAGCTTCAAGAACAACCATCCCCCAACCTCCCCAGTCTTTCCCCTTGCACGCCGCCCCTCTTCAGCTAGAAGCAGTCAGATGATAACGACACCTCTCTTCCTTTATCACCTATTAAAGGCTGGAATGTTAGAGATCCAAGCTACCCGTCCTCCTCACTCCATGACCCTGACAATACAGTCCTTTGTAACTACCTACAAATGCCCCCAAACCTTTTTTTACAGCCGCTTGTGTAAGACTTTCAGTAGAACTGGTAAACAGTTCCAGGATGCAGTTAAGACATCTGCCCCCCTTGCATAACTGAGCAGACAAAAATATTTTCGGGAAACGGTTGAAACGACTGCAATACTACTCAGTTTCCCCGACCCCAACCTAGCCCTTTGCCCTGTAAAACCCCACAGCAGCCTGAAGCTGAGCTGCCTCCTCTGGTTACTGTGGAGCAGCCCAGCAAGTTAATAAAACTTGCTTGCCTGACTTTGGGTCTACTCGTCCTTACTCTTGGCTAACCTTACAGAGACCACCAAGTGGGCTTGAGCCACTGTGAAAGCATTAGCAGCTCTGCCACAGGAGTGGACAAGGTTCCCAGCAACAGCAGGCCTTGGGTGGCTCAGTCCTTGGGCTCTGTGGAGGGTGCATAACGATTAGCAAATCTGCCACTGTGGTGGGTGGGGTCAATGTCTGTAGCAGGCCCTGGGTACGTGAATCCTGGGGACCCTGGGGGGTACACAGGTGACAGCTCTGCCCCTGGAATGGGTAGGGTCACCTGCAGCATTGGTGGCACCTAGATGGACTGATCCTCAGGCCCCAAGAGGGAACACAGGTGCAAAGTAGTTCTACTACTGAAGGTAATGGGGTCACCAGCAGAGTCAGATGCCAGGCTGTTGGCTCTCAGGCTCTGTGGAATATGTGCATCTACAACTTCTATCTTGAGGATATCCTCCCTGCTGTGCTGGACCACCTGTTGTCTGGGATGCAGAGCCCCATGTGGGCTTAAGAGCCTGGTTCACAGCTGCACCACTGAATCTAGCTGGAGCTGTGGCCCCGCAGTCTTCTGTGTGGGTATGGTGGGATAACAATGAAGCCCCAAGGATGTTCAGATGCAGAGGTTATTGGCCCCCTGGGCAGGATGCTCTCTGGTAGGGGATCCATCCTCAAAATTGTATGCAACAGCAACCTGGGTCCTGAGGAGTAAGAGGGCTCAGTGTGTATTCTCTCTTTAGGGTAATATAGTCACCTGGACTCCAGGCACCTCCCTCCACTGGACTCAGGGCCTGTGAGGATAGTACGGCTCTTCTGCAGCCTAGGATTGCAGGCATCCATGGTGGGATGTGAACAGCTGGGGATCTCCCACCCACCCTTTCTTCACAATGGGAATGCTTGGCTCTAAATAGATCTTGGCCAGGTACTTTGCTTCCCTCTTTTTGCTGCCATCCTGAGTTTCCATGCCTCAGGGGGTCTTTGTCACTTCATCATTCAACTCCATTGTTCTCCCCTAGACACTGTGTTCAACTTGCAGTTATCTATTCATACTCGCTATTTTTGTCCTTCTTTGTAGAGGAGGCACATGCTAGGTGCCTCTAGTCAGCGATCCTGATGACATGTTTGTTTTGGACTTCTAATGACATAATAAAGAAAGTGAAAAACAAGCCACAGATGAGTGGACGCCTTGGGCCAAGCACTGTTCTAGACATATGTATTTCATAGGTAAGTACATTCAGCAAGACCCTTTTTCCTACCCTTTTTCTTTTTCCTTTACATTCTCAGATTTTGGCTACTTGCTGCCAACTATGCAAGGGAAGCAGATGTAAAAATCCCTTGTAATAGGGTGGGAGAAGAGAGTCTGGAAAGCACCCCGAGACCCCAGGAAGGCAGTTGCGGTGGTATACAAAGCACTAGAATCTGCTGAAGGAGCCAAGTAGCCCTTCCTAGCCACATCTCCACAGAGTTTGTTTGTTGTTTATTTCTTTGTTCTATTGTTTTTTCCTTTTTTGAGATGATCTCGCTCTGTCACTTAACCTACAGTGCATTGGTGTGATCAGAGCTCAGTGGAGCCTCAACATCGTGGGCTCATGTAATTCTCCTGCTTCAGCCTCCCAAGTAGCTAGGACTACAGGCATGCATCACCACACCTGGCTATTTTTTTTTTTTTTTTTTTTTTGGTTTTTGGAGAGACAGTTTTACTATTTTGTCCAGGCTGGCCTCAAACCCCTGGGCTCAAACAATTCTCCCATCGTGGCCTCCCAAAGGACTGGGATTAAAGGTGTGAGCCATGACACCTGGGCTCCATTGCTTTTTTAAATATACAAGTTAGCTGTCAACATTGAATACAGAAGATTTTATGTAAAAATCAGAATGTTTGGTTTCTCTTAAAAAATCCAATAACATGTAACTTGGGCCTTCATTCTCACACAATAACAATGAGCTAGGGTGGGGCAAGAGCTCTTCACTTTATACCAGACCTCACCTGGCCTACTTCTTTCATCTGTTATGTTCGTGGGCCTGTAAGTTTACAACTGACGCTTTAGAGGTGCATGATGGAGGCTGAGTCAAGCAATAGTGAGTAGCTATAGCTAATTACCTCTGCACTGTGCATATGCTATTGAAAAATAGCTAAGAATATGTGCTAGAGCTGTTACCAAGAAGGTTTAGACGTGAAGTGCTTAATGTCCCTGGAGAGAAAGAGATGTTATTCTCATCTTCTTCCCTCCCTGAGAAACTATGAAAGTTGCGTAGGAGCAACATAACTCAGACACCCCTAGATCCTACATGTCAGCTTCATTCCATGATGAACTATTGGTTTTCTACAGAGACACTTCATCAGCAGAGGCACAAGCAGCCAGCAGACAACAGAATCAACTAGCAGATTTGTTAGAATTTCTAGTTTTCATATTTACTAGGCAATTGTAGACGGGAATGCTGATCAGTTAACTTCAGCATACCCCCAGGAATTCATGATCCTTTTATGACTGAGGAAATTCCAGAGCAGAAAGATGATATTTTCTTGATAATGAGATAGGTGATATAGCTGATAATCTGAATTTCAAAAAAGAAATGTTATCTTATTTTTGCACCCTCAAAGTCTGAAGCAAAGTAAACTAGTAATATGATAAAAACATTAAAAATTGAAGTAGAAACATTTATAAGTATGGATTAATATTTAAACTGTTTGCCAAAAGTTTTATATCACATATTGGAAACATATTCAGAATCAACCCTGGGCATTCATTTGAAGGTGATATGACCATATTTATAGCAAAATGCAAGGTGGTTTGCAGGTCAGAATCTACCTTCCCAGTGATGTATTGAGATATTCTGAGGTTATGCCCTGAAAGTGGTTTGTATTTTTCTTAATGTATATGTGTGGGCACATGTGTGTGTATGTGTGTGTGTATGCACACATATACACATGCTTATGGGGATGCACACATGTACAATTTATGAAGTCAATGAATAAGCCATAAAATGAATCACCATTAGATTCAAACAAAGTTTCTCAGTCATTTTAAAAAGAGGGACATTTCACTGATTGAATTGATTCTGTTGCCCCTTGAAAACATTATCAACTACAACATGGGACAGTGCTTCTAAGGTTAAGGGACTTGCTAAGATTGAACTTTCCTGATTATGCTAAGACTTCATATCAAGAATTCTCACAACAGAAGAGATGAAGATTAATTTTGCTAATGATTGGGAGGGTAAGCTTAACATTTATATCTGTTTTACTTCTGTCTCCTTAAACATTACTTACTGTTATAAGATGATTAAAAAATTTTAAAGACATCATATGCTTTTCTCACCAAAATTTATTTAAAAATGACTCTAATTTCCTATTATTTTAGAATTCTAATAATAATTTTAAATTAATTAACTATGTAGTGGTTAGATGCCTCTTTCCAGGCCACTTGACCAACAAATATATATATGGCTTCAACTCTACTGATGTTTCCATGAAAGCAACTTGCTATTTACTAATAATTTCACAAATATCATATTCATAAAGATGACAAGAAAACATTAATCATCCCAACCCCATGTATCTTTTAAATTACTTCCTGCAAAATAAAGCCCAGTTGCTCAGTATGGCATGTACAGCTCTTCAGCACCTGACCCCTGCCTGCTTCTACAGTGCTATTAGCTTTGACTCCATATCTGCTCCTTATCATCTATCCCAAAGGATACACCTGGCCATTTCTAACCTGGTAGCTTTTGCTCATATTCTATGTAACAGTTACTTCAGCAACCTCTTTTTTATGGGGGAATATGTTGTTCAGTTACTGCCTCCAGGAAGCCTTCCCTTTCTTATTCCTCCTTTTATTTATTACAGAGATTAATCAACACAAGGTGCAATAAAACACAAAAAAGATTGATGTAATATTTCTGTGACAGCCTCTAAGATGATCTACAGATCTCTACTTCTTGATATTCATCATCTTACTGTAGGCTGGACCACCTAACATCTCTAAGCAGGATACTGAAAAAAGTATTGAATGAGCTACCACTTCTGAGATTGTGTTATGAGCTACTGTGCCTTCCAGTTAGCTCACCCCTCTCTTGCTTACTCAATCTGAGGTAAACCAGCTGTCATTGCTGCCTTCTACCCTATATGGAGGCACAGAAAAGAATGAATGGAGGGAGGCACCCAGCCAAGAGCCAGTGAGGACCGGAGACCTGCCAGCAGCCACACCAGTGAGGCTGGAAGCACATCTGCCTCCAATTTAGCCTTGAAATAACTGCAGCTACAGCAGACACCTAAATTGCAGCCTTGTGAAAGACTCTCAGTCAGGGACTCCCAGCTAAGCTATGTACCGGTTTTTGAACTATAGAGACTGCGAGAGAATACATTTTTACTGTTTGCGTCTAGGTTTTGGGGTAATTAGTTAAGCAGAAATGAAAAGAGTTGCTAATAGAAATAATACAGTTGCTTTACTTTGGAGGAAATATATTTTAATCTAAGATCAAGTCCTTTCCCTGATTTGGGTGTTAAAATGGCTTATATTTTATGATATTATAGTGACAGTATATTCTCTCTTTCTTTTAGCCTATAGTAAGTAAAATAAGTCTATTTGAGTCCCACAGAATTTTTACAAATAGTTTTCCAATTAATAAAATCAAAAGTTTGAGAATAAGCTTTAAATGATTTCCATATCATTTACATTCTTCTATGATCACTATTTTGTGTAAAGTGCTATAAATATTTATTTACATTTGTTTTCTCTAAATAAACTGCAAGTTTCTAAAGTGTAAGAATTATGTGTTATTCATATTCACCAGCACTCCATGCCGTATCTGACACAAGGGTACATTGTACAACTGTTTATTAAACAAGTGAGTAAATGAAAGTATGAATGAATAAAAACATTAATTACAATAAATGTGTTGGCTATTCTCCTGCAGTATCCTGGCATTATAACGTATATTGCCGTAGTGTAAAAAACACAGACATGCCGGGCGCGGTGGCTCAAGCCTGTAATCCCAGCACTTTGGGAGGCCGAGACGGGCGGATCACAAGGTCAGGAGATCGAGACCATCCTGGCTAACACAGTGAAACCCCGTCTCTACTAAAAATACAAAAAACTAGCCGGGTGACGAGGCGGGCGCCTGTAGTCCCAGCTACTTGGGAGGCTGAGGCAGGAGAATGGCGGGAACCCGGGAGGCGGAGCTTGCAGTGAGCTGAGATCCGGCCACTGCACTCCAGCCTGGGCGACAGAGCAAGACTCCGCCTCAAAAAAAAAAAAAAAAAAAAAACACACACAGACATAATAGAAAACATTTACTATATCCTCTGGATAATGCCTAATGTTTGATGTCTTTCAACTAGAAAGTTCAATTACTTAGAATGACCATCCTCTTTTTTAAATAGCACAGCTATTGTCTTTTTCTACATATGGCACCGTTGAATATTGATTCAAATTTAAAGTCTTTCCTTTGATTTTTGTCATAATAAAAGCACAGTACATACAAATTACTTATCTATATACTGGAGAACTGAAGATGACAACTATGAGAGTATTTAAATACAAACATTACCAAAATATGAAATTCTCAGATTTATGCAAACCAAGGCAGATACTGACTTTGGAAACACACACACAATTTTCTGCAATCAGACACATAAGAATTAGATTTAAGCCGGGCACGGTGGCTCAAGCCTGTAATCCCAGCACTTTGGGAGCTGAGACGGGTGAATCACGAGGTCAGGAGATTGAGACCATCCTGTCTAACATGGTGAAACCCTGTCTCTACTAAAAAATACAAAAAAACTAGCCAGGCGTGGTGGCGGGCACCTGTAGTCCCAGCTACTTGGGAGGCTGAGGCAGGAGAATGGCATAAACCCGGGAGGCGGAGGTTGCAGTGAGCTGAGATCCGGCCACTGCACTCCAGCCTGGGTGACAGAGTGAGACTCCGTCTCAAAAAAAAAAAAAAAAAGAATTAGATTTAAGTAACCGAATTGTGATATTAAGAGGATATCCTAAAAAATACAACAGAGAAGAAAAGACTGGCTGTAATGCTGAAGGAAAACATATGGACACTCTTCTGTGAAAAGATGCTTCAACTGCTTAGCAAATATGGGAGTCTTAGAGTCACAGACATCTTAAAAGAATCAAGTAAATTGTATTCCCATTTTTACTGATAGAGGATAATGACCAAACAGCTGATTATCAGTGAGAACCCAGTACAATATTGTATCATAACAGATAAAATCTTGTCTGCATGTCTAAAGCACACCGTCATGATCACTTGAGTATGCAGCACTAAAAGCTTTAAGAGAACACACTGCTATGAAACTAAATATGACAATGAGAAGATTTCAATAACAAATGTATGGTAATTTCTCTTGATAAATACACAGATGCTACTATAGAAAACAGAGTTGTGAGGACATTGTAAAATGAAGTCTACGCTCTGTTTTAGCTTACTACTTTCAATGTTTTGTGATTAAGGTACCACATGATACCAATATGTGAACAAAAAATTGGCATCCTACTGTGCAAAGAAGCTTCTGATATGATTCCTGATATTTATGACCTTGTAGTATTCATGACCCTTCTCCTTGAGTGCTGGCTGGGCCACATGACTTGCTTCTAACCAACAGAATATGAAAAAAGTAGCACTGTCAAACTCCTAATATTACATCATAAAAGACTATGACTTCCATCTTATTCATACTCTTTTCCCCTAACTCTCTTGCTTGCCTTCTCTGCTGAAGCCAGCTGCCATATGGAGAGACCAACACATCAAGAAAGTGGAGGGCTGGTTGGGCACGGTGGCTTATGCCTGTAATCCCAAGACTTCAGGAGGCTGAGGTCTCTATTAAAAATACAAAAATTAGCTGGGCATGGTGGTGCATGCCTGTAATCCCAGCTACTTGGGAGGCTGAGACAGGACAATAACTTGAACCCAGAAGGCAGAGGTTGCAGTGAGTTGAGATTGTGCCACTGCCCTCCAGCCTGGGTAACCAAGTGAGACTCCATCTCAAAAGAAAAAAAAGAAAAAGAAACCGAGGGCAGCCTCAAACCAACCTCCAGCAAAGGCCTTTGCCATTAGTCAGCTATTCCTTGAGAAAATGAATCCTGCCAGCAACCACATAAGTGAGTTTGAAAGCAGATCTTTCCCCAGTTGAGCCTTGAGATGAGACCACAGACATTGCTGACAACTTGATGACAGTCTTTGATGGACTCTGAAACAGAGAACCCAACTAAGTTCTACCCACATTTGACACTTACAGAAACTGTAAGATGATAAATACTATTGTTTCAAGACACTAAATGTTAGGGTGATTTATTATGCAGCAATAGATAATTAATGTACCTCCCAATGCCATACAGGCCTGAGTAGTTAGTACCAAGGAGACTTTTGCTATATTACATTAAAAATAAAAAGAAGCATTTTCTGTGATTAAATTTCCCTAACAAATACTTTAAATATCTCTAGAATACTAGGAAGAGCTATGAATGGGCAGAGAATATGTGGAATTTAATTTCAATAGTTTGAGATTTGGGAAGAATTTAGTTAAAGGAAGCAGGGACTAAGGTAGAATCAGGCCATTTATATTAAGTAATTATGAGACTAGATGATACTAGATTTTACTGGCATAACTGGGAAACGCACAGAACTCTTGGGGACTTAAAGTGTATGCATACAGGGGCCCGTAGAGCCATTAAGATGTTGCATTTTCTTGGTTCTATAAGGGTTTTTTTTTTTCATTGTCGAGTTATAGTATATATTGGTTTTAGTTATTTAGTTACAGGTAACGAAAAACAGAACAGGCTTACTCAGGCCAAAAATACTGGAAATAGGTGGAGTAGCCTGTATATTTTTAGATAACACTTGAATATCTAGGCCTTGGGAAAAACAGAAAGTAGGACAGCTTGGAGGATCTACACAGCAAGAACTCATGACCACGTAGCAATTGTTTTTGTCATTATCGTTCTATTTGATACTTAAATTATCTGGGAGGAAGTGTAATTGGAATAACTTCATTTGCATGTTTGTCTCTGACTCTATTTCTGTGGCCATTGGAGGTCAGACTCTATTTGGTCAAGTGTGTACCATACGTCCACCCTTGAGACAGTGGTTCAACCCTACTGAACTGAACTACATGGACTAACATGGAAAGAGGTGGCTTCATGATGAAAAATAGGGGTGTTGTTAAAAAAATAAACAAGGGCATTAGAGTTGCTGCCTAAGTTAAAACTATATGCATTCACTATAGAAGCCACCTTGTAGTCAGTGGTGCTACCTTAGAATCAAAGTAATGTCATCCTTTAACTGGCATCACTTTTAACAGGCTTAATGCATATACTGACTGGTGCCTCAAAGGCACCATCTGACATATAAATCATATTTCGATGCTAGGGATAGAAAAAATTGCCTCTCCAGTGAAGGTATGCTCTACAGTTTCAGTTTCACATCTTCTTTCTGTGCAGAATAAAGTTCAAATGGCCCTTCAGATCAGGCCACCCCAGGGCAAGAACTGTAGCAATTCATCTCACCTGGCAATTCCTGATACCTAAGACAAGAATTCTATGATACCATCCATTCATATAGAACTTGAAGCAGTTGCCCAGCTTCTTCTTAGATGCTGTTTCATTTTATAATTACAAAACTGTTTATTACCCCATTTATATATAAATAAAAGAAGGCATAATCCAATTAAATGGCTTATGCAAATTCACAGTTGAAATCAGAGTCAAGATCTCTAATATCCTGTCAAGTGTTCATTGTATTCTAACTGATACCTTGTTTTCAAAGCCTCATCACTACCTGACGGCACGTAATCATATTTTCAGTTGACATGAAGCTGAAGGGATAACTTTTTTGAATTAGTGAATAAGAATCCAGAAATGTCACGGTAGGTTGGAATGATGAGGCAAGTCATGAATTCAACCAGGATAAATATCAAATCCTGCATAAAGGAATACTGGGTAAGTATAGGTAGACTGAGGTATAATTTAACAATAGCAAATGTTAGAAAGATATGAGTTTTAGTGAAACATAATAAATATGGGGGCAAAAATGTGACTTATTGTCAATAAGGCAAATCTACTCTTGGAATGTATTAAGAGATTTATGTGTTGAGGTTCCTTTCTTTACCAAATGCATTGAGCTTGGTTTACAAAAGTGAATATGCAATTTATGTCTGGATATACGGCCTCCCTTGAATCCCTTCTAAAGTGATCCAGGCAAGAAAAAAAGTCAAACAACCGCTCTCACCTTTTCTGTATCTTAAAAGAATTTTTTTTTTTTTTTTTTTTTTTTTTGAGACGGAGTCTCGCTCTGTTCCCCGGGCTGGAGTGCAGTGGCCGGTTCTCAGCTCACTGCAAGCTCCGCCTCCCGGGTTTATGCCATTCTCCTGCCTCAGCCTCCGAGTAGCTGGGACTACAGGCGCCCGCCACCTCGCCCGGCTAGTTTTTTGTATTTTTTAGTAGAGACGGGGTTTCACCGTGTTAGCCAGGATGGTCTCGATCTCCTGACCTCGTGATCCGCCCGTCTCGGCCTCCCAAAGTGCTGGGATTACAGGCTTGAGCCACCGCGCCCGGCAAAATAAGTCTTAAACAACCAAGTTATTATTTTTGTGTCTTCAAGCTCCCACATATTTACCTCCTACAGAAAGCATTTTCCTTGATTTTCTCAGATCCCAGGGGACTCAAAGTCACCCCTCTCTGTTGTAGACATTTTGAGGATTGCCTGTCCTGGTCTAGAGCCAAATACTTTCTCCTGTAATTGTCTGACTCCGATCTATACATGTAAGCCTCCCAGCCATGATATTGAACAACATAATGCTATTTCTTCAGCCCCTTAACTCTAATTGATTAGATGAAGGAACATGACTGCCTTGACATGAGTTGGGGGAAGTGGCTTCTGCAGATTGGTGCAAAAATCATTGCAGTTTTTGCCATTAAAAGTGAGCAAAAGAGTAAACATCTTCTAAAAATGTGCAATTGTAACAGAGGGCTGTTTGTTGACCCGAATAAATCTTAAAGAGTAATATACAAAATTGATAATCAGTACTGTCACATAAGCCAGTTTGTAGAGAAAAAAAGGATAAAACACAAGCAGAAGACATGTAGAAGAAAGAAGAAATGAGATGGACACTCAGAAAGAATGAGACTAAAAAAGGGAAAGAGGTAAATGAATAAACAGATGTGATGGTTTCGCATAGTTCTTGAGATCCTTGTTTCAGCTCTTTGAACCTTGGCTGCATTTCTAACCTTTTTCATGAGACATTTTATTTTCCATTAAAAGTAATACTGTGAGAAGTTTATTTGCATCGATTAATTCCTTTTTTTCACCATGATAAGAGATATTAACATTTGTTTTCTCTTTGTGATCAGAGAAAAGACATTTTGGAATGGATAATCTGTTTCTACCACTCTTTAAAGGAAAAAAGCTTTAAAAATAAAATTCAAATGCAAAAATTTCCAGTAGTTTTCCTACCTCCAGTGTACCCCAGCAAAATATTCATAGCTGTGCTGCTAGGAAATTAATAAACCACAAGCTTCAATTATCCATGTTTTCTTCCTCTCGAAGGTGTCTGTACTTATGAAAACAGCTATCGCATATTCCCGAAAGTATACCATATTCCTGCAAAGTAAGGGAGCCTAGAAGCAACAGTGATCACTGCCTTTCAGGCATGAGACATTTTTTAATAATTATTTATAAAATTTTGTATTAATTATTTTATAATTATTTTTATAATTTGTATAATATAAATCCTTTGTTTTGCTTAAACAAAACACATACCAACAGCCAAAATCTTACAGGAACTTTACAGATCCTCTAGGCCCAAAGTATCGGCCCAAACCCACAACTCACAGGTAACTCTCATTTGATTTTATAGCTTCTTCATACCTTCAACTAACTTAGATTCACAAATGGTTGCAGTCAATATTAGTAAAGACTTAGTAGCATTGACAATATCTACATGTTTAGACAAGGCCTTAAATGATGACTCAAAACAGTGTCACATACAGAACTGCAGGAGACACTCGAGATTGTCACTGTGGAAAAGAGATGACTAGAAAAGGAAAATAACCTGTCTGCAAATAATGTAATAAAATGTTTAACTTAATGTAATATAGGATGATTTTTTTTCTTAATGTTGAACCATTAAATGAAATTAGCTCTTTTGAAATGTAGTGAGTTCCCTGACATTGGAGGTATTTGAACAACTTCTAGATGCCCTCTTAACAAAGTATTGGTAGGAAACACTATTCAAGCATGAAATCCAATGGGTAGTTTGTCAGCTACCTCTAAATTTTCTTCTAACTATAAGATTCTATGATCCATCAATTTATCCTGAAGGCTCGTAGGATTCACTGTGAAGTATAATGTTAGCCTCTGCATGACTAAGAACATCTTGTTTAAATCACAATAGGTAGTACCAGCCAAAATTTTCTGATGGACAGGTATTATGAAAATATATAAGGCAATAATATTTACCAGGTGTATGACCTGATCCTTAAACAAAGGAGAATGCCATTTACAATGATATTTAAAGGTAGGCTTTTGTTTAAGATCAGCTGGGTGAAACAACAGCAGTCAGTATAAGGTGCTTCCAACACATGTTCAGTCTTGATGACATCATATCTGAATGATGCCTTCAGTTGAATCACCATGCCTGGAACACTGTGATCTCACCCTTCTACAAAGCTTTACAACCACATGTTCTGTGATTGTTGCCAGGGTCACAAATTAAGCTCATTAGAGGCTTAAAGTTTTTAAAGTGCCTTGTTCCTCCTTTTCAAAACTGTTTATTCTATAATCCAGACATCCTCAGATGGCTTCATTTTTTTATAAATTTATAATGCAGTTACTGCTATTAGGGCACATTACAACAAAATGATTAAGTCAGTTAAAATACAGAAACAATTACTGAATCTCTTTCAGCTAAATGCTCTTATGGTCTAAGTACCCTTGTATTCCAGACAAGCTGAGAATCACAGCCAGGAGACTGACCATGCTGTTTCCCATAACTCCTTTCCTTCACACACCCAGAGAATATTAGATACCAAGAAGCCTGTCTCCTCTTTCCCCTTTATATAATTTAAGATTAACCACATGTAGTGGGTTCAGTGGTAGTTCCCAAAAACATGTCCATATCCTAATCCCCAGAAACTTTGACTATTACTTTTTATAGCAAAAGAGTAAATATCTTGTATGGCAAAGATATAATTCAATTAAGGATCTTGAGAGGAAGTGATTATCCTGAATTATTCAGGTGGGCCTTAAATGCCTTTGCAAGTGTTCTTATGAGAAGGAGGCAAGGGAGAGCAGAGAGATAGAAGAGCAGAAGGTAATATATAAATGGAGGCAGAGATTGGAACGATGGGGCCTTCATGCAAGGAACATCTGTATCTGCCAGAAGCCAGAAAGGATAAAGAACAGAATATAGCTCAGAACTTCTGAGGGAACACAGCCTTGCTGACACCCTGATTTCTGACATCTGGCTCAGTTGCAACATACCTATTGTCTATCACTGTCCGTGAAAGGGGATGAAAGCACTCCAAAATCAACATTTCTATATTTGATAAAGAAATGCCCTGAACTGAAAATTCACAGAGGGAGATATAAAAATGTCTTTTAAACATTTGAAAAGGTATTCATCTTCATTTATAAGAAAAGTATAATTAAAACTACTGTAAGAAAGTGTTCCTGAACCATTGGACTGGCAAAAATTCAAAAGTTTGACAATCCACTCCATTGGAAAGGTTTTGGAGAAACAGGCTCTCTCCAACATTGCAGGTGGGAATGGAAAATGGTGCAATTCTTATGGAGGGGATTTTGAAAATATTTAATTAACTACATATGTATTTATCCTTCAATCCAGTAGTCCTACTTCTAGAAATTTACCTTGAAGGTATACCTCTAAAAATATGAAAATCCATTTTTACAAGTCATTTATTGCAGTATTATTTGTAATTTCAAAATATTAGAAACCACCTAAATCTTCAAGCATAAGAGAGTGGGCAAATTCAATGGAGTATTATGCTGTCATTTAAAAAATGAGGAACGACTCTATGAACAGGCATAGTATTGAGTGAAAAAGCAAAATGTACAATAATATATATGCTATGCTATATATAAGAAAGAATAATAAGTAAATACACTGCACTTGCTCATCATGATGAAAAAAAGCAATATAGGTAGCAAAATCCAGAAAAAAATGAAGTTGTTAACTACACAGTGTGAGATGAAAGGGATGCGGTAGAAGGACAGAGGAGAGTGACTCTTCTCTGAGTATACCTTGATGTACAGTTTTGACTTTTGAAGCCTGTTGACATCCCACAAACATTCACAACATTACATTAAACAAATAAGAACGACAAGAAGAAAATACTGCCCACAAACAGAAACAAATGAGCTTAGTCATATTTTAGATGAACACCATAGTCACATAAAAGGAGTATAGGCCGGGCGCGGTGGCTCAAGCCTGTAATCCCAGCACTTTGGGAGGCCGAGGCGGGCGGATCACGAGGTCAGGAGATCGAGACCATCCTGGCTAACACGGTGAAACCCCGTCTCTACTAAAAACATACAAAAAACTAGCCGGGCGAGGTGGCGGGTGCCTGTAGTCCCAGCTACTCGGGAGGCTGAGGCAGGAGAATGGCGTAAACCCGGGAGGCGGAGTTTGCAGTGAGCTGAGATCTGGCCACTGCACTCCAGCCTGGGTGACAGAGTGAGACTCCTTCTCAAAAAAAAAAAAAAAAAAAAAAAAAAAAGGAGTATAAAAGAAAGATCCAGTCTAAGTGCAGATGAACAGGATGTTTCACTCTGTACTCTTGATCTTGGGCAGAGTGATGTGTGGGATTTGATGGTAGAAGCTCAAACCAATCCTAAACTCTTTTTAGCAGAATTGTTTATGATAACGGTGTGGGTGAGAAAATTATGAAAATATTTTAGATGTATTATAGGATTGAGCAAATGCATAAATGTGTTGATCATGTTGGGAGCTAAGATTTTCACTGAGAAGAAAGAACAAATGAAGTGATAATTTTTAAAATAGGTATGTGTGTATGTATGTGCTTGTTGATGTGCTCATGAATGCAAACATACAAGTATGTATATACAAGTGTGCTTGTGTAATACATGTATGCAAATACATCTGTATATCAACGTATTTTTTATCTACACTGTCTGCTGCAAGGACCCAGAAGCAAGAACTCCCTAATAGCAACATGCATAGCTTATACCTAGATCTTGGTCTTTACCTCCCACTAAAAGGAACAGGATTTCTTGAATGAATTGTTGATTTCAGGGATTGAGCAGCATGGATACAAGGTAAGCTACAAAGAAAGAAAGTGCCAAATAAGTAAAACCAAGTTGTGGGGCCTCTCACAAGGAGAGATGAACCAACCAAGAGGCTTTCACTGGCCAAATATGGACATTATGAACACTAAAATACTCAAAAACTGCAATGAATTATGACCTCTTGAAGAAAACAGAAATTGGTGAATTCATACTGACAATAAATATATACTACTATATGGATATGGGAAGGATATATAAAAGTAGAATGCTGAGGGTTGACTGGTAACATGAAGGGATAGTTGAAATTAGAATAGTATCATGTTAAAATTGGAGCAGGAAGGAACCCTCACTAGATGATAAGACCAGCAGGAAGTTTCAATAGGAAGCAGGATATCTGCATAGTCTTCAAGTGACTCCAGCAGGTTGCTTAATAGTTGCAAGGGAGAGAGAAAAACAACTGCTCAATCATTATACAATGGAGAAAGGAGAAACGGGGCAACATCATGACCAGGTGATAATTAATTTTATCACTAACCATTAAAATTAACGCCATCAACGAGGGACCAATGGACATCATGTGGTTCCAGATGCATAACACAGATGTGTAACAAAATATCTCCTATGCAGCATTCCAGTGAGAATGCATAACCATCATCTAGTCAGTAAAGAAAGATCAAACCAATGCTCAATGAGAAATAGCCTATTTTTAAAGATAGAAGGATATATTTGTCAAAAATATTAATGTCATTAAGCACAAAGAAAAACTATGGGTATGCTCTGGGTTAAAGGAGGCTCAAGAGACATGACCCCTAAATGCAATACCTGCTCTTAAACTCATGCTAAAGAATTTACAGGAAAAGGGCCATGATATATAAAATTTACCTTCAAATAGTTCAGAAGAAAATAATTTATGTATACATGCACATAGAGAGAGTGAAAGTACACCAGAGAGAGAAAAGAACATAAATGTTAAAGTAAGTGAAGTAAAATATGAAGAATATGAAAAACTGGATGAAAGTTTATGGATATTCTTGGCATTATTTTAGCAACATTTTACAAGTGAGAACTTACACCAACTATAAAGTAAAAACAAGAAGATACTCCAAAGAAAAATTCTTTGAATCTCAGAACTGTTTGATGCTGAAATCTGAGTTGTTTGTATTTATTTAACACCTCTGGATAATCAAGATATACCTACCCAGTATGCCCCACCTTCCATGCACACACACAAAAAATTCCCATAATATCTGAAGCCTCAAAGCGCTTATACACTAATTGAGGTAATGAAAAATGTCACTTAATAATAAAATTAACAACTTTGAATCTCAAGTAAATGCTAAGTGAAAGGTACATGTGATAGCAACTACAGTCTAATTATCTAGTTAAAATTGTGCTTTTCATAATTTCTGCTCTTTCTTTTTTTATCCAAGTTAGTTGATTTAAAAAAATTATTATTGCTTTGCTAAATAACATCACATTTACTTGAAAATCACTACTGAAATATGCTGCCTTTCTCTCTTCTTCAGCTTGAGGAACTCTAGTTTCTGAAACTTGTCTGTCATGCTCCTATTAATCTCCTTCTCCAGGAGTACAATGTGCTAATCTGCTGTCATTTGTGCAGGCCTGGAAACTAACAAGAGATGCCTTACCACCATCCTTCTGTTTCTAAGTGTTAGCATTCCTATTATAGGCTTCAAATTATGAATTTGGGCTTCATTTGACTAGGTTTTTTTCATCAAATTGCAGGGTCTTTTCACCCATGTTAAAGATAGGCTACATTTTCCAGTACAGCAGGCAACTTGGTAATATGAGCTGATAAAATTTTATTTACCTACTAATTATGCTCCTATACTCATTATATAGAATTTTATTACGCTTATCAACATAGGGTTTTCAAGATTCTCCTTCCACAGACACACTGAAGATGCAGCAGTTAAATTAAAATTTGACCCAAAAATATTTTAGCATAAAATGTCATTGCATGGCTTTCCTCTGTTCATAAAATGGAATAATTTAAAGAGTAGTTTCTGTTTTGGTTTAAAGATGTTTGTTTTTTCTTAATTAGAATAGAAAAATAACAGTATCTTCAATGATAGCTTACTCAAGAAATATACATGATGATAGGAAAGAAACCAATTATCTATTTTAATTAATGCATCAGTATTAATGAGTAATCTAGAGGAAGTTAAATTCTTTTCATTATAACCACGTCAAGGTTGTAAACTTTTAAGGCTCAACCATCTCCACAATAATTTGATACTAGCTCAAACACTTGTCACCAAAATATGTGGAATATTCTAATGTACTAGATTTCACATGAGTTTACAAGAACTCTCTTTATTTTTGTATGTTTATTTGTAGAAATTTTATACAAATTTTATTTGTAGAAATCATAAATCTTTTCATTCCTTCTGAATTTTTCCTTCCTTCCTTCCTTCCTTCCTTCCTTCCTTCCTTCCTTCCTTCCTTCCTTCCTTCCTTCCTTCCTTCCTTCCTTCCTTCCTTCCTTCCTTCCTTCCTTCCTTCCTTCCTTTCTTCCTTTCCTTCCTTTCCTTCCTTCCTTCCTTTCTTCTTTCTTGATGAGGGTACTGAGTGAGTAATAAATCCTTATTGACTTTCCATTATGCCTAAAATAAGTGTAGAAAATCTGAGATTCGAATTCAATATGCAGAAAGATACAGAAATCTGTTTATTTGCTATTCTCCACTCATCGCTCTTGTTAACTATATTCTTTCCTTTCTCTGACTGTCCTCTTTCTTTCTTTATTATAATGGTAAACATGGGTATCAAAGAGTGATCTTTTACTCTTTCTTTTATTAATGTATTCATTAATGCATGCATGCAATTTATTTATTTATTTATTCATTATATCATGTTCCAGACACAATCAAAGGTTACACATAAAATCCTAAATAGAAGTGTGCTTGTTTGTTAGAAAAGTGATTGACAATTGAATAATCTACTCACAATTGATCATCAAACTGATAAGACACTTGGATCCTTGGGAAGCAAATATGAATAAAGAACAGTTTTAAGGAGATTGCACTCTATTGAAGAAGTCAACATCAACATAAGAGGCCACAGAAGACACAATTTGCTATAGTGTATCGGTCATCTTCAAGCTTTTCAAAGTTGCTGATCTCTGTACTTTCAGTATAAAATTTAAAAGGATATAAATCAAAAGCTCAATTGTGAAATGGAGCTGTGAAATCTGCAGTGAGAAAATGTCTTTAGCTAGATATTCTGGAAAGTTCCTGGAAAGGTTTTATCAATTTTTAAGTACCCTACCTGAGTCTTCCAATTAGAGGTAGCATCTGCTTTTTGATTTCAGGTTTGTTTGTAGACAGCCAGGATAATCTGTTTAAAATGTACAAAGGGATGAACTAGAAAGAACAATTAAATATGTTCATTGCTAATGAATTATTTTCATGCTGGGTGAGCTCATAAAAAAGTAATGAGAGTTATACAGTGGGGTGATCTTAGGCACTATCCAATTCCCCAATTCAGGTTTACCCACTGGCTGAAAATGAATCCAAATGGATTCATCAGTATAAAGTCTACGAGCTAGTATTTGCCATGTAGGGGAAATTTTTACTGTCAAGTATAATGAGTTATTACAAATGGCAGGTAGTTCCTGGCAACAGCTGGTAGCATTTATCTAGAATAAGAAAGGTATAAATGAGTTCTATGACAATCTGTACCGGCAGCAGGAAAAGATAAAGGAGAAGGCAGAAGGGATAGAACACCTGAAGGTGTGGGGAGATGCAATGTTCTGGATTAAAGATTCAAGAAGGCACATTTTATTTCATACATTTGCTCTGAGTCAACTGGTACAGAAAGAGTTTTCTGTACAGGTAAAGATGGAGAAGTGTGTTCATTGGTTAAAAAAAAATTGATAAAACCTTTCCAGGAACTTTCCAGAATATCTAGCTAAAGACATTTTCTCACTGCAGATTTCACAGCTCCATTTCACAATTGAGCTTTTGATTTATATCCTTTTAAATTTTATACTGAAAGTACAGAGATCAGCAACTTTGAAAAGCTTGAAGATGACCGATACACTATAGCAAATTGTGTCTTCTGTGGCCTCTTATGTTGATGTTGACTTCTTCAATAGAGTGCAATCTCCTTAAAACTGTTCTTTATTCATATTTGCTTCCCAAGGATCCAAGTGTCTTATCAGTTTGATGATCAATTGTGAGTAGATTATTCAATTGTCAATCACTTTTCTACTCCTTATAGTAATTTAGTAACCAATTACTATGTTAATATAGTAATCGTGTAGTCACCCAACGGGTTCACCTTGCCCACTGTCTACACAGAGCTGATTTATCAAGACAGGGGAATTGCAATAGAAAAAGAGTAAATCATGCAGAGCCAGCTGTATGGTAGACTGGAGTTTTATTGTTAGCCAAATCAGTGGCCCTGAGTATTCCAGAAGCAGTGATTTTAAGGATAACTTGGTGGGTGGGAGGAAGCCAGTGAGCTGGAAGTTCTGATTGATCAACTACCTATGATTTATAGGGAGTTGAAGCTGTCTTCATGCACTGAGTCAGTTCCTGGGTGGGGACCACAAGATCAGATGAGCCAGTTTATCCATCTGGTGCCAACTAATCCATCAAGTGCAGGGTCTGGAAAATATCTCAAGCACCGATCTTAGGAGTAGTTTAAGTAGGGTCAGAATCTTGTAGCCTCCAGTTGTATGATCCCTAAACCATAATTTATAATCTTGTGACTAACGTTAGTCCTACAAAGGCAATCCAGTCCCCTGGCAAGAAGGAGGTTTGCTTTGGGAAAGGGCTGTTACTGTCTTTGTTTTAAAGTATAAACCATAAACAAAGTTTCTCCCAAAGTTAGTTCAGTCTACACCCAGGAATGAACAAGGACAGCTTGGAAGTTAGAAGCAAGATGGAGTCAGTTAAGTCAGATCTCTTTCACTGTCTCAGTCCTAATTTTGCAATGGTGTTTCCAATCTTATGTGCTAAGTTTAGTCTTTCAAATAATTACTTAGGAGTCCCATTTATTGGTTGTGTGTAGAGTTCTCATGTCATGATTTCCTAATGTAGCTTTACGTTTCTGACATTAAAGAAATCCCAGATGATATTATAAGACCTAGTCACTGTCATGACTTACAGAATATGAATGGTAAAGTATCTTTACACAAGGCTTTACTACCTACCTCCCACTTATGTCTTTATGTAGCATCTTTGATATGGGGCCGTGGAGGCATGATGTAATAATAATGAGGAAAATATGGTGTGATGGTTAAATTGATGTGTCAAATTGACTGGGCCATGGAGTATCCACACAGTAGTTAAACATTATTCTGGGTGTGTCTGTGAGAATGTGGCTGGCTGAGATTAACATTTGAATGGTTAGGCTGAGTTCAAGCACAATATGGGTGGGCCCCTCTCCCTAATGTGGGTGGGCCCCTCTCCAATCAATTGAAGGCCTGATGAGAACAAAAAAGCTGACCTGCCTATGATAAGGGGGAACTAACCCTATTAGACTGTCTTCTAGCTGGCACATCAGTTCTTTTCCTGCCTTTGGACTCAAGCTGGATTATCAGTCCTTCCTGGGTCTCAAACCTATCAGTCTTCAGACTCAAACTACATCATTGATGCTCTTAGTTCTCCAGCCTGCCCATTGCAGATATGGAGACTTGCCAACCTCCATAATCACATGAGCCAATTCCTTCTTTTACATATTCTATATGTATATAATATATAGGATTTCATTGTATTTATGTATATAAAGTATATTAGATAGGGTCATATATACATTTACATATATGCAGGCATACCAAACATAAAGCAATAGCATTTTGCTTTATTGTGCTTCACAGATACTGAATTTCTTACAAATTAAAGATTTGTGGCAATCCTTCACTGAGCAAGTGTATCCTTCCAACAGTATGTGCTCACTGTATGTGTCCCTGTGTCACATTTTGATAATTCTCACAATACTTCAACTTTTCCATTATTGTTATATCTGTTATGGTGACGAGTTATCTTTGATGTTATTATTGTCATTGTTTTGGTGCACTACAAATAATGCACACATAACAGAGTGAACTTAATTGATAAAAGGTTGTGTTTATTTTGACTGCTCTACCAATCAGCCATTCCCTCATCTCTCACAATCTCTTTGAGCCTCCCTCTTCCCTGAGACACAACAATATCATAATTAGGCCAGTTAGTAATCCTACAATGGTTTCTAAGTGTTCATGTAAAAGGATGCATAGCACATCTCACAATTTAACCCAAAAGCTAGAAATGATTAATCTTAGAGAGGAAGCCATGCTGAAATCTGAGACAGGCTGAAAGCTAAATTTCTTATACCAGTTAACTAAGTTGTAAAAGCAAAGGAAAAGTTCTTGAAGGAAATTTAAATTCCTATTCCAGTGAACACACAAATGATAAGAAAGCAAAACGGCCTTATTGCTGATATGGAAAGAGTTTGAGTGGTCTGGAGAGATGATCAAACCAACCACAACATTCCCTAAGTCAAAACCTAATCCAGAGATAGGCCTTAACTCTCTTCCATTCTATGAAGGCTGAGAGAAAGTGAGGAAATGGCAGAAAAACGTTTAAAGCAAGCACAGGATGGTTCATGCAGTTTAATGAAAGAAGCCATCTCCATAAACTGAAATTACACAGTGAAGCAGCAAGGCCTGATGGAGAAGCTTCAGCAAGTTTTCCAGAAAATCTAGCTAAGATAATTGATGAAGGTGGCTGCAGGAATCCAGCAATCGACAGGTTTTCAGTGTAGACAAAACAGTCTTCTCTTGGAAGAAGATGCCATGTAGGACTTTCATAGGTAGAAGGGAGAAGTCAATGCCTGGCTTCAAAGTTTCAAAGGAGAGAAGGAGAGTTGACTCTCTTGTTAGAGGCTTATACAACTCTGACTTTAAATTGAAGACAGTGCTCATTTACCATTCGGAAAGTCTTAGAGCCTTGAATATGATGATAAATCTACTCTGTCTATGCTCTATAAATGCAAAAACAAAGCCAAGATGAAAGCATAATTCTTTGCAGAACGGTTTACTGAACATTATAAGCGTAATGTTGAGAACTACTGCTCAAAAAAGAAAAAAATGTCTTTCAAAACATTGTTGCTCAGTGACAATGTACCTAGTCACCCAAGAGCTCTGATTGAGATGTACAAAGAGATTAATGTTGTTTCCATGCCTATGAACACAACATGCATTCTGTAGCCTATGGATCAAGAAGTAATTTTGAACTTCAAGTCTTATTATTTAAGAAATACATTTTGTAAGGTTATAGCTGTCATAGAAAATGATTTTTCTCATGGATTTGGGCAAAGAAAATTGAGAACCTTCTGAAAAGGATTTAGCATTCTAGATGTTATTAAGAACACTGTGATTCATGAGAAGAGAACAAAATATCATTATTAACAGGAATTAGAAATAAGTTGATTCCCACCCTCATGGATGACTTTGAGGAATTCAAGACTTTATTGGACAAAGTTACTGCAGTTTGGGTGGAAATAGCAAGAGAAGTAGGATTAGAAGAGGAGTCTGAAGATGTGACTGAATTCCTGTAATCTCATGATGAAACTTTAATGAATGAGGCAATGCTTCTTATGGGTTTGTAAATAAAGTGGTTTCCTGAGATGGAATCTACTCCTAGTAAAGAGGCTGTAAACATTGTTGAAATGACAAAACAGGGTTTAAACCATTCTATAAACTTAGCTGAAGAAGCACTGTCAGGGTTCAAGAAGATTGACTCCAATTTTGAAAGAAGTTCTACTGTGGGCAAAATGCTATCAAACAGCATGGCATGCTTCAGAGAAATCTTTTGTGAAAAGAAGAGATAACTGATGTGCCAAACCTCATTGTTCTTTTAAAAAATTGCTGCAGCCATCCCAACTTTTAGCAACCCCCATCCTGATCAGTAAGTAGCCATCAACACTGAGTCAAGACACCCTCCATCACAAAAAGATTACAACTTGCTGAAGTCTCACATGATATTGCATGTTAGTAATAAAGTTTTTTTAAAAATTCAAATTATATGCATTTTTTAAACATAATGTTATTGCAAACTCAGTAGAGCATAATGTAACATCACCTTTTTTTTCTTTTTTTTTTTTTTGAGACAGAGTCTCCCTGTCGCCCAGGCTGAAGTACAGTGGCACAATATCGGCTCACTGCAAGCTCCCAGGTTCACCCCATTCTCCTGCCTCAGCCTCTGTACTAGCTGGGACTACAGGTGCCTGCCACCACACCTGGCTAAGTTTTTGTATTTTTAGTAGAGATGGGGTTTCGCTGTGTTAGCCAGGATGGTCTTGATCTCCTGACCTCATGATCCACCCACCTCGGCCTCCCAAAGTGCTGGGATTACAGGCATGAGCCATCACGCCCGGCCGTGACATCACTTTTATATGCGCTGGGAAACCAAAAACTGTGTGTAACTCTGTTTATTGCTCCCTTTATTGCCATATTTGCTTTACTGGGATGATATGAAACCAGAAGTGCACTACCTTTGACATACGGCTGATGTATATAATATATACATATACATATTTTATGTAAATATATGTAAAATCTGCTATTGTTTGCTCTTTCTCTAGAGAGCTCTAATACACATGATAACTTTTAGGAATAAGTGAATTTGATAAAAAATATATTTCCATTGAATTGTCTAAATACCTGTACATATGTACATTAATTAATGTTTTAAGAAATCACGGAGTCTGGCACATAGAGCCTAATAAATGTTGGTTAAATGAATAACCCAGTAATTATGTTAGTAATGTGTTTTGTTGTCAATATGTTGTATTAATTATGTTAATTATGCATATAAGGAAGTATATATGATGTTAACTAGACATATAAGAAAACCATGAGTTCAAATTGTTGGAAAAGGGATCTTCCTGAAATTGAACAAATAAATGATTTCTGTCTTGAAACTTCATTTGTTTTCTCCCTAACACATATTTTTTGAAAAGTCTTTCATTAACTTGCAATGTGGTTTTTGTGGTTTTAGCAAATCATGCATGCAGTGTCTCAGTCTCCTTATTCATAAAATGAACAAGTTGAAGATTTTTTAACATCTTCCAAAGATTTCAGTTAGAATCTTTGCCGTATAATATTCAGTGAACATAACATTGAAGTGGGGAGAACAAGGAAATATAAAATAAATTTATTAATTATTACTTCTAATTTTTACTTTTCAGATGTCTTGTCTGTTGGAAGTCTTAGCTCATTCTGAGAGTTGATTTGTAATGGATACATTGAATATCCTGCATGTCTTTTGAAAATGGAAAGGCAAAAGATAAAATATCTAGTGATTTCATTCAGTATCACTATTTTTCAATTATATATTACTAGTGTCAATTTCACTTCTACATGGTAACTGTGTATATTTTCCTTTTATTTTTTTGAGACGGTGTCTCACTCACTCTGTCACCCAGGCTGGATGGAGTGCAGTGGCATGATCTCAGCTCACTGCAACCTCTGTCTTCCAGGTTCAAGTGACCCTCCTGACCCAGCCTCCCAAGTAGCTGGAATTACAGGTGCCCACCACCACCCCTGGCTAATTTTTGTATTTTCAGTAGAGACAGGGTTTTACCACGTTGGCCAGGTTGGTTTCAAACTCCTGGCCTCAAGCGATTCGCCTCCCTCGGTCTCCCAAAGTGCTAGGATTACAGTCATGAGCCACCGTGCCTGGTCATAACTGTGTATATTTTTTTCTTTTTATTTTTTAATACCTGTAGATCAATTTTTCTTCTTAGTTTTATGTTGTAGTTAATGTTATAACAGCTCTTAATAAAACAAGCTACCAAGTTTAGAAAGACTTTTTCTAATTTCATGCTTGTATTTTGGATTAGCAAATTAAGAGTTACATTTTTTAATATTAAAACTAATTTTTCCCCTTTTCTATTTTCTTTGTATCAGAACCTTAAATGAGGGGCATTTAAAATTGTCTTCCAAACTTCTACTGAATGCAATTCAATTTTGTAGTGTGTATGTCTTTTATAACATGAGTTCACTAAAAAGTAATATGTAAAATTAACATATCTTTCTCTCTCAGTTCCCTTTCTTTTTTGCTTTCTCATGAAACTATAATAAGGTGGGGAGAAAGAAAGAGAAATGGAGAGAGTATAGGGAAAAAAGGGAAAGGAGATTCAAAGATTTTTCCATGTCTATAAAGCTATCTCTTTCCCTGTATGCACATGATATAAAAACACATATGCACGCATTATAGCTAACAAAAATAGAACAGATTCCAAAAAATATTAAAGAACAGTTCTTTATACTAATAACACTAATATTATTAGGAAGTTTGTCTTGTTCTAATTCAGTAAATTAACTGTAACACAATCACAAAAATAAAGAAATATACTCAGAAAATATTTAAAGACAATAGTATGATACCTTATGGGAACACAGTAAATATGGCAAAAGCCTCAATTGCTTTTGCAGGAACCTAATACTTCAACAGTAAAATGGGTACAAGAAAAATAAATGACACATAAAAATGTAAAAATGAATATAGTATAAGAAATGTAAATGACCTAGACGTTACAATTTTTATCTATAGGAAATTAGTCTAAAAGGTTAAAAATAAAGTGGAGTTATGCTTGAAGATATAATTTTGTTATACAAATGTCAGAAAATTATTGATAATAGCAAAATAGATATAACTTTAAAATACCCAAATATTATGTTTTTTTTAAAAAAATAAAATGCCAAATATTGCACAGCCAACTAAAAACCTTACTGTATAAAAAAAAGTAACAACATAGGGACTTGAATAACCTATGTATTTAAATATAAATATAGACTTCAAATATAAAATTTATAATCATCATCTTCAAAAAGGCAATCTAATATTTATATATACACACATTTATGTGGGTAAATAAAAAAGCTAGAGATATTTCATGTCAGGTAATATTGACATTGATAAGATTATGAGTATTTTTTCTTCCATCAGGTATTCAGTTTTTTCTTCATTAAAATCTATGACTATTTATCAAGAGAGTATCTTATTTAAGAAAAAAGGGATTATTATAGACATTTTTAAAATGTTCTCTCTCAGTTTAATATCCTTCATTTTTCCCTATGTATAGTGGAACGGGTTAGCCTTTTATGTTCTAGAAAGTTTCATATTCTTCATAATACAATGATTTGGGCATCTGAGAGTCTTCAGGATTTTATTAACAACACGCCTAATTGTTTACCAATTATCTCATTGGAACCAGATCGCATGGCAACTGGTTACTAATAATACTGTCTGACTTTTCCATAAGGAACTAACTTTATAAAGGTGTCTATGAGAGAAAATACAATCTATGCCATTAAAAAAAAAATCACTTAGCCAATTTAATTTTAGATAATGATCACCTATAAGATAAAAGATATAAACGAGGAGTTAGGGAAGATACTGTGTTTTAACATTTTCGTCCCATGAGAGCTTAATACACTAAAAAAGAAAAAGAAAATCACAAAGAAGCATTTGTATTGTACTTTTATTTAAAGTCACTGAGATGGCATCTTTAGATGGTTCCATTTTACAAAATAATGATTCTATCCAAATGGTAGTGAAACAAGATTGTCTAACTTTTACTAGGATGTTGTCAAAGAGGAATAAAAGTCTTGAGGCAAAAAAGAAAGTTGGAAAAGATCCTGGCATTAAAACAATCTGGTAAATACACAGAGAAAAAAATTTTAGTTCATGCTTTCCTCTAATTAGTACACTTTCTCTAGCAGTTAGAGAATGAAGAAAATGTATTTGCTATATTGGTGCTTCTCAAACTACTTCTTACTGAAGAAAATTGTCTAATAGTCATTTATAAGAGAAAAAGTAAAATTTTGAGGGATGGAAGGAATTTGGTTACTTCTAGGCTGCATTTTGCAAGGATAAACATGAAGGGTAAAACTAAAGTATGTGTCATACTTCTCAAGCAAAACACAGGTAGCTTTGTAGCTATTTTTGTTTTCAGCTCAAATAATTTGGAAGTTAATTGGCCATCATGAAGTAATAGTCACAGAACAGCACATACACATACACACACACACGCACACACACATACGCATGCATACGCACCTCACAAAATCAACCAAATATTGGCAAAGTTTGGAAACATAGAGATATATATTTCCCTGTCATATAATCCAAATCTGCTATTTAAAGAAAAGATTAAGAGACAAGAAAGCTAGCAAACATAGCCCCATTAAGAAAACTTTATAGAGAAACCCAAGTCTTCCAGAAAATCTTATGTCACACATTTTCATTATTCCTGTAGAAGTACAAAATGGTTTTATTTACTTTGAAGCAACATTGACACTCTTGCAATTTTGAAGAATACATTTGAAGGGCTGAAAAAAATGTTCATTTCCCCCCCCTGAAATACAACTAATTTAAAGTTCTTTCCTCATCAACTCAAATAAGATTATCTCCTCTGAATTGAGTACGTAGGTGGATTCAGTTAACATTCCAGGGTGTGTAAGAGAAATATAAGATATCCCCTCTCTCTGTTTCTTAGATATTGTGCTTAAGAGGTGGAACTGACACCAAATGATAAGATAATGGTACAGGTAAAATAAAATCAATGACCAAATTATGTGGTACAGAGGAAAAGCACTTCGCTTCTACAAATTGCTTTGAAAACATCATAAAGATAGGAGAGGGGAAAAGGAGGCAGGGATGAGGGTGGAGGCATGCAAGGAACTTTGCTTACATGCAGACATGGAGATTGCTTTCTATAAGGATCCCATAAGAACTATCATTTCCTTCACTCTGATACCTTTGTTTCCTTTGGGATGGAGAAGTTTTTGAGTGTTTAAGGATAGAAAGGAGAAGAAATGCAGGACATTTAAAAAATGAGTTGAGTAAGAATTTATTTTAAAGATGATCCTCATGAAATTCCTGGCTTGTCCAGGTGCCTTGGGTTCTGTTCCAGAGCCACTTTTTGCTTTTCAAATGCTGTTTAGGAGCAAGTCCCCACATGCCACCAGGCACTCCTCCTGTTGACAATTTTGACCTTTATTAATTCAGGTCTGCTCAATCTCCACTGCTGATCTGTCAATGCTGACATCTTGTCACACTCTGATTTTGCAGAGAGAATGCTGAAAGAGTTCACAGGCCATCACACTGGTTGATTTGATACCAGAGTGAAAATAATAATAATAAAAAATCCAGGACAAACTTCATGCCCTTTCTATATTTAAACACAGACTAAATTGAAGTTGCACTGAGGATTACTCATGTGTCCCCAAGAGTTCTCAAGATGAATACCAGACTTACTATGGGAATAGTTATACTATTCATATGCTTATATAAATTGGTTTTCATGAGTAAATTTCCTGGTTTGCCCTTTTCGACTGAAATATGTCCCTTGTTGCGGGAAAATGCAATAAAGCAATGCAGTGTGTTTTTTAATCTTTGGAAAGTTGAAAAGGTTACATGCTGTGTATGAGTTTTCTATTCTCAGAATATACATACACATTCCATGGAACAAAACAACAACAAAAAATCAGTATAATTTAACAGATCCCTGTGTCTTTTTTATCCCTACACTGTTGTTCTCTGGCAAGGAAGGCGTAAAAGTAACTTTGCAGAGAAGCAGCAGTTTGTTTTCGTAAATTTCAATTGGCAGTCATGACCCTAAGTCTTTTCTATGCAGAAAAACTAAAAATAAGAGGTGTGCACCTTTGAGATTAAGTTATTACATTACAGCATTTGGGCTCAGTGCTGTTTAACCAAAAAAGTAAACTGCAACTTGCTGACATTTACTTAAAACTTAGGTATTTTGCTTCACCATTTCTCTACCCCATTAGCCACAGTATGATTATTGTAAAATAAACATCTCTTACTAATTGTACTATCATTAGAGTAAGTAATCTTACTTATTTTATAGTAATGTTCATGTTTAATTTGAATTATCTACTGATTTTAGTCACTTTCCTTAAAAGTAGCCAACTTAGGGGAACAGGCCATAGAAGATATATATTTTCTCTGCATAGGGCAGACTGGTTCCAGAAGGGTTACATCATTAAATTTGAGAATTAGAAACAGTCTTGAAAAAATTCCCTCATTCAACAGATGTAAATATCAGAGACATTATCTAAGTCATGTAGGTTGCACAGCAGGCAAGAGGCAGGACCAAATTTCAGAGGTCTGGAGACTTTGTCTTTACTTTCTAAGCAACTGCTTGGACTATTACATCCTGAATTAATTACAGATGCAAAAAAAAAAAAAAAAGAAAGAAAAGAAAAAAGAAACCAAAACCTCATGCACTTTGGGTTCACTAATAAAATATTTAAAAATATTTCCAACAGTCATTGGATTAATCTTGCTTTACAATAAAATTTAGAATTAACTTATTTTTATCTTAAGGAGTTATTTATAACTTATTTGTTAGAAATAAGTTTAGTTGGCCAGGCGTGGTGACTCACACCTGTAATCTCAGCACTTTGGGAGGCCAAGGCGCGCAGATCACAAGGTTAGGAGTTCAAGACCAGCCTGACCAACATGGTGAAACCCCATTTCTACTAAAAATACAAAAATTAGCTGGGTGTGGTGGTGTGTGCCTGTAATCCCAGCTACTCAGGAGGCTGAGGCAGGAGAATCACTTGAACCCGGGAGGTGGAGGTTGCAGTGAGCCATGATTGCGCCATTGCACTCCAGCCTAGGTGACAGAGAGACACTCTGCCTCAAAAAAAAAGAAAAAAAAAAAAACACAAACAAAAAACAACAACAAAAAAGAATTGTTTTATTGCCTGCAACTTATTTAAATTTGAAATAAGTTTACTTATTTAAAAAACTAAATATGGGGGCCAGGTATAGTGGTTCACGCCTATAATCCCAACACTTTGGGAGGCTGAGGTGCAGAGGTGGGCAGATCACATAAGCTCAGCAGTTCGAGACCAGCCTAGCCAACATGGTGGAAACCAGTCTCTACTAAAACTACAAAAGAATTAGCCAGGTGTGGTGGCGCGTGTCCATAATCCCAGCCACTCGTGTGGCTGAGGCAGAATCACTTGAACCCAGGAGGTGTAGGTTGCAGTGAGCCGAGATCGAGCCATTGTGTTCCAGCCTGGGTGACAAGAGTGAACTCCATCTAAGAAGAAGAAGAAGAAAGAAGAAGAAGGAAGAAGGAAGAAGGAAGAAGGAAGAAGGAAGAAGAAGGAAGAAGGAGGAAGAAGGAGAAGGAGAAGGAGAAGGAGAATGAGAAGGAGAAGGAGGAGAAGGAGAAGGAGAAGAAGAAAATACATATTTTTGAAATGAAAATAAAAGGCTTCACATTTTAAAGCTGAGGGATGGAGATGGGAAATGGTCACTACCACATTTTTACAACTTTTTTCACCCTTCACCTCTACATACAGGAAAAAGAAAACTGGGCAAAAGGGAAGGTCAGGGGATGGTCACAGACATATGCTGATGAAGGGTATACCATGTGCCAGGCCCATGCTAGGAAGAACTTTACATCTTATCTTTCACTCATTCTTGGTTCCTTGACCCAGGCTGAAATTACTTACATAACATGTATGAGCAAAAGAGGCCTAATGTGTAAATTCTACTTCACAGACAAAAACATTTTTGTAAATGCAATCTGCCCTAAAAAATAAATAATTGTATATGTATTAGGAGTGCCCTTAAAAAATAGGGATTCTAATTTTTTTCATTGTATTTCACACACAGGATTCTGAAAACAGAAGTACTGATGTGCGTTTTGGTGATAATTTATATGAGAAAATAGGTGATCTGGGAACGCACATGCTAGGTTGCATAAAAGCATATCGTGTATTTCCAAATGTCTTTGATGTAAATAAAAATTACATATATGGCAAATGTATTCTTTCACTTGAAGAATTCTACAACCTTTCTATGGGATTCTTTCAGTGGAACACACTGCCCCAAATTTTTCACTATAAATATATATGTATATTTCAGGGGCAGGGTTATTACAAGGAAACAGGGAAAAATTGCCAAGAAAGGTGTCCATTTTCAACTATTCTCACCTACTGGTGGTCCAATATTTACAAGCATATATTTGAGCTGTTAATCTCAAATCATCATCATTCTTTCGCTAAAGCAATCTTCTAAATATGTAAGTTTGGCAGATGATTTCTTATGTAAATATTAAAGACAATTAAGTTTTTTTGAGATTTAATTTAACCTAATTATTTACTCACGTCCTGACTGATATACTTTGGATATTTGTCCCCACCCAAATCTCATGTTGAACTGTAATTCCCAGTGTTGGAGGTGGGGCTTGATAGGAGGTGTGTGGATCATGAGGGTGAATCCCTCATGAACAGCTTGGGCCATGCCCTTGGTGATAAATGAGCTCCCACTCTAAGTTCACACAAGATCTGGCTGTTTAAAAGTGTTTGGCACCTCCCCTGATTCTTTCTTTCTTGCCCCTACTTTGGTCATGTGATGTTCCTGTTCCCTCTTCACCTTCTGAGAGGATTGTCAGCTTCCTGAAGCCTCCCTAGAAGCCAAGCAGATGCCAACACCATGCTTCCTGTACAGCCTGCAGAACCATGAGCCAATTAAATCTCTTTTCTTTATCAATTACGCAGCCTTAGGTATTTCTTTATGCAATGCAAGAATGGCCTAATACAGAAAATTGGCACTAAGAAGTGGGGCATTGCTATAAAGGTATCTGAAAATGTGGAAGCAGCTTTAGAATTGAGTAACAGATAGAGGTTGAAAGAATGTAGAGGGCTTAGAAGACAGGAAGATAAGCAAAAGTTCAGAACTTCTTGGAGACCGGTTAAATAGTTGTGACCAAAATATTTTTACGAACCATGAAGTCCAGGCTGATGAGGTCTCAGATGGAAATGAGGATCTTACTGGAAACTGGAGCTAAGGTCACATGTGTTGTGCCTTAGCAAAGAGTTTGGCTGCATTCTGTTCATACCCTAGGGATCTGTGGAGGTTAAACTTCAGAGTGATGATTTAGGTTATCTAGAAGAAATTTATAAGCAGCAAAGGGTTCAAGAAGTGACCTGGCTGCTTCCAACAACCTACACTCATATATGGGAGCAAATAAATGACCTAAAATTGGAATACATATTTAAAAGGCAAGTAGAGCACAAAAGTTTGGGAAATTTGCAGCCTGCCCATGTGGCAGAGAAATAAACTGAGATAATGAGAAAAAGACCTTGAAGGTATTTTAGAGAACTTCATGGCAGCTCCTCCCATCATAGACCTAGAAGTCTAGAAAAACACATGATTTCACAGCCAGGACCAGGGCCCTGCTGAGCTGTGCAGCCTCAGGATACCGCTTCCCACATCCTAGCTGCTCAAGCTCCAGCTGGGGTTCAAAGGGGCCCAGGTACAGCTCAAGCTGCCACTTTAAAGAAGTCAAGTCATAAGCCCTGGCAGCTTCCACATAGTGTTAATTCTGTGGGCACACAGAGTATAAAAGTGGAGGCCTGCTGGCCTCTGCATAGATTTCAGAGGATGTATGAGAGAGCCTGGGTACTCAGGCGGAAGCACGATGTAGGGGCAGACTCCTCACAGCAAACTTCTACTAGGACATTGTCGGACGGGAAACACGTGGTTGAAGCCCAACAGAAATGTGTGGTTGAAGCCTACTGTGGCACTGCCTTTAGGAGCTATTGGAAGAGGGCCAGCATCCTCCAGACGCCAGAATGGCAGATCCACCAGCAGCTTGTACCCTCAGTATGAAAAAGTGGCAGACACTCAACGTCAACCCATGAGAGCAGCTGCTGAACCCTGCGAAGCCACAGAAGCAGAGCTGCCCAAGGCTTGGGAGCCTACCCCTTGCAGCTGTGTGCCCTGAATGCAGGATATAGAGTCAAAAGATATATATATACATTTTTATTTTTTCAAGACGGAGTCTTGCTCTGTCATCCATGCTGGAGTTCAGTGGCGCAATCTTGGCTCACTGAAACCTCCACCTCCCAATTTCAAGCAATTCTCCTGCCTCAGCCTCCCTAGTGGCTGGGATTACAGGCATGTCCTACCACATACTGCTAATTTTTGTATTTTTAGTAGAGACGGGGTTTCACCATGTTAGCCAGGCTGGTCTCAAACTCCTGACCTTGTGATCCACCTGTCTCAGCCTCCCAAAGTGCTGGGATTACAGGCGTGAGCCACTGCACCCAGACCTCAAAGGAGATTATTTTATAGCTTTAAGATATAGTGACTTCCCTGCTGAGTTTTGAACTTGCGTGTGGCCAGTAGCCCCCTTCTTTTGGCCAATTTCTCCCTTTTAGAATGACAGTGTTGACCAAATGCCTATGCCCTCATTATAACATTGTATTTTGGAAGCATTTTTTAAAATTATACAGGCTCATAGGTGGAAGGGACGTACCTTGTCTCAGATGAGACTTCGGACTTTGGACTTTTGAGTTAATGCTGAAACAAGTCAGAACTTTGAGGGACTGTTGGGAAGGCACGATTGTATTTTGCAATGTAAGAATGGCATGAGGTTTGGGAAGGGCCAGTACAGAATAATATAATTTGTATATTTATCCCTGCCCAAAGCTCATGTCGGATTTTAATTCCCAATGCTGAAGGCGGGATCTGATGGGATGTGTTTGGGTCGTGGGGCCACATGCCTCATGGCTTAGTGCTGTGTTTGTGATAGTGAGTGAATTCTTGTGAAATCTGATTGCTTGAAAGTGTCTGGATTCGGGTATGGTCGCTAATGCCTATAATCTCAGCACTTTAGGAGGCCAGGGTAGGTGGATCACTTGAGGTCAGAAGTTTGAGACCAGTCTGGCCAACATGGTGAAGCCCTGTCTTTAGTAAAAATACAAAAATAGCTGGGCATGGTGGTGGTGGTGGGTGTCTGTAATCCCAGTTACTTGGGAGGCTGAGGCAGAAGAATCGCTTGAACCCGGGAGGTGGAGGTGCAGTGAGCCAGATCATGCCACTGAACTCCAGCCTGGGCAACAGAGTGAGACTTTGTCTCAAATAATTAAAAAAAAAAAAGGGGGGGGGGGTGTCTGGCACCTCCCCCACCATCTATTGCTCCTGCTTTTACCATTTGAAGTGCCTGCTTCCACTTTGCCTTCCACCATAAGTAAATACTCCTCAAGGCCTGCTCAGAAGCTGAGCTGATGCTGGTACCATGCTTGCACAGCCTGCAGAACCGTGAGCCAACTAAACGGCTTTTCTTTATAAATTACCCAATCCCAGGCATTTCTTTATAGCAACACAGGAAAAGACTAATGCACAGATGAACCTACTTCCTGAATTTACTGGATTAGTCAAATCCAGTAAAATCCTTGAACACATGAGTTTGCAAAATAAGACGCAGTAAATTGTATTGACCAATCCCTTCTAGTACCTTAACCATCAGAAAGCTTAGATAAGTGTTGTATTTGAAGGGATGTTTCCTATTTCAAGTTATATTAAAACTCTGTGTTGTATCTGTTGTTTTCACCAAAGATTTTATAGTTTTAGTTGATAATTAATGCAGTTATGATGTACAATAACATGATACACTGGCATCATCACACCTGGGAACTTCATTTCAGTGCATCTATTCTCTGAAAAGTCTATTCAAGTCAAGGACTGTGGCATATGTCTGCTATATGAATATGCCACAGTCATATTCATATTAATGTAGGTCACCCAACATGTGTTCCAAAGTAGTCCCACTCAATGTTCCGTGATAAAGAGCACAATATGATTTACCTAAATTTGTGAAATATTCCTGTGGGAGACTCATAATGCATAGTCACATATTTAAGACTCTTAGATGTTCTAGAATATGAAACGTTTACCTGTGTCAAAATACTGGAACCTAAACTCATCTCCTTTTTCTTAAACTTAAACTTATTGGAACCTAAAATCTCCTTTTTCTAAGAACTAGAAGATTATGGAACATACTTTGGGAAACTCTACCTTGGCACAATATAGCATTAGCTAGATAATAAACCCTCATAGACTTTGTGACCAAACATCCATGCCATTTGAGATTATCACACTTAAAAATATTTTCTCCCTCTTTATGCCGGTAAGGTACTGAATTTTAGAATTAAGAAACACATCAAAACCAAAAATTAAATAAGATTCCTAAAAAATTCAGTGAGGAAGTTTCCAAACAGGTATTAAGTACATTCATGACTCTTCACACTGTATGATTCTTAAACCTGTGCAGTACTTCAGAGACTTCTGACCACTGTTGACAAATAACAAAAAACAAGGAAGTGAGAAACAAACCCAATCCATATGCCTGTTATAGTTTCTCATGGTTATTTATTATCTTTAATTATTGTGTGCAATAGGGTAAAAAGGGAGAATTTTCTTTAAGTAATTCATGAAACTGTCCATATATCATCAAAGTCATCATTCCTGCCCTCAGTTCCGCACTGTGCCCTTTAGCATGCAGCTGAACATGACATTAATAATAATGTCTAATTAATGGATACCTATCCATTTCACTAAAGAAAGGTGTGTGGCACATTTCCAGAATCACAGGAGTGTCCTTTTAGAATACTGGAAACTAATCTCAATTTTTCAATGCCAAAGTCAAAGATGTTTGCAGCGGTACCATGCTGTGCTGAGTTGAAATTTCACATATGAAATTTCTCACCAAATCAGAAACAAGGAAGAATCATTTGGAGAATTCATGCAAAGAAAACCCCCCAAATCTCTGAGTTCTTGAAAGTCATTAAAATTATCTTATTTTACATTAAATAAATATTACTGTCAAGATTTCACCCAGTTTTCTTCACAGATCTTCAGGGTAGGATAATCAGGTGTTAATATGATTCATTGGGGAAGATAAGAAAAATAACGAAGTCACATGAAGGCAACTGACATGGCTAAGGAGATGAAATTTACAAAATGAGGTGTGCAGCCATTTTGTCACAAAACCACGAGACAACCTATGCTTCAGATGAAAATAGAGGCTTTCTCTTCTTTTTCTTTAAAAGAACTAGTTCTGTTCCTCTTACAACAGCAATAAAAGAACAAAAAATAATTTATTTTCATTGATGCTAAATAAAACTTGAATTTCAACTCTAAAAAAAATTAACATTCAATTTTCTCTTCTTTTTCTTTTCTTTTCTTTCTTTTTTTTTTTTCTCTTTTTTGAGACAGAGTCTTTCTCTGTCACCCAGGCTGGAGTGCAGTGGCGTGATCTCAGCTCACTGAAACCTCTCCACCTCCCAGGTTCAAGTGATTCTCCTGCCTCAGCCTCCCGAGTAGCTGGGATTACAGGCACACACCACCATACTTGGCTAATTTTGTATTTTTAATAGAGATGGGGTTTCATCATATTGGCCAGCCTGGTCTTGAACTCCTGACCTCAGGTGCTCCGCCTGCCTCGGCCTCCCAAAGTGATGGGATTACAGGTGTGAGCCACCGCCTCTGGCCTAATTGTGCATTTTAAAGTGCTGCTGTTTCATGCTTTAATGATGATGTATTTTAAGGATAGTTTCTCATGACATAGACTCTGTTTTGTTTCAATAGTTAGGAATAGCAAGAATATTCCCATAGAATATCTAAAAAACATGGTACAATTCCTTTATTTTAATAGCTGGCAAAAGTAGGTCCAGAGATGTAATGTGACTGACACAAACTGATGTAACTTTTTAAAAAATGCAGTATTGAGACAAATAACTTGTTTTGAACTGAAAAAGTGTGGACATGTATTTTTGAGATACCGTACATATATAAATGTCATAGACTTTTTTCATAGACAAAGCACTAGTAATCATCATTACTTAAATTGCATATAAGTAACCTGGGTCCCAGTGAAATTTTTGACAGGCTCCAAGTCACCCAGCTAGTTAATTCCAGAGATTTACATGGACCACCAAGTTTTCTAACTTTCCATCTATAATTCTTCTATTATATGTAAATTTTTATTGATTTTTTATTGATTCTGGACAACAGCCACTATGTAAACTAGGAATTATAACTTTTTTGAAACTTACATTATACATTATACTTCTTATAAGTAAAGAAGAAAGCATAGTGTAATGTAGATAACACAGACTTCATAGGGAGAATTAGCAGAGGTGGTATTAGTAGTAGTAGTAGTAGTAGTAGTAGTAGTAGTAGTAGTAGTAGTAATAGCAGCAGCTATGTATTGAGCCTCAGTTTGCTGTTCTATGAATTAGGATGATAAAGAACACTGTAGCAGAGAGGTCCCTAAGGATTTAATAAGAAAACAGACATATATATTTTTGGTACAGTCTAAATACAAAGGCTATAGGGAGGCCAATAATCTCTATTTGACTATTCAGTGGAAATCGTAAGGCGATATAGTATTTGAGTCAACAATGTTCAGATCCAAGGATGTTTACTAAACACCTTACAAAGCATACTATTCTGCTCTTTTTTAAACAAATAAACCTCTGATGCTGCTCCTTTTTGTCAGTTTCCTATTTGTACAATTTTCAAATATGGAGAAAAAAAGTTCCCAATTAATCTTGAGTTTTGTGATTTACTAGACTTTATGCAACCAAGAGTGAGAAACTACTAAGCTGGTATGGCCAGTGCTTCAAGTGTCCTGGTAGCTACTGTCCCTAGGATTTTTGAAAATGTTTATGGATATAAACTCGAATGGGAGTGGTGATGGGGATGGGTGGGAGTTGGGGGTGGGGAGAGAGAAAGTGACAGTTGAAAGCAGCTAAGTGGTTTCTAACTCTCAAGTGTCAGATACTTAAATCCTGTATTTCTTTAGACAAAATGCTCCTTTGTTCTTGGAAAGTCATGTAACTGAGTCTTTTAGTTATGCAAATATAAAGCAAATACTTTCTTTGGAAATGGAGATGTGGTTCTAAAGAGTGAAAACTATTTCATGAGAGCGAATGGAAAAGTTGTCTACTCGGGTTGCTGTAGGAGAAAATGCCATCTAATGTAATGTAATCTAATCTAATCTAATGAGATTGCCTGGTCTCCTTGAGTGGGTCCCAGTGATTGTGGTTAAAAGAGTAGACACTAAAAGTGGATGAAAACTCTTTTCACAAGGCAGCATGCAGTATTCTGTCCTCATGTGAGCGTGGCTTTAGGGCCCAGGAAATGAAGTGTGGCCCAGAGTGACCGTCTCTTTCCAAAACCCAGCCTCATTCTTATACAACTTGTACAACAATAATAATCATTATTATTTTGTTGTATTTTGAATTATTTTTGTAATTTCAATAATCGTATTTCAAGTTTCTAAGTTATTTATTTATTTATTTATTTTTCAAATCTTTCTGCTCTTTCTTTTTAGCCTGTTTTGGTTTCTCATTTTTGTGATCCCATCTTTTATTTATTTAAACAGTCATAGGTGGGTATTTTATATTTTGTATCTTATCACTGTGAGATCTGAAGTACTTGGGGAACTAAATCTTACCTTTAGTGTTTCTGCTGTCACTCCTGGCACTCATTTCCTGGTATATCTGGGGATGCTAAAGGGAAGTTCATATTTGTTCTTATCTGTGCAAAATCTGAATGCTTAAATTGATAGAATTTTGTTTTTCAGATGTTCTCTTTCACTGAGTTGTTTTGTTCACGAGACAAGGCTCACGACTGACTTGGTCTACTCTAGTCCCATCCTGGTTTCATCCTGAAAATCTGTGACTGGCAGGCCCAAGGCTTAGTATGCACCCAGTGGGGGACAATATGGGTACTTACTGCTCACAGTCTTTGTTTTTGCTTGCTTTGGGGGGGTTTCTGTTTGTTTGTTTTGTTTTGAAAATTTCTGTTCTTCTGTCCTTTGTCCATTAGAGATTTCTGTCATGTTCTTGATTCCAGCAACACAATAATCCTATTATTTTATGATGTTCTTCTAGATTATTATTCATCTTTTTTTTGGAGGACCTTTCGGTATACCTGCTTTGCCATGTTACTAGAAGAGGGAATCTACATTTTTTTCATCGATAAAATGATTATCTAGACTCCCTTCCAGTGAGATGTGAACATATTTACAAAGAGCCAATGATAAATGAGTATAGTTGATATGTGCACCTTCTGGGTCACTTCCTTGAAGACAAGTTGCTTGCCTTGAACTTCTCACCCACCTAGCTCCCAGCCCCCTTCCTGCTGCCTGAAAAACAGTAACAAATGAAGCCCCAGCTGTCCATATGGTGAAGGAAGCTATATATCAAGGAGGACAGAACCTACTGTCCAGCCTGGGTTCCTAAATGACCTCATGGAACAGAAACTCTTTCTTAGCCTGAATGTCACGTGAAACAAACAAACAAACAAACAAACTCACTCCTCTGTTGTCTGAATCTCGGCATTCTGTGATCTTCTAGAAAAAACAACATATATCCTAACTTGTGCCTTTCATTTTCAGGGGTAACATGACTAGATACCCTAGAAATTCTAAGGCAAGAAAATGTCAACTTTTACAAACAAATTATCTAATCTTGTAACTGGAGATTGTAGTTGAAATTAAAATAAAGAAACTAGTACCTAGGGGAAGAAAAAAGAACACAGAGAGAAGGGGGGCATAAAGAGTTTAAATGTGACAGAAAACTGAAAAAAGTCTATCTTATCTTATGCCAGAGGGGGAAAAACTTGTAATTACCCAGTAAGATAAAAGCTGTTGAATTTGTAGCAATGGAAATATTAAGACAAATTAAATACCAAGCTTATCTCTGCTCAGTGCTATCAATATTTTATACTAAACATCTGTTCCTTGTATCTCATCTCAGAAATGCTTCTACACTTTATCAGCGCAAGCACAGCTTTTCAAAGCAAATTAAGCTAAACCGTTTTCACTTAATCACCAATTGATCACAACACGAAGAATGCCACATATTGATCTCTAAGAGCCCCATTTTTCCCAATTCAGAAAAGCATATTGGAGGAAACACTTGATTTGCAATCAGAGTAAACTGGTTAGGCTTACACTTCTGACATATTTTAAGTAGGAAGTATTTCAGCAATTAAAAGGATAAAACAACATGTCTTATCAATGAGAGGCAAAAAATAGGCAATACCCTGCCTTTAGTGCAGAGTCTTAGAGCTACAGGAAATCCTCTAAGCTTTATGAAGCTCCATTGAGGAATGTCAAAGAGAAGATGACATTTTTATTTTGGGGGCCACTAGGACGTTCATATCTGGGTTCACTTGAGAATTAGCAGCACAGAAGCAATCTTTCTTCCAAAAATTTGATCAAGGGCCTTTGCTCCAAGGTAAATAAGCCTCATGTGAATTTATTACCAATCTCTGATCTAGTTCAGGAGCTGCCTATTCAAATGCCTGCAGGACCTAGGCAGTTAATGTGAGTAGGAGGCATATTGTGTCCATGTTCTATGGGTCAGTGCAGTACAACGCCAGATGATTGTTGTTGTCTAGTATACATATGGACCTTTTGTTCCCACACCTTACTTTTCAAGATGTAGGGGCTGAGGGAAAACTCCCCATTGCCCTCTGAAGCTTTGCTGAAAGTCACTGACAAAAGGCAGATTAATAGGAGAAAAGACACACACATTTATTTGATCATAGTTTTATCTGACACAGAAGCCTTCGGAATGAAGACCCAAAGATACAGAGGAAGCCATCCATTTTGATGCTTAGATTCAACAAAGGATGGACACACATGTGGATATCCATGTAGAAATATACTTGGACAAAAAGGGCATGATCCAATGCTAATGAACTGAGTGGGGAAACACAGCAAAGCCTATCTGGTTAGATTCTTCTGTCTGCTTACATTCTTCTCTCCAGTTAGATTCTCTCTCTAGTTAGATTCTTCTAGGTCTCTGTGCAGCGTTCCTTCTTTCTGGGTGTGAGGCAAGACCCTTTCTGGAATGTGGGGCGGGGGGGGTCTCATGACCTGCAGTCAAACAATGTAGGTCAGATAATTTCCTTATGGCCAGTTTTACACAGAAAGGCACATGGAAAGGCCCACATCCCAGGAAATCCCTCAGATCTGGGCAGACTGGAATAATAAATCACCCTATTCTAGATCCTCTGATTAGGGTTTTTTGTTGTTGTTTTGCTTTTATTTTTCACCTCATGTTGACCACACCTTTCTTTTTTCCTATCATAAGAACACATAATGGGTTTGTGGCCCTCAAGTTTATGTGGGGATGGGGAGGCCCAGGTCCCTGTAGTAGCTTCTGACCACATCAGCTGTGGCATTGCTCGCCAAGCCAGAGACAGGACTAAATGGGGACCAACCACCAAATGGATTGAATGATTGTCTCTGGCAGGAAAATCTAGCTTGTGTGACCTCTTATCCAATATCATCCTTAAGAGTCACATATGATGTGATTGCACATGGTCATTCTGGTTTTATATTTCCTGGATTGTTTAACCTATCTAAAAAAAGATACCCTGAAACAAAATCAAACTTTATTGTAATTTTTGTTTTGCACACATGTTGCTTGTTCACTTAAATTCCTACATTTAGCAAGTTAGTGTGACAGATCCCATTTCAGAAGTGATACAAATTTCAGCCATTTCCAGAGCACGGAGGAGGACCTTGAGAGAGAGAGAGACAGAGACAGAGAGAGCGGGAGTGAGCGAGAGCACAAGAGCACCAGCAAGCCTTTGGAACTGTGAGGTTACAGATCTACTACTCATTTTACTCCAAGACCCAGGGAATCTATCTGTGCTCAGAGTTCCAACCAACTTCAAAGGAAGACTGGTGATCACAGAAGCTCGATGAAATAATGGAACAAGAATAAAATTGGCCCTGTGTGAATTAGATTGCAAAGGCAGGAACCTAGCTTCATTTACCTAAGAAGCTAATGTTTAAATTAAAACCTTTATATGCCGTCTGTAGTTTTCTAGGCATGCAGATTGCGTACCAATGACTAGCCCAGAGAAACTAACAAAGAAATTATGGTGGGATAAAACAAAAGGGAGGAGTTTTTCCTTTACACTTTTCAAATGAAAAATGACTTCCTTTACATATGTACTTATCTTTTTTTCTTCCAGAGCCAGTATAGAAGTGACAATTAGAGGATGATTCTTTTTTTTTCTTTGGCCCTGAAGGGATCTAGCGAGAGACTTTAGTATTTTTCTCTTTGTAAAATAAAGCCTGGCTTTGAAGCCAGAATCTCTGAAATGAGGCATTGCAAATGTCCTTTGATGAATCAGTCTGTGTGAAGGAGAAAGGAAGAGGGGAGCAGCAGATTGATTGCAGCTAATGTACCTCTCCTGCCATGCCCTTTTAATCTTCCTCGAATGGCCGTGGATAATCAAGAGGTCAATCATGAATCCATCACGGGTCCTTGTCTCAGGACAGTTTCCAAATTGTTGAAGCCCTCACTGAAATAAGCCATTTAAAGGAGTTAGCGAGAGTGGGGCGAGAGTGGGGCATGGGCGGGGGCTGGAGAAAATATCAACCTCAGGGGTCCAACTGAAGGGAGAGAACATTTCCCCTGAGAAACACTTCCGCAGGATGTGCAGGAACAACTTTACCATCAACTTCCTTTATTCATAACTGAATAAATGAAAACCTTACATTTTGCAAAAGGGTGCAGGCATGCAAAATATTCAGGGTAAAGTGGAAAAAAAATGCACAGAAGACGACCAGAAGAGAATAAAAAACTCAACTGCAGTTAAAAAACCAGGGAGTTACAAGGTGTAACCTCTGTCTGCTGATACTCCAGTGGCAGTTCTGCAAGTTCTGCTAAATATCCCCTTAGGGATTTCATGTCTCTGGGGGCCCTCTGTCTAAAAGAGAGAGAGAAAAAATGAGTTTAGGGGCTGAGAAAGAATTGCTTACATTAGGAAGCCATAATAACTGTGAAGTTTGCTCAGCGAATGGCTGCCTGCTTGCTGCCCTTAGTAGAAGCACTTGGCAGCTTAGATCTTGCTAGTCCAGAAAGAAATAGCCCTTTCCCTTCCTTCAAGAACATCCTCGACATCAGATGGCAGCCCCTTTTAAATTTTGGATGAGGTGTCAAATGAAATTTGACAGCTAACTGATAGGTTCAAATTCTCACAGGGCAGTCTATCCCTGAGGACACGGAAAAACTAATTCACTGCCAGGCCAGCAAATTTTCAGCGATCCCTATCATTCCACATGCAGTTTGATGTGCAACCAACTGCTTTTTTGGTGGAACACCACTTCTCATTAGATAGGCCCCTCTGGGACAAAGGGCAATGATTTTAGAAGACACATGTCGCCACCCCTCACCCCATACAAAGTTCTCAGAGCTTCCAAAACGTATTTATTTACTGACAAAATGGAGAATTGCCTCTATTGGTGAAATCATTGACCCCAAAGGTGTTTTTGAAAAAATTGTTAATTTTAATGTCACTTGTGTCATCCTATACTCTGTCAAATAATCTTAAAAATCCAAAATTATGCCATTTAGAAGAAATTTGTTAATCATTTTCTTTTTTTAAATTAGCATCCTATCGTATTTCTAACCCTGCTTACTCTAGCTTTCTCTCATAGATGTGTTCATACTCTCTTAGCTATAAGATTGACCTTGTCCCAATTCTGAAATCAACTGAAACTTAAAGCTAGAAATATTTAAGCAGCCTTAATCTCAATCCCTTCTTAAATGGGGTGGAAGGGCACTGTTACATGGGGGTTTTTGTTCAATTTAGGCTAGCTCACTCTTATTAGATCTGTAAAAATTGACAAATCCCTGAATCATTTGATGTCCTTTTTGTCATCTGTGAAATGAGGATCATAGTAGTACCTAATACAAAAGTATTGAAAGGATTGAATAAAATAGTATCTGACACATAGAAAGGACTCAATAATTGATAGTTTAAGGGAAATAACTATCAGTCTATCAGTAGCCTAGGAAACTGTGCTGCATGATGGCGTAATGCAACTGGCATTCTCTAACTAAAGCTCTTCAAATATGACTTGGGAAGCAATCAGGTGTTATCAAATAGGTCACTATGCTTCACCACTGTCCTCCAGTACTAACTCAGTTCCTTGCCCTTTCTCTGAAGTGATATCAGGAAATATAGTCCTGAGTTCATTGTCTGAGCTACTCCTATGTTCAAAAGACTGAATTTGTGCTCTGGTCCCTATTTCCAAGTCCCATTTCCTCCAGTCTGTCTGTAAAAGATTGTAGCACTGTTTAAGCAGTGTCAGTCTTATGGAAGAGGGAAGATGGAATGAGCCATGTATTTGCCATCTCAGTTTATAATGAAAGGAGAACAAAACCAGGAGAATTGGAGCTCAGTTTTATTATTAAATAAAATACTGTTCACTTCTCTGTGCCATAAGTGTCTTAGCTATGAATAAAGTAGAGTATATTTTCTCAAAGGCCCCATCTATCTGCATCATCTATAAACTGGGTCAAATTAGGTGTGAACCACAGTAAAATTTCAAAACATAGTAAGTTAGATGAAAGGTAAGAGTCTTGCTGGGCATGGAGGTTCATGCCTGTAATCCCATCACTTTGGGAGGAGAAAACAGGTGGATAACCTGAGGTCAGGAGTTTGAGACCAGCTTGACCAACATGGTGAAACCTCATCTCTACAAAAAACACAAAATCAGCTGGGTGTGGTGGCTCATGCCTGTAATCCCAGCTACTCGGGAGGCTGAGGCAGGAGAATTGCTTGAACCCAGGAGGCAGAGGTTGCAGTGAATTGTCATAACCACAGAAAACATAAACTAATATATAAAGTAAAACCTAGTCATACTAAGAAAAATAAATGCTAGCCAATTTAATGAATGAACAACATAAATACATTTGTGTCTGTAATACAAAAATGAAACAAAAGATACATGTCACAATGCAGAGTCCCAGCACTAAGACAGGGTTTATTTAAAGATTACACAAATATTTATTGTTCTCTTGCTATTTGTCAGTTGATTTTTTAGACCCTTTAAGATACATCAGTGAACAGACCAGATGAAGAGATCTGACACTGAGGAATTTATATTCTAGGGCATAAAATAGTAGATAAATAATAAACAGGTAAAGTATTTGGTAATTTAAAGGTAATAAACATTATTTTTAAAATAGGTAATAAACTACAGAAATAGATGGGGACCAGTTGGTCAGGTGAAGCAAACAGGGTGGTAAAGATAGGTGGTCATGAGGAAGGTCACATTTGCAGAAATACGTGAGGGAATTTACCATGTAGCTATTGGAAAGAGGCTCCTCCAAGGACTGGGGAATATTCATGCGGCAAGCTCTGAGGAAGGAGAATGACCGGTGTTGGTGGGCTGGGGTACATGAAAGGTGAGGTCAGAAAGTGAAGGAGACTGCTGGGCATGGTGGCTCACGCCTGTGATCCTAGCACTTTGGGAGGCCAAGGCCAGCGGATCATGAGGTCAGGAGATTGAGACCATCACGGCTAACATGGTGAAACCCATCTCTACTAAAAATACAAAAAATTAGCCAGGCGTGGTGGTGGGTGCCTGTAGTCCCAGCTACTTGGGAGGCTGAGGCAGGAGAATGGCATGAACCTGGGAGGTGGAGCTTGGCAGTGAGCCGAGATCACGCAACTACACTCTAGCCTGGGTGACAGAGTGAGACTCTGTGAAAGAAAGAGAGAGAGAGAGAGAGAGAGAGAGAGAGAGAGAGAGAGAGAGAGAGAGAGAGAGGAAAAGAAAAGAAAAGAAAGGAAAAGAAAGGAAAGGAAAAGAAAAGAAAAGAAAAGAAAAGGAGGCATTAAGGCTATTCTAGGAATGGAGGCATTTAAACAAAGTGGGAAACCATGGCAGGGTGTTAAGCAGAGAAATGACACATGATCAGACAGAAATTTCAATGTATTTTCTCTGAAAATAGCTTGGGCGAGGGCAGCAAAGACAGATGCAAGGGGACCAGCTAGGAGGCTTTTGCAATAATTCAGATTAAAGATGGTGGTGGTAGTGGCTAGGATTGGAGTAGTATCCCTGGAGGTGATTAAAAATGATTGAATTCTAGATACATTTTGGGGGCAGAAGCAGGAAGGCTTCCTGAAGAATTGGATGTGAGTGTTTGAGTAAAAGAGGAGTCACAGAATAGGGAGAACAGGAGAGGAGGAGTTCAGGGAGATCTGAAGTTCAGTTTAGGGAATGTGGACATTGCATTGTACATGACTCACTCAAACACAGATGTCCAGTGGGCAGCTGGTTATATGAGTCTGGGGTTCAAGAGCAATGTTTGTGTTGGAGAAATACATTTGGAAATTATCATCTACTGATGGTATTTAAAGCCTTTAAACTGGATGGGATCATGAAGGATGAATGCTAAATATAGAAAAGAAGATGGTCATGACTCACTTCAATTTCAAGAGAATGAGGAGACATTAGCAAAGGAGACAGAGAATGAGTCGTAAGGTAGAAAAACCTAAAGGAGTGTGGTTTTAGTCATCACACTGGATGAGATCACAAAAAATGGAGAGAAAGTCAGAAAGGAAGACTTATGTTAACCTTGACAAGTGCAATGTTGGTGGAGTGGTGTGGTGAAATTCCTACTGGAATGAGTTTAAGAGAGAGTGTGAAGAGAGGATTGGAGAATGTGGGTAGAAGCACCATTACAAAGAGTTTTGGTGCAAACGAGAAGCAAAGAACCATAGGTATAACAAAACTGTGATACCAAGAAAATATTCCATTGTTTTAATGTATGAGAAATAATACCATTTGTGGGTTGATGAGAATGATCTAGTAGCAGGAAGATCAAGGGAATTGTGCAGGGATGTCCTTGAGAATTCAAAAAGTAGGATATAACATGCAAGACAGGGGTTGCCTTTAGACAATGCTCTAGGAATAGACAGCAAGCCAGAATAACAGCGAGCAAATGCTAGTAGGTGAGTAATTGAGGTGCAGGGAGTATGTAGAGATTTCCTTCCAGTGGATTGAGGTAAGAAGTAGTATCATCAGCTGGGGACAAGTCTAAAGAAGGAATGTTGGAGGATTCAAGAGAGGAGAAGCTATGAAATCATTAACTAGGAAAATGGAAAAATATTTAGACTAGAAAATTAAAGTATGACTGCTTGATACCATTAGAGCCTCAGTTGAGGTTTTTGTTCATGAAACCACAATGGGACCAGGCAGAGTAGTTGTGTGTTCTTCTCTATTGCATTTAAGCTTCACAAGTACCAGTGTAGAATAGGCAGACAGCTTTCGTAGGGTTGTGGTTTTACCAATTAAGTATAACAAAGTGAAAGAAAAGTGAAAGTCAAAATATTAGTAAGGAGGTATTTATAATAATTGACCACAGAATTAATATATGTAGGGAAAACAGTAAGGATAATAAATGAAGAGCCACAGTAAAAACTTGATAGGATCCATTGACTGGGAATGTGAATGTCGTTAAAGGAGGCTGAGTCCTAGAGGGAGTCAGAAATATTGAAGGCAGAAATGGTGCACATAATTGATATTGAAGGGTTGCAGTTATGGGTATTGATTATGTATGATTAGAATATTCTCTAAAGGTCCGACCTTGGGAGTGAGTTCCTAAGGTGAGGTGGAGATAAAAAAAAATCTTCGGAGAAGATGAATTTTAAAGATGAGGATCTAAGTTGTTAGAAGGAACATCTGCCACCAACAATTAAAACTGGAGTGGCGTTGGAGAGAATGACACAGTAAATCCTGTGGCAAAATCATCTCGAAATGAGAAGAAATGACCTGGGGTCCAGTGGTTGACAGCAACGATAAGGGATACTGATGATGTAATCTGATAGCTTGAATTTCAAAGCTGGAATTTTTAGGGAAATGTAAAGAAGAATAGTCTGAAGGCAGCACTGAGAAACAAGAACGGCACCTGTCTCATGTGTGGTACAGGAAAATGTAGGCAGGGAGAATGCAACCCACTGAAGTAAGTAGTGTCCTCAGGGGAGGGCTGGGTAATAAAAAGAGGTAATAGGACCATCAAAAACAAAACAAAAAGCCTTGTTGGTAGAATTTGAATATTATAACTCAGATTTAGAATGTATTAGAGCAATTGTGCCTTCTGTGTTATTCTCCTTTACATGAATTCATAGTTCATAGATGGATTGATTTCACTCAATTAATTTAAATAATAGAGCAATATTGTCAGATACTAACTTATTATAATCCTTAACTCTCAATGACACATCAAAAGGAAAATTAATAAACCTCAGGTAAAATGGTTGTGCCATTTAAAATGGGTCTTCTGTTTTGATTCTCTCTTCTTTGAGCAGATGAGAAAATGCAATGAATGTTGCTCTTGTTGCGTGGAAGAAGTAACTGTATACTGTTATTTTCAACTTTGATCAATCATTTCCAACTCATTTCCTATTTTTCCTTTTAAAAAACCTACTCCACCAATAATTTCAATAGCAGCATGTAAAATAATTTGGGCAGCTGACAGGCAATTCAATTCCCTGGAGGAGTTTTAGACAATCAGACACCCAGGAACAACTTGTAAATTTGTTTTATTCATGGTCAATTTGCTATGGCACATTTTTCTCTACCAGCTCAACTCAACTTCTTACTCAAGAGAAGTGGAGCATCATTAGGTAGTAGCACAACTGGGTGAGGTGATTAACCAGGCACAGATCATCATTTCTGCAAACAAGCCCGCTCTCTTTGCCTCCTCTATTCTTAAAAGAGTCACATTCGGGTCTCTGTTCATCGATTACCAAGCTCCTGCCAGAACACAAATATAATTCCTCTCTTGGTGACTCTTAGAGTGAGTGTACTCTGAGGCAACTACCAGAAGAGTAAGAGAACAGTTGATCCTGGGTCAGGAGCTAGAGAGCTAAGATGGAAACAAGTAGAAGTCCTTTGATCAAGTAACATTGTATCGGCTATGATAAATACAGCACAAGGAATGAGTAGATTTACCATAAGAGACACCTAAACTCTATCAAACAAGAGGAAGCTAAACATGACCTTTTCTATTGTTTAGGAGTGTCTTATAAGACCCCAAAAGCCAGCAACAATAGGTACCAGAAGAAGGGGCTATCGTTAAAGTAGACTGTCTTTCTACCAATGGTAGAAGAAAGGACAGATGTGGACTCTGAGTAACGGAGCTAATTTTAGTGTCTTAAAAGAGATGCTGCCCAATGAAAACACTGGGGTGGGGGTGGTGGGGCAACTGACCTCAACACAGGTCACTAAAAGTCAGTGGCATAGGGAAAGCTATAAGAGGCCCAACAGAGGATAATGCCTGAGCCAACAGCACACTATTAGAGAGCTCCAGTGGGGTGTCTCCAAGGACACTGGTACCACATCTCCCCAGGGAAAAGAAAGAAAGAGAATTTTCCTTTGAACATCTGCCTTGCTCAGAGGCATCAATGCCAGATTACAACTCTGCCACCTGCCAAATGGATCTGGGTAAGTGAACGTGCTGCCCTGTCTATGTTGGGAGGAATGTTACTTAGCTGGTTTTTACTGTATAGAAATAAAAGCCTATTGTCATGTTTTCCAATTTAAAAAAAATGAAAACAATCTAAGTCTTTTTTTGATAAATATTTATTCCTCATTAAAAGTATAATCATTTTTCATTAGCTGCATAGTAAAGTAAACATCCCAACAGGCCAGATTGAGCCCATGATACAATATTTTGAACCCTCTGATGTTGGCTGTAGTACAACCAGTAAGGTCTGCCTATTATATCTATATCTCAGCTATGACCTTCATTAAGAAATTTGCTGTGAGCCGGGCGCGGTGGCTCAAGCCTGTAATCCCAGCACTTTGGGAGGCCGAGACGGGCGGATCACGAGGTCAGGAGATCGAGACCATCCTGGCTAACACGGTGAAACCCCGTCTCTACTAAAAAAATACAAAAAACTAGCCGGGCGAGGTGGCGGGCGCCTGTAGTCCCAGCTACTCGGGAGGCTGAGGCAGGAGAATGGCGTAAACCCGGGAGGCGGAGCTTGCAGTGAGCTGAGATCCGGCCACCGCACTCCAGCCTGGGCGACAGAGCGAGACTCTGTCTCAAAAAAAAAAAAAAAAAAAAAAAAAAAAAAAAAAAAAAAAAAAGAAATTTGCTGTGGTTTAAGCTTTTTTTTCCTTCTTTTCCAAACCTTTTCCTCTTTGTAATGGTAGAAATGTTGTTTAGTAATCTCTAAAAATCTCTAGAAATAGGCTGTTTAGTAATCTCTAGATACTGTTTTTTCTTTAAATTACTATTTCAAAATTAAATTTTAAAAAATTAAAATTTTATTTTTGAGAAATAATAATTGCATATATTTATGGGATACAATGTCATGGTTTGATTCATGTTTCCATTGTGGAATGATTAATTAATTTATAAATCTATCACCTCACATACTTATCATTTTTAAATTTTTTTTTAGGTCTTTATTTAGTCATTTGCTCAGTCAGGTCTTCCCAGACTATTTAACATCTGGGTATTCCATGATCTGGATGTCAGCAAGTGACTGATTATCAATTCTATCTATTAATCTATCTGTATGTCTATGTATCTATATATCAAGGACATTATTATTTTTTAAGCACCTTGTTTCTATCTTTGCATTTTTTTTTTTTTTTTGAGATGGAGTCTTGCTCTGTTGCCCAGACTGGGGTGCAGTGGCGTAATCTCAGCTCACTGCCACCTCTGCCTCCCAGGTTCAAGCGATTCTCCTGCCTCACCCTCCTGAGGTGCTAGGATGACAGGCTTGCACCACCACATCAGGCTAATTTTTCTATTTTCATAGAGATGGGGTTTCACCATGTTGGCCAGGCTGGTCTCGAACTCCTGACCTCAAGCGATTCTCCCATCTCGGCCTCCCAAAGTACTGGGATTACAAGAGTGAGCCACCACGCCCGGCCTTGCATTCTGTCTTGATTTCACTTTTGTTTCTTTTCAAAGATGAAAACAGTTAAGGATACAATTAAAAAATACAGAGGTGAGTAGAAATAAATATTTAAAAAATCTCATTATCACTGTGGTTATGATCTCACTGGTAATGGTTTGATTTCACTGGTAATTTGTTTGAAGTTTCTCTGTCTCTCTCTGCCTCTGTGGAGTCTCTCTTTCTCTTTCGCTGCCTCTGTGTCTCTGTCTCTTTCTCTCATCCATCCTTCTTCCCGCCTTCCCCTTTCGGAGTATGAATAAATAAATAAATAAGCCCTCCATGGAGGAGGAAAATAAAATTTCGATTGTCTTTTCTCAGCCTCTTTCCCCTTTTACACCCTTAAACAAAAACACAAATACTCTGATTTTGATTCCATCATAAGAATTTGACCTAAAGCATGTACAATAAATTTGAAACTTTCCCTTGTCCTTTAAATGTGGAAACCAGGATGGAAGACTGTTTTGTGTAGAAAAACATCTTATTTGAATATTCATGGGTAAATCCTAAGATTTGACTGGAATAGGAGAGGTTGAAACAAAGAAAGGGCAATTTACTTTGCATAATAATGTAATGTGAATTTTCCACTTTCCCCAGGAGGCTTGAGAAGGAGGATGTTGGGAGATGGGAGTGGCTTGAGATTCAAAGAAGCTAGAGAGTAAAGGCAATCTACTGGGTGGGTGCTGAGTCATCCTAATAGTGTGAGACATTCCTTATGAAGGGACGTGAGTGTGTAATTTCAAAAGCACTGACTTCCAACTTACACATGTAAGTTGTTCTCTACTGTATGCTGTAATTACCTGCCTTTATCTGCAAGTGTCCCATGAGGCTTACATAGCCCAGCATTGTGTGTGATTGCTGCTCTGGAGAACAGTAAACAGGAGGCTTCCTTCCTGTTCTGAGAGAAGAAAACCAAAATGAACAACAGCAGCCTGCAGGGAGAGTAAAACAACTGGGGAAGTTCAGGAGCAGCAGTTGGAAGCTACAGTGATAAGTTATCATCAAGAGAATGTGGCTGGGCGTGGTGGCTCACACCTATAATTCCAGCACACCGGGAGGCTACGGTGGGAGGATTGCTTGAACCCGGGACAGCCTGGGGAACATAGTAAGACCCTTGTCTCTATAAAAGAAAGAAAAAGAAAATAAAGAAGAGAAGAGGAGAAGAGAGGGAAAGGGAAGGGGATGGGGAAGGGAAAGGGAAAGGGAAAGGGAAATGGAAAGGGAAAGGGAAAGGGAAAGGAAAGGAAAGGAAAGGAAAGGAAAGGAAAGGAAAGGAAAGGAAAGGAAAGGAAAAGAACATATGACCCAAAAGGTCTTAATGTTTCTTTCAGCTTAACTAAATTTTAGATAGGTTTCTTTCTGACTCCAGGGCTCTGACCTCGCTTTTCTTAGAGCATTTACTTCAGAAAACAACTTTCAGTTGAAAATTCTGTCTCTACCCTTTTGAGATGTAAATCTTCTTTCAGCCTCTTACCAGGTTTACAACCCAGGATTGTCTTTCTGAAGACCTGGGATCTCTCCCTTTGAAATGTAAACATCGAGAAAGGCAGCACCATCTCCTAGTCTCTGTGGGAGGGCAGGAGCCTAACTTCAATACATTTCAATTAGCAAACACAGAAGGCCTAATGACATCGACTAGCCTCCTGCCTAATCTCCTCCAACACTTTTCCATTAGCTCACCCCAGCATTTAAAAACTCTTCCACTTTTTGTTTCAAATGAAGTTGAGTTCAATCTCCCCTACTGCAATAGTCTTGAATAATCTTCCCTGCTGTTTTAAACAAATGCCTGGTGCAATTTTTCTTGGCTATTCCCCATCTCAGCAATCACTGGAAAACTGGGGAGGAGATCTTTGGACTGGGAACAGTCATACAGTATGGTAGATCTTGGTTGGGAGCACCTGCCCAACATTTTTTTTTTTTTTTTTTAAGGAACTACCCCTCCCTACTCTCTATAGCTTTGTGGGAACTGCCAATCAATGTGACTCCCCTCTGTATTCCCCCTGCCAAGTGGTGGACAAACGATCTGGGCTGAACTGGACCTGTGAAACTCTCAAGGGTAAGTGCATCTTTAATCGAATGGCTCAGGACAGAAAACGTTGAAGTGAATTAATCCCAATGTAAGCAGCTTAAAGATACTATTCATTAGCATCTGCATGCCAGAGTCCAGGAGCTCTTTTCACTCCAAATCTGTTATGAACCATAGTTGAGTTGTTTCATTGGTTTTGCTGAGCTACTAAGCTACCCTACATCCTTCCCTTATCACTTCCTTTTTTTTTTTTTTTTCTTACACGATCCATTACTTGCTTTTTCCTACTTGCAATAAAAGAATGATAACTGGTATGTGTAAAATGGGAACTAAGCTCATTTTCATATGTATATATAATAAAGAACAGAGAAAACCTGGCAGTACATCGGTCCCATCCCACCCATCCTATCCTATCTGATCCTCTTTCTCCTTCCTCCCCTCTTTCCTGTTTTTCTCCTTTCTTTCAACCCATTGTCTATGCATGTGTCTATGTTGGTTGGTGCATACAGATTTTAATTATATTAAACACATATGTGTGTGTGTGTGTGTAGTTTTTGTTGTTGTTGTTTTTATTTTTTTTTCTTTTGAGACAGAGTCTTGCTCTGTCACCCAGGCTAGAGTGCAGTGGAGCGATCTCAGCTCACTGCAACCTCTGCCTCCCAGGTTCAAGCTATTCTCCTGCCTCAGCCTCCGAAGTAGCTGGGACTACAGGTATGTGCCACCACGCCCAGCTAATTTTGCATTTTTAGTAGAGATGGGTTTTCGCCATGTTGGCCAGGCTGGTCTTGAACTCCTGATCTCAGGTAATCCACCTGCCTCAGCTTCCTAAAGTGCTGGAAATTACAGGTGTGAGCCACCATGCATGGTCCAGATTCTAATTATATTTTTAATGTAGCTTTCTTAGTTCGACTCTTACTTTGTTACCTTTTTTCTACTTTTATTGATTTCTATTTTTTTTTTTTTTTTTTTTTTTTTTTTGAGACGGAGTCTCGCTCTGTGGCCTGGGCTGGAGTGCAGTGGCCGGATCTCAGCTCACTGCAAGCTCCGCCTCCCGGGTTTACGCCATTCTCCTGCCTCAGCCTCCCGAGTAGCTGGGACTACAGGCGCCCACCACCTCGCCCAGCTAGCTTTTTGTATTTTTTAGTAGAGACGGGGGTTTCACCATGTTAGCCAGGATGGTCTCGAACTCCTGACCTCGTGATCCGCCCGTCTCGGCCTCCCAAAGTGCTGGGATTACAGGCTTGAGCCACCTCTGGCCACATCTTTGGCCCATCAGTGACCTGTAAACATGTCTGCAACCAGTTGTTTGAGTTTTGCTTCTCACAGCTCCAGGGAATGCAGGCTGCTACTTGGAGCCCTGAGGTGCTGCCTATGAAACCCACTTGCTCATTCTCTGGTTAAGTCCTTGCTGAGAGCTGTTCAGTGGCTGTGAATGCTACAGAAGACACTGATCTCTTCTAGGTCTATCACTGAGGCTATGATGAGCATTCTCGTTCTTTTTTTCTCCTCTGTGCTGTTTTCCAACCCTTATACAGATCTCTAATTTGCATTCAAGGAAGGTTTCACAATTTCATAGTCTTGGATCAATACAGAAATACAAGAGTCAAAACATTTACATATAGATGGTAACAGAGAGGAAAATAAGGCCTGGATGTGTTTTCAAATCTGTCTATTCTGCATTAGAAAATGCATGAAATAAACAAAAAAGAAAGCACATGACAGAGGTTAATCAGACCTCTGCTAGGATCTTGGCTCTGATGTTCAAAAGCACTTCAACACTTGTTTCTATTGTTGTTTCTGTTGTTTTAATACCATTGAATTTTCTCAGTTTCCAAATCTATAATACGAAGATTATAATTTCTATTTCGGGGTTTGTGTGAAATTATGTAAATGAACCTCTTTAGTGCCTAATAAATAATGCACACTAAATAAATAGCAGTGATGATAATGCCATTGATTAATTACTGTTATTTTTATTATTGTGATGAAAATGATCCCTAACCATAATACATTACATTGGTGGGAGAAAATCCATTATCAGTAAATATCATTGCACTAGGTATGAACATTAGTAACAAAAGTAAAAGCTTTTGCAAAGGAAAGGGGCAAATTTCTTTTAATAAAGCCAGGTCCACAATTGACAGCCAAAGAGTTATCACAGGAAGCCCGTTGGGAAAACACAAAACTTGGAGGGCACAGAAACCTTTTGTTTCTCTGAATGTAGAGATTCCTTGCCAGATGAGGTTTAGTAAGTGCTTACAACTCCAATATAAATAGACAAAAAGACTTAAAATCAGTAAACACAATCTAGATAGAAATATTACAACCTCATCTTTTATGTCAGTTAAATAATTAAAACACTTCTCATTGAATAATGAAGTTATTTAAGGAGAAACATCAGAAAAGCATCCAGCCGGCAGATCTAACTGCTTTTGCCTCGAGTGACATGTTCCCAGCAGTGAGTTATATTATGCCTTCATAAAATGTGTTCTGTCATTTTTTTCAGTGCTGTTATTTTTGGCGGATAGTAAGAAAACGTATCTATCTATGGCGTATGAAAGCTCTGGATAAAAATAAGGAAGTGAGTGATTCCTGACGCAGGTGAAGCCTTCCAACACCTTGAAGCAAAACCTGTCCAAACTAGAGGAGTGAAAGTAGCACTCATACGTAGAAATCTACAAATGCAGGGATTTTAACCCTGAAACATGGGTTTTGCCTCTTCACATATATTTTCAACGGAAATTGCAACTAGATTAAGGGCATGATCATAGAGTGAGATTTTTGCCCTAGGTTAGCATTTTTACACAATATTTTATGTTATTTTATTTTTTTGTGAGATGGAGTCTCGCTCTGTCACCCAGGCTGGAGTGCAGTAGCGCGATCTCGGCTCACTACAATCTCCGCCTCCCAGGTTCACGCCATTCTCCTGCCTCAGCCTCCCGAGTAGCTGGGACTACAGACGCCCGTCACCACGCCCAGCTAATGTTTTATGTTTTTTAGCAGAGACGGAGTTTCACTGTGTTAGCCAGGATGGTCTTGATTTCCCGACCTCGTGATCCGCCTGCCTCGGCCTCCCAAAGTGTTGGGATTACAGGCGTGAGCGACCACGCCTGGCTTTACACAATATTTTAATAGGTGCCTTCTAAAGGAGCTTCCATGATGAACTAAGTTTGAAAAACACTAGGTTAACAAATTTAAGTAGATTTCATCTCATTTTCCATCCAGCCTCCCCACTGCCCAATGGTAGAGCTATTGCTGACTACTATCTGTTTTCCCTTTCTGTCTTAATAGTTGGGCATAGACTCAAGTTACACTACATCTCTCAGCCTCCGTTGCAGTTAGGGGTGACTGTAGGACTAATTTCTTCCCAATGGAATGTAAGTCAATGTGAGATATGTTAATTAATATTAACATTAATTAACGCATTCCCTGCTCTGTCTTCCTGCATCATAGCTCTTTAGTCAATCATTGTTTATAGTTGAAGTTTCTGCCTTGTTCTTTCAGAATAAACTCCCAACTACTCTCACCTCCTCTGACCGGCCAAAGAATACCCACATGCTTGCAAAATAGTTGGTTTGTCACAAGTGTTTTCTTGGCCCCTGAAACTTCCCCTGAGGATGCCTTCGTAAGCTCTCAGACTTCCTGCTGGCTGCATGAAAATACCTTAGGTTAATCCAGGAAGCCATCTTTTGAAAATGGCAGAACTGCTGTCATTTTGGGTCCTAGAATTATTCCATAGAGAAATAGAACTTTATTTATTAACGTAAAACAGCCATCTAGAGTCACTTTGCCAGAGTTCCAACCCTCTCTCCTCCACTCTGCACACGATTTTTCAAAATCTGAAAAATTCAGTGGTGAATAATGAGGTTTTAGATTTCAAAAGTGGACGCTTGAGGTCTCTCTTAGGGAAAACACATGTGTGACACAACAACTATTTTAATTTGCAAGCTTGTGGGTATCATTTGGCAGGTCAGGGGAGGTGAGAGTAGCTGGGGGTTCATTCTGAAAGAACAGGGGAAAAACTTACACTGTAAACAATGATTGACTACAGAATTGTGATACAGAGCCTGGCACGTGGCTCACGCCTGTAATCCTAGCACTTTGGGAGGCCAAGACAGGTAGATTGCTTGAGCTCAGGAGTTTCAGACCAGCCTGGGCAACATGGTGAAACCCTATCTCTACAAAAAATACAAAAATTAGCCAGGCATGGTGGCTCACACCTGTACTTCCAGCTACTTGTAGGGCTGAGGTAGGAGGATCCCTTGAGCCCAGGAGTTGGAGGTTGTAGTGAGCTGAGATCACGCCACTGCATCCAGCCTGGGTGACAGAGTAAGACCCTGTCTAAGAAAAAAATAAAAAAAAAAGAGTTGTGATGCAGGAAGACAGAGCAGGGCGTGAGGAGAGAGGCCATTACAGTCACCTAGCCTGGGAAAGACCACAGATAGTTGGCTTTGAGAGATGGGCTGGTGTCTGTTGGAGTGGACTCCCTCCACAGTCACCAATAGGGAACTGTAGAGAAACCTATCAATGATCAGAGTGAGTCCTTTGCCATTCAAAACACCACTCCCATTTTGCCTGTGCTCAAGGGCATACCTGTTGCCCTCCCTTTGCCCATCCTCTAGAAGCATTCCCCTCCACAGCCATCTCCACTGTTCCCTAGGATCTTCTTGAGGAGTAACTTTGCCAATTCTTTCTTAGCCCTTTTGTCTGCATTATGATTGTAAAATATTCAGAAATCTTGCAAGCCACTTGTTAAACATCAGTAGCCTGTAATCAGTCATGGTGGAATATTTACCCCATGAACACTGGCAAAGCTACCAATACCCTGTGAGCTCCATGATATAGGCAGTAGAGACATGGCCTGGGGAGACCATGGAAACGAAGGAAAAACCCTCATTACTGCAATTATACAGTACAAAACTGAACATAAACAGTTGATATATCCCATACCATGAATGTCACCTACTCACCACCAATGATTATTCATTGAGTACTGTAATATATTAAGTTCTGCGATTATGAATATATTCTAGCAAAAAATAAATGTTACCTCTAAGATGCTTTTTACCACTTAAATCCCTTGGGAGGAAATATTTTGAGTCTTGTAATTTCAAATAAAATGAAAACACAATAAACTAAAATAGTCTATTTCTAGTAATTATGATACTTGGTTAAAAATTATAAGAATATACTTACATAGTTGGGAGACAAGAAATAATCTGATCTCCATAGTGCATAATTGCCCTACCATGAAATCAGGATTTTCTTTCCCTCTGTCTTTGAAACTATTCAAGCAAAAGACCATTAATAGCCTGATGATCCTGCAAAACATGTTTACCTCAGGAAAATTATTGGGCAATATGGAAACCACAGGAGTGGATTAGGCTGCCCACTCAAACGCTCTATGTCATCTTCAATTTAAGGTTTGATGAATCAGAGCTAAAAAATGTGATCCCCCCACCTGTTTCTATGAAAAAGTCAAGTAGCAAAAAGTCTCTGAACATTATTTCTCTAGTTTCTTATTAATAACATGACACTACTGTAAATTTTAGAAGTTGTGCTCCCCACGACCTCCCAAAGGTCGTTTGTAACTACATCTCCTATGAAGTATGAACCCTTGCCTTTCACAGAATAAAGTTGATCTGCTGACAGTAATGAGACAAATATGTATTAGCTTCATGCCTCGGAAACTGTAGTGCCCCTAGTGAATCCTTGACATTTACTGTGTGCAATTTCCCTTGGTGTAAAACGCAGTCTAAAAAACAACTAGAACGCATGAACATGCTGGCAAGAGCTATGTCAGCCAAGAACTGACTCATTTAAACGAAGTTATAACCTATTCCTTGAGTACTGAGTAGGATGTGTGAATAAAATAGCAGTAGATACTTGGATGAGATGTTTAATGCAAAATCATGCTTTAACAACTGTTTCTTTTTATTTAAATCAGGACCTCATCATTTAAAAAAAAATCTAGCTTTTAGGAATGTGATTTTCGTACACATCAGGATTTAACAAGCTAAATCTGATACCATTACTCTTCAACACTTAGAAGAAAATCTAAAATCCAAGCCCTTTCAAGGTGCTCTGTGATTTAACTGTTGTGTACCTCATCCAAGTTATTTTTCCACCACTGTCCGTTGTCATGTCATATTCTGGTCTTCTTGCTCTCTGGCTCTGAGATGCCAAGCCCAGCCAGCCTCCAGAGTTTGGCATTTGACAGTCCTTGTCTTGCAATGTTCCTTCACACCATTAATAGGCTGCATACCTGGACCCTTTTCCTCCTTGCGAGCATAGCTAACATTTCTCCTTCTCAGAAAGACTTTCCTTGACCACTCAACAAATTTGGTCATGGTCACTCACTCTTTATCACATTACTCTGTTTTTACATTTCTCATATCATGGTATATTTTTTGCCTCCCTTTATTACAATAGAAAATGAGTTCTAGACAGTAGTAGGCCTTGTCTGTCATTTGGGTGATTAAAAAGTTGTCCCAGTCTTTACATTTTGAGAATGTTCTGTTTTCTACTGAGCATGGGTATTTGGAAATGCTTTGAAAAGTACTTCCAAAATCTTTGCAATGGATCACAGAATCTATGAAAATTTGAATCCAGAAAGATTATCTACTCCAAAGGCATAGTTTTAAAGTTGAAAATGTGGAATTGAGATAGTAAACTTAGACCCTTATTTCTGGCTCCCATTTCAAACCTGTCTCTGACATATTAGAATCTATTATGAAGACTTAACTGTAAATAGGCCTTAACAAAAAATTTCAGAAGTTTTGTCTAAAATTATCAAAATGTTTGAAAATTAGATGTAACTTAGTTTTTGAAATTCTGATGAAAATCTGAATCTTTCTTGTAGAGCAAAAACCTTTTGCTTAGGTATAAAAATTTCCCACAGTTTTAGCGGTCTCATGTATGATTCTCCAAATTGTTTTCATTCTCATTTTCAAAGATCTACATGAAAAACGTATTCATTCATGTATTCAGTCATACCTTAATGCTTGTGAACCACTTTAATAGTCAAAACAGGGAATAAGAACTCAAGAACACAAAAAGTTTCCCAACAAATTGAACGAAAAAGAATGACATGTAAGTGATTATTAAACAACAAACACCACAGAGATGTCACAAAAACGATCATCTTCATAAAGCATGAAGATACATTTTTTTCTGAATGGCTACTGTGTCAGAAAGTTTGACAGGTGGATTTCTAATTCTCACATTTTCCCTGAAAACTAGGAATTGTTATTTTTATTTTATAGGCAAACACCCCTGAGATTAGTGAGGTGACAAACAAACAAAAAAACTTTGTCCAAAGTCACACAGTTCATTATTGGAAAAGCGGGGAATCTGACTCCAAAGATCATAATTTTTCATCTTTAGGGCCGGGCGCGGTGGCTCAAGCCTGTAATCCCAGCACTTTGGGAGGCTGAGACGGGCGGATCACGAGGTCAGGAGATCGAGACCATCCTGGCTAACACGGTGAAACCCCGTCTCTACTAAAAATACAAAAACTAGCCGGGCGAGGTGGCAGGCGCCTGTAGTCCCAGCTACTCGGGAGGCTGAGGCAGGAGAATGGCGTGAACCCGGGAGGCGGAGCTTGCAGTGAGCTGAGATCTGGCCACTGCACTCCAGTCCGGGCGACAGAGCGAGACTCCGCCTCAAAAAAAAAAAAAAAAAAAAAAAAAATAATAATAATTTTCATCTTTATTCCATGTGCACAGAAGCCTATGGAACATTTAGGAATGGATGAGTTTAGTATATGGAGTCCCACACAATCCACAATTTTCGGCCAGATTCTCTGAATGCCTTTCTCGCTTATGAGCTATAATGTGTGCAGGCTAACTTTGGTGCATGTCATTGCTGTAGGCAGAAATTATGTGAAATAGATGTTCATATAGCTCAAATTGGCATGTGTCTTTCATTATTTAAAGCAAAACTGAATTATTAAAAATAAGTTTTACAGAATAAATGCAAGCATCATGTGTTCAAAATGGTAAAAATCAAAATGCAGAGGGATAAGGATGATAAAAAGTCATCTTCGGTGATAAAAGGTTTTGGACAGAAATCACTAGGAGTTCCACCATGGTTTAGATGAATGGAGAGAGATGAATTCAGACAAATGCAATCCTGAGGGCTTTACTAGGATCAAGGTTGATCAGCCACTGTATACAATGATGTGTACTAGAAGAGTTCCATTTTGAAGCCTCAGGGAATTCTTCTGAATGGGTGGTGGTCATGCCTACTAGTTGTTAATTATTTTAAAAACTGCCCTGACTCAGCACCTTAAAAGGGGGAATTCAAAAGGAACAAGACATGTTTTAAGCACAGATGTTTTAGGTATTATGTTAGCTACTTCCTACATTGAATCTCTTACTGTCTATCTACAAGGTAGCGGTCCTTATTTAGATTTTATAGATTTGGAGAAGAGGCTTAGAATTGAAATTCTTTGCCTAAGATTAAGCAACAAATATTTGTATAGGTCCCTTCTTTTTTTTACTTAGCTACCTAGCATTCATTCTTCTTTCTTCTGGTAGCAGTACACTATATTTCCTTGGTAAACCATCTCTTTCAAAAATGTGAGTCCATACTCTATTCTAGGCTTGAGGGATGTCCAAACAAGTGTATTCTTTCTCTGGACATAGTAAAACCTTTGTAAAGGATCATGACCCCAGTCAAGAAAATTCAGAATCCAAAGGGAACTTTTACCTGAAAGACTGGGAAAGAGACACGCTCTTTTTTGCTGGAAAGAGAGCTTTGAGGATATAAGTCTGATACTAGTGGAAGCCAACATAAGAGGAGTGTCTGTTTCAAAATATACTAGGAAACAGAACATATGGATAGAGAACAAATCTTTTAGATCTTATGTTCATATGTACCTGAAGTCATAAACCTTTCCCTGAATTTTTCAATTCCACTGCCCAATACAATCACTTATTTGCTTAAGCCACATGGATTGGGATTTTCTATTACACACAGAAGCATCCTTGGAAAACTTTGGAGGCATTTTTGGTTGTCAGTACAATATGAGGGTTCTACTAGCATGTCACAGGAAAGGATCAGGGATTCTTAATATTCTGTAAAGTTGTAGAAAAATTCTACAAAGAGAAAAATTGTTAAACCCCAAATGCCAATATTGTCCCTTAGAGAAACACTGGTTGCTGAGAAGTGTGTTACTTGGAGGAAATCTTGCACATAGCCTGCATAAAGCCATATGCATAAAGTTTCATGCATATGCATGAAACCATATGCATAAAGTTGAGGAGATAATAAGGATACCAATAAGATCTCATTGGGGCTTATATGTGGCAGTAGGAAAGTACAGCTAGAAAAGCTCTGCTGTTGACAGTATGTAAAAGGTATGCATTTGTAGTTTATCTCAAGGTAATGGTGAACCATGGAAGGTTCTAGAGCGGGATGGTAATGTGATAAAAAGCGTGTTATAAGATGACTAATTTGGGAAAAGTATATTGGGTAAATTACAAAGTAGAAAGAAAGGAGGCAGAAAAACTGAGTAGGCTTAAGACCTGCTCAATAGATCTTTATAGATGAAAGAATGTACTAACTTCTCTCAGTTTTTGTTGTTGCTTCCTCAGCATATTAAGATTAGCTATAAAATAAGAGTACAATAAGAAATCAGCCTTTTTGGCAATGTATGTATGTATGTGTGTGTGCATGTGTGATGGCTAAAGACCAAATACAGGCTATGACCAAAAACAGAAAAATACTACCATCATGATATAAAGTGTGTTTCTGGTTCTTCTGTAAACGAGAGCCATTTTCTTTGCCTAGGCAAGATCATTTTTATTTGATTAGAACCACACAGCTGTGAAATGACTGAATATGATTTGGATAACCTCACACATCAGGCATTAATCCAAGTTTGAACTTTAAGAAGAATATACTTTATACAAATTATGTAAAGTGAGACAAACTATGATATATTTAGTAAGCATGCATTTGTAAAAATATGTATTTTCATTTCTGCCGGTACAGAAAATAAATAGCTTGTTTAGTTTTTCCTAATTGGTAAAGTGATACAATACGTATCTGTGATATTTGTTGACTTTGAGATTCATATTCTTCAGACTTTCCTCCATGCTGTATGCTTTGTTTTTGATAATCAGTATTTTATCTACCAGAAAATGTGTTAATTGTCAGCAACAGGCCTACCATGTAATTGAAACACAAAACTGGAAGATGACATTTCGTTTTGTTTCTGGGAAGTTCAATTATTGAAACTGTAATATTATGCCAGATAGTTAACTAATCATATTGATACTTCTAATTCACTGACTATTTTTGTCTTCCCTTTCCTTCCCCCAAAATTGTTACATTGAAATCCGAAATGCAATTGTGGCTGTATTTGGAGATGTTGCCTCTAAGGAAGTAATTAAGATTAAAAAGAGGTCAGAAGAGTGGGGCCCTGATCCAATAGGAATCGTGTCTGTATAAAAAGAGACATGACTGAACTTACACGTGTTCTCTGTCTCCCTCTCTGTGCGCACACAATCGGGGTGGCCAAATCAGGATACAGTGAGAAGACAGTCAGGGAGAGGGCCCTCGCCAGGAACCAAATGAGTTGACAACTTGAGCTGGAACTTCTTGCCTTCATAACCATGAGAAAATAAGCCACCGAGTCTATCCTGTTTCGGCATTTGATTACGGCATCCTGAGCAGACTAATACAATCATCTTACAAAAAATGTGGCAAATTAAAGAAAAAAGATCAGGAGAGAGTAAAGAAACAAAGTAACTTCTGTGGTCAGTTCTTACAATAAATGCATAAGGAGATAAATTCTTCATTCTGTGACCAAGAAAATATGGAACAAATAAAGAATTATTACCAATATTGAACACTAGGTAAGAAAACTGTCCCTACTAGAGAGGGATTAATTTCCTAAGAACTTTCTGCCTCTAATAAGAATGTATAACAGTTGTTATATATATATATATATATATATATATATATATATATATATAATATCTTGTTACAAGATATATTTTATTTTATTGTTATTTATTTTATTATATCTTTATGTTATTATTTTTCCTCCTACTGGTTTCCAAACTCTTTGAGGCCAGTAACTCTGTTGTGCGTCTGTATTTATATCCACAGCTTTATCTATGTCTAATAAAGGCTTGATGACAGTCCTTGGTTTACATTTCATGAATATATATTGATTGATTCATAGATTTAAAAGATAGCCTATCACATCATATTTTTATTATCCATTTTCTTGCCCATATCCCTACCAGACTACAAATTCCTTGAGAGCAGAAACTGTGTTTTTTTTTGTCATGTAGTAGGTATTCAATAAATGGCTACTGAGTGTAAATAAATGACATAATAAATCAAACTGAAAACAGGAAGCTGTGAGTTGAGTGTAAGAGACTTCTTTCTTGAATGGAAATTAATTGCGAAAATGTTTCTGCAGTGGGAAGCCACTGTCATTGGGGACTTTCACAGGAAGCTTGGAGAATGCTAAAAACTAACACATGTGCTGGAGGAGATGAAAAACTAAGATTCCATGTTGAGGAGGCTTTGAAACAGATAACTTCCTTTGTATATTCTAGAATCATATACATTTAGAATAAAATAAATTAACACTGAAACGCAAAGAAAGTATACATACACACATGCATTCATAAATATATACATACACACACATACACACACAAAAGAAGCTTATTGCTTCTTTGTCTATGTGTACACAGACAAGAAGCAATACAAAGAAGGAAGCTCATTGCCCTTATTTTGAAGCATTTACACAACATAAAGATTCCTGTTTAATCTATTGAAAATACCTCCGAATGCTAAAGGAAAGGTTGTTTTACAGCTCAGGAGTCTATAAAGGTTCTGACAAATACTCTTTCCTTTTCAATTGTCCAACATACCCAATGCCTGACCTTTGTCCACCTGGAAGCATCTGTTCCTTGACTGTTTTGATCAGAGTATACTAACAAAGATAAACACAGCTAATTGCCTTCTCTACTTCAGTAGAAGCTAGTTAAAGACAACAGTAACAGCAAAACCATGAGACACCTCAGAGCCCACATCACCCGGTGCTTTAGAAAATTTTCAAGGGCAAATGTACTTGGCATTGAATTTAGGTTTGAATGGAAGCAACTTCTCTCTCCTGAGTGGTAGCTTTAAAGAATAATTAGAAAGCACTGTAATAAAATTTTGTTTTCTAAAATCCTAGATTTGGTCATGCAACATGATGTCAGTATGAGTGGAAAACAGTTTACTTTAAAGGAAAAAAAAAAGAGAGTATGAAGAACTGAAATGAGAGATTCGAGTGAATGAAGGAGGGGAAAAGGAGGAAAGAAAGAAAACAGCAAAAATCAAGATTCTGTTAGAGTATGCCAAAGGTCAAATTATGTTTAATAACCTTTCTAATTTTATGAGGTATAAATATGATGATAGTTATGTCATGACATCATTTAGCCCTAGAATTGAAGGAGTGCTTGGTCATTTAGATAATGGAGCTGAGGATGGTAATAGGATGAAACGGATAGTGCAGGGTGACAGGTTAGTTCTTTTAGGATCATAGGCTTCTTCCTAGTGCTGCATAAAAGGGATTATTATATTGGCTTTCAGAAGTATCTTGACATTTCCATTAAAATCATGATTTTGACAGGTTTATGTATTCAGCCCTTTTCATTTGCATGGGATTGAAACTTGACATTAAAAATCCTCAGACCAAATGCATTTTAAACATCACGCATACTTGCATATTTATGTATGCACACAGTAAATGCAACATGTAAGCCTACACAATATATATCAAGTTTTAATAGGTCTTATACTTTATAGCTTTTACTGAATTCCTCATTGCCTTGGGAAGTGTTAAATAATCTACCTAAAAGATGAAAAATACTTGAAGAGTTTGAATGAATGTGGTCTGTACGAAAAGCTGTATTTTTGGTAGCAACCAGGATACTTGCTGCTTAATAAGTTAAGTATTCTAGGCTTTTAGTACAACTCATTTTATTTGGTGAAGGCTTTTATATATTTTAATGTATTATCACTATTTTTTCATACCTTTTGGCTTTTATTTTTCAAGGGCTGTGCAATTTCATTTAAAAGCATCACATTTTATTCATTGAAAGTCCCCAGCATAGACTTATTATTATCTCTTATTAAGTAAAATTGGGCTTTCTTTACTGTGTTCTATGCCCTTACTATTCAAACAGTTTTCAAAGGACCAGCAACACTGGCACCACCTGGGAGCTTGTTGGAAATGCAGAGTCTCAGGCTCCACACCTGACCTACCCAAATCAGAGTTTTCCTTCTAGCAGGATGCCGAGGTAATTCCCAGGCACATTAAAGTTTGAGACGCTGTGGTCTAAACAATACTCGAAAGAAAAATAAGCAAAAACTCTGTAAAATATTCTTAGATTTTTCTCTTTTTAAATTATCAATATATTTAGAAATAATCAATTACCAAAACTTTCAACCTTTTACGGGAAGCTTGATGTAATGTGCAGATGTCTCAAAACCTTGATAGTTTAGCATGCCATTTCTACTGCTGTTAATGTTCTCTGTAGCAGGAGTGACAAACTGGTCCCTGAGCCAAATCGGGATCATAGCCTGTTTTCATATAGCCTGTGAGCTAAGAAAAACTTAAACACTCTTAAATGACTGAGAAAAGTCAAAGAGTATTTCATAACACAAATACTATTTGTAAAGTCTATAAATGAAGTTTTAGACAATTTATTATCTACGGCCATAATGTCACAGTTGACTAGTTATAGCAGAGAACATATATCCTGCAAAGACAAAAATATTTATCATTTGGCCCTTGAAGGAAAGTGAAAGTGGAACCCCACTCTAAAATATAGATCTGTGTGTGTGTGACATGTGACAATACTATTAAGTATGAACCCACTCTGTTAAACAAAATTATTCAATGTTCTTTAGAAATCTGGACACTTAAGCTAGGTGAATAGAGAAATAAACACATAAATCTGAAATTATTATTATTATTATTTTTTGAGATGAAGTCTTGCTCTATTGCCCAGGCTGGAGTGCAGTAGCGCAATCTCGGCTCACTGCAAGCTCCGCCTCCCGGGTTCATGCCATTCTCCTGCCTCAGTCTCCCGAGTAGCTGGGACTACAGGCACCTGCCACCATGCCTGGCTATTTTTTCTTTTTTTTTTTTTTTTTTTTTTGTATTTTTAGTAGAGACGGGGTTTCACTGTGTTAGCCAGGATGGTCTCGATCTCCTGATCTCGTGATCCGCCCGCATTGGCCTCCCAAAGTGCTGGGATTACAGGCGTGAGCCACTGCGCCCGGCCTGAAATTATTTTTATTCTGCTTTGAGATCAGTAAATGAAAAGTTTTGTATCATAAACATCCATAATATATTATATTGCTAAGCTTTTAGATTAGTGCATGTCTTAGTCTGTTTTGGGGTATTATAACAACATATCTGAGAACAGACAACTTATAATAAACAGAACTGTATCAGCTGACAGTCCTAAAGGCTGGGAAGTTCAACTTGAAGATGCTAGCATCCAGCAGGGGCCTTCTGGCTGCATCATCACATGGAGGAAGGCAAGAGGGTGAGAGAGTAAGAAGGGGTTGAACTCACCCTTTTACAACAGCACCAATCCCACCCATGGTGGTGGAGCCCTCACGGCCTAAGCAGCAATTAATGGTCTCATCTATTAACATAACACTGCTACAAGAGCAATTAAATTTTAACATCTATTTTGGAGGAGACCAACATTCAAACCGCAGCATTATATAATTACTTTAGAATGATGTTTAACTGCTATGGCCACAATTTAGGAGGGTAATATGCTAGGAAGCCTTGTGGATGCAAAATTTACTTTATATCAACTTGAGTTTTTAAAATGAGGACAAAACTGTGAATCATTCTTCAGAACCTCTGATGTTTCTTGTTTAGTGTGGCTTTTTGATTTTTTTTTTTTTTTTTTTCAGAGTGGACATCTCCAGATTGACCACATCTACAAAGATTTGACAAATCCCTTCCAGGGCGTGGTCACAAAAATAAAATAGATAGAAACTGTTGCTGAGTAGCACATATCTGTCACAGAGGCCCTGAGTCTTACTCTAAAGGAAGAAGGGATAGCAGTGGTTCAGGCAGTTGTATGTAAAATACTATAGCAGATTACAAGACAGCAGTGATGGGACTTGAGAAAGACAGAACTAGACTGCAATCTATGACTTAGGGAAAGGACAGAGGATCTCAAAAGCCTGTGAAGGCATTACCATAATATGGTAGAATAAAATGATGGCCTTCAAAATGATGGCTCTGAGTTATGGAGGAAAGAGATGCTTAGAGTACTTAGTACTCTCTGTTTAACATAATAATCATCATCATAAAACAATGTCATGGCTGACACTGTCACTGTGAATCTTTATAAGAATTGAAATCCACACTAGAAAAAGCAAATGTGCAAAGCAATGAGACTTATTAAAAAAGGTTAATCAGGCCAAGTGCATGGCTCATGTCTGTAATCCCAGCACTTTGAGAAGCCAAGGTGGGAGGATGCTTGAGCTCAGGAGTTCAAGACCAACCTGGGCAACACAGGGAGAGCCTGTCTCTAAAAAAACTTTTTTAAAATTAGCTGGGCATGATGGCATGGACCTGTGGTCCTGGCTACTTGGGGGACTGAGGTGGGAGGGTCACTTAGGGTCACTTGAGCCTGCGAGATTGAGGCCGTGGTGAGCTATGATCATACCACTGCATTCTTGCACAGGGTAAGAGTAAGACCCTGTCTCAAAAAAAAAAAAAAAAAAAAAAAAAAAGGGTTAATCATGTTTTAATCATGTTTTAAAAACAAGAAACATACCCAGAAACAGATTCCCAGTCACCTATGGGGTCTTTACATAGTTCTTCAATAACGCATAGTATATGTCTCACATTTAGTTAAATAAATCATCTTGAAAACGTGTAAATGTGTATATTCCATTGCTTGCCTCCGAGAATAAAATATGTTGCATTGCATTCTAGCAACGAGCACCATTTTAGCATTCAGCTAGTGCTTCCTTCATGGGCTGTAACTTGGCTCATTCATCAGCCTGAAATGGGCTAATTTAAAATAGTCTGAGAAAGAAAAGGGGAAAAAAGCTAATTGTCTGCAAAGAGGTGTTAAGAATGAAATAAAAAAACAGAAAATTAGGAGTTGAAGAGGTATCTTTTTCAGCTGTCGCAGCCTACTGTCTGAAGACGCGTACCAGTAATTTGTGAAGATGTGCGGGTATTGAATTGCTCTGCGCACAAAGCCAGTCTAGTGAGTGATAACTCCAATACCAGCTTTGACTTGAGTGGATTAGGTGCTAAGTGGGTTTAACAAAATTACCCAGAGCATTACATCATATTCCTCCCACTTCTTGTGACAGAAGCTATTATTCCTGTGGGGCTCTGCTGAAAATGAAGTGGTCAAGAGTATGAAAGGGGTGAAAGGCAATCGGGATGAGAAAGATGGAGAAAAAAGGGATCCTTATGCTGAGCTGTTGCATTTTGGAAAATGGGGTAGAATTTTGCTGAAATCTGAAGTGTGTGGCTTAAAATGATATCTTCCTTATATTTTTACTCTGGTGAAGATTTAGCAAGATTATCTCCAAAACTTCCTACTGGCATACTTAATTTTCTGATAAATTGATTACTACAAATATTTGGGATAAATAAGAATGAATCACAGTGATCCCTTTTTTTCCCCTTCTTCTTTCCTTAGTTCCTTATTCCCTCCTTCCCTCTCTTCCATCTTCCTTTCCTGCCTTCATTCTTTTCTTCCCTCTCTTTCTCCCTCCCTTCTTCACTCCCTTTTCCTCCCTCATAGTATTTGCTCTCAAGCACGATAGCTGAGTAATTATAATAGGGAAACAGAAGGAAAGGCAGCAATGATCATTCTCTAAGACATGATGAAGAAGAAACTGCTTTATACAAATACTTATATCATTCACTGATCCAATATGTAAATATGATACTGCAAGAGACTAAAGTACTACGTAATGGTTGAATAAATATAAAACTAGCCGTGTGGGAATGTTTCTCTTTGAACCAGACAATAAGGATAATTTCTACAGAGAAGTAAAGATTATTAAAAATAAATAATATTTTAAAAGCTTAAAATATCTGTTATCTACAGTGTGATTTAATATTATTAAAAAGTCACATCATCACCTCCTGCCTTAACTTTCCAAACAAGTAGCACACTTAAATTTGAAGTTCTGCAGTACTTTGCTGATACATTATTTTATATTGTGCTACTTGGTCTAAGTAATAGAAGAGAACTCAGGGACCAAACTTTTATCACATGAGGTAATTTGATTCTAGATTTGGTTTCCACCACCTTAAACAAGCATCCTAGAACATAGTTACTGTGTTGCATTTTCTTCATCTAAGAACAGGGAGAGGACTAATGAATTCTAAAGTAGGAAAGGGAGTGCTTCGAAAAGAAATTCTTCTTGTAGGGTATTATATGACAATTTCACTAGCAGTCAGAAAATAATATTTTTCACCAATTAAAATAGTCTACCCTTATGGCAGGTGATATGTTTTGTTAATGGCCTCCCTAATAAATATTTAGCTGTGTGGCTGATGTATCCTTCTTGGGTTTTCATTTATCACCTGTCTCTGTTACCTATTATTGTGACTTTCGTGATTTTTATAACTGATAAGCTCATCACAACTAGTTAAAAGTCTTGTTAAGGCCACATAAACAATGACTTTTCCCAAGCTAACATGGCATGTAAATCCATTTGTAATATGATCACATTTTCTTTTTTGTTTGGAGACAGAGTCTCGCTCTGTTGCCCAGGCTGGAGTGTGGAGTGTAGTGGCATGATGTCGGCTCATTGCAACCTCTGCCTCCCCAGTTTAAGCAATTCTTCTGCCTCAGCTTCCCAAGTAGCTGGGACTCCAGGCGCACACTGCCACGCCCAGCTAATTTTTTGTGTGTTTTTAGTAGACACAGCGTTTCACAGTGTTGCCCAGACTGATTTCGAACTCCTAAGCTCAGGTGATCTGCCCACCTTGGCCTCCCAAAGTGTTAGGATTACAGGCGTGACCCACTGTGCTCAGCCCACGTTTTCTTAAGTCTGCGATACATTTGAAATTCTTTTTCTGTTTGATTCATTCAGCTGGTGCCAGTCTCTCCAAAACATAGTGGTTTCTTGTTCACAGTGCAACTAAAAGAATGGTATTTTAAACATTGGGTATGGATTTGAAAGAAGAGTAATAAAATCTTATTCTATAATCTATCAATTTTTTTCTCTTTGTAGTTCTTAAAAAGTCTGAGTACAGAAAGAATATCTCTTAATCTAATGCTCAATAACAACTCAGACAGAGGCACAAGATCAGTCTGATGGATGTTTGAAGACATAAAAATTGTACTTTTTTCATATTTAATTCAGATATCATGCCTTATATATTCCGAGGCTGAAGAAATGCACACAAGTACATATTTTTACCATGATCTGGAGAAAATCATAAAGCTTTGATTTCTTTTGTAGTCACTGACTTAACAACTGTGATTTCATTCCAACACATTGAACCTAACCCATAGTTTAAAAATTATTTGAATGGCTAAAATTCTTCTTTTTAAAATGAAAAGAGGAAAGAGAACTAGTAAATAACCTTACTTGTAATAAAAGTTTGGAAATACCTATGAAATAGCAGAGAAAGGTTAAAATGTCTTCTAGCATATTGACTCAGAACCTGGGAGGTGAGGTAAGGGCAGATGCCAGAACTCAAGCTTTCAGAGAAGAATTAAACATTTAGAGGGAATTTAGTTTATTTACTTTGTTTTATCATTTTAAGGCAGATTTTCAGGTTCAATTAAGGGAAAACTTACACTTTTTTTTTCAATCTAAAAAAGAAATCCCTGTCTTCTGTAATGACTGTCTTTCCGTTGTATACTGTGTGTATGTGTGCATGTGTGCGTATTAGAGAGACTGCAGGTAACACTGAGAGAAAATGTCATAACTAATGGAAGAATAAATGATTATTAGTGAGAATTTTGCAGCGTTGTGTCAGGAACATGCCCCAAAATAGCTTGAGGTTGATGGGGAATACTTAAGCTGCCAGTGGTTTAACTGTTACTGACAAAAATCCCCTAGGGCGAGGCAAGTGATGAGCAGCATAAGAAGTCAGCAGAACTTGGTTCTGGACGAATGCACAAACCCTCATCAAAAGTGGAAACTGCCCAGATGTATCCATGTAGGTCTCCAAGACAGCACCCAGAGCCCCACCAAATCCCATCATCTTGTAGCACAGACAGCAATGTCTCTGACAAAAGCAGCAGCCTTGATGAATCCTGACATTGGGATCATCACCAGACAGAACTCTTTGAGATTAGCGGCCTTGTTTTCTAATATGCCCGCTTAAGTCATGACTCCTAGGTTGAGTCTACTGTTTGTAAAATGAAACTAGTGTAACACTTTCCTTGATGTTGTGAAAAGCACTGCATCTCTCTCTCTCTCTCTCTGTCTCTCTCTCTCTCTCTCTCTCAATCATCTATCTAATCTATCTATCCATCCATCCACTTTTTTGAGACAGGGTCTCACTCCATCTCTCTGTTGCCCAGGCTGGAGTGTAGTGGCATGATCATAGCTCACTGCAACCTCAAACTTCTGGGCTCAAGCAACTCTCCTGCCTCAGCCTTCAGAGCAGCTAGCACTACAGGTGAAAGCCACCATGTTCAGCCAGCACTAAATTTTCACAACTATTATTATTGTGGGTTTTTTTTTTTTTTTTTTGACAGTTTCTGGCAAAGCATAGACTGTAGAGTCCACAATTTAATTGCATTTAACAATTCCTCTGTTTCCTTGGGCTGATAGTAATGCATTTTGAACCCCTTAATTCTCCACTTCTTCATGATAACTTCCCAGTCATGAAGAGAATGTATAGAATGTATTGTTGATAAATATTCCTAAACCTTTTAAGACTTATTTTATAGAAAAGTTTTCAGTGACATCAAAAACACTAAAAATAAAGAGTCTTGTAGTTGATTTGCTGAGCCCATAGCTACTATGATTTGCCTGGAATTAAGCATGGAGTAAAAGAATGAGCATCAAGTTAGGAAAATTCCAAACACTGAAAGCAAGTGTTGGAAATCTGTCATTAAGACAGTTTTAATATGACAGTTCAATAATACAGTAGTTAAGACTGGGCGTGGTGGCTCATGCCTGTAATCCCAGCACTTTGGGAGGCCAAAGCGGGCCAATCACGAGGTCAGGAGATCGAGACCATCCTGGCTAACACGGTGAAACCCCATCTCTACTAAAAATACAAATAATTAGCCGGGCGTGGTGGCGGCCGCCTGTAGTACCAGCTACTCCACCCGGGAGGCTGAGGCAGGAGAATGGTGTGAACTTGGGAGGCGGAGCTTGCAGTGAGCTGAGATTGTGCCACTGCACTTCAGCCTGGGCAACAGAGCAAGACTCTGTCTCAAAAAAAAAAAAAAAAAAAAAAAAAGATAGTAGTTAAGAAGGAAATTCTTTTACCTAATTGAAAAAATGTTCCAGAAAAAATGGCAAAGCAATGAGCAAAGCATGTTTATAATTCTTTTGTTTTTCAAAGGCATACATAGGACACAGGAAGGTTTAAAATTCTTTTGTTTTCTGAAAAAGAAATGTATTTATACTTATTCCTTTTTTTTTTTCCCAAGGAGCACACATTGGGGCAAAAGGAGGGGGTGATAGCATAAAAAAATACCTATTAAGAGAACTGAAGTCAAATTTCCTGTGTTCACATTTTAGCAGAACCGCTTGTTATTTCTGCGACCTTGGCAAACCACGTCATCTCCTGAAGTCTCAGTTTTCTCATGTATTGCATGTTGGAACACAATAGTGTATACCTTATTGATGGCTGGGGTTATTGTAAGGGGTAAATAACATGTCACCTGCCAATCAAGTTGAATTCATGTCTGGCACATTACATTCATCAGTTATTCTGTTATTGTGTCGGCATAGAACAGTGTTTTCACTCTAGCTCCCAAATTTGTTAAAGTCCTCACTGAGAGCTGTGGTGAAATAAGCTCAGGAAACACTAAATTAGAAAATATAGGACCAATATATCGACTGTTAAGTCTTCTGAGATTTTTTTTAATTTTGAAGAATGTATCATAAACTTTGGGGAGAGAAAAATATGTAAATTTTTCCAATGTTATGGGAAATCTCCAAATGTATGGCTTGTATGCCAACAGAACTAACACTAAAAATGTCATGCTTTTTATCTGGACCCATCCTGTTGGAGGCCCCAAGTTGAGTCACCCCTTTAGTAGCTATTTCAAGATGCTATCATCAGGGTTACCTCCAAAATTATAGTACTTGATCTTATTTCCCATTAATTCAAAAATCTTTGGCTGTCTTCCATGACTGCAGAATAAATTTGGAACTCTTTAGCATGGCACTCGATGACTTTGATAGTCTGACTTTAACCTTTCCTTCTCACTTCTTTTCTGATCATACTAACATCTCGAAAACACCAGGTGTCCACAGTTTCTCATGCTACTTTCTAAATCTATAATGGATCTAAATAATTTCTCCACCTGACAATGCCTACTCTCAAGAAACATCTCATGTATCCACACCTTGGGAAGCTTTTCTTGGGACAAATCCCATAGAGTTGTCCATCTCTCTTTATGCCTTATTTGATTTTTCTTCGCATAACTAATGACTGTCTGATCTAATTTAATTTAATTTAATTAGTAGATATACATTTCCTAGGGCCATTTTCTTCTAAGATAGAACCTCTGAACTTCTACAACTTTGTTTTACTTAGATTCACAGTTTCACTATAGCTATTTATTAAAGAGAACTAGTGTCATAACTTGTATCTGAATCCATTTTTTCCTACTTCTTATGAGTTCAGAGAAGGAATGGAATATGTCACATTCCTCTATTTATTTTCACTGACTAAAAGGATGTCTGTCTCCTAATAGGTACTCAGAAAATTGATTTTGAAACACTAGGAATACTGGGAAAAAAAATCAAAGCCTAGCCCTGCTACTGTGCTTTAGAAGCCATATTTCCATACATGAGAGGGAGAAAGCTACTATTACTGCTCTGTTAAAACACCGATCTGTCTCAAGGCAGGTGTTTACAGGTGTGTTTGCCTGCAGGTAGTGACTGCAAATAGTATCAGTTCCTCCTAAATTCAAAATGTACTTCTTAGTTTCTTGTCAGCAGTAGAATTGGGACATTTATTGGCTACTTGAATAATGGCGACATTCTTAGTTTATCAGGAAAATGTGAACACAACCTATATGTGGGCATTCATAAACAATTTTTTTATTTAACAAATGTTACTGATTAAAGTATTCTCAAATTGCAGGATAAGTGTGCTATTCAACTTGAAGCAATAAGTTATTTTTCTTATTATAGTAAACCTAAGTTTTACCTAATAAACCTTGCAGCACAGAAGAAAATTGATTTTTCTTTTTCTGAAAAAGCAACTAGATTTAAACTGTTTTCAAATGGACAGCACCTTCCAGAGCTTCCATCATAATCAGGAAGAATATGAAGATTATTTGACTTAAGCAGAAAGGAAAAAATGAATTATATCTAAAAGTCAAATGCAAAAATACTGAATAGAAAGTTGACATGAATGCTAGAATTTGACTTCTTCTTAGTTCAAAGTCTTCCTCTAAACAGAAATAGAAACAGATTGCTAGCGATCATGTATGTCTGGAAATTTTGGTAAGTGAAAATAATACAGTGAAGGGAGAAAAAGGAAGAAACTGATGTTAGATGCCTTGTATGTTTATAAAGAATTGTAAGTTCATTTATTGCTTCAAGAATTCTTCATTCTAAAAGACAAGCCAGTCTGACCTGTTGATGGGATGAAGGCTTCATACAGATGAAATTAAGTGTTTGAGACCTATCTTAGAGCAGTGCTTCCCAACCTTTTTGATGTCAGAAAAAATAGAGAAAATGATAATTTTGTAGGGCACCTGCAGATGAACTGATGGGTGTGCTCTTGGTTGGAGGGAATGAACCTTCCAGTGATTTTCCATTATTGTCCCTGCTATTTGGCCCCAGTGACTCTCTTTCCCATTCCAGCTTCTGTGCCTTTGTACTTGTGGTCCTTTCTGCTTAGAAGGATGTTTCTCCAAACTTCACCCAGGCTTGTCCCCAACCTCACTCATACCTCTGGTAAAGCTCCATCTCTTCAGAAACATTTTCTCTGAATCCCTCCCCCTTTTTTGTTACTGAGATGGAGTCTTGCTTGGTCACCCAGGCTGGAATGCAGTGGTTTGATCTCAGCTCACTGCAACCTCTGCCTCCTGGGTTCAAGCGATTCTCCTGTCTCAGCTTCCTGAGTAGCTGGGATTAAAGCCGCGTGCCATAACACCTGGCTAATTTTGTATTTTTGGTAGAGTTGGGGTTTCACCATGTTGGTCAGGCTGGTCTTGAACTCCTGACCTCATGATCCACCTACCTCGGCCTCCCAAAGTACTGTGATTACAGGCATGAGCCACGGCGCCTGGCCTGAATCCTCTTTCTAAAAAATAGATTTGTCCGTCTCTCTTTATGCCTTATTTGATCTTTCTTCACATAACTTGTGACTGATCTAATTTAATTTTGCTTATCTCCTCCAAGTGTATCATAGGAATAAAGATTTCTGCCTCACTTGTTCATCACTTTTCCCCAGCACTTAGCAGAGTGAGTACAAATATTTACTTGTTGGAAGTATGAAGGAATAACTGTTTCTTAGATCATAGAGTTTGCTAGTTCCCTTCTTTGGAACAAATGTGCAGATTTTTGTTATCTTATGCACACAGTGTTAGTTGTGTGACCAATTGTAGTAATACATAAAAGTATTTGAAGTTAGACACAACCTAGGGAGATGGAGGATTCCCTTTGAATTTTTGCAGCAACACTGATTTAACGCATTTCACTCTCGACCATCTGAGTGTAAATTTGCCACTAGAGTACAGGCAGTTTCAGTTCTATTAATGGGAGTATAGATATTTTTTGAACACGTTGTCTTACAGATAAGAACTTTAAACTCACTGAGTCATAAAAAGCAGGTTGAAACTAGGGATTGACCCTTGAATGAAGTAAATCGTTGAGATTCACCTGTGTGGATTTATATATCCCAAGGGCAGTCCTCACTGCATGAGATACAAGCCTGCTAAAACTCAAACAGAAAACTCTACTGCTTAGTGGCTTGGGTGTCAGAGGAAGGAGCTCAGGGCTCCCAAAAAGGCTAGAAATGCAAGGAGATGGAATCCAGGGACAACCTCTCAGCAGAAGCTCTCACTCTGAGTTTTAACTCCTATCAAATACTTGACTGACCTCTAAGCTGAATATGAGTGGGAAATATTCCAGAAAGTCCCTAAAAGACAGAAAGCTAGAAGGCTAAGGAATCTAGGCAGGTACTTCAACTGCTAGGGGCAGAGACTGGAATCCATTTGGTTAGAAGGCAGAAGATACATGATGGACTTTCCATTAAAACAACAGAAGAGTCAGGCACTTTGAAATGAAGGTGCAGATCGCATGCTAAAGAAAGCAAGCAGGTGGCCTGGTGCGGTGGCTCACGCCTGTAATCCCAGCACTTTATGAGGCCAAGGTGGGTGGATCACGAGGTCAGGAGATCGAGACCATCCTGGCTAACACGGTGAAACCCCATCTCTACTAAAAATACAAAAAAAAGCTGGGCGTGGTGGCGGGCGCCTATAGTTCCAGCTACTTGGGAGGCTGAGGCAGGAGAACGGCCTGAACCTGGGAGGCGGAGCTTGCAGTGAGCTGAGATAGCGCCACTGCACTCCAGCCTGGGTGACAGAGCAAGACTCCGTCTCAAAAAAAAAAAAAAAAAAAAAAAAAAAAAAAAAAAAAAAAAAAAAAAAAAAGAAAGAAAGAAAGCAGGCATATTCTGCACAATGAACATGAGAAGTCTGGTGTAGCTACATTGGATAAGATATTCAAAGTCAAGATTATTATAAAAACCAATGAAAATCATCCCATAATGATAAAAAAGGTAAATTCATCGGGGAAACAGCAATCATAAATTTTTACACAGTAATAGCAGATTTTCAAAATACATGAAGCAAAACTAGATTGAATTAAAGGTAGAAAGAGACAAATCTATGACCTAGTTGAAGATTCTAACACTCTTCTCTCCATCTAAATATATGATTAAACAAATAGATAGAAATCAATAAAGATATAGAAACATATACAGCTTTATAAAATAGTTTAAACTAATTATCATTTACAGAATTTTACACTGAACAACTTCAGAAAGCAGAATTTTTTCAGGTGCATGTGGAAAGGTCATCAAGATGTATCACACCATGAGTCAAGTGTCAATAAATTTCAAAAGTTGAAATCTACTACCTCAACAGGGTTAATTTAGAAATAAATAATGGTAAAATATCTAAAAAGTTAACCCAAATTTTGAAAACTTGTCGGCATACTTTTATATAATTATGGATCAAAAAAATCACAAAATAATACAAAAAATATTTTAAAGAGAATACAAATTTAACATATATCAAAATGTGTGGGATGCAGCTAACGTATTGCTTACAAGGGAATTTATAGATTTAAATTGTTATAATTTAAAAAATGTTTAATATCTATTAATGAGATTTTCCTTTTAATAATAAGAGAAGAAAAGTTAAATCCAAATAAGTGGAAAGAGAAATAGCATGTCCATTTATTTTACATGTTCTTTGCCAGCCTTTACTCCAGTTGATATTTAACATTTTAAATGGAAGAAATGCATAAAACTTTATTATATCTCCAAAAATAGGATATAGAATTAGCTTTATTAAAAAAATGGGAAAATGTCAGAGCCATATTGTTCATTTACAAACCAAAGGCATTATACTTACATTTTTAAAGTAAAGTTAATCAAATTTGTGCCTTGTTTAAAATATAGAACAAAGTATGATTAGGAATCAGGCTTATTCTTTTCTCAGGAGTGTTGGCTATAACACTGGTATCAAATGTTTCATTACGCAAAGACTTTTTTCATAAATGCATTTAATAATAATGAAACAAAATCACATACTCACTTTTAGTTGGAAAGAAAACAATTTAAACTTGACAATACTGATGCTCTTCTCCTTTGAGAAACTGCAAGACAGGGTTCTGTATTTTTCTGCCTGGTGGGCATTTCCAAATTCTGCCTTGTAACCGTGGACCCTACCAGAAATAGCAGATACTTCTTTGATACTAGAGATATGTGTCATGGCTTCAGAGTAGGTAGGAAAAGAAAAAGATGAATGCTAAGATTATTAAACATTCTCATTCTCCATTTTGAATTCAAGAAAACATGAGTTAATAAGAGGGAGAAAATATTCTCCATGATTCTATTTCATATTTTCCTGGATATCTAGGCCATTCTTACTCTACTTTGTCATATTTTATAGTAATACCATGACAAGTTGCAAAGGTGACAATAGGTATCAGAAATTCAAAAGCTTATGGGGTCATGTAGGTAACATAAATGAGTGAAGGCATCCAGGTGTAAATAACAGAGAATGGTGATGATGGTGACCTGGAGAGCACTCATTTTCTACAGGGACAGCACCCACCCAACTCAGCACTATGTTCCCAGAACTTCTGCTTTTTTATAAGAAGCAGAATATACACATTTTTATGCAAAATTTTTAAACTAAATATTCAAAAACATTTTAGATGATGTTTAAGCTAAAAAGAACCCATCTTGTGAGCCGAAGTTATCAGTGGGACATCAGTTTACAACCTGTGAAATAAAAGTCCATTTCTCAATTATCGTATTTCCAGTACATTAAATGGGGATTTCCTATCAGTTTCTTTTTAAACCACACTAATAACAACAACAAAAGACAAAGACACTCAAATAATCAATCATACAACTAATGACTAGGTCTTTTACTCAAATCTTCTGGTTCCCAAGAGAGTTGCCTTTTCTCTAGGCAGCTAATCTTTCAAAAAAATGGTAGCCAACAAAAAGCAGGTTCAGGTTACAGAGTAAAGACAGAAAGCGAAGTTTTTCCCATGTCCTGTACTTTGCCTTTGGGCTCCATCTACCTCTAGTCTTTCAGTGTCACTCCTTCTACTTATTCATTCTGCCCCAAACTTCACAGTTCAGAAATAAAAATGGTATACGAAGTTGCCCTAAGAGATAAGGCCCTTGTGGTTATTGGACATCATCTGCATTTCAAAATGGAATACCAGGGACAGGTAAATACTTAACTAAACTGGGTTGTATACTGTTGAAATTTAAGGCATCCATCTGTAGGCCAGCTGGAAAGCTGGAGTGGACTGAGAGGTTTAACCACCAAGAATTACGAGTGCTGTGTGTTTTTGATGGCTGCCATTGATTACATTCCATAGTGGGATTGAGTGATACTGAGAAATTTGAGATAGAAAAATTTTAAGAAGTCTCCTAAAGGCACCATGCTCTCTCCTTTGGTGCAACATTTAAAACTAGGAGAAAATAGAGTCAACTGCAGACTCTATTACATATATGAGTGATATTACATAATCACTCATTCACGTGGCAATTCCAAAACATCATGGTACAGTAACCTTAACAAATAATGTAGTAGTAGCTCACATCTTTTTAGTTGTTCTAATTAGGTGGGTTTTCAGAAAATTTGGAGATATGCAATATGCCAGGAAAACTTGGTGCTTAGCACAATTCACTAATAACAATGGCTACTATGAAGATATATAATTCTTCATTTACTACGTAACAGAAAATTTTAGTTTATAATATCGGGGAAATTTCAGTGAAATTTAAAATAACTATTACAAAACATGTCTATTTTATTTTCTCTTCTTATTTGTAGCTATGTATGGATCACTAGATTGTGAGGGTCCTTCTTCCAGTACATATGCTGACGTGACTAACCATATGGTGTATTATAGCTGTCCAGCGAAGCACATCTGTCTCTGGGCTATGATAAATAGCCTTAAATCCCTCAAACAATTTCTCTTTTCAAAGGCTTTTAACGAAAGGTATCATAAGGTTGAAATGTGTCTTGAAATAATTGGCAACATCTCACATCGTCAAGTGCAGGTATATTCTCACCAGGATTTCTCCATTTATACAGATGTAATCCAAAATGAATGTGACTGGGATTTTCCAGCATTGCTTGGAAATAATAATGGAGAGACATCAACGGCATGACTGAGAGCATACACACTTACCTAAATCATATATATTTATATAATTGTCCTATTTTTGCTTAAGCAAATAAATGGAACCAAATACAGGACTAAGAAGGGTATGGAGAGTGCTAGTTCACTCCTAAAAAAATTTGATGCAATGTGTTAATATCTGTTTTCAGCAATTTAATCACCTACAGAAGCCATAATTGCAGCATTAATTATTTTCTGAAGCTGACATTCTTGGCTTGATGAAAATATACAGCCACCAAGGACAAGTATTTTTTTCTTCTACCAAGGGGATTGGGAAAAAAAAAGAAGAAAACACACACACAAACAAAGCCTTTCTACCAGGAGAAATGTGACTCAGGCCAAAACCTCAGAAGTAGTTATTTGTCTATAATAATAAAGAAAATTGTCAACACAGAGGGGGCATAATACTCTTCTGTAGCTCTCTGAAATTCTTAACCTTAGCAGGGACTAGACCTTGAGACAAAATAAGAAAGTAATATCCTCTAAAACCCAAAGAGATAACCACAAAATGTTTTATGTATGAGGGAATGATGGGTCATCTTCTTTCTCTTTGATTTGTCTGCTTTTAATTCAAATGTTGAAAGGCAACTCTTTTCAATAATTGTTTCTCTAAGTTTAATGCAAGTCAACCCAACTTACAAATCAACTAGAAAACAAATTTCAGGTGCCCATACTCTGCCTGATATTTTGCTAAGTCCTGAGAAATGCAGAAATAAAAAAATATGTCTCTTAAGTAGTTTGCAATCTAATTGGAAAGACAGAAAGCAACAGACAGCACAGGAAAAAAATGTAACATAAGAGGAACAGCTGAATTGAACGGTGCCAGAAATTTATTGCATGGGACGTGCCAATTATCAAAACAAAGTGTTGGACTACATTGCTATTCACTGTTCTAACATTTATTTGTTTTTGTACTCTGTGTTTTGGCACTGGATATGGCTTTACTGTGGGGGTAAAGATCTATCTGAAAGCATTTGTATGAATAGTAGATTAACTGGATTGCCTGGGGAATGAAGGCAAGTAGATTTTCTTCTTAATTTTTTTAATGGATTATTATTTAAATAAGGAGGAAAAGTTTTTTCCTTCCACATGATGCTGTTGAAAATATTTCATGAATGATTTCACTGTTTTTCTTCATAAAAACAATTTTCAGAAATCACAAAATGTAAGAATTCCAGAAAAGTCTTGTAGTCCTAAAAATCACACATTAAAATTACCAACCGTATGGAGAAAATGGGGTTGGCCAGACCATTTAAAATATAACCAGGCCAGTAACAAAAATAATAATAAAATGTATTTAAAATATCTCACTTAAAAAAAAGAAAATATTAAACGTCTAGAATATTTAAAGAATTGCTGTTATGAAGAAAGCAATTTACATTCAAAATAAAGCGATGTAGGTGATTTGATAAAAAGGGATGTAGAAAAATGTTGAAGATGCTAGGAATACACAAATATTGAGGAAAAGTTCATCCAAGCCAGCGTACATTGCCAAACTGTGCCAAGAGAAACTATAGGCCTGTGGACAGTATTCAACTCCTCTGTTCCTTATTTCATTCAGCTTTGCCAATATACTTTGCATTCAGCTGCTGTTACTTTGTGGTAAAAATCAATAACTTGCTGGAAAAATTGCAACTTCTACATTTAGATGACAGCATTCCCTATTTACCAATCATTTATGAGCTAATTTACATTACAGAAACACAATATAGCAGAACAACTTCAATTGCTTAAAAAAAACCTTTTATATCATTGATCACCTTTGGATTATTAAAGGGATATTTCTGCTTTACATAATGACATTAGGATATTAGTATTCACAAAAAAATTGTCCTAATAGGCTTTCACAAACTACTGGAGAAAAAATATATTAAAATAGATACTTATGGCACAAGGTAAATGTTAACATTGAGACATAAACAAAATAAAACTTCTAGGCTCTTGAACGTAATATTCTCTTTCTGGCTTCAGTGCCTTTGTCTATGATGCCTTTACTCCCTGTGCCAGACTAGTAATTTATTAAATTGTTAATGGCAATGTTTGGAATGTATCCCCCAAAAGTTCATGTATTGCAAACTTAATTGCCATTTTAACAGTATTAAGGGGTGGGGGACCATGGGAGCTCTACCCTCATGAGTGGATTAATGTTGTTATTGAGGCAGTAGGTTAATTATCATGGGGGTGAGCTTCTCATAAGTTCAGCCTCCTTCTTCTCTGTCTCACACATGCACATCCTTACCATGTGATGCTTTCTGCTGTGGGATGGCCCATGTCAGATGATGGTGCCATGTTCTCGGACTTTCCAGCCTCCACAACTATGAGCCAAATAAACTTGTTCTTTATAAGTTATCCAGTCTGGATATTCTGCTATAGCAGCAGAAAATACATTAAGATATACATATTTAAGGTATATAACTTGATGACTTGATATATGTATATATCATATAAGAACAATGAAGTATCTCCTCCTCTATGAAGCTTACCTCAACTACTCATAGGAAGACTACTTGTGTCTTTGGCCAACCACTGTGCCTTGTACATATCACTTTTGATGTATGTTAAAATGAGAATGATTACAATAAGTCAAACACATATTTTGCTCACAAAATTTAGGTGCGTAGTTGTAAGGATTCAATAAGAATTTATTGAATAAACAAGGTTTCATGTATCTCTGCCTAGGATATTTTGGGGTGGGAAAAAAAGTAAATAACTGTGTTGCTCTGTAGCATGAATTCAGGAGTTCAAGTATGTGCAAGTGATTATTACAGGTTGGTGGGACGACTAAAGCAAAAGCCACAGTGACATTAATTTTGGTAATATAAGTTATAGTAAAGTTAAGCTTTGGGGACCAAAATGCCTGCAATACAAGTTATCAGTGTAATGACTAAATTTCTATGGCAAAGGTGAAGGATTTTCTCATCAGACCAATTTTATGGCAGGATTCATGGCACTGCTTTTAAAAGTTTGGTTTCAAATGAGGTTCTTTTTTTCTAGAAATTCTTTGAAACAGACTTATTTTAATAAACTGAGTAATCAGCCAGAGTGAACTTCTGCTACTTGCAACTAAGAGGCTTAAATAAGGGATCAGCATAGAGATTTTTATTAATAGTGTAGTTGTTTGAACAGTGGAAATTTATTTTATAGACATCAATTTATAGCATTTAAATAACTTAACCAAGACATATCATCCATTTCCTTATTTGGTTTTTCATAATATATAAAATTTAAGAGAACCCAAATTAACTGAATGGCTTACATGTGATGGTTGTTCCAGCATAATCTCTGTAATTAATTTTAATGGAAACTATGAAAAACAAAGATCAATTCACTACTTCGAACTGTCTTCCTATAACTATAATGAAAAAAATTGGGGTGGTAATAATTACAAAACATAAAATAACACAAATAAAACAATGTTCTTTCTCCCTGAAATGCCCTTTCTGTTCTAATTTACCAGGCCCATCTCAGTCACCTTTCCAGGTATCACTCAGATAATTACCAACTCTGGGGTGCCCTCTTAAGATCCATTGAAAGATAATTTAAAAAATACTCTTTTTTGGTCTTCATTATTCTGTAATAGTTGTACTAAAAACAACTTGCCCTGGCAATTGCTAATTTATACACCCAAGTAAACTATTAGTTTCAAAAGAACATGATTTATTCATCTTTTTATCTTGAGTGCTTCTTTGAGTTCCTGGAACACTGTAGGAGCTCAATATGTTTTGAAGAAATTGAGTGAATAAATGAATGAATGAATGAAGCCAATATTTTGAAAGCAATAAACACCAGAAAATCAAACTGACATTGGAATATAACTACAAATTAAATTTAAGTCAATGTGGAAATAAAAATAAATATCATGTAACTGTGTGTACATACTGAAATGCTCTGACGATAAAACTAGGGTAGCTCAGAAGATAAAAAGTTATGCAACAGATAAAAACAGAGTCAACAGTTTCAAATAGAAAGCATAGGGGGAAACTGCCAAAGATTTTAAGATATAGAAGATGAAACTTTTCATAAGACTTCAAATCAGCCTGTCCTTTTTGTCAAGTAATGGTCTTGGTGAGAAACTTGTACACTTAAGAGAGTTGGAAGCAGAACAATGTTTCTCTTTCCAACTACTTCATTTGCAAGATGAGGAGTTGGAGTTCAGGGAATTTAACTAACATTTATTATTGAGGAGTAGGGAAACCAAGCAGAGGATCCCAGTTAGAACTGGGGTAACCAGAGCTGGGTTCTCCATCACAAAACACTAACCAGTCTTGTGAGGCTATTCTCTGCAACTTTGCTTTTGTTGTTGTTGGGTCTTGTTTTTGGTCCCCGCTACTCTACAACCTTAAGGGGCAATGATTGCTGTGGAGAGCTGGTACAGTTAGCAACAGAACTCAGATTTATCACATTCCCAGTCCAGTATTCCAACGTAGTATAGTGGTTAGAATACTAGCTTTAAAGTGGCATCAGCTTGTGTTACATTTCTCCTGTCACAACCTACAGTTGTGTGGTCATGGACAAATTCCTCAGTAAATGTGAATCTTCTAATTTGTAAAATGGGGATAATAAAAGTGCTCTATTCCTACTGTTGTCATAAGGAGTAAATGGGAGTTTTCTGCCTTGTTAACGATTGTTTCTCTCTCTCTCTCTCTCTGTCTGTGTGTGTGTGTGTGTGTGTGTGTGTGTGTGTGTGTGTGTGTATGTCTTTTTCCAGCTACTTTCTTGCCATTGCTGTTAGATGGATAGTTTTAAGGAATACTATTACATGAGTATTCTTCATAAGTCTTTCTTAGAATCTTCTTCACACATTCCTTCCCCTATCAGATTTGTGATCACTCCTACCTCAAACTTAATCTCCTTCAAAACCTCAGCCAATTTTCAAGAAACATATTAGAGAAAGGTATCTCGTGAGGTCCCATTGTTCCCTTCCCAGGCAGGACTTGTCAGAAGAAAACTTCTTTGTGCAAATATATCAACAGTTTTCTCCATGCCAACAGAGCCCCAGATATAGAAGTAGAGTGGGCTAGACTGCAGTTCCTACTGGCTACAGTCAAACATGGCAGGCCAGATCTGTTCAGTATTAGTCCTGGATCCAAAACCTATACATCTAGATGTGTTTCAGAATTCAGAATTATTTAGATTTTAGAAAGGTAATTTGGCATGTATATGTGTATATTTAATAATACACTGGTGGAGTCAGGGATAGTATGCCATAATCAAACATTATTATCTTCATAGCAAATGTATGAATAGTAACATAAAAGAAGAATAAAAACTATAAATAGCCTCACGTCAGATCCAGGTTTGCCTCTAATTGTGAGTTCAGGTTAGATTAAGCTCTCCCTGAACATGAAGATATATATATATCTACTCTATCTACTCCAATTAATCTGTAAGTTCTGTGAAAATAAGACTTGCGATTTATTCACCTTTGTATTCCCTCTAGCACCTATCACTGAACCTTCAAATAGTAGGTGCATAATACATCTGCTGAACTGAATGCACAAACATACACACATAAACACATGTATCAAGATGAATAATATATTACAAATGAGAAGACAGACATCTAAATATTAATTATCACAAACTAGGAAATAAGTCAAAACATTTGTATTTATTTTTTTCCCTTTGCTTGCCATATCCCTAGGAAGCATGCAAGTAGTAAATGAAATCTGTATTTGTTACTTTTCCTTAGCAGAAATGCACATGCTAGGAGCAGAAGCCAGTGCATATTACTTCATTGATTCATTATACTAATGAAAAAGATAAGACTTTCAGGCATTTGTCACTGAATCACAGACACTAAAGTGTTACACTCAATTTTTTTTTTCTCTTTTAATGTTTGTATCTGTGCATATAACTAAGAACAAAGAACGATTATTTCAGGCAAACTGAACTAAACCTAGTTAGCCGAAACTTAATTTACCGATGTTGATATTTAACCTTTATTATACACAATGCGCTTTATATAAAAAATAGATAATGTTAAACTAGAACTCATATTTTATGTGTGGGAGAGAGTACCCTGTTTTTCAGTATCTATGAATTATATGAATCTATATGCCTTTCTTTCTGCAGGGATGGCAAAATACCCTTTCTTGTTAGTCCTTGAAGATGAACCATTACTATATAAAAATAAAAGGGCAGCTATTTTCAGAAGTAGATAGAAACTTTCGCATGGTGGTAAAATCAAAAGCCCCCTGTAACTAGTTAACAGTAAAACTGTATATGCCTATTGTTATTCATTTGCATGATACACAAATAGAGATGTATAGCCTTACAACTCAACTTCTATCCTGAATTCACAATAGAGCGTTGTCTTGTTCCAAATAGGTTTTGAATTTAGGGGAAATTAGTGGTAAAATATAGTGATACATATGAATAATAATATGTGCATATACCCCATGGTAAAATTATACTGAAGAACGCATTGGAGTGATATCAACTACTAATTAAACATTATTTAAGACAAGTTTTTAAAACTCCTTTACATATCAATTATTCTAGCTTTTGTACTGCATAGTATCTAAGATAATGGAGCACTAAATAACATCTTATATATCCGGTGATATAATCTGAATATTTGTCCACTCCAAATCTCATGTAGAAATGTGATCACCATTGTTGGAGGTGGGGCCAGGTAGGTGTTTGAGTAATGGAGGTGGATTCTTCATGGACTGGTTGGTGCCTTCATTACAGTAATGAGTGGTTTTCCCTCTGTTGGTTCCTACAAGGTCTGATTATTAAAAACAGCCTGGCACTTACCTCCTCTCTCTCTTCTTACCTCTCTTGCCATGTGATACTTTCTCCTCTTTACCTTCTGCCATGAGTGGAAGCTTCCTGAGGCCCTCACTAGAAGCAGATGCTGATGCCATTCTTTTAGTACAGCCTTAAGAACTATCAGCCAAATAAACTTCTTTTCTTTATGATTACCCAGCCTTAGGTACTTCTTTATAGCAACACCAACAGACTAAGACAAAAACATTGATACTGAGGAATGGGTCGTTCCTGTAAAGATACTTGAAAATGTGGAAGTGGCTTTGGGAGTGGGTAATAGGCAGAGATTGGAAGAGTTTGGAGGGCTCAGAAGAAGACAAGAAGAGAAGGGAAAGTTTAAACTTCCTCGAGACTAAGTGGTTGTGACCAAAATGCTAACTGAAATGTGGACAATAAAGACCATGCTGAGGAGGTCTCAGAATGGAAGTGAGGAACTGGTTTGGAACTGGAGCAAAGGTCACCCATTTTTAGCCCTTGCAAAGAACTTGGCTGCACTGTGTCCATGCCTTAGGGCTTTGTGGAAGGTAGAACTTAAGAGTGGTGGCCTAGGGTATTTAGCAGAGGAGATTTCCAAGCAGCAAAGCGTTCAAGAAGTGGCATGGTGGCTTCTGTTAGCCTACAATCACATATGGGAACAAAGAAATGACCTAAAGTTGGAACTTCAAATTAAAAGGGAAGCAGAGCATAAAACTTTGGAAAATTCACAGGCTGGCCATGTGGTAGAGGAGAAAATGTGTGTTTTCAGGTGAAGAATCCAGGCAGACTTCTAGTAACTGTTTTGCTAGAAGGGTTAATGAGGATAGAAGAGAGCCAGGTGCTAATGGTCAAAACAATAGGGACAAGGCACCAAAGGCATTTCAGAGACCACCAAGGCAGCCCCTACCATCACAGACTCCCAGGCTTGAGAAGACAGAATGGTTTCTGGGGCCAGAACTAGGAGGCCTGCAGCTCCCTTGCACCACCTCTGGAACTGCTCCTTGAATCTTGGCTTCTCAGGCTCCATGCTTGCTTCAAAGGCCCCTGGGTCTGGCTCAGGTCACCTCTCTGGAGAGCACAAGCCATAAGCCTTCATGGCTTCTATGTGGCATTAAGTCTGCAGGCATGCAGAATACAAGAGTGAAGGAGGTTTGGCAGTTTCGCCTACATTTCAGAGGATGTATTGGAAAGCCTGGGTGCTTAGTCAAAAGCCTGCCATGGGGTGAAGCTGCTGCAGAGAACCTTGACTAAGGCTGGACTGAGAGGGTATGTAGAGATGGAGTCCCCAGAGAGAGCACCCATTGAGGCACTGCCTATTGGATCTGTGGAAGGAGGGCTACCACCATCCAGACCCCAGAATGGCAGAGTCACTGGCATTCTGTACCCTTAGCTTGGAAAAATCACAGACATTTGATTCCAAGCAGTGAGAGAAGCCATATGGGGCTTCAGCCAGCAAAGTCATTGGGATAGGGCTGCCCGAGGCTTTGGTGGTCTACCTTTTACCAGTGCACCCAGGATGTGGGATATAGAGTCAATGTAAATTATTTGGGAGCTTTAAGATTTAATGCCTGCCCTGATGCATTTCAGACTTGCCCGGGGCTGGTTACTCCCCTCTTTTTGCCAGTGTTTCCCTTTTGAAATGGGAATGTTTACACAAAGCCTGTACACCGCTCTATTTTGGAGGTAAATAACTTATTTACAGACTCAAGCTGTAGACCTTTCCTTGATTCCAAAGTTAAGTGAGACTTTGGAGTTTTGGGTTGGTGCTGGAAGTTAAGACTTTTGGGGATTATTAAGAAGCAATGATTGTATATTATAATGTGAGAAGGACATGAGATTTGGGGATCCAATGGTTGAATAATATAGTTTGGAATATTTGTTACCTCCAATTTCCAACTGAAATTTCATCCCCAATGTTAGAGATGGAGCCTGGTGGGAGGTGTTTAGTTCATGGGGGCAGATCCCTCATGAAAGGCTTGGTGCCTTCCTTGCAGTAATGGGAGTTCTTGCTCTGTTATTTCCTGCTATATCTGACTATTAAAAAGAACCTGGCACCTCCGTTTCCTCTCTCTTCTTTACTTCCTTGCTATGTGATACCTGCTCCCTTTCACCTTCTGCCATAACTGGAAGCTTCCTGAGATCCTCACTAGAAGCAGGCGTTAATACCATGCTTCTGGTACAGCCTGCAGAACCATGAGCCAAATAAATCTTTTTAAGATAATTTACTTCAGTGTTCCTTTATAGCAACACAAATGAACAGAGACACCTGAGCATAGAATTAATCATGAATTATTTAGTAGAAAAGATCAGTGAAAGCAGATTTGCCTTAGTATGTGTGCCTCTGAAAGTGGTCTGAGACAACACTTTGGGTTCTCCTAGTTTATCTGAGAGGTGGTCCCAGCAATCAGAGGGAGGGAGGGACAGGGGAAAACCCCACAGTCGATGTTACTGAGCTAGACACCCTGGTGGAAGAATGGAGCTCGATCCCACTGAAAACTCTCAGAAATACATGTAGATTACATGAACTTTCCACCAAAGGATGGAAAGCTGGATCATTTCTTCACTATTTTATTTATTCTGCTCATTAAAGAGTGCTTATAGGGCATTCACTCTTTTGTGTTTGTGCCACATCTGCATTTGAGTTGATCAAGAGACAAGAAAAGACTGCTATGTAGGTCAAGACTATCTGTTGTTTGAAAGAATGGGCTTCATAATTTATTGATGGTGTTTCTGGATCATGGAATCTAAGGTTTGGGCCTCTTCACTCACAAATATATGGTTGATTTCCTTCTATTGTTGTAACTTATATAAATTATTTTTCAAGAATGGAATGGCTACCATGCTTTGGATACACACACAGGTGTATACAGCAGTCCTTTTTATCCTTGGTTTCTCTTTCACAAGTTTCATTTACCTGTGGTCAATAGTGGTCTGAAAATAGGTAAGTATAATACAATAAGATATTTTGAGAGAAATAGACCATACTGACATAACTTTCATTGCAGTACGGTTGGCCCTCCAGATCCACGGATTCTGCACTCATGGAATCAGCCTCAGATCAAAAATATTCAGAAAAAATTTGGTGCGTCTGCACCGAACATATACAGACATTTTGTGTTATTATTCCCTAAACAATACAGTATAACTGTTTCCATAGCCTTAACATTGTATTAGGTATTATACGTAATCTAGAGGTAATTTAAAGTACATGGTAAGATGTACATAGGTTATATGTAAATACCACATCATTTTACAAAAGTGACTTGAATATACAGTGATTTTGATATCTGTGGAGGTTCCTGGAACCAAGTTCCAAGAGGTACTAAGAGACAATTGTATATTGTTAGAGTTGTGCTATTTTATTATTAGATGTTACTGTTAGGCTCTCACTATGTCTAATTCATATGTTAAACTTTATCATAGGTGTGGACAGGAGAAAACATAGTTTATAGAGAGATCAGTTTTATCTGTAGTTTCAGGCATCCCCTGGGGATCTTGGAACATTTTCCCCATGGATAAGCGGTGGGTGATTAATGTATAAACAGTCATGCGTTGTTTAATGGAGATACATTGTGGGAAATATGTCATTGGATGATTTTGTTCTTCTATGAATATCATAGAGTGTACTCACCCAAACCTAGATGGTATAGCCTCTTGCTCCCAGGCTACAAGCCTGTATAGCATGTTACTGTACCACTATAGACAACCATAACACAAAATGGTAAGTATTTGTGTATCTAAACATACCTAAACATAGAAAGAGTACAGTAAAAATACAGTATGATAATCTTATGGCACTACCATCATACATGAAGTACATGTGGTCTATTGTTGACTGAAACCCTGTTATGTGGCACATGACTGTATACACACACACGATCTATGCACATACGTACACATGCATATTCTTACAGATTTATGCATAGGCTTTTTGACATCACTGTTGAAGTACAGAGGGAGCTCCCCTCTCAACACTTCAAATGAAAGTAGAAAGTAAACTGATGACATAACTGAGAGCTCATGCACCCACTCACAGCAGCAATGATGTATTTGTACACAAATAGCCCGACCACTAAAGAACCTCTGTTGACACACCCCACCCACGACCCAAAATGGACTGCTGGAAAAAAAAAAAAAAAGATATCTCACTAGCAAAAGGCTAAGAGTCCAATAAGAGCGATAGAGAACAAATATTAAATATTAAGCAGAAAATGAAAGATGAATTTGCTTGATAATCAGCTTGACTGATGTCTAGCAAGGAAAAGACGGAGAGCCCAAATCTTTAGAAAATAATTATGAGGGGAAGCCACTAAACAGTTTAAAGGATACAAGCATCATGATTAGATTTGAACTTCAGAAAGATCATTTAAGTTAGTTTAAGTAGAATGCACTAGAAACATGTGAGGCTCAGGCAGGAAGATGAAAGGAGAGGCTGGTGCAGAAATGTAGGCAAGAAAGTTAAAGACCAGGTGCAGGCAGTGGGAGTATTATGAAGGCGGGGGGAGGTTTTAGGACTATTAAAGGAATATAAGAGGAAAACTTGGTGACTGACTGAATGTTATGAATAAGGGAAACACAGGGCTCTCAGGAGCTTCCTGGTTTTGGCTACATTCAAATCTGAGATTTCCAACCTGGTATACCTTTTTCTTTTTTTCTTTTTTGAGATGGAGTCTCACTCTGTTGCCCAGGCTGGAGTGCAGTGGCACCATCTTGGCTCACTGCAACCTCCGCCTCCCAGGTTCAAGCGCTTCTCCTCCTCAGCCTCCTGAGTAGCCGAGATTGGCACATACTTGCCACCATGCCCGGCTAATTTTTATATTTTTAGTAGAGATGGGGTTTCATCATGCTGGCCAGGCTGGTCTCGAACTTCTAACCTCAAGTGATCCACCCTCCTCAGCCTCCCAGAGTTCTGGGATTACAGGCTTGAGCCACGGTGTCCAGCTGGAACCTGAGATACTTTCTATTAAAGCAAGCCTTACCGTTCAATTTTCAAAACAAAAGAAATGAATGCAATTTCTTCTTTCAAAATTGCTTATTTGCTTTATGTTTTCTGCTTATTTAAAAAAAAAAAATCTAAAGGAGACTCACAGGTAGCCTTGTCCTAATTATCCTAATTCACTTGATATTTGGATGGAGTAATATGCTTGAATTTATTTCCCTGTAATGGATTGATTTGTCTAGCCAGCCAATAAATGCAGCACTGGGACTCTGTATATTTCTCCCAGTATTATATTATAGCAACTGACAATAATAACAGTAATAATTATCCAATTTTGAGATGGAGAAGTACCTTTGACCTCCATTTGATCCCCCTGGTCTATCTAAGTCTGATTCAGCATTGATTTCTTTCCCAAGGAAGTTGCTATAATCATGTTATGGCTGATTTATCACAATATGCTTGCTGGCTAGTGATTTCTCATCTTGAACTTGCTTCTTTCACTTTTCCCTCTACTAAAAGACATATTGAAATGTTTTCTTCAAAGCAAGGAGAATTCCCCATGTGTTCTTCCATATTTTTCTTGGTGGGTGGTGTAAACTGACCTATCATCTCCAAAAACCATCCTAATTGCATTTTCTGTGTTGCAAGGGCAAAAACTAAAAGTGAATAAAATAAATAAAGCATGCTACAGGAAATTCAATTTAGATTGCAAATATGGTAATAGGAAAATAACATATGCTCCGAAATCACTAGGCTTAGGTTCTAGATTTTTCTACTAATTATTTTTGTGATAGGAGCAACTCAATCTTTTTGAGTTTTGGTATTTTTCCTTATAAATTATGTCTAGTTGAACTCTATCCTGCACTCAAAAATGTTATAGTTAGTAATTTTAAGCACTTCTAAAAGTTGTGAGTAGGTCATGGTAGCCCACGTGTGTAATCACAGCAGTTTGGGAGGTCGAAGCAGGTGGATCACCTGAGGTCGGGAGTTCAAGACCAGCCTAGCCAACATGGAGAAACCCCGTCTCTACTAAAAATACAAAAATTAGCCAGACCTGGTAGCGAGTGCCTGGAGTCCAAGCTACTAGGGAGGCTGAGGTGGGAGAATCATTTGAACCTCGGAGGCAGAGGTTTCAGTGAGCCACCATCACGCCACTGCACTCCAGCCTGGGCAACGAGAGTGAGACTTGGTCTCAAAAAAAAAAAAAAAAAAAAAAAAAAAAAAAAAAAGTTGTGATAATAAATATAATAGGAAAATCACTGTAACAGTGCAGGGTTCAGTGATAGTTTATCAGTAAGGACTCATTTGTCATTCAGAAGGAGTGTGTGTACATGTCACTGCTGGTGGATTTTAAACTGATATTCTGGGAGGAATTTGTAAATTAAAAAACCCCCAAAATTATCTAGTAACACACTTTTGACTTTACAGATGACAAAACTGAGACTCAGAGAGAAATAATGTGACCCAAGCTGCGTAGTTCCTTAGTCCCCCTTTCAGGAGACTTCAAGTCAAGTCTTGTAATTCCTAATCCAAATCCTTATAATCTTTCATCTAAATAATTAGCGGTTGTTGAAACACAGTCACTAGCAAGGAGATTAATCATGGGAGGTCAATTATGCTACACAAACAACCGTCAAATCTTGCTGGTTGAAAACAACATTTTCTTTCTTTCATTCACACTTTGCATCTTGTGTGTTGCTGGGAGCTCTATTCTGGACTGTTGTCACTTTAGGCCCCAGGCTGACAAAACAGCGGAAATCTAGATTTTTGCCAACTACCATGGGAAAGAGTTTTTTTTTTCTTTAATTTTTTTTTAAGCAGAGTATAGTGTGGGTTCTTAAAATCTCCTCCTCCAAGGGACAAGCCACCTTGAGTCTTATTTCAACGGCCAAATAAGTCACATGGCCACACCTGACTCCAAAGGGGATGGGCAAGTTAAATCCTACCACACGTCCAGAGAGTGTGACATAGACAAGCGAATATAAGTAATGAATACCACAGCACATTTAGCAGGCAGAACAGAGAAGGAACATGGAAAATTTAAGTCTCTTCCCTAAAATATGTAGAGAATTTAGGGAATGTTCTTCTGAGTAAAATTTATAGTGCCCAATTCCCTTACAATTTGTCTCAGAATCTCTACATGAATCAAACCTCCAGGGACAACAAGGTGTATAGCTTCAAAAATTTAGCAGACTCAATGTCTAAAACAGACTTCACATACCAGGGACCTGCTGGCCAGATTCAGTCAGTGGATGGGTTATGTAGCCCACAGTATTTGTAAAAGGATTAAATTCATTGCTGATATTTTTTAAGTGGAGTTTTCACGTACAGTAACTGGTTTTTGGTTTTCTTGAACTCACGATATCTGGTTGGACCTGACGATCATTCCTCCATGGCAAAAGTTGCTTAAAGTGACTAGCATTATCCTTTGTAGTTGCATCAAGAGCTTTCTCATTTGTCACAGTCCTTACATCTCACTCTTTTCTTAGATCTGGAGTGTGTTACTTATTTAATAAAGTGACCTATCAGAAGCTTCTACCTGTGTGCCAAAAGGTACCGTCCCTTCTTTGGACTGAAAGCTAGCTGTATTTCTCAGCTTTCTTTGCCTTTGGGCCATATGACTCAATCCTCTCCAGTAGAATGTGAGGGGAAGTGATGTGACTGCTTTTAGACCTAGGTTATGCACATCGTCAAATTCTCTGCCTGAGATGTCACTGAACACCTACTCCGGACTGTTACACGCACAAAAATGGAAAAGCATCCATCATATTATGCTGTTGAGGTCTATTTTTCACAATGGTATTTAGTTAGCCTACTTAGGCTAATAGCTGAGTCAGACAGGCATTTGGACCTGTGCTCATAATAAACCATTCAGGTGATTTTTGGATACATGTTTTTGAAAACTTTCAGGGACTGAATCATTACAACCTCCTTTAGCTGGGGAAGAGGGGCAGGTGTGAGAAGTTCCAGGGATAGAGAAAAGTAAAAGAAGCAAAATAGAGATATGGGGCCACAAACCTGGAGGGTTTGAGAAAGACTAATTGATTCAGTTTGGCTGCATTTTCAGAATAGGAGAAGAAGTAAATACACAATTTTAAAGGGATGAGAATGCCAAGCTAAGAGAATTTAGAGTAGACTATGGAGAAAGAAACATTGAATCTGGGGGGAATGAGGGGGATAAGAGTGATATGATACTGGCCGGGCGCGGTGGCTCATGCCTGTAATCCCAGCACTTTGGGAGGCCGAGGCGGGCGGATCACAAGGTCAGGAGATCGAGACAACCCTGGATAACACAGTGAAACCTCGTCTCTACTAAAAATACAAAAAATTAGCCAGACGTGGTGGCAGGCGCCTGTAGTCCCAGCTACTCAGGAGACTGAGGCAGGAGAATGGTGTGAACCCAGGAGGCGGAGGTTGCAGTGAGCCGAGATCGCGCCACTCACTCCAGCCTGGGCCACAGAGGCAGACTTTATCTCAAAAAAAAAAAAAAAAAAAAAAAAAAAGAGTGATACGATACTTCATTTGTTTTAGGGGCCACTAATTTAACATCACTGTAGACTGTAAGTAGGTGAGTCTGGAGAAAGCAGGACGCTCAAGAAGTACTACAGGCCTGCAATTGAGAGAAAGTAACAGTTATCATTTATTGAGTGCTTTATAAGACTTGGGCCCTAGGCAGATTACCCTCTATGCATTATTTCAATTAATGAAATTAGTACTATAAAATATCTATTTTATGTACAAGAAAGTTTTAAAATGCTAATTAACTTAGCCCAAATCATGTGGGTGTACAAATACATCCTAGATCCACCATTCCATCCATCTATCCATCTATCTATCTATCTATCTATCTATCTATCTATCTATCTATCTGTCTGTCTGTCTGTCTGTCTATCTATCTATCTATCTATCTATCTATCTATCTGTCTATCTATCTATTGCAGTATCTCAATGAAATTTAAATTAATGGTAAATCCAAATCATGTGTGTGCATATATATTCTAGATCCACCATTCCATCTAGACAGACAGACAGACTGATAGATAAATGGATGGAATGGTGGATCTAGGGTTTGAATTCAGATAAATCTTTCCTCAAATTTCTTCCTAATTACTAAATTATGTTTCATAATACAGTCTAAACTTAGGTAGTAGTGACAAAGGAGCAGACATAAGGGAGAGAAAGAGACGCAGTTGGATTTACCGTTAATTTAAACTTCATTGAGGTGTTGCTAAGCATAAAAAACTGTGCTCAAAATGTAAAACACGGTTCTTGATTGCCAAAAAATGTAGAGTCCAGTGGCAGGAACTTTGAGCCAGAGTCCACAGACAGTGATCAGGCCATCACAATGTTACTGTGCTCCCTTCCGTAAAAGGGCATCATGGTAACTGGTCTTCAAAGGTGACCCCTAAAGAACTATACCTCCTGGTATTTATGTTTTCATGAAATTCCCACACACATTGAATTTGAGCTGGCCTGGGTCTATGTTTATCCAGCATCATATGGCAGAATGGAATCCTTGCTGTGTACCTGCCTAGTCTTTAGGAAGACTGGCAATGTCCGTTTCCTCTCTCCTGGAAAGCTGACTTTCGGGAGTGTTGCCACATAAGAAGTCTGGCTACACTGCCAGAGATTCTACACGGAGGGACCACACAGAAAGACTGCATGGAAAGGAGATACGTTCTGATGGCAAGATGATGAAGACAGGTTCAGCCTTCCCAGAGGCTAAGTCGGGTCTCCTTATGAATTTGGCAACTTTGTGAAAATTCTCAAGTAAGATCAGCAGAACTAACTGATCCCTGACAACTCAGAATGAGGAGAGGTAACAAATGTGGTTGGTGGTGGTTGTTTGAAGCCTTTAAGATTTGGGGAATTTTGTTACACATCAATTGATAACTGAAAGAGGGATGTTACAAATTTGTGAGATACTGGAAAAGGGTAAAATGAATTTACTTGAACTACAGGAATTATATGGCTAAAATAACGCCGATTATAGTATTATCAGGCATGTTTTATTCAAATCTTTGATTGCAACTGAACATTCTTATTGCATCATGTGTTACTCTGAATTCAGATATACAAAAAACATGCCATGTAGCACTAGAAACAAGAATATCACATCATTCCTATTATAGCAACATGCATTGGCTCCTAATCCAATGCACTGAGCACATACGGAGGGTTAAAAACTGTTCCCCCAAACCAATGCTATAAAAAAACTTCCCTGATTTATGCATTTCATCTACTCTAATTATCATCATAGTTAGAAATGCCATTCCTTCACGTATAATGAAATAGTCTGTTCAGACAGCTGTCCAGTTACTTCAAGTTCCAGTCATCCATCATCTAAATCTGTACAGAGTGGCATGTGTTATTAACCCATTGCTTAAAGGCTACCTGGTTTTGTGACTTCAAACTATAATTGCTGGTTAGAGAACATTACTACATTGAGCTCTCGTTTCTCTGCCTAAAATAAATGAACTGTATGTGGAGAAAAGGTGTCAATTCAATCCCTTTCCCACCACTTATAAGATGCAAATGAGTTGTGTTGCAGGCAAGGCAATTTCTTCCATAGAGTTGACATATAATAAATATCTGTGGAGTGAACACATAATCTCTATGATCCATTGCACATTGATTTTGAGATAAAATGAAGGGTTAATTATGAGTCCTAGCTAAATGAAGAGAAACTGACTTTGGCAAGGCAAGAATGCATTGTTCTGAGGGAAAAAGGAATTTGCCTAATTTGATGGCATTAGAAAGAACAGTGCATGCCTCTTTTTCAGCTGGAACCATGGAGGTTATAGAAGAGAAGAAGAAGGTTCCTGCTGTGCCAGAAACCCTTAAGAAAAAGCAAAGGAATTTTGCAGAGCTGAAGATCAAGCACCTGAGAAAGAAGTTTGCCCAAAAGATGCTTAGAAAGGCAAGGAGGAAGCTTATCTAGGAAAAAGTGAAGCACTATCACAAGGAATATAGGCAGATGTACAAAATTGAAATTCAAATGGTGAGGATGGCAAGAAAATCTGGCAACTTCTATGTACCTGCAGAACCCAAATTGACGTTTATCATCAGGATCAGAGGTATCAATGTTATCAGGCATGTTTTATTCAAATCTTTGATTGCAATTGAACATTCTTATTGCATCTTGTGTTACTCTGAATTCAGATATACAAAAAACATGCCATGTAGCACTAGAAACAAGAATATCACATCCTTCCTATTAGGTCTGAAAGGTGTTGCAGCTTCTTCACCTTCATCAAATCTTCAAGGGAACCTTTGTGAGGCTCAATAAGGCTTCAGTTAACATGCTGAGGATTGTAGAGCCATACATTGCATGGGGGTACCCAAATCTGAAGTCAGTAAATGAACTAATCTACAAGCATGGTTATGGGAAAATCACTCAGAAGTGAATTGCTTTGACAGATAACGCTTAGGATCGCTCAATCTCTTGGTAAATATGGTATGATCTGCATGGAGGATCTGATTCATGAGATCTATACTGTTAGAAAACACTTCAAAGAAGCAAATAACTTTCTGTGGCCCTTCGAATGATGTTTTCCACCAGGCAGAGTGAAGAAAACGGCCACTCATTTTGTAGAAGGTAGAGATGCTGGTAACAGATCAGATCAACAGGCTTATTAGAAGAATGAACTAAGGTATCTACCATGATTACTTTTCTAAACTAATTGGTTAATAAACAGTGCCTGCTCTCAAATTGAAATTAAAAAAAAATAAAAGAACAGTGCATGATAGTCATAAACTTTCTTTTTTTAAAGACAGCATTAAGATATATTTTCATAAAATAATCAAAAACTTTCTACAAATAAATTGTCAGCTTGGGAAATGCAAACAAAATATTTGAGAATTATGGGAGGTTCTTCCTTATACATGCAAAACTCCTGTTAATATGATAGGATTCTGGGCCTAGAAAGGACTATGCTTATACACATGCATAATTTATTGGTGAAAATTGGCATTATTACTGGTGTGAAACTTGGAAGGTCACTGTTGAATAAATGGCTGCAAAAGTTTACTTTTTCTCATTGTTTTGTGTAAAAGTAAAGGCATACATAGTCACACAAACACACAGATAAACAAAATCTATAAAAGAAAAGTGAAATGCTTATTTTATTTTCTCCCACTCACATTTCTACTCCCCAGAGATAACTAGTGTTAACTAGTATAACGTTTCAAATACATTGATGAATCCATGCAAACAGACAGCAACATAGACATGTATGTAAAAGTGTGGGGTTGTGAGAGACATGTTTTTCTGCAACCTGCTTTTTATGGTGACCAGTAACATATAATGGATTTTCATTACTGTCAGTGCATATAAAGCTACTTCACTTCTTAGATGGATTTGTTGTTATTCCAAAGACTGGGTGAAACAATTTATTTAATGCTTTGTGTAGTGATGGACATTTATGTGATGTCAAATGGTGTGAATATTTCTGTGGCAAGATAATAACAATAATAATATTTATCATTGCAATAGCTGACATTGTCACATACTATGCACTAAGCACTATGCTAAATGCTTTATGTGCTTAGTCTTCTTAGCAACATTTTGAGGCAAGCATTATTAATTGTTCTTTTTAGATGGAGATTTGGAGGCTGGGGAAAGGTGACACATTGTCCATGTGACACATTTAGTCCTCAGCAGAACCACGATTTGAACCCAGGTTTGTCTGTGCCTAGATTTTCAGCCGCCACACAAAACTGTCCTAAAAAAAAAAAAAACTTCAGTAGAATTACTGAGTAAAAGGACATATCCATTTAAACTTCTCCAGCATACTATTCCATTTTAGCCTACTCAAATATTTAGTGTATTAATTTAAGTACATTCATGTAATTAAAAGATCATATACTCATTTAGAAATAATGATGCATCTACTCTAGCATTTCATGAAACAGTTTTGAGAGAGCTCATTTCATGTGTCACTGTCATTAGTGCGTTCATAATCACCAGAGTTACTTTTGAGTCTTCCTGCCTAGCTTTTCAGCACACATCATTTTCACTTTCATTTAAGTCGAGGGGGACATAAGACTTTTTGAAACTAGTGTGAATCTGTCCATGGCAATTTTATCCTTAGGTCTAAGTAGCCACTCACATTATATTAGAGCATTTTTTTTTCTATTTTTTATTCTTCCTATAAGTGCTATATCTGCTTTCCAAAATATAACCAGTTACTGAATTGTCCTTAAAAATTGATATAAAATCTTTAATAAATACACAAACATAAAGACTAGAAGAATGAAAACCTGTGTTCATTAAGTGCCTTTATTTTTATTTTGCTCAGGAAAATGTAGGGAGGTTCCTGGATCCAGCAACAAACTTACTAGATCCAGAGAAGAGTCAAATGAGTATATATGGAGACACACACACACACATACCCAGAGACAGAAAGAGACAGAGAGACAGAGAGAGAGAGAGAGAGAGAGAGAGAGAGAGAGAGAGAGAGAGAGAGAGAACTAAATCAAATCACAACAAAACAGAAACCAAAGCCGGGCAATTTTGTCATATCCAAATTTAATAGAAAAGGAAAAGGAAGGAGCCAAGTCATATACAATAGTTAGTTCACCAGATTAAGAACTGTTGGTTTAAGCCAGGAGCAGTGGTTCATGCCTGTAATCCTAGCACTCTGGGAGGCCGGGGTGGGCAGATCACAAGGTCAGGAGTTTGACACCAGCCTGACCAACATGGTAAAACCCTGTCTCTAGTAAATATACAAAAATTAGCTGGGTGTGGTGGCACACACCTGTAATACCAGCTACTCAGGAGGCTGAGGCAGGAGAATTGCTTGAACCCGGGAGGTGGAGGTTGCAGTGAGCCACTACCATGCCACTGCACTCCAGCCTGGGTGACAGAGCAAGACTCTGTCTAAAACAAAAAACAAAAAAACAAAAAAAACTGTTTGCTTAAACTGATTAAAGCATCATCAGTGTATCAAATATTCAGAGATTTGGATTATAAGCAACAGAGACCAACTCTGATAATTTGAGCAGAAAAGTAGTTTATTTACAAGACAGTAAGTAACTCACATAATCTCTAGGAGGGCTGAAGATCCAGGCTTGTAGATTACATTGCTAGGAAATTAAAGTAAAATCCACGACTCACACCGTAGACCTGGTCCTATGATAACTCCATTGTCACTACCAAAGAGCACAGACCACACACTTCTTTCCAGCTGTGTTTGTTCCTAGATCTATGGCTAAAAATACTGCCACTGCTGCATCTGAAAACTGGATGAGGCCACCAAAGATATATTTGCAAGACTGGGTTTCTATGTAGTATCTTTTTTTTTTTTTTGTTAATGACATTGGCTTTTTGTTCAAAATCCAGGCACCTGGTCTGATTGGCAGTCTATATCATCTGTCAATGCTGCTGTTAGGGAGGCTGAGAAGTCCATTATCTGCCATTCTCTTGGCTTTTTGACTCACAAGTTCATGTATGGAAAGGTGGTTCAGTTGCTGGGGCTAGTGAAATAATACAACATACTCTGCCATCACTGAGCAGAAGGATCTTTTTACATCATTATTCTCTCTATGCTATAATTTTATCATTTGGAAATAATGACTCTTATTTGTTGACCAAAAAAAAAAAACAAATGAGTTTTTCTGATTAAAGATATTTGCATTCCTTACAATTCTAAAAATAAGTAATTATAGACCATATTGCATGTAATTTCTGAGATGGTTACAGTAGAGAAGAGGTTGACTTTAAGCTTCTTGAAGGATAAGTTGTATAAACATTGGCTCATCAGTCTCATAAAGGAATTCTATTTCCCGCACTAGAACTGGCAACAATTTCATGAGAGTGAAGTGTTCCTATACATACTGTATCAAGCTTTTTCATAATCATAATATTTGGAACGTCTGTGGCGCTCTCCCCTTTCAAAGTACTTTAACAAACATTAGCTATAATTGTAAAGAGCTTTAGGATCCTTAGGGATGAAAAGTATTGTATAAATGTGCCATGTAACCATGCCTATTATTTCTGTACATTGCTGCATAAATTATCAGAAAATGAGTAAATGGATTTCAGTCTCGTGTGCTTGAATGTTAATTGGGAAGAAAAATCTTCTTTCACCAGTTTGGAGATGACAATTATATCACAGTCTATTTGCTTTTGTAGGTATTCACTCTTTGTTAATCTTGACAGATTATAACCTCAGGTGCACTCTGTGTCTGGAAGTCTTTGTGTGTATCTTGACACAAGGTTTAGTGTCAATTCTGATATTCAGTCTGCTGTGAAGACATTCTACAGTATCTGCGGCCTTGCTATATATCACTCTTGTACATGTATCTAGATTCTGCTGAAGCAGAGAATCTAATCCAAGCAGTTATTACTTCACTGAGCAACCATAATGCTTCTGCGAGTTTTGTTATTGTTTGGTGACGGATTTCAATAAAGAAATTTAAAATACTATGTTAACAATTTAAAAAAATATCAAATTCTACACTTTTATTGAGAGACAAGTTTATTAATGGTTCTTTCCTGATAGCATGCCAAGTACAGGTTGTTGATTCCTGAAGTTTAGTTCTCATTCCACAAAGTTTAATTTTTAAACAATGGCACTCTGTGTTTTAGCTTCTCTTAGTCTCGCCAGGCATGAGAAAAAAAATCAAATCAGCATAAAGCTTGGCTATTTTAAAGGGATTTTTCAGATTTTCTGAAATACTACTAATTTTCTTGCCCTTTAATTCTAATATCCAAACTACCACCATAATTAATCCTTTTTAACATCTCTCCATGTCATACTTTATTTTCATATTGAACAAGGCTAGTCTTGATATATCATGGACCTTCTAAACTATACTCCCACTATGGGTTAAGAAATTCAGGTCTATATTATTTAAATACGGTAAGAACCCTCTCACTATTAAGGGCTCATGTGTGAAACATTTCTCTTGAGCCAAAATGGGCTGTTGCAACCTGACCTACTTTAGGTTCAGCCTGGCTTTTGGTCCTTTCCCGTGAATGAGTGAAGCATGCCTGACATAACACAACAGGCATCAGTAGAAATTTCAGGTATATGGAGATCATGGCAGCTAAGGAAGATTATTAGCATATGTGAATGTGCATTTTGAGCTGCTACAGCTTCTAATTTGAAAGGGAGCCCAAAAATGCAGAATTTTCAAATAGCGACAGTATAGTCAGAAAACAATAGCGCAGCACAAATGTTTCTGTGGACAACATTTTGTCTGGACATGGAAAACTTTACAACCATAGCTTTCCTTCTTTCCTTGACTTCTAGTTTGACTTCTAGAACCCTCATCTCTGTTACAGCTTCGATACTCTCCTTTTTCTTTGACAGTTTTCTTTCTTTTTTTTAAATTGTACTTTAAGTTCTGGGATACATGGGCAGAACGTGCAGATTTGTTGCATAGGTATGTGTGTGCAACAATGGTTTGCTCCATCTATTAACCCATCCTCTAAGGTCGCTCCCCTCTCTCCCTGCCCCCCAACAAGCCCTGGTGTATGTTACTCCTCTCCCTGTGTGCTTGACAGTTTTCTTCTGACTTCCCTGGCTGACTCTGCCTGAGCTACAGATTCCCAACCTTGGCAGTTCTCCTAGGCTGCACTCCTGTAGGTGCACCCCAACTTCGTGATGGGGTCTCCCACAGCCACCACTTAACTTTAGGCAAGTGACACTTTGTGTTTGAGCTATCGTGACAGTCCTCAAACCATTCGCTTTGTCTCCAGTTTCTCTCCACTTTAATATAAACTTCCCACAAGTGACAGATTAATCTTCCCCATAGTGGCTTTCATTGTATCACTATCTTGCTCAAAATCCTTTAATTGCTTCGCATTTCATAGAGGAAGAGATTTAAAATCTCACATTAATAAATTGTAGTCCATCATAAGGGCTTACCATGGCCCCATCGCTGCACTAAGTGCTTTACATGCATTATCTCATTTAATTATCGCATTGAGGTAGATATTATTATCCTTATTCTATGGATGCAGAAACTGAGGCTAATCTTCCATTGACCTCATTTTATATAATAAAAATATATATAATCCTACAATGGCCTAGAATCATATATTTAAAAATGAAAAAAAAATCTCAATTTCTCTCCCAGCTCTACAAATTACCAGCTGGGCATCTTTTTCAGAGAGTCACGAAAACTCTCTAAGCCTCATCTTCATCATCTAGAGAATAAGAAAAACAATGCCTATCCTTCAAGGTTATTTGGGATAAATAAAAATGACTTAAAATAGTACTCCAATGATATAAGTTGATATTATTAGTGTAAAGCAAAAGATGAGATTGCATATCTTACTAAAGTAAATGTCTAGGAAGAATACACAACGAAATACATGTTGGTGGAACTGCATATTGCCTACATAATGTGATTTCACGGCTGCTCACATGACTACTCTAGCTGCTCCTCTTCCTACTGACTCCACACACACATTTATTGAGTGCACTTTATATGCTAGATATCGCATATACGGGAAAGGCAGACATTCAGGATAGCTTCTAGTTTTCTGTGATGAGAATTAGAGGAGGAAGAGTGTGTTTATGAGGGAGTTTATGAGCTCAGTTTTGAACATGTTAGTATCTGTAATTTTTGAGTGGACATATTAGAAGAGTATCCAAGAGGACAAGCAAAGTTCCATGGATCAGAAAGCAAAGCAGGGCTGGAGATGAAAATATGAGAATTTTACACACATGCATTTTTATTTAGTGTCATAGGACGGAATAAGAACACCTGGAGAGAGAATCGGAAAAATATGAAGCCCAGAATCCTGAGTACAACATTTAAAAGTCAGATAAGGAGGAGGAGCCAGGAACAGTGACAAGAAAAAGGAGGCCAAAGGTGGTGCCACAGAGGAGGCTGTTTTCAACTATACTGCAAGATTCAGAAGGATTTCTTACGATCTTAGAAAAACAGGTATTAATGAAATGGGGAGCAGAACCCAGAAACGATGATTCAACTCCCTTCTTATGATATGGGAAACTCCTATTCCCAATGCTATACCCTTTTAAACTGCTGTTACACACTTGTGGTTGGTTTTAGGGGGAAAGTAATGAAAATATTGATCATCTGAAGGGCCATGAAAGCATTAGGGACTGTGAAGTATGTGTTTTTGAACATTTGGCTACAGGCTCTGGGAGTGAGGTCTAATAAGATGGGTGGGACTAACTAAAAAGTCTTGCTGTATTTTTGCCAAGAGACTGACCTGGTTTCAGTTTTCTGGAGTTTTCATAACTGCTAAAATATGCCTCATTTCATGCTAGTGTTGAAATGGCCTTTATCTTAGAAATCAAACAAGGAGACAAAGCTCCCTTAAAAGTTTGATTTCTCAGGGAAAATGGCTAATCAGCAAAATGGCATTTTCTTTTCTCCTGAGTGCATAGTATGCTGATTTGATTTCTAAATGCTATGGGTACCATCAAAATGCTGATGAAATCAACTCTGTACACCCTGCCTTAGGGGCAGTGCTTGTACCCAAAAGTAAGAAGCAGTGAAAAACAGGCTTGTCCACACATCTGTCCTACCCTTTTCTCCCTTTCTGAAAACATTGCACTGTTATTGTTGTTGCTCTCCATTTATTTTTTAAGAGCATCTGCTAGCACCATGCACTGTTCAAGTCCTAGAGACATATCAGTAAACCAGAGACAAAAATACCCTGCTTTCATGTTGTTTATAGTCTAGTGGGAAGTAGGTTAAAAGATTATTTCTAGAAAAGAAAATGATGCACATCCCCAAATGTGTTACTCTGTGAGTGTACTTCCCAATTATAATTCATTAATATTTATTAGCTTATTGGTACTAATTTGTTGTTAGATTATCTAGCTGAAACATCAGAGAGCAGGAGTTGATGAAAACGGAAATAGGGAAAAGTAAATTTTGAAAGCAGGGGTAGACAAAATTTTGAAAAGATTAGAAAAATGGCAGAAGAACAACAACATCTGTGTTCTTGATGTAGAAAAATATGAGAGTTGGGAAAAAAAAGGAGAACAGGGGATCAGATAATTTTCTACTATTCATGTCAGTTAAAAGCACTGAGGATTTGGTATTGCTAGTTTAAGCTGGTGGAAATTTGAGGCAAACCCAACCCCACTAACATCACAATTTTGCTAAAAGTTTATGAAGCTGGAATACATTCAAAACACCACACCCTTTTCTCTTCACACCAATAAAGACTCAGTCTATATAAGACTTAGTGGATTGGAGGGACAAATAGGAAATAGCATCTAAACAATCTGTACTAGTAATGAAAATAAGGTGTCAATAACTCCAAATATTCCACATTGAACTGATCAGATATTTCTGAAATCAGTGGAGACTGTCCAACAAAATTCTGTCTCTGAATATTACTAAGCTCTTAGCATATCTTCAAATTCTCATGCCTTTCAGATTTGCATGTTGAGAAAATGATTTATGAAATGACTTATGTTATAAAGACTTTAACCCAGTCTGGCAAACAAGAAAGCTAATTAGTGGCAATGATTTACTTCTGATTGGAAATTCATAATTTGCTGGGTCATGACCCGTAATTAATATATTTTCTGCATTTCTTTCTTTAAGATAATTGACGGTGCATATTGAGTGTTGCTTTAGGAAAACTTGTGTCTTAAATGCAATTAAAATTAAACTATAATCTTGTGTAGGTAAATTATGTTAGATAATTCAAATCACTTCTTTGTTTTCTGAACTGGCATTAAAATATATAGTCATAACAACCATTGCTAGACAGAAAATATTCTCCTAAGTTATCAATTAGTAGAGTACAATGTGTAAACCAAAAATCAAATTGGAAGGCCTCTCCCAACCATCCGAATGGCCTTTCCTCCTCAGCCAGGGCTCTTTTAACATTTAACCTGAGAGACTGTTTCAGGCCATACCAGGAAATGGAGTCAGACACGTCTCATTACATCTCTGTGGCATTAACATCAACACAGACTTCAGGTCTGATCAGAAACATTTTACAAACTATTGTCTCTAAAGTCTAGTACCTAAAAGCTTCCTCTGCAAATAATAACTTGGGTCTCCACATTATCTTAACCCAGGCATTCCTTTCTATTAACCCCAGGTCTTCAGATAAACCCAACCAATTGTCAACCTGAAAAATTTAAAATTTACCTATGAGCTGGAAGCCCCACTTCAAGTTGTCCCACCTTTCTGGACCAAACCAGTGTATTTCTTAAATGTGTTTGATTGAAGACTCATGTCTCCCTAAAATGTATAAAACCAAGCTGCACCTGAACACCTTGGGTACATGTTCTTAGGAAGTCCTGAGGGCTGTGTCACAGGCTGTGGTTACACGTATTTGGCCCAGAATAAATCTCTTCAAATATTTTACAGTTTGACTCTTTTCATCGACAACTGAAACTAGTAAGAATATTTATTGAGTTTTTTTTGTATTGAGAAAATTTTACAACTAATAAGGGGTAGAAAAAATAATGTAATAAAAATACTTGTACTTAACCAGAACTATTACTAACATTTTTTGTATTTTCTTCACCTTTGTTATTAATAAAGTATTATTGAGACAAAGTCACATGTGTCCTCCTCACAGAGGCAATCATCATAAATTATGCTGAATCCATTTTTATAACCTACTTTTTTATACATAATTAATATATTTTATGAGGATATTCTCTAAAATTTTACATGAATAGCATTCTAGTGTATACATTATTCAATAGTTTGCTTTATAACTCAATATCATGGTTTTTAAATCTATCAACGTGTATGTGTTTTCTTGTATATTCTGTTTCTATTAACTGCCATATGTTCCCATTTACATACACAGGAACATACATTTTTAGCTTGTCCATTAGGTAAATGATAGACATTGAGTTATTTTTCTTTTTTTGTTCTTTCAAACCGTGTTGCCATAAATATTCCTGTACATCTTTCCCTCGTGAGCTTGCATAAATGTTACTTTACAGTATAAACATAAAGGTGGAATTGCTGGTTATGTACATTTTCAATTTTACTGATAATGCAAAATTCCTCTACAAAATTGTTACTTCAATTCACCTTCCCACAAGCAGAATTGGAGAGTTAGCAGTCATTGCCAATCCTTAATATTGTTAGACTTTAAAATGTCTGCCTATCTGCTTTTATTTTACCTCTTATTTATTTTATTCATGTTGTGGATGTTTTGCATGTCCCTGATTATTAGTAAAGCTCCGAATTGCTTCCTAAATTAATATGCTGTTTGTCTTTCTCTTGTGTGGATTGTCTGGTCATAATCCTTTTTTCATGCTTCTTTTTTTAAATTGCACTCTATGGAATTATTTGGCTTTCTAAGATATCTTAAAAGGAAAAACACCCTTGTAAAATCAAAATTGATATGAAGTATAGGAAGTATAGGAAGGTATAGTCTTTCCCTTAACCTCATTTGCCTCCCATTCTGCCCAGATCCTGTTTTAAAATTGCCTGGGAATTATAAAAGTTTTATAAAAACAGGGCTTCATGCTGCAAGTAGTCTGGTATTTGCTAAAGTCTACAAAATAATTTAATTTAGAACCTAGAGGCTTTGCGCAGGGATTGTCCTGTCACTTACAAATATGCCCATACCAGCACTGACATTGCTTCTAGCAGTCTTTTTAGGAGGCTGCAACCAAGTGAAATCTGGCATATGTCAAAGTGATGGGTATGAAGAGATTCAGTGCTCTTAAATAACATCATTGTTTTGTAAGGACTGAACCTTATACAAGAGTTTCCTGCAATCTGATTCTTACCAATAAATCGCTCAAAAATCTCCACAGGTTCTTCTCACGACGGTTGCAGAGATGCAATTAAAAGGGAAGTCAGAAGGCATGCTAGGGTAATTTCCAGAGGATACTAGATGAGAGAAAGAACTTGAAATTGTGAAATCATATATATGTAAAACAGTAAAATGCAGCAGATGAGAAGTAAAACAAATAAGTGGATGGTGAAACATTCTAAACATGCATGCATGTATATATACATACCTATGCATGTATATGTAGACATGCACATTTGTATGGTTCTGAAATGTATGAATATGTGTGAAATGTGTTTTTTAATCAAAATCATGGTTTTGAAATCTATCAATATATATGTTCCATATATAGCGTATTCCTGTCAACAGGCATATTTTCATTCACATGTGTGCTCAGGCACACACATGTGGATGGGTATATATATTCTACACACACACACATACATGATTCTGAGGACTCACTCAGCAGAACATGAATATCTAGCAAACAGTTCGACGAGTCTGTAATATTTACATCCAAATTTATTTCATTTGCCCAAATGAATCACTCTTTACATAACCTATCTGGAAAGGATTCTTTTAGGTAAGAATTGTCAATATGATTAGAATTTAATATTTATATAACCCCAACAATGCACTAGGTACTGCAAAATTGATGAAATTGGAGCAAAGTTGTAACTTTCACATTTATCCACCTAAAGATAATATTTTTCAACCTCTGGCTACTGTATTTTCAGGCACTGAGAAAAATCTTTATTGAGGCTGCTTTCTAAACATGTAAAGATTAAGTTTGCTCACTTATATTTAGACAGTAACTACATAGGTCGTAAACTTGAAGAATAATAAAAATGAGGTGAGAGGAAAACCGGATGTAGAGCTAGTAACAATGCCTTACATTTTTGGGAGAGAATAGAAAATATAAAATCAGATCCAGCACTGAAGAATTAAAACAGAATTTTCAGTAAGTTGCTGTCATAAAAATCAGTTCAGCAAATATTCACTAAATAGGTGCTTTATGTATTCTAAGGTCACCCCTAATTAATGATTTAATAAATCAATTGCTTTAACAAAATAATAGTAAAATATATATAATAATAATTATATAATTATAAATCTATGGGGCAATTTGATCATGTGTTTTACAATTCAAGCAAAATTAGCTGAACTGTGAGTTACTAAGTAGGAGGGGATTGAAGTAAATGAGCATTATGAAAAGGCAACACGGCATTTGAAGACATTTGTGGATTATACCATTGTTATTTCGTAGACCAAAAATATCTGGGGATTTATAGTCCAAGTTGTTGTTTTTTTTTGTTTTGTTTTGTTTTTGAGATGGAGTCTCTCCCTGTCACCCAAGGCTGTAGTGCAGCAGCGCGTTCTTGGCTCACTGCAACCTCCGCCTCCGGGGTTCAAATGATTCTGCTGCCTCAGCCACCCGAAGAGCTGGGATTACAGACCCCTGCCACCATGCCCAGCTAACTTTTGTATTTTTAGTAGAGTCGGGGTCTCACCATGCTGGCCAGGCTGGTCTCAAAATCCTGACCTCATGATCTGCCCACCTCTGCCTCTCAAAGTGTTAGGATTACAGGTGCGAGCCACTGGGCCAGGCCCTATAGCCCAAGTTCTTTAGGCTATGTCTTCTCTCTGCTAGAAGCAAATTTTTAAAGTTTCAATAAGCAATTGTGCATCAGTTTCCTCATCTGCAAAACTACTACTCATTCTCAGCGTCATGAAAATCAAATACATTGCCTATGCCAAAGCATATTAAAGTTATTAGTAAACTCACATGCAAACATTACCTGTTATAATACCAAAACTTACATTCATCAGGAAATGCAACTCAGCCTTTCCTATTAAAATCTTTACCAAGTGGCTAGAAAGTTGTCTCCTATAACCTGGGATCAGAATATCAAAATCTGATGTCAAAGGCTGCATGATGTCCTTCCTTTTGAAAGAAATCTTTCAGTCTGTCAGCCGGTCATTTAGGAGTAGGTAATTTTATTGAGTGCTCTCTCTGCCAGGATATTGAATTCCTTCACCCATCTCAAAAGCTTTGTGTTATCTTTGAGTCCTAGCTCTCCTTTGTGTTCTATGCCTATCTGTTATAAAACAGCATGAGCAGTCTCCATTGCACCTGACTTTGCTGTTCTGGACCCATGAGCTCCACTGTATTTCATTTCCTGTTGATGATGTCCACGAGATTGCTAATTCTATCATTATATATATATATAAAAAGCATTGCTTCAACCAGTTTCAAGGTGTTTCTGATCCTTATAACTAAAATAGCCATAACTAGAATACTTTCTGACTTCACACCTTCACATATGATCTATCTTACATGGAAACTGTATTATTTGCTTTGACCCCCAAAAAGTTTATGTCTTTGCTTGTGTATTAACATTTTTATTCTTACCTGTTGAAATTTCAGTTCTTCCTAAAAAGTCCAGCCTAAATGCTATTGCTTTAAAAAATCTTGTTTCATTCTAGTCACCAGCTGTGAAATTTTACATTACCCTCTTTTGTTTAACATCTCTTGTAATAATTTCTTTCCTGTATGCTATTACATTTACTTTGCTATATGCTACATTTTATCCTTTGCTACATGTTACTGTACTTTGGTCATTCTTTACTCATTTTCTATTCCACAACCTCAGGCACCAGATACATATTTCTTACTCATTTCTAAGATCTACACATGCAGGATGGTGGCTTAGTCATGATAAGGATAGATGTTTGTAAAAGAAAGAAATGGATAAACAAATTAAAGAATGAGAACTACACATTATTACAGGACCCCTTCTAGGAAAAACTTAGAATGCTGAAAATGTATTACCAGGAAAACCTTAGAAGGAAATAAAATAATGAACATGTGTTGTTTCTTCTGGAAGTCCTGCTTTTGGAAAATATTTTAATGTCTTTTTTTTGTGCTGTTCTTTTTAGTGTTCTGGTGGGCAAGGGGCCATCTGGGAAGCACTCGGGGTCACCAGCAGATGGAAGGACCGTAACTATGGACTCAACACTAACTGCATTTTAAAAATACATTAGTATGATTTACATTCTGTTTTCCAGCAACATTTCAATAGGGAGGCTTAAAAACCTCCAGCAAGCCACTGATGAGACAAATGTCAATGAAAAATTGATAAGTAGCTGCGATATAGCTAGTTGGTGTAACAATACGTAGAAAGCAATTTAAAAGGAACTGAATAGGGGGATGTGGATCATATATTGACCATTAAAATAGCCAATATTATCATCATTCATCCTTCTCAGTTGAGTTTTTTCAGTAGGTGATACCGTTCAGTTGAAGAAACCAATTTATCTATTCATTTCAACTCAATTATTCATGAATTTTGTCTCACTAAGGAGACATGAGGGCCAATGAATGATGAAATCTAAAAGTTGAGATCTTACTCAATCTTGTCCTATTGAGTTGGAAGAGACCTTAGAAAGCCTTTTTTTCTTTTTTTGTTTTTCTCAGTTTGCTTCCCACAGAAAGTCTCTTCTGCAAAATCCTTGGCAGGTCATTGCTAACCTCTAAACAGTCAAATGAATGGTTCATTTTGTCATTCAGATTTCTTCTCACACATCACCTAAGGACTTCTCTGATCAGGCCATCTAAATCACAACTATTCTTGAATCATTTAATATAATATTGTTCTCTTTTATTTTCTTCAAGCATTTGTTACTTTTTTTTTTTTTTTTGAGATGGAGTGCAGTGGTGTGATCTTGGCTTACCGCAACCTCCGTCTCCCAGATTCTCGCCATTCTCCTGCCTCAGCCTCCCGAGTAGCTGGGACTACAGGCAGCCACCACTACGTCCTGCTAATTTTTTTTTATTTTTATTTTTAGTAGAGGCGGGGTTTCACTGTATTAGACAGGATGGTCTCGATCTCCTGACCTCGTCGTGATCCGCCTGCCTCGGCCTCCCAAAGTACTGGGATTACAGGCGTGAGTCACTGCGCCCAGCTTTTTATTTTATTTTATTTTTTTTTTTTTTTGAGACACAGTCTCGCTCTGTCACCCAGGCTGGAGTGCAGGCTCCACTTCCCGGGTTCAAGCGATTCTCCTGCCTCAGCCTCCCGAATAACGGAGACTACAAGTGCGTGCCCCACCACACCTGACTAATTTTTGTATTTTTAGTAGAGATGGGGTTTCACTGTGTTGGCCAGGTTGGTCTTGAACTTCTGTCCTCAGGTGACTGGCCCACCTTGGCCCCCCAAAGTTCTGGGATTACAGGCATGAGCCACCATGCCCAGCCTCAATGGCTTATTACTGTACAATGTAGTTAGATTTATTAATTAGTTTTTTGATTTATTATTGAGCTTGGTCCAACAGAATGTAAGGTCTACATGAGCAAGGACCTTGTTTAGATTCCTCAGCAATATGTCCGAAGTATAAAGCACACTTCCAGGCACATGGCAAAAATCCAATTAATATGTGCTGCATGTTGTTGAATCAAATTAAGATATATTTGAAACCCACTGTCGTTATCTTGCGAGGCAGCCTGAAGCCTTTATTCCTAGAGGTCTTCTAGTTTTGGAGCTGGAATCTGTCATGCTATAACTTGTCTAGTTAGGTCCAGTTCAGGCTTCTATCATAAAGATGCTCTATCTTAAACTTGATTCATCTAATATGTTAAACTTGATTCATCTAATAGCTGAAGACTCAGTCTCGAGTCAATAAACAAGTTACTGAGTTTTAATCCTTTGCCACTCCCTCTGCTAGGCACTAAGATTACAAAGATGAACAAGATTCAGCCCCTCTTCTCAAGGAGCCCCGTCTCTCTAGATGGGTAATGGTTTTCCCCATGTCTTCTTTTGGTTTCACAATGAGTTATGTTGTCTATATGGCAATTTAGCATTTAAATAGGGAACACCTTTCTCAATGAAGTGAAAATGATACCTTTTATCTTAAATTGTACAACTTTCAAATGTGAATTATCAATGACAAATCAAATTCCCCTGGCTTACACCTCTAAATAACCTTGCAAAATTTCTTTTTCACAATTACAAAATATAATTCTGCTAACCATTGTTAGGACTATTTTTATTCACACACGTTTAATACAGTGATATGAATTATATCAGAATTACATTTATGTCCTCTCTATGCTCTGCTCTTCTGAATTGTCTTCTTTTAATAAACTCCGCTGCAAGAAGATGAATTTGTTTTTGGTTTACAGTGTTTCCAAAGGCATGATATGGAGAACTCGATAGCTTACGAAGTGATAACATTTTCTATAGGCAACACACATAAATAAAATGATTTGTTTTAACTTGTAGTCATTACAGGCACTGCCAGTTGTATTTCTCTCCATAGCAGAATTAAATAGATGTTTTTACTCTGGCAGAAATCTCACTCCCCCACTTTTGCTTTTGTCTTTCTCCTGAGAGGTATGAGACCTCCTCTGTCAACTCAGACGCTCTTACTGTCACTAGGCAGAAAGAAAGCACCTCTCCATGTATGAGGACTATCGTCTGCCAATAGATTTGGCTGTCAACCACCCAAAAGCACTGTCACTCAGTGTCAAAGCACTAACAACAAAGCAATTATCCGCACAAAAAAGAAAGAGAATCAGAAGACCCAAGTTATGCAGATAAAACAGAACCAGTGAAAAATGTAACCAGTGCCTCTGAAAACTAAAGTGTTTTTCTCCTGCTTTTCTTCCCCTCCCCAAATTCGGCCACATCAGCCTCAAGGCAGCCTTCACAATTTTTTAATTTGAAGTTTTATATGCATTTCTGATTATTTTTGGAAATAGCAATAAAGTAAATAGTTTTCCATAGAACATACATTCTTTTCTATTAATAGTTCTACCTTATTTCTAGGACAATAATATATTCAGGAGCAATTAAAATTCAGACAAATTTGACTCAATTTATGACAGCCAAGCAGGAGCAGCCTCACAAAAAAAGGTTGTCAGAAAGGGGATATATTTTTTCAAATACATTATTTTAATATTTCAGGGATTGGTTTTACAGGGCCATTAAAGCAAACACATTCTCATTGTTTAGGTGATATTTAAATTCCTTTAAAAAATTACAATAATACACGGAATTATCCCAATGTTGTTGGATGAAAATATATGTGAATAGAAAGCAAAAGACAGAAAATATATATGTGAGCATGTTAATTAAAATAATTGCCACATGTTGGGGTTATGGGTGTACTTTTCCTTTTTAAAAAATTTGTGCTGAGCAAGATGGCCGAATAGGAACAGCTCCAGTCTCCAACTCCCAGCATGAGCGACACAGAAGACCGGTGATTTCTGCATTTTCAACGGAGGTACTGGGGTCATCTCACTAGGGAGTGCCGGACAATCGGTGCTGGTCAGCTGCTGCAGCCCGACCAGTGAGAGCTGAAGCAGGGTGAGGCATCGCCTCACCTGGGAAGCACAAGGGGGAAGAGAATCCCTTTTCCTAGCCAGGGGAACTGAGACACACAACACCTGGAAAATCGGGTGACTCCCACCCCAATACTGCGCTTTAAGCAAACAGGCACACCAGGAGATTATACCCACACCTGGCCAGGAGGGTCCCACACCCACGGAGCCTCCCTCATTGCTAGCACAGCAGTCTGCGATCTAACCGCAAGGCAGCAGCGAGGCTGGGGGAGGGGCACCCGCCATTGCTGAGGCTTAAGTAGGTAAACAAAGCCCCTGGTAAGCTCGAACTGGGTGGAGCTCACAGCAGCTCAAGGAAACCTGCCTGTCTCTGTAGACGCCACCTCTGGGGACAGGGCACAGTTAACAACGACAACAACAAAAGCAGCAGGAACCTCTGCAGACACAAACGACTCTGTCTGACAGCTTTGAAGAGAGCAGTGGATCTCCCAACACGGAGGTTGAGATCTGAGAACGGACAGACTGCCTGCTCATGTGGGTCCCTGACCCCTGAGTACCCTAACTGGGAGACATCCCCCACTAGGGGCAGTCTGACACCCCACACCTCACAGGGTGGAGTACACCCCTGAGAGGAAGCTTCCAAAGGAAGAATCAGACAGGTACACTCGCTGTTCAGCAATATTCTATCTTCGGCAACCTCTGCTGCTGATACCCAGGCAAACAGGGTCTGGAGTGGACCTCAAGCAATCTCCAACAGACCTACAGCTGAGGGTCCTGACTGTTAGAAGGAAAACTATCAAACAGGAAGGACACCTATACCAAAACCCCATCAGTACGTCACCATCATCAAAGACCAGAGACAGATAAAACCACAAAGATGGGGAAAAAGCAGGGCAGAAAAGCTGGAAATTCAAAAAATAAGAGCGCATCTCCCCCTGCAAAGGAGTGCAGCCCATCGCCAGCAATGGATCGAAGCTGGTCAGAGAATGACTTTGACGAGATGAGAGAAGAAGTCTTCAGTCCATCAAACTTCTCAGAGCTAAAGGAGGAATTATATACCCAGCACAAAGAAACTAAAAATCTTGAAAAAAGAGTGGAAGAATTGACAGCTAGACTCATTAATGCAGAGAAGGTCATAAACGAAATGACAGAGATGAAAACCATGACACGAGAAATGCGTGACAAATGCACAAGCTTCAGTAACTGACTCGATCAACTGGAAGAAAGAGTATCAGCGATTGAGGATCAAATGAATGAAATGAAGTGAGAAGAGAAACCAAAAGAAAAAAGAAGAAAAAGAAATGAACAAAGCCTGCAAGAAGTATGGGATGATGTAAAAAGACCAAATCTACGTCTGATTGGGGTGCCTGAAAGTGAGGGGGAAAATGGAACCAAGTTGGAAAACACTCTTCAGGATATCATCCAGGAGAACTTCCCCAACCTAGTAGGGCAGGCCAACATTCAAATTCAGGAAATACAGAGAACGCCACAAAGATACTCCTCCAGAAGAGCAACTCCAAGACACATAATTGCCAGATTCACCAAAGTTGAAATGAAGGAAAAAATCTTAAGGGCAGCCAGAGAGAAAGGTTGGGTTACCCACAAAGGGAAGCCCATCAGACTAACAGCAGATCTCTCGGCAGAAACTCTACAAGCCAAAAGAGAGTGGGGGCCAATATTCAACATTCTTAAAGAAAAGAATTTTAAACACGGAATTTCATATCCAGCCAAACTAAGTTTCATAAGTGAAGGAGAAATAAAATCCTTTACAGATAAGCAAATGCTTAGAGATTTTGTCACTACCAGGCCTGCCTTACAAGAGACCCTGAAGGAAGCCCTAAACATGGAAAGGAACAACCGGTACCAGCCATTGCAAAAACATGCCAAAATGTAAAGACCAGCAAGGCTAGGAAGAAACTGCATCAACTAACGAGCAAAATAACCAGTTAATATCATAATGGCAGGATCAAGTTCACACATAACAATATTAACCTTAAATGTTAATGGACTAAATGCTCCAATTAAAAGACACAGACTGGCAAACTGGATAAAGAGTCAAGACCCATCAGTCTGCTGTACTCAGGAGACCCATCTCACATACAGAGACATACATAGGCTCAAAATAAAGGGATGGAGGAAGATCTACCAAGCAAATGGAGAACAAAAAAAAAAGCAGGGGTTGCAATCCTAGTCTCTGATAAAACAGACTTTAAACCATCAAAGATCAAAAGAGACAAAGAAGGACGTTACATAATGGTAAAGGGATCAATTCAACAGGAAGAGCTAACTCTCCTAAATATATATCCACCCAATACAGGAGCACCCAGATTCATAAAGCAAGTCCTTAGAGACTTATAAAGAGACTTAGACTCCCATACAACAATAATGGGAGACTTCAACACTCCACTGTCAACATTAGACAGATCAACAAGACAGAGAGTTAACAAGGATATCCAGGAATTGAACTCATCTTTGCACCAAGCAGACCTAATAGACATCTATAGAACTCTCCACCCCAAATCAACAGAATATACATTCTTCTCAGCACCACATCACACTTATTCCAAAATTGACCACATAATTGAAAGTAAAGCACTCCTCAGCAAATGTAAAAGAACAGAAATTATAACAAACTGTCTCTCAGACCACAGTGCAATCAAACTAGAACTCAGGACTAAGAAACGCAATAAAAATCGCTCAACTACATGGAAACTGAACAACCTGCTCCTGAATGACTACTGGGTACATAACGAAATGAAGGCAGAAATAAAGATGTTCTTTGAAACCAATGCGAACAAAGATACAACATACCAGAATCTCTGGGACACATTTAAAGCAGTGTGTAGAGGGAAATTTATAGCACTAAATGTCCACAAGAGAAAGCAGGAAAGATCTAAAATCGACACTCTAACATCACAATTAAAAGAACTAGAGAGGCAAGAGCAAACACATTCAAAAGCTAGCAGAAGGCAAGAAATAACTAAGATCAGAGCAGAACTGAAGGAGATAGAGACACAAAAAACCCTCCAAAAAATCAGTGAATCCAGGAGTTGGTTTTTTGAAAAGATCAACAAAATTGACAGACCACTAGCAAGACTAATAAAGAAGAAAAGAGAGAGGAATCAATAGACGCAATAAAAAATGATAAAGGGGATATCACCACCGACCCCACAGAAATACAAACTACCATCAGAGAATACTATAAACACCTCTCCACAAATCAACTAGAAAATCTAAAAGAAATGGATAATTTCCTGGACACTTACACTCTTCCAAGACTAAACCAGGAAGAAGTTGAATCCCCAAATAGACCAAGAGCAGGCTCTGAAATTGAGGCAATAATTAATAGCCTACCAACCAAAAAAAGTCCAGGACCAGATGGATTCACAGCTGAATTCTACCAGAGGTACAAGGAGGAGCTGGTACCATTCCTTCTGAAACTATTCCAATCAATAGAAAAAGAGGGAATCCTCCCTAACTCATTTTATGAGGCCAACATCATCCTGATACCAAAGCCTGGCAGAGACACAACAAAAAAAAGAGAATTTTAGACCAATATCCCTGATGAACATCGATGCAAAAATCCTCAATAAAATACTGGCAAACCGGATTCAGCAGCACATCAAAAAGCTTATCCACCATGATCAAGTGGGCTTCATCCCTGGGATGCAAGGCTGGTTCAACATTCGCAAATCAATAAACGTAATCCAGCATATAAACAGAACCAAAGACAAGAACCACATGATTATCTCAATAGATGCAGAAAAGGCTTTTGACAAAATTCAACAGCCCTTCATGCTAAAAACGCTCAATAAATTTGGTATTGATGGAACGTACCTCAAAATAATAAGAGCTATTTATGACAAACCCACAGCCAATATCATACTGAATGGGCAAAAACTGGAAAAATTCCCTTTGAAAACTGGCACAAGACAGGGATGCCCTCTCTCACCACTCCTATTCAACATAGTGTTGGAAGTTCTGGCTAGGGTAATCAGGCAAGAGAAAGAAATAAAGGATATTCAGTTAGGAAAAGAAGAAGTCAAATTGTCCCTGTTTGCAGATGACATGATTGTATATTTAGAAAACCCCACTGTCTCAGCCCAAAATCTCCTTAAGCTGATAAGCAACTTCAGCAAAGTCTCAGGATACAAAATTAATGTGCAAAAATCACAAGCATTCTTATACACCAGTAACAGACAAACAGAGAGCCAAATCATGAATGAACTTCCATTCACAATTGCTTCAAAGAGAATAAAATACCTAGGAATCCAACTTACAAGGGATGTAAAGGACCTCTTCAAAGAGAACTACAAACCACTGCTCAGTGAAATAAAAGCGGACACTAACAAATGGAAGAACATACCATGCTCATGGATAGGAAGAATCAATATCGTGAAAATGGCCATACTGCCCAAGGTTATTTATAGATTCAATGCCATCCCTATCAAGCTACCAATGAGTTTCTTCACAGAATTGGAAAAAACTGCTTTAAAGTTCATATGGAACCAAAAAAGAGCCCGCATTGCCAAGACAATCTTAAGTCAAAAGGACAAAGCTGGAGGCGTCACGCTACCTGACTTCAAACTATACTACAAGGCTACAGTAAGCAAAAGAGCATGGTACTGGTACCAAAACAGAGATATAGACCAATGGAACAGAACAGAGTCCTCAGAAACAATACCACACATCTACAGCCATCTGATCTTTGACAAACCTGAGAGAAACAAGAAATGGGGAAAGGATTCCCTATTTAATAAATGGTGCTGGGAAAATTGGCTAGCCATAAGTAGAAAGCTGATCCTTTCTGGATCCTTTCCTTACTCCTTATACGAAACTGGATCCTTTCCTTACTCCTTATACAAAAATTAATTCAAGATGGATTAGAGACTTAAATGTTAGACCTAATACCATAAAAACCCTAGAAGAAAACCTAGGTAGTGCCATTCAGGACATAGACATGGGCAAAGACTTCATGTCTAAAACACCAAAAGCAATGGCAGCAAAAGCAAAAATTGACAAATGGGATCTAATTAAACTAAAGAGCTTCTCCACAGCAAAAGAAACTACCATCAGAGTGAACAGGCAACCTACAGAATGGGAGAAAATTTTTGCAATCTACTCATCTGACAAAGGGCTAATATCCAGAATCTACAAAGAACTCAAACAAATATACAAGAAAAAAACAAACAACCCCATCAAAAAGTGGGCAAAGGATATGAACAGACATTTCTCAAAAGAAGACATTCATACAGCCAACAGACACATGAAAAAATGCTCATCATCCCTTGCCATCAGAGAAAAGCAATTCAAAACCACAATGAGATACCATCTCACACCAGTGAGAATGACAATCATTAAAAAGTCAGGAAACAACAGGTGTTGGAGAGCATGTGGAGAAATAGGAACACTTTTACACTGTTGGTGGGATTGTAAACTAGTTCAACCATTACGGAAAACAGTATGGCAATTTCTCAAGGATCTAGAACTAGATGTACCATATGACCCAGCCATCCCACTACTGGATATATACCCAAAGGATTATAAATCATGCTGCTATAAAGACACATGCACACATATGTTTATTGCGGCACTATTCACAATAGCAAAGACTTGGAATCAACCCAAATGTCCATCTGTGACAGACTGGATTAAGAAAATGTGGCACATATACACCATGGAATACTATGCAGCCATAAAAAAGGATGAGTTTGCAGGGACATGGATGCAGCTGGAAACCATCATTCTTAGCAAACTATCACAAGAACAGAAAACCAAACACCGCATGTTCTCACTCATAGGTGGGAACTGAACAATGAGATCACTTGGACTCGGGAAGGGGAACATCACACATCGGGGCCTATCATGGGGAGGGGGGAGGGGGGAGGGATTGCACTGGGAGTTGTACCTGATATAAATGATGAATTGATGGATGCTGACGAGTTGATGGGAGCAGCACACCAACATGGCACAAGTATACATATGTAACAAACCTGCACGTTATGCACATGCACCCTAGAACTTAAAGTATAATAAAAAATAAAACAATAAAAATAAATTTTTGCTAATATCTATAATAAATATACATCATTTTATAAACAGGAAAATAAGTTATTTCATTTATTTTTTGAGACGGAGTCTCACTCTGTCGCCAGGCTGGAGTGCAGTGGTGCAATCTCAGCTCACTGCAACCTCCGCCACCCGGGTTCAAGTGATTCTCCTGCCTCAGCCTCCCAAGTAGCTGGGACTACAGGCGCCTGCCACCATGCCCGGCTAATTTTTGTATTTTTGTATTTTTAGTAGAGACACGGTTTCGCCATGTGGCCCGGGATGGTCTCAATCTCTTGACCTCATGATTCACCCACTTTGGCCTCCCAAAGTGCTGGGATTACAGGTGTGAGCCACAGTGCCCGGCCAAAGTTATTGTATTTTTAAATAGCTTATCAACAGTCATTACTGGCTATCATTAACCTAAATGTTAATACTTAGGTATATATCACTCTAGAATTTTTCTTTACATGCTAATATCTATATATTTATTTCATTCATTTACTCAAAGAATGTTTATTGTTTGTCTACTATGTTCCAGGATTTGTTCTACTCCCTACATATAGCAGTAAAAAAAATGGGGTGGGACAGAAATCTCTATCTTCCTGGAGCATAGCTGGAAGAGAAAAGCACAAAGAAGTAAAATATGTAGAGAATTTTTTATATTGATGGGTAGCATAGAGAAAATAAAAAGAGAGAAAAAAAAACCCAGAATCTATGAAACAAGGAGAAAATAAATAACAAAATGGCATTAGTAGTTCCTCGCCTATCAATAATTACTTTGAATGTAAGTGGATTCAATTCTCCCATCAAAAGACATAGAGTGGCTGAATGGATTAAATTAAAAAAGGATCCAACTATAGGCTGCCTAGAAGAGACTCATTTCATCTTTAAGGCACACTCACAGACTGAAAATGAAGGTATGAAAGAAGCTATTCCAAACAACCAAAATAGAGCAGGGGGAGCTATACTTAGACACAGGGGATTCTTTTAAATGGACAGAATAGAATTGGCAGCAGAAAAAGAACAAATGAATATTTGAGTTTGATGGAGCTAGGGAAAGTATACTAAACATTGTAACTCTAAATAAAATAAAATTTAATCTGTTGGCTACTAATAAGCCCTGTATATATGAATCAGCAATTCAAATTAATGTTTGCATCCAAATATGGTGAAACAATAGTGATTGCTTAACGAATTAAATTTTCTTCCAAATTATGTAGTTATTTATTTATTTTCATTCCTGTATTTATTCAGAACATTTATTAAGTACCCAGAAGGTGCCTAAAACTATGCTAAGCTCCAGGGATATAGTAGTGAAAAGTAAGACCCAATCTTGGCTGTCCTTGGAAATGAGAGGCTACTAGTAAGAACAGATGAAAGCAAGCAGATGAAAAGGTAACTCTTGACTAGGATATCAAGGTAGTTCAGCTTTATTTCCGACTCTATATTTTATTCACCTCTTGCCTTTGGCCATGTCATTCCCTTTATCTGGAGCAAATCTCCATAATCTATAAAACGAATGAGATGGGCTAATATCACAATCTTTAATTTTCATGTGGCTCTAAAAATTTTTCTTATGCTTTCATTTGACAGTTTCTAAGGTCTCTTCTTATTATTATCCACATTCATATTTCTCACAGAAAGATAACATGGCTTACTAAAAATACTTTTACACAACACTGAAAATAGATGCTGACCTTTTTTCCCACTAAAATCTGTACATTTTACTTAAATCAGTGTCATCATCATCTTTTCATCAATATTATTAAATTTTCCAGACACTGAAATTTGTATAACATAATGGGAACATACAATAGAATATACACAATTGGTAAAATTATTCAAAATAATCAGATGTAATAATGTAAAACGTTGGAAAGATGCTAAATAATCATTTGTTAAATTGTTAACTAAAATTGTTAATTTAAACATTCACAGAATTGTTAGTGTCCTACATCACTATGTGATGTAGATGCAGGATTTAAGTGTTTATCAGCCCAAAATATGCTGCTTCAGCATATCGACTATTTTGATTTAAAGGCACTTGAAAAACAGCAGGTGCAGGAAGATCACTCTGACCTTTATGCTGTTTCTTTCTTTTTTCTTTTTTTCCGAGACTGAGTCTTGCTCTGTCGTCCAGGCTGGAGTGCATTGGCATGATCTTGGCTCACTGCAAGCTCTGCCTCCCAGGTTCAAGCGATTCTCCTGCCTCAGCCTCCTGAGTAGCTGGGATTACAGGCACCCACCACCACGCCCAGCTAATTTTTGTATTTTTAGTAGAGACAGGATTTCACCATGTTGGTCAGGCTGGTTTTGAACTCCTCACCTCGGGTGATCCACCCATTTTGGCCTCCCAAAATGCTGGAATTACAGGCGTGAGCTATCGTGCCTGGCCTGTGCTGTTTCTTAAAAGCAGGAGATAAAATTTCCATGTTAAAGGTACCCTCTCTATACTAGAAGAAAAATAACATTGTTTTCAAGGATGACAAGTTGAGGCTGAGAGATTTTTGCACAGGCCTTATGAAAATAATTCTTCTATAGCCTCCCCACGTATTTTTGTTACTTTTCCATAACATACTACTCTTTGTTCACTTCAGTATATATTCATGCAACATTGACTGCATCTTTGGGCCTTCCTTTCCTTATGAAATCTCCTGTTTGCATGTAAACTTAGATACATTTGTATGCTATTCTCCTGCTGATCTGTCTTGTCCATTTATTTCTCAGGCCAGATGAAAACCCCTATGAGGATGTCTCAGTACATTTTTGTGCTGCTATAACAAAATACAACAGACTGGATAATGTGTAAAGAATAGAAATTTATTTCTCACATTTCTGGAAGTTTTAAGTTCAAGATCAGGGTGCTGGCATTTGGTGTCTGGTTGGGGACTTCTTGCTATGTCCTCACATGATATAAAAAGCAGACAGGTAAAAAGGCAATGAGCTTCCCCCATCAATCCCCTTTATAAGGGCATCTAATTCTATTCATAAGGGTGAAATTCTTATCACCAAATCACCTCTTACAAGTCCCATGTCTTAATACCATCACACTAGCAACACCTACATTTTAGGGACACATTTAAACTATAGTGAAGAATAGAAGTACCATTTGCTTCTCCCACAAACATCTGCCATTAATCTAGCTATATTTATTTGTCTGCTGGAATTTAATTTTTCCAGGTGAATCTTATCAAAATATGATCTTAAAAGAAAAAAATTATATAATGCCATGAATATTAATTTTGGTCCCCTTAGATAAGTGATATATAATTTTATGAATTATTGATTATCATGGTAATATGAGTCTGTATAAAGAATAGGATTAGTAGACATACTTTGTACTTGGAATATTAGCAATATTTAATTTTTAATAGAAGGCAAAATTTTCTATTAATACTATGCAGCCATAAAAAAGAATGTGATTATATCCTTTGCAGGGACATGGATGAAGCTATAAGCCATTATCCTTAGCAAATTAATGCAGGCACAGAAAACAAAATATTGCATGTTCTCACTTATAAGTGGGAGCTAAATAGTGAGAACACCATGGACACATAGAGGGAAATAACATACACTGGGGCCTACCCGAGAGTGGAAGGTGGAGGGTGGGAGGAGGGAGAGGATCAGGAAAAATAACTAATGGGTACTAGGCTTAAAACTTGGGTTATCAAATCTGTGCAACAAACCTCCACGATTCAAGTTTACCTATGTAACAAACCTGCACATGCATCCCTGAACTTAAAAGTTAAAAAATTAATGAATTTGTCTATTATAAGCCCTTTGCTAAAAATTTTAAAATGTAGAATACATTACATAATTCATATCAAAAGTCTGAATTGTATTACTTGATACTGAAAAGTTCCATACACATGGCTAGCCATATGCAGAAACATTAAACTGGACCCCTACCTTTAACCATATACAAATATTAACTCAAGATGGATTAAACACTTGGATTCCTAAGTTTTCTTATAGGATTCTTACAGCTGGACACTGGCCTTGGGAAAGAATTTGCCTAAGTCCTTAAAAGCAATTGCAACAAAAATAACAATTGACAAGTTGGACCTAATCAAACTAAAGAGCTTCTGCACAACAAAAGAAACTATCAACAGAGTAAACGGACCACCAACAGAATGGGAGAAAACATTCAGAAATTATGCATCTGACAAAGGTCTAATATCCGGAATCTATAAGGAACTTAAACAACTGAAAAAGCAAAAAACAAATAACTCCATTTTTAATGAAACACATGAACAGACATTTCTCAAAAGACTCTCAAACAATGAATAAATATATGAAACAATGCTCAATGTCACTAATCATCAGATAAATGCAAATCAAAACTACAATGAGACACCATCTCAAACCAGTCAGAATGGCTATTACTAAAAAGCCAAGAAACAACATATGCTGGATTCAGAGACAAGGGAATGTTTATACACTGTTGGTGGGAATGTAAACTAGTTCAGCCACTGTGGAAAACAGTTTGGAGATTTCTCAAAGAATGTAAAACAGAACTTCCATTTGACCCAGTAATCCCACTACTAGGTATATACCCCAAAGAAAATAATTTGTTCTACCAAAAAGAAACGTGCACTTGAATGTTCATCACAGCACTATACACAATAGCAAAGACATGGAATCAGCCTAGGTGCCCATCAGTGGTGGATTAAAGAAAAAATGATACATGAACACCATGAAATACTGCACAGTCATTAAAAAACAACAACATTCTGCCATTTGCAGCAACATGGATGCAGCTGGAGGTTATTATCCTAAGCGAATTAACGCAGGAACAGAAAACAAATACTGCATATTCTCACTTATAAGTGGGAGCTAAACATTGGTACTCACGGACATAATGATGGCAATGGTAGATACTAGGCACTGCTAGAGGGCGGGAAGTGGGAGCAAGGGTTGAAAAGCTAACTATTGTGTTTTATGCTCAGTATTTGGGTGACACGATCAATAGTGCCCCAAACCTTAGCATCAAAAAGTATACTCACGTAATAAACCTGCACATGTACCCCCAAACCGAAAATAAAAGTGAAACAAATAGCATGTAAAATATATTCCTAAGTAAAAAGGTAGGAAGAAATATAAAATCCTTTAAGCAGAGATGATGATATATTGAAAGTTTTTGACTATTTTTGTTTTACTTTACATTTTCCCTAGTTTTTACTAATAGATTTGCTTTGGTAGCTCTCCTTTGAAGATGAACATGTATTCTGTCTTTCAATATGAGAAACAGTAAAATGAGTCAGCGATATACGGTAGAATAATGTGAAAAGCCAAAGCCAAAAGTCATCAGAGAAATTCTATACTCACTTTGTTGGACTTATACATAGTAGCCAGGAGTCAATGTGTGTGTGTGTGTGTGCGTGCGTGCGTGCGTGCGCGCGCTTTCCACAAGGTAACATTAAATATTGAAGAACTTTGAATCTAATTTTGAGATACAATTCTAACTCCAGGCCGAGGGTGGTGGCTCACGCCTATAATCCCAGCACTTTCGGAGCCTAAGGTGGGTGAATCACAAGGTCAAGAGATCAAGACCATCCTGGCCAACATGGTGAAAACCCATCTCTACTAAAAGTACAAAAATTAGCTGGGTGTGGTGGCATGTGCCTGTATTCCCAGCATTCGAGAGGCTGAGGTGAGAGAATCCCTTGAACCCGAGAGACAGAGGTTGTAGTGAGCCAAGATCGTGCCACTGTACTCCAGCCTGGAGACTGAGCGAGACTCCATCCGGAAAAAAAAAAAAAAGAATTCTCACTCCAAGCCAATTCTCCAAATAGGAGAGAAATAAGGAAAGCAACAGTGATTTTCAAAAAGAAATAGATAGGCATGTTGTGGTATTGAATAACCTCAGGACCCCTAGACTACGTGCAACTTCTCCCATCATAGGCAGATGTATTTTATTCATCTTTGATGCCCCATCACACAACACAATGCTGGCACATGGTATAATATCTGCTAATATTTATCACACTGAAATTAATAAAACGGACTTTATAAATTAGGGTATCCTGGTTTTACTACAATTTCTACAATCAAACTAGCTATTTGCATTGATGACCTCGATCAAAGTTTTCAACTCAAAAATTATATTGGTCTAGTTATTTGGCAGGAAGAACATACTAAATATTAAAAAATCTTAAATAGTAAATGTATCTTCCTTATTTTTGGTAATTCAAATTTTAAAAACCACACACATGCACTTACATATAGATACCATACTCACTACATTCTAAATGATTACTTATATTTCAACCCCTGCATTTATGAACAGTTTTGAACTGGTATAGAAAAACTCCAGAATGAAGGGTTGTCTTTCATTTCTTCATTTTCCAAGGCATTAAAAATTTATTTTCAAATTATGAGAGAAGCGACTGCTATATTTTATAAACTGAAAACCTGGTGGAAGCATAGGCTGTAAATTATTTTGTATATATTTTATGTAGTGTTGGGAATATATAATACATCTATTCTATTTCAGGTTGAGGAAAGCATTATCTTGGGTTTATTTCAAACTTCATAAAATTTGCTTGCTAGATGTCTGCATTGAAATCATGATGATAATGATGTTGATAGCAAATGCTCACCTAGCCTGATCAGACCCTGTTCAAAATGCTTTACACATCTTAATTCACTTAGTTCTAATAGCAATCCTATGAGGCTATTGGTATCCCCATTTTACAGATGAGTATACTAAATTTAAGAAACTTGCCTTGATCAAATAGCTTGTAAGTAGCAGCTGAAATTTGATCTGATGCATTCAAGTCCATGTTTTTAACTACTATATGAATGATGTCAGCGTTAATAAGACATGTGTGTATATATATACTATATATACATATTCCATGAAAAATACTAAAATATATTAATCAGTGACCAATACAAAACAAAACAAAAAACAGTTGACTTCATCTTAAAGATTACCTTCCAATTCAGTTATTACAGAATAGGTACTTGGAATTCAATAAGGGTTTTGGGGGTAGCATGAGATCAAATCATTTCCTGGTGTCTAGACATAAAATAATGTAGTTCCTTAAAAATTCTAAGAGGAGAATAGTTAATTTTAGATAAAATGACCCTGCCGACTTAATTTTGAAGCAATGAGCAATGAGAATTAAGGATAAATATTTCTCTTTGCACATACTCATTTTGAATGATCGGTTGACAGAGTGCCAATTTCAGTTCACTTGATAATTATTAACAATTTTACTGACTGAATTTTGTACAATTCTATTTTAAAATGAAATTCTACTCTTATAGAATATTTTAAACATTGTCATCATCTAAAGGACTTATCAAATGTGTTAAATAAGTGCAGGTCTAAGTCAAAGCCTCTTGGAACCAAAGAGATAAAAGAAGTCAATATTTATAAAGCAAGCTAAGCATTTCTGCTTTCCAGTATACATTTACTAAAAGCAAAATTCAAAGTGTAGAAAACTTATGTGGCTTTCTTCCATATACAAACATAACATTAATTATGTAAACTAAGAGAAAAAGTCACCAAACAGTTCACTGCTAGTAAGTTGAGCTTGAAATAGTAATAGATGTTAACAGAGAGCAAAAATTAACACTTGGAAGGATTTAAAATTTTGAGAAGAAAAAGAAAAATTTTACCTATGTTCTCTGATATTGTGCAAGTGAAGATAACACGTTGGCATTTCTGGAGAGTCCTTGATTGAAAAGGGTTCATTCTTGAGGTAGACCCCCAAATGGTTTTGTAATAGCTTAAAGGGGTCTAGAATATGCCACTGTGGCATAAAAATTATTTTAAGCTGAAAGCATTTGAATCCCTGAAATACCTTATCTGCTTAAAAGCAGTCTCCCAAAAGAATTTAAAAAAACCCTCAATTGTCATAAATGCTCTTCCTAGGAGTAACTCTAATCATCTTAGAGAAGTCATCACCATACCCAAACAGACATTGTGACAAAAGTATTATCTCCCCCATTTATGCTCCTGAGGGCTCATTTATCTTTCCCCAAAGTCATTAGTTTTCCAATAAGTGCCCCTTTCCCTCAATCTCACCTCTCCTCCCTTTCACCAATTAAGATGGTATCTAAGCCTCAAATTCTAACCACCACTTGAAGTCACATGCTTTTGTGAAGTCCCCATATGTATGTATATGATTAAAATCTGTTTTTTTTTTCTTTTTTTTTTTTTTCTCTTACTAATCTGGGAATGTGAGTTTAATTGACAGGCCCCCAATATCAGAACATAGAAGGACGGGAGAAAAAGTTTTTTTCCTAGACAGTTTCTTTTTGTCTTTGGGTCAAATGGGCCAGACTCAGAGATGAGTTCACTAAGAAAAAAAAGAAGTCCTGATTTCTCCCTTGCTCTGCATTTTACTGTAGCGATCCAGCTCTCCTATTAGAACTTTTATAGATCTGTTCTTATTTCATTTTAGAGGTGTGGGTCTCGATGGGGTCATTTTTTATTTGTTCTGTTTTTGTTTGCATTTTTTTTTTTTTTTTGTCTTATCTCTTGTACTTCCAAATCTAATAGCTGGAAATAAAAAAGAAGTCCAGAAACTGTGTCATGTTTAGTGCACATAAATGGGTTTCTTAGAGTCTTTGCCAATTTGGGTATCTCCCAACTTGGAAAATCTCCCAGATGGGTGCACTTTAAAAAGTTATGTCATTCTTCAAGTTGTTGTTGACAAATGTTTCTGTGGATGCTAATAGATATAAATACTATTTCTTTTTTAGACTAAGGATAGAAGTGGAGCATTTACAATAGCACATTAGAGATTTTTATCAGCCGGGAGTAAAAAAGGGCCTGGGAGAGAGACAGAAACGTTACAATTGTATTACAGAGATTAATTCATGTGTGGGCTGTACTATGGTATGGGTTTCTGAAGAATTCTAGCCAGAGCGTGGAAGTGGGGCCATGTCTGTGTACATGTGGGAGAGGTTAATTCATATATCTAAATTTTTAAAATAAAAAAAGTACTCCTAATTTGAATTGTGGTAATTGTTCCTATTATGAAGGCTACAAGTTAGAATTTATCCCAACAAAAATGGAGTCTTTGGGTTTGCTAATCTGATTCTTTCCAACTGTACTCAGAATATTCAAAATCTTCACTGGGTGGCAGATGGGAAAGAATGATAAATGAGGACAGGTTCTCGTCACCTGAACAAAGCACAGAATTTTCTACAGACACACACAGTGGAGAGAAAATAGTCCCAGCTCATCACATTATCCTGAATCTGAGTGGAGAAATAATCCCGTTTCCTACAATTGGGTCTTTTCCAATTTCTCTTGCTTCATTCAAACAAACAGTGGGAAAAGAGAAAGAAAAATAGAAAAACTAAGTCACTCAAAGCAGAGATTCAAATAACACAATTTCTAAAACATGACAATTCCTTTGGAAGTTCAAGGTTAGGAGAATATAACATTGATTCAAAATAAAATATGTATTAATATTTAATGTGATTTTCTCCTGTCCCTGTGCCAGTCAGACATTTGGTCCCTAGCATGACATTAATGAGCCTGCGAGTTCCTTGAGACAGACACCATGTCTGCTTTATTTCTTCATACCCCATGGGAACTATCCAGTAACTAGTATTTAGAAGGTACTCAATATATATTTGAAGAGATAAATCATAAATAATTAGCCCTGTATTTGTCTCAAACATGGCTTTGCTTCCATTCAAAATTAGTCACTTGCCACGGGTCTGGAAGTCTCTAGATTGTCAACGAATGAATATAAAAAATACTAATCATTATTTTATTAACAAGATTAATGACTAAACAGGATAGTTGCTAAGGCCATTTCTAGTAATAACATTTTCTTGCCTTTGGAGGCATCTTCTCATATTCCTTTTTTTTTTTTTGTGATTAGAGAGAAAAAAAATGCACTATAATAGTTTTGGTCATGTTTTTCTATTTTCATGGTATTTGTTTATTTGTTTGTGTTTTGTTTTCTTTGACGTGGAAGGGAGTCTGTGTAGAAGTGTTGGCAATTGCAAATAAAAACTATTGCGTTGCTTCAGGTTAAATCACTTACCCTGCTGTGAAGCAATTAGAATCCATTTTGCTATTGAGCACAGCTAGGTGCTTAATAAAAGGTAAAGACACACACACACACACACATACATGACAGCCACTCAGTTCTGTAAACAGCAGGAGCCCTTAGCCAGCTGTGGAAAATGGTCAGTACCCTGACTCTGGACAAGTAGGCCCACCTCCCCAAACCCCACTCCCCACGTTGGAAAGACTACAGAGTCTTGGAATTTACAACCTATAAAAGTGGAATAAGCAATAGCATGCATTTTTTAAAAATGCTATTTTATTAAATTTTATTTTACATGATAGAGAATGTTGCTACAGTTTTTACATACATGATAAATCTCTCACTTTTCTTATTTATTGGCAACTGATGAAAGTCAAAAACAATTTATCACCTGCTGAGGCCACTCGTATATAAAACTAAGCCTGCTGTTATCCACTGTGCTTTAAATCAAAACTACATATCTAACACACTCTCCCTTGTACATCCACACTCTGAGAATGAAAAGGCAAACATAATAAATGTATTCCCAGAAACAGAGGCAGTCCCTCAGTCAACCGAAGCACAGTGTTCTCTCCCACATTTACTTGTATTATCCTTAAAGTATAATGGAGAAGCAATCGAGACTTCTGATGGTGTCATCCAAATCTAGAGATTGTTTCATTTACCATTTAATTAGTTACCAACCTTTGCTTAAGAGTACGCAAAACACATAAACATGAATCATTGTCTAAAGCACAACATAGTTTTTTTTTTTTTTCTGTTAAAAGAATGTAATATTTGTGCAAGAATAGGAAAGGACTGCAAAAGTTATTTTTGCTTTATTTATTTATTGAGATGAAGTTTCTCTCTTGTTGCCCAGGCTGCAATGTAATGGCATAATCTCGTCTCCCTGCAACTTCCACCTCCTGGGTTCAAGCGATTATCCTGCCTCAGCTTCCTGAGTAGCTGGTATTACAGGTGTGGGCCACCACTCCCGGCTAATTTTTGCCTTTTTAATAGAGACGGGGTTTCACCACATTGACCAGGCTGGTCTTGAACTTCTGATCTCAGGTGATCCGCCTGCCTTGGCCTCCCGAAGTGCTGGGATTACAGGCATGAGCCACCACGCCCAGCCTATTTTTGCTTTTACAATCTCAATCTGTTAAATATGAAGATTCCATAAATGTAAATTCACATATATGTAATTTTTACAAATGATGAATGTACTAAATAAAAAATATGTTAATAGGCCTGTATATTGTAGGAAACTTCTATTTTAATTCTACCCACCTGGAATACAAATTTCTAAAGCTGAGCTTTGTCATAATCCTAAAATCATGCTGGAATTACTGCTTATGTCAGAAGTGTTCTATAGTATTTTAATTTTATAAAGGGAAAGCAATTCGCATTTCCTATGCATACTTTGACTATGACAATGGTTGGTGGAGTGTTATTTTAAGTCCCTGTGGCTATTGCCCATTAGTTCCAGTGGAGAAAGATAATGACTCCCTAGCACAGCAATTTATCATACTACTGCTAGATCTGAATTCCACATCCAGCCACTACATATGAAACCATTCCACAAAGAAGTCAAAGAAAACCAGCAGAACTTGAAAACCAATCAAATATCTTGCGTCAGTTACTGTTGAGCACTGCAAGAAGAAAATTTTATTGCTTTAATTGTTTTGTCCGAGAGAGTCCATCTCACCATGTAAATGAAGGTGTAATTCCTCTGCCTCACACATGCCAAGGGTTTTTTATTTTATTTTATTTTATTTTTTTCCCATGTGCTAGGACATGAAATAAAGCAAAAACCTGCAATAAAGGTACTTCAGGAATGGCAAAGGAAGGTCAAGTGAATTTGGCCTTACGTTATTAGCTTCATTAAACGAGTTAAAAATATTTGTCTAATATTAACAAAAAAATTAATACAAGAGGCATTCATTTATTTCTTTTTCCAACAAATACATGGGATCTGTCCTGCTACTGGGGTCTGGTACACTCAGGGGCCATAATTTAATCTACTCTTTGTAATCATAATGGTGAGTTTGGTTTCATCAGCACTCTAAATAAAGGGAAACAATCATTTCAATGAGTTGGATTGCTTACATCTCTAAGAATATGGTTGGGATGGCAACTACTCCACTAAATCCAATCTTTTTGCAAAGCCAGGAGTCAAGAGATTTATCATTGCCAATGCTGGAGATTAGAAAGTGTAATTCGTCAATGCCATTTAGTGGTCAGTGAATGAATGGATCAAACCTATCTGGAAGCTGGCTTTTAATGTTAAAAGTGGAATTCACCTAGACAGATAATCTATTTCTCAAAAGAAATTGACTTTAAAAAGTCTATTTGATTGTACCCACATCCATTTATTGTTTGTATTTGGAAATGCCCTATCTAGCTGGTTTTCCAAGCCCCTAATTCCTCTCTACTGGCTCTCTGACCTCTGAGAACATTTACTTATTGGAAACACTCTCACAGCTATTCAGAAAGCCAGATAAATATAAAATGGATAGGAGAGAAAACCTCACTTTTAGGCTGCTTCCCCTACAGTAGGCCACTCTGAAGAATTTTCAAATGAAAAGATACCTCATGGCTAAGAAATGGAACATGACTGATATGATTGAATCATGCAATCCTGACTGACCTGACATACTTATTCTGCCATATCTATAGTCAAGTGACTTAAAGAGGTCAGAGCTGGCCAAAGAAGAATAACCTGTTCAGCTTTGTTATAGTTCTACTAATACATTTTGGTTTTCTATTGAAGTTAAAATTGTCTCATCTGACACTTTTAAAGCACATAAAATAATTTATTGGAGCACATTTGGAAATACATGTATTAGGAGCATACATGGAAAATATATTTCATCATGTCCTTGGGCTGCAGCATGGATGCAGCTGGAGGCCATTATGCTAAGTGAATTAACGCAGGAACAGAACACTAACCACTGCATGTTTTCACTTATAAGTCAGAGCTAAGCATTGGATGTTCATGAACATAAAGAAGGCAACAATAGACACTGGAGACTACTAGAGGGAGGACGAAGGGGTGGGGAAGTCTTGAGAAACTATTGGGTACTACGCTCACTGCCTGGGTGACCGCATCAATCCTACCCCAAACCTCAGCATCACACAATATACCCAGGTAACAAACTTGTACATGTATCCCCGAACCTAAAATAAATGTTGAAATTATTATTATTTTGAGACAGAGTTTCGCTCTGTCGCCCAGGCTGGAGAGCAGCAGTGCGATCTCTGCTCACCACAAGCTCCACCTCCCAGGTTCACACCATTCTCCTGCCTCAGCCTCCCGAGTAGCTGCAACTACAGGTGCCTGCCACCACGTTCGGCTAATTTCTTTTGTATTTTTAGTAGAGACGGGGTTTCACGTGTTAGCCAGGATGGTCTCGATCTCCTGACCTCATGATCCGCCCACCTCAGCCTCCTGAAGTGCTGGGATTACAGGCTTGAACCACTGCTCCCGGCCTGAAATTACTTACTTTTTTTTAAAAGAAAATATATTTCAGATCGAGTTCCCTTAGCCATTCTTTGGAGACATCTTTTAAGCCACAAGATTACTAATTGTATGATTTCCAAAAACGATTATACCTTACGTCAGTTTCTCCATTATTTAAGTGAATATACTCATGTGCATTTTATAAGTATATTATCTTCCGTGCCCTCCTCCCCACACCTTTTTTCTCTGTCCCAACCTCTCTAATTTACCATCTCTTTCAATTAAGAATTTGTTTTCATAGGAAATATAACTGTTTCACAGAGTAAATTACCATCATGTACTCTCTCGCATTGTGGAAATATTTTCCTTCAGGAAATCCACCTCATGATCCAATTATTCTTTTAAAACTGAGATTATTTTTAAATATATATTCAAGCCAGTACTACCTAAAGAGTTATCCTTGGGCAGATGTCAGTCCGCAAATTGTTACCGATTTACAGTGTAATGAGATTGTCCTAGGATGTAAATCAATTACATTACTAGGCACACCTGTGTTCAACTACATTTTCACCGTAGCATGACTCTCTCAATGAAGTACCATATGGATTTACCTTTTGGTACATAGTCCATGTCTTGTTATCTGCCATTAATAAGCAGTTAAGGGCAACCACTTTGAATGACAAAAGCTATTTAGGACTAATTGGCTTTATGCCTAATCTGGTTCTAAAATCTGTGGATTTAATACATCTATCACTCTAGGAAATTGGAATATAGGCCATTCTCTGTCTTCTCCTTCTCAGTTGTCCTTTTCCTTTTCCACCACTGGGCCATTTCAATGCCATATGTACCATGTCATTCATTCATCCACTTTTTCAAACATTCGTCCTAGGTTTAAAGAGTGTTACCACACACAAAATAATTGTTCTCATAGAGTATACATGCTGCTGAAAGACAACACCAGATAACCAAGTCAAATACATGAAGTATTTTCAGAAACTCTAAATGCTAAGAGGAAAACAAAACTTCGGGGCATGGCGTATGTGTGCTGCTTTAGAATGAATATTTGAACTGCAAGTTGGATGATGAGGAGGAATCATCCAGCAGAGATACAGAATTTCTGTTTGTGGCAGAAAAAAAAAAAAAACAACTAGTACAAAGGTGCTAAGGTGTGATGAGCTCAGCATATGTGAAGAATAAGAAAGGGCTTGGCAGGACTGGATTATAGTGAGCAAGGAGGGGATTGTCTAGGTCTGTACTAGAGAACACCACCAATCACACCTTCTTGTACCCACTAATCATCAAACTGGCATCATCACTGAAGCATGCGTGTTGCTTTCTAAATTGTTTAACCCTTCCAACATTAACTGACAGAATGATTGAGATCAACAAGCTATGAGCATGTCTAGAGTAAGAATACTGGGAGTTAATAATTCAATGTGTCTGACTTGTCTGACAGTGTAAGTTACTTTAAAATCACTCCTTAGGACTCAGAAATCCTAATTAAGTGAACACACCTCTGGGGCCTGAGAAATCACTGCCTTGTGAAAATGACATACAAATGAGCAGTTAGACCAGGGCCTGCAAACTTCATTGTTTTAGAGGCCAGAAACACAGCATAAATAGGTCAAATAGTCAGAGTGACAGGGCAGGTCTGATGACAAATAACCACTAACACATGCAAAATAATAGGAGTAAGAAGATTGTAGTGAAGTGGAAAAACATGTGCCCTTTCTATAAGTGTCAGCCACCATGGAGTTCCAGCCATTAATATTGATGTATGCATGTGGGCCTAGTGTGGTCAGATCTTCTGATTTGGTCATGAAAAGCTAGAATCTGGGATTTGGAGATGAACACACATGATCAGTTCAGAAGTTGGCGGCCGGGAGTGGTGGCTCACGCCTGTAATCCCAGCGCTTTGGGAGGCCGAGGCAGGCGGATCACAAGGTCAGGAGATCAAGACCATCCTGGCTAACACGGTGAAACCCCGTCTCTACTAAAAATACAAAAAAATTAGCCGGGTGTGATGGCGGGTGCCTGTAGTTGCAGCTACTCAGGAGGCTGAGGCAGGAGAATGGTGTGAACCCGGGAGGCGGAGCTTGCAGTGAGCCAAGATCCTGCTACCGTACTCTAGCCTGGGCAACAGAGCGACACTGTCTCAAAAAAAAAAAAAAAAAAAAAAAAAAAAAGAGAAGAAGAAGAAGAAGTTGGCAAATAACAAAAAAACATATCAAACAAAACACAACTTCAGACTTTCATTAGCTCATTGACTGCTTGTTTTCAAACATTGATTTAATTTCAGCTGACGTAAGACATAAACAGACATGACCATCTTACTCTACATTAACTTTTATGAATGTCTGGGGGGGCTGTGTTAGTCTTTTTTTGCTTGATAACAGTTTAAGCTTGGTCCTAATATTTTACAAAAGTTACACATCCAGCAATGGGTTCCATTATCACGTTTATCAAAGCTCTGGGAATTTCAAGTTCTTTTTAACATGTTAGTAAATTTATATCAAATCCAGCAAGTTAGTTGGCTAAATGAGACTTAGTTCTAAGACAAAGAGATTGATGCCACAAGGATATATTTTAATGCTTAATTCTCTTATTTGTAATATCTATTATTACTTGAGTGAATAACAGTCTACTACCTATTGATAGTCATTCATCTAACAAAAACACTGCAGGTGACAACAGCAGATTGCTTCCTATGCCATTTAATTCAACAAAATCATCTCAGTTTAAACAGAAAAAAGAAAAAAAAAGAAAGATGAAAAGAAAGGCAGCAATTGAATCACTCTGATTTCCATTTTCAATCAATAACTAGCCCCTCATGTCTCTTACATTAGCCCTCTGGACTGGCCACACGCAATGGGAGGAGGGTTGCTAGGAGGCAGGGTCGCCTACCGAGGATTGGGTTTCCCTGGATTCCCTGGGTGGCAGCATGCTAGTTCTGGCTGAATTCCATGAGCTACATGGGGCAGCTGAACTCTCAGAAGTGGAATGCTTGGAAATACTACAGCACAAGACAGCCGTCAGCAGTTCATTGGGAAATATCTGTTACAGGAGTGTCAGTAATCTTAGGTACCCTATTATTATCACTCACTAGTCAAGAGACCCTGGATGCTTCTTGTCACACATTTCCTGTCTGGCCATGGTGAAATGATGACCATTGGGTTACATACAGTATGAGATGTGTGTATGTGTGTCTCTAGGCATGAGGGTCTGTTTTTCCCTTGCTAGTGGTTATTTTAATAGAAAAATTTCATGTCTGACCTACACCTGGCTGCTGTCCAAGAATTAAATATAGCAATTTGTTACAGTAATAGTCCTCCAGGGTCCTTCAGCAAGAACACAAACTATTTATTTTAAGTTATGCTTAAACGTGTATTTCATTTTAAAGTCTCATCTCTGGCACGCGAAATATTCTAAGGAGGTTTCACTCCCTTCAGTAGCAGAAACGATTTACCTCAATAGCTTTTTCCCCAGCCTGGCACCTCTTTCTTACTGGTGTTTACCATTTGAATAATAACATGTGAGTTTGGTTTGCTATTAATTTTCTGGGGAAAAAAACAAAACAAAACAATGATTGCACATAGGGAAAGAATATTTCTCCTCCTCCTCAGCAACCCCATCAAGATGTTCTACTACGTTTTTGTGTCAAGGAAAAAAAATGTCACCATACAATTTCAAAACAAATAATTTCATTTGTTCTTTAAATGCACATCAACTTTACTAAATTATTCTGAATTTCTAGCCAGATGCTTTAAATACAAAGTTTTAGGCAGTGTATGCAATTTCTGTTCTTTTCTTGCTTCAGATGCTGTCATGATTTTAGGAATCAGGTGTAATGTACACATTGAGAATATCTGAGGTGCAGCATTTTTTTTAGTACTTTCAGCTATCCTTACTTTCCTAAGGCTGCTGTAACAAATTATCACAAACTGTGTGGCTTAAAACAACAAAAATCTATTCTCTCATGGGTCTGTAGGCTAGAAGTCAGAATTCAAGGCGTTGGCAGGACCACTCTCTTGCTGAAGTCTCTAGAGGAAAATTATTCCTTGTCTCATCCAACTTCTGTTGATTCCTGGTGTTTCTTGGCTTGTGGCAGCATTAAGTGCAACCTCCATCTCTATCTTCACACAGCCTTCTCCTCCCCTCTGTGTCTCTGGGTCAAAGCTCCCTCTGCCTTTCTCGTATAAGGATACCAGCCCCTGGATTTAGGGTCCACCTTAATTCCAGGATGGGCTTCTATTGAGATTTAATTACATCTACAAAGCCCTAATCTAAATAAGGTCACATTCTCAGATTCCAGGTGGTCAAATCTTTTGGGAGCCACAAGCAAACCACTGCAGGTTGATTTAGGTTATTTTTTTCAGGGTAACAGAGCTATCATCTGTTTTTCTTGAATAATTTTTTCTTTCTCCTATTAAAATTTTTTTTTGTTTTATAGGATTTATAAATAAGCTTCAGAAAGTAAAGATGCCAGTGATTTTCTGCAGTTGCATTTAGTGGAAGAAAAGTAGTTTTATATTGAGAGAAAAATGACAGGAATATATAATTTTTAAATTATATTTTATTGTGTCCTGTACATTATTTAATTATACAATATCATATATAATATAATATTAAAGTATATATTATTCCATTATGTTATTTTATACAGTATAGGTTTTATATATTATTGTATGTACAGTTATATATTTAATTGATTGCTATACCACTATTAAATATCACATTTTTGAAGAATATTTAATGACACTGGCAAGTGTGAAAAACTTTGGAGAAATAAACTAATCCACATATTATATTTGTCTATATATTTCAGCAGTTATTACCTCTAGTTGATGGTACTTTGTAGTTTGTAGTCTTTTTTTTGTTTTCAGATTTTTCAGGTTTACATTAATAATAGAAAAAAGTGATTCTTTAAAACCTTACATATATAGACAATAATTTCCAAAACTCTTACTTTTTAGGCTGGGATTGATTTTTCCCTTTTTACTATTGTCTGTTTACACTGATTTAGAAATGACATAAAGCAACAATTAGTGTGAATTTGTGTACCTTTTTCTGTGATCCTCATCATTCACTTACTTATTCACTCACAGAATGCTTACAATGTTCCTGCCCTCTACTCCATATAGGGAAACAGATATGAATAAGTCATGGTTCTCACCCTCAAGGAACTTGCTCTAGATTATAGAAAATAGTGAAGGTAAAGCAATACTTGAAGTGCAGTGCATTAGGAGGTCAGGCAGAGGTCTGTGCAAAGTTCTAAGGGAGCACAGAAGGAGGACACAAAATACAGACTGGGGGAACCTGCGTGTTTCCAAAAGGGGGTGTCAGCAGAGTTGAATGCTGAAGTAAAGCCCAAGGAGGAAGGAAAGCGATATTCCAAACAGTGGAAGCAACAAGTTGAGAGGCCTGAAAGCCCTAAAGTTTTGAAGGTAGTCAAGGAGGTTTGGGGAGGAGTGACAGATAAGGAAGAGGATAAAACATCCACATCAATTTTGCTTGGAAGTTTCTGGAGAACCAATGAAGGCTTGAAAATGGGAGGCATGTGGACATATTGAATTTTTGAACAGGATTCCTCTGGCAAGAGGAAGATATATTGATGGGCATGCTGGCAATGGGAACATCAACTTAGAGGTAAGTAAGAGATGCAGTTCTGGAAAGAGGTAGCTGCAGTGTTATCTGAAGTAGTACGTGGACTGGAGGTGCATTTAGAAACAGGCATTGGTTCTGCATTGGTTAAAAAGTATGTGGAATATGAAAGAGTAGCATATGAATCCTTATCTCTGGCTTGGGCAATATTTCTCATGATGGTGCCTTTCCCTGAGATGGGGAACAGAGTTGAGCAGTTTTGGTGAACAGGATGAAGAATAACAGATGTGGAATGCTCAATTGAATTGGACATTCGTATGTCATATTTAAGACCATGTTTTAAGTGCCTAAAAGGTAGTTGAATGTTTTGTATCCAAAGTTCAGAAGAACGTTATGATCTGGAGGTTAGCATTATGGAGATACTAGAATATAGATGAAACAATATACACAAATAAGGAGAATGTATAGCACAAGAATTTTTGTGGAAGGATTGTTGTACTTGCTTGGTTCTACATTGAGGAAGGGAGATGACTCTACTTTTTTTTTTTTATTGCTCTGCAAATAGTTCTTATACTAAGCCCTGCTGTAAAATGGATGTTAAAGGAGGAAACTCAGGTTTATCACATAATTAAAATGTGTGTCCATGGGCAGGGATCAGGGGAGAAGAACATATGAATGAGACCAAAAAAGAGTGGCCAGGAGGAAGGAGGGAAAATAATTAGAAAAGAGAGACAGGCAAAGAGCTTTAAGGAAAAAAATAGTTGCAGTCAAATGCACTGAAGAGGTTTTTTTAAAAAAGAACCAAAATTAAGTTTGGAGTAGGAAAATCAAAGCTCACTGATATATACAAACATTTTCTGATGTTTAAAGACACATATTGGAGTGTTTAGGGGTGATGTGTCATTATAACATGGGATTTGGCCGGGCACGGTGGCTCAAGCCTGTAATCCCAGCACTTTGGGAGGCTGAGACGGGCGGATCATGAGGTCAGGAGATGGAGACCATCTCTGGCTAATACGGTGAAACCCCGTCTCTACTAAAAAAAAAAATACAAAAACTAGCCGGGCGTGGTGGCGGGCGCCTGTAGTCCCAGCTACTCAGGAGGCTGAGGCAGGAGAATGGCGTAAACCCGGGAGGCGGAGCTTGCAGTGAGCTGAGATCCGGCCACTGCACTCCAGCCTGGGTGACAGAGCAAGACTCTGTCTCAAAAAAAAAAAAAAAAAAAACATGGGATTTACTTGAGATTATGTTAGAACAAAAAGTGTTGAAGTGAATACGGAAAAATTTCCACAGCAGTTACATTCAGATGCTATGTTATGAGTTGATTATGTATTCTCTCTAATTTTATTCATGTTTGAACATTTTCATAATGAAAAAATAAAAGTAAAAATTGAGAAGTTAATTTTTTTACACTTTGCCAGAAGAGGTTCCCCGTGGAGCATTAGCAACAGTGGAATCTACGTCTCAAAGCAAAGTTTTCCAGTTCTATTTCTATGACTTATTTTAAATTGCCATCTCGCTCTCCCGACCTCCCCATCTCTTTCCAGCACCCATTTGGAAACTAATTACTACTACTACTTGTACATTGCAATTCATATGCAAAAATCAATTTGGGAAAAAAAGCTTCCTAACTTCCCCTGATGGGCACAAAAAGGGTCCGACCATAACAGACTATATTTTGCTTAAATGTTTGAAAAGATTAGAAACTTTTGTGAAAGCAAACGTTCCCTCCTTAATTGAAATTTGACCAATAAATAAAGACATGAACCCCAGAGGTACAAGTTTATGTGATGGGATAGGCATTAACTCTTTATGTATCAAATAACATTTTCTGTCAAGCCTGGAAGGGGTATAATTTTCAAGAGAAACCAGGTTCATTTTAGGAAATACTTCAAGAAACATGGTGTTTTGAAGTATTTTTCCTCCTCCATGTTGATCAGCATTTTTTTTTTAATACAGGCTGAAACCTCAAAACAGCCTGCGAGTGTTTCAGCTTGGCATAAGCATATGTAAATGATTCTCTGCTTTCAAGCATAAAGATATACATAGACATACCGAGAGACAAGATTTTTCCTTTTGCAAATAGCAATGCTTTATGGCAGATTGCCAGAACTCACAGAGGCATGTTATCACACTGTCAAGAGGCATTGTACCACTGAGGAAAGATACCGGTTTTAGGTATTGTATAGAGTAATTGTGGTGTAGGTATTTCAATTGATAAAAAAGGGGAAATTTTGGCAGTACATCAATAAGCAGTATAATTAAGGTAATAGGTAGTGTGCCATCTAATCAAGTTACTTACTGTAATACCAATGTGGGTTAACTTGCTTTAACATCCTCTGAATACTAATTACTATTACTTCCAGAATTTTATAACATGCAATGTATTGAACAGAATTTAACATAGCTGAATAATTATTATACAATAAATAAAATGGTTATTACTCAAGAAACATACCGTAGCTTGTTTTAATAGATGACTTCGAAGGTACTCCAGTTACAACCCTCCACGACATTAGAGAATGTAGCCTGTGTCTCATTTTAAAAGATGCCTTAATGTAAACATCATATCCTCTATCTCTAATATAGTTTGTGTAAGGCTGTTCTTTTATCAGAAATTGAAATTTAACTTAAAAATCAAGGTTTCACATTTAAAAAGGCATTTAAAAAATCTCCATTGAGTCAGCTGTCATTTCTATTTGTGTAAGGCAGTTGGTGACTGATGTATTTCCTTGCAATGATTATTTTTCCAATTTCAATTATAGTTGGTCGATTCCCACTTTTAATATAGGCTCCTGATCACAGCCTTCTATCCTAAAAAAATGGGACTTAGATAATTAGTGCTTAAAATCCAAGTTTCTTGCCTTATTCTTTTCATTTATCCCTCTTTCTTGTACTTTCAACAACTTACACAATTCAGCCAGGTTCTTTGCCACTTTATAACAAGGATGGCCTTTTCTCCAATTTCCCATAATATGTCCCTAATTTTCATCTGAAAATTTATCAGAATGACCTTTACCATTCATATATCTACCAACATTCTTCTCATGATTATTTACATATTCTCTAAGAAGATGGGGGGTTTTTCTCTAGCTCTCTACTTTTGTTTCTGAGCTCTCCCAGAATCACTTTCTAAAATCCTTTTATAGTGACTATTAATAAAAAGTCAAACAATAACAGATGCTGGAGAAGTTGTGGAGAAAAGAGAATGCTTAAACACTGCTGGTGGGAATGTAAATTAGTTCAGCCACTGTGGAAAGTAGTTTGGTGATTTCTCAGAGAACTTAGAACTATCATTTGACACAGAATCCTGTTATTGGGTATCTACCCAAAGGAATATACATGATTCTACAATAAAGAGACATGCATGCCTATGTTCATTGTAGCATTATTCACAATAGCAAACACATGGAATCAACCTCAATTCCCATCAGCAGTAGACTGGATAAAGAAAATGTGGTACATAGACACCATGGAATATTATGTAGCCAAAAAAAGAAAAAGATCATGTCCTTTGCAGCAACATAGATGGATTGTAGGCGATCATCCTAAGCAAACTAATGTGGGAACAGAAAATCAAACACCACTATGTTCTCACTTTTAAGTGGGAGTTAAACATTGAGCACATATGGACACAAAGAAGGGAACGATATGTATTGGGGCCTTCTTTAGGATTGGGGGTGGGAGGAGAGTGAGGATCCAAGAACTACCTATTCAGTATTATGCTTATTACCTGGGTGATGAAATAATATGTACACCAAACTCCTGTGACACACAATTTATCTATAGAACCAACCTGCACACGTACCCTAAAACTAAAATAAGAGTTTAAAAAAATCCCTTCATGACAATATCAGCATTTTCTAGCATACTCTTTGAAACACTTCCAGCCTCTCCTCATTACAAAGTTGTAAAGCTGTTTCCACATTTTAAAGTAGTTATTCCTTTAGTACATGACTGCCTGGTATCAATTTCTGCTTTAGTCTGTTCAGGCTACCATAACAGAAAATACCACGGACTAGGAGTTTTAAACAGAAATTAACTTTCTCACAGTTGCAGAGGCTGAGAAGTCCAAGACCAAGGGAGCAAGCCAATTTGGTTCCTATTAAAGGCTCTCTCCTCAGGTTGCAGATGCCAACTTCTCTCTCTGTGGCATCTCATGACCCTTCCTCAGTGTGCATGCAGAACAAGGGAGAGAGAGAGATCTCTTGTTTCTCTTCTTATAAAGATAATAATCCTTTTACGAGGGCTTTACTTTCATGATCAAATTAACTCCAAAGAGCCCATTTCCAAATACCACCACAAAGAGGGTTGAGGTTTCAACATATACATTTTTTGGGAGGGGACACAATTTATTCCATTGTACTTCCCATTCAAAAGTTACAGATAGACAGAATGAATTGATAGATAGTATCTACATGCTATCTACAAGAGATTCACTTTAAATGTAAACACATGCATAGATTGAAAGTGAAAGGATGGAAAATGATATTCCATGCAAATAGCAACCAAATGAAAGCAGGGGTGGCTATATTAATATCAGGCAAAAATAGCCTTAGGTCAAAATTCTTAAAGACACAAAGGATATTATATAAGGGTCAATTTGCCAAGAGGATATAAGAATTATAAAATATATACACTCAACATGTAACCTCCTAAATATATGAAACACACATTGACAGAATTGAGGGAAGAAGAGAAAGTTCTACAATAATAGAGTTTCAATATCCCACTTTCAATGATAGATAGTATAGTCAGCTAGAAGATTAATGAGGGAATAAGATGAAACACTATAGGTTAATTGGACCAAAACACGTATAAAAAACAGTCTAACCACAGAAGATTATAGGAATACCTGAGAGATACTGGGTTTGGCTCCAGACCTCCCCAATAAAGTGAGTCACACAATTTTTTCTTGTTTTTTTGTTGCAAATAAATGTTGTTTATGCCATACTATTGTTAAGTATGCAATAGCATTTTGTCTAAAAATGTAAATACTTAATTAAAAATACTTTATTGCTAAAAAATATTAATGATCATAAGTGCCTTCAGTGAGTCATAATCTTTTTCCTGGTAGAGGGTTTTGCCTTGATGTCAATGGCTGCTGACTGATCAGGGTGTCGGTTGTTGAAGGTTGACATGTTTGTGGCAATTTCTGAAAATAAGGGCTTTCCCCATTGATGGACTTTCTTTCACAAAATATTTATCTGTAGCATGCCGTACTATTTGATAGCATTTTACCCACAGTAGAACTTCTTTCAAAATTAGAGTGAATCCTCTCACAGTGCCACTGCTTTATCAACTAAGTTTATATAGTATTCAAATACTTTGTTGCCAATGTTCACGATATCTTCACCAGGAGCAGATTCCATCCCAAAATCTAATTTTCTTTGATCATCCATGAGAAGCAACTCCTCATTTGTTCAAGTTTTAAGATTGTAGCAATTCAGCCACATTTTCAGGTACCACTTCTAATGCCAGTTCCCTTGCTATTTCTACCTGACTTCTGCAGTTACTTCCTCCACTGAAATCTCGAATCCCTTAAAGTCATCCATGAGGACTGGAATCAATCTATTTCAAACTCCCAGTAACGTTGATATTTTGACCGCCTCATATGAATCACAAATGTTCTTAATGGCATCCAGGATAGTGAACTCTTTCCAGAAGGTTTTCAATTTACTTTGCTCATATCCATCAGAGGAATCACTATCTATGGCAACTATAGCCTTACACATTACAAGTCTTAAATAATAAAACTTGAAACTCAGAATTACTCCTTGATCCATGGGCGAATAGATACTGTGTTAACAGGCATAAAAACAACATTAATCTCCTTGTTCTTTTCTTTTTTTTCTTTTTCTTTTTTTTTTCTTTTTTGAGACCAAGTCTCACTCTGTTTCCCAGGCTGGAGTGCAGTGGCACAATCATGGCTCGCTGCAACCTCTGTCTCCAGGGTTCAAGTGATTCTCCTGCCTCAGCCTCCAAGTAGCTGGAACTACAGGCATGCACCACAACACTTGGCTAATTTTTTATATTTTTTTAGTAGAGACAGGGTTTCACCATATTGGCCAGGCTGTTCTCGAACTCCTGACCTCGTGATCTGCCCACCTCAGCCTCCCAAAGGGCTGGGATTATAGGAGTGAGCCACCACGCCCGGCCCTCCTTATTTATCTTTAACAGAGCTCTTGGGTGACTAGTTGCAATGTTAATGAGCAGTAATATTTTAAAAGAAACTTTTTTTTTTCTTTTTCTGAGCAGGTTCAGCGGTGGAGGACTTAAAATATTCAGTAAACCATGCTGTAAACAGATGTACCGTCACCCAGGCTTTTGTGTGTCATTCACAGAGCACAGGCACAATACATTTAGCATGATTCTTAAGGGCCCTAGGATTTTCAGAATGCAAAATGAACCTTGGCTTCAGCTTAAAGTCACTGGCTGCATTAACCCCTAATAAAACAGTCATCTTGTTTTTGGAAGCTTTGAACCCAGGTATTGACTTCTCCTCTCTAGCTACTGAAGTCCTATATGGTATCTTCTTCCAATAGAAGACTGTTTTCATCTTCACTGAAAATCTGTTACTCAGTGAAGCCACCTTCATCAATGATCTTAGCTAGATCTTCTGGATAACTTACTACAGCTTCTACATCAGCACTTGCTGCTTCACTTTTATGTTATGGGGACAACTTCTTTTTAAACCTCATGAACCAATGTCTGTTAGCTTTAATTTTTTTTTCTGCCACTTCCTCCCCTCTGTCTGTCTTTACAGAATTAAAAAGAGTTAGGGTCTTTCTCTGGATTAAGTTTTCGTTTAAGGGAATGTTGTAGCTGGTTTGATCTTCTATCCAGATCACTAAAACTCTCCATATCAGCAATGAGGCTGTTTTGCTTTCTTATCATTTGTGTGTTCACTAGAGCAGCACTTATAATTTTCTTCAAGAACTTTTTCTTTGCATTGACAATTTGGTTGTTTAGGACAAGAGGCCTAGCTTTTGGCCTATCTCAGCTTTCAGCACTCTTTCCTCACTAAGCTCCATTATTTCTAGCTTTTTATTTAAAGTGAGAGTCCCATGACTCCTTACTTGAATGCTTAGAGACTAATATAACATTATTAATTGTTTTAATATTATTGTATCTCAGGGTAATATTATTGTATCTCAGGGAATAGAGAGGTTGAAGGAGAGGGAGAGAGACATGAGGACAGCTAGTCAGTGGAAGTCAGAATACACATAACATTTATCAATTAAGTTTGCCATCTTATATGGGCATGGTTTGTGGCACCCCAAAACAACTACAATAGTAACAATAAAGATCACTATCACAGATCAGCATAACACATATAATGATAAAGTATGAAATACTGTGAGAATTATCAACATTTGACATAGAGACATGAAGCAAGCACACGCTGTTAGAAAAACGGCACCAATAGTTTTGCTCCACATAGGATCGCCATAAACTTTCCATCTGCAAAAAACACTGTAGTTTTGAAGCCCAACAAGGTGAAATATAAGAAAATGAACTATGCCTGTGTATATTTTTCTTTTTCTTTCTTTTTTTTTTTTTTTTTTTGAGACGGAGTCTCGCTCTGTCGCCCAGGCTGGTGTGCAGTGGCCAGCAGACCTCAGCTCACTGCAAGCTCCGCCTCCTGGGTTTACGCCATTCTCCCGCCTCAGTCTCCCGAGTAGCTGGGACTACAGGCGCCCGCCACCTCGCCCGGCTAGTTTTTTGTATTTTTTTTTTTAAGTAGAGACAGGGTTTCACCATGTTAACCAGGATGGTCTCGATCTCCTGACCTCGTGATCTGCCCGTCTTGGCCTCCCAAAGTGCTGGGATTACAGGCTTGAGCCACCGGGCCCGGCCCTATTTTTCTTAAGTGCACATGGCATGTCCTCTGGGGTAGACCATATGTTAAGCTACACAACCAGTCTTAATACATGTGAAAAGACTGAAATTATACCAAGTATCTTTTACAATCACAATACAATAGAACTAGAAATTGACAACAGAAGTATAGCTAGAAAGTCCACAAGTAGATGGAAATCAACAGACTTAAACAACCAATGGGCCAAAGAAGAAATCAGAAAAGAAATTAGAAAAAGCCTTGAGACAATAAAAATGAACACATGGCATAAAAAACTTGTGGATGTAGAAAAAGCAGTGCTGAGAGGGACAATTTATAGTTGTAAATACTTAAATTAAAATGAATATTTCAAATTAACAACCTACCTTTATACCTTAAAGAACTAGAAAAAGCAGAGCAAATTAAACCCAAAGCTAGAAGAAGGAAGGAAATAATAAAGATGACAGCAGAGAGAAATAAAATAGAGTATCATCAATGAAGAAAATTAGCAAAATCAAGAATTGGTTCTTTGAAAGAGTAACAAAATTGACAAAACCTAAGCTATATGAACTAAGAAAAAAGAAGAAAAAATCAGAAATGACAGGGGGGACATTACTACTAACTCTATGGAAATTAAAAGATTTTAAATATTTTGAAAATTTGCATACCAACAAATTGGATAATCTAAATAGAATGAACAATTTCCTAGAAATACAACTTATTAAGACTGAATCATGAAGTTATAACAAATACAAAGAGAATGAAAACTAGCATAGACATTGAATCAGTAATAAAATGCTTCCTGACAAAGAAAAGCTCAGGACCAGATAGATTTACTGGTGAATCCTACAATGTAAAGAATTAACAACAGTTCTTCTCAAACTCTTCTAAAAAACGAAAGAGAAGGGAACATTTCCCAACTTAGATACTGAAGCCAGCATTACCATCATATCAAGTCCAGACAAACTAGCTATCAGAAACAAACAAAAACCCTCCAAAACAATATTACTAATGATAGTGACATGAACATCCTCACATATGCAGTTAAGCAACCGAGTTTAACTACATATTAAAAGGATTATACATTATGACAAAATTAGATTTATTCCTGGAATATAAGAATGAATCACCATACAAAAATCAACAAATGTACTCCACCAGATTAACAGAATGAAGGAAAAAATCCATATAACCATCTCCAATGATGCAGAAAAAACATTCAACAAGATTCAACACCCTTTCATGATAAAAAGCATTCAACAAGCTAGGAATACAAGGAAACTACTTCAATATAATAAATGCCATCTATGCAAAGTCCACAGGGAACAACATACTCTGCCAAAAGAGTGAAAGTATTTCCTCAAATATCTGGAACAACAAAAGAATTCCCACTTTTAACACTTTGATTCAACCTAGTACTGGAAATCTTAGAGCAATTAGGAAAGAAAAACAAACACAAGACACCCAAATTGTAAAGGAAAAGAAAAATTATCTCTGTTCATAAACAACATAATCTTGTAAGTAGAAAATACTACAGATTTTGCAAAATATCTTTTGGAACCAATAAAAAATTTAGACAAGTTGCACAAATACAACTTCAACATACAAAATACAAAAGATAAAATTAATAAACACAAATCAGTGCATTTCTATACACTAACAGTGAATTGCTCAACAGGAAACAAGAATACTCTGAGAAGACAATTAATATAACAATTTCATTTACAATAGCATTAAAAATTAGAATATTTATTAATAAAGCTAACCAAGGGATCAAAAGACTCATACACTGAAAACTACAAGATGTTGCTGAAATATATTGAAGACACAAATAAAAATCTTTGTTTATTTATTTATTTATTTTTTATTATACTTTAAGTTCTAGGGTACATGTGCATAACGTGCAGGTTTGTTACATATGTATACTTATGCCATGTTGGTGTGCTGCACCCATCAACTCGTCAGCACCCATCAATTCATCATTTATATCATGTATAACTCCCCAATGCAATCCCTCCCTCCTCCCCCCTCCCCCCTCCCCATGATAGGCCCCAGTGCGTGATGTTCCCCTTCCCGAGTCCAAGTGATCTCATTGTTCAGTTCCCACCTATGAGTGAGAACATGCGGTGTTTGGTTTTCTCTTCTTGTGATAGTTTGCTAAGAATGATGGTTTCCAGCTGCATCCATGTCCCTACAAAGGACGCAAACTCATCCTTTTTTATGGCTGCATAGTATTCCATGGTGTATATGTGCCACATTTTCTTAATCCAGTCTGTCACAGATGGACATTTGGGTTGATTCCAAGTCTTTGCTATTGTGAATAGTGCCGCAATAAACATACGTGTACATGTGTCTTTGTAGTAGAATAATTTATAATCCTTTGGGTATATACCCAGTAGTGGGATGGCTGGGTCATATGGTACATCTAGTTCTAGATCCTTGAGGAATTGCCATACTGTTTTCCATAATGGTTGAACTAGTTTACAATCCCACCAACAGTGTAAAAGTGTTCCTATTTCTCCACATCCTCTCCAACACCTGTTGTTTCCTGACTTCTTAATGATTGCCATTCTAACTGGTGTGAGATGGTATCTCATTGTGGTTTTGATTTGCATTTCTCTGATGGCGAGGGATGATGAGCATTTTTTCATGTGTCTGTTGGCTGTATGAATATCTTCTTTTGAGAAATGTCTGTTCATATCCTTTCCCCACTTTTTGATGGGGTTGTTTGTTTTTTTCTTGTATATTTGTTTGAGTTCTTTGTAGATTCTGGATATTAGCCCTTTGTCAGATGAGTAGGTTGCAAAAATTTTCTCCCATTCTGTAGGTTGCCTGTTCACTCTGATGGTAGTTTCTTTTGCTGTGCAAAAGCTCTTTAGTTTAATTAGATCCCATTTGTCAATTTTTGCTTTTGCTGCCGTTGCTTTTGGTGTTTTAGACATGAAGTCCTTGCCCATGCCTATGTCCTGAATGGTACTACCTAGATTTTCTTCTAGGGTTTTTATGGTATTAGGTCTAACATTTAAGTCTCTAATCCATCTTGAATTAATCTTCGTATAAGGGGTAAGGAAAGGATCCAGTTTCAGCTTTCTACTTATGGCTAGCCAATTTTCCCAGCACCATTTATTAAATAGGGAATCCTTTCCCCATTTCTTGTTTCTCTCAGGTTTGTCAAAGATCAGATGGCTGTAGATGTGCGGTATTATTTCTGAGGACTCTGTTCTGTTCCATTGGTCTATATCTCTGTTTTGGTACCAGTACCATGCTGTTTTGGTTACTGTAGCCTTGTAGTATAGTTTGAAGTCAGGTAGCGTGACGCCTCCAGCTTTGTCCTTTTGACTTAGGATTGTCTTGGCAATGCGGGCTCTTTTTGGTTCCATATGAACTTTAAAGCAGTTTTTTCCAATTCTGTGAAGAAACTCATTGGTAGCTTGATGGGGATGGCATTGAATCTATAAATAACCTTGGGGAGTATGGCCATTTTCACGATATTGATTCTTCCTATCCATGAGCATGGTATGTTCTTCCATTTGTTTGTGTCCTCTTTGATTTCACTGAGCAGTGGTTTGTAGTTCTCCTTGAAGAGGTCCTTTACATCCCTTGTAAGCTGGATTCCTAGGTATTTTATTCTCTTTGAAGCAATTGTGAATGGAAGTTCATTCCTGATTTGGCTCTCTGCTTGTCTGTTACTGGTGTATAAGAATGCTTGTGATTTTTGCACATTAATTTTGTATCCTGAGACTTTGCTGAAGTTGCTTATCAGCTTAAGGAGATTTTGGGCTGAGACGATGGGGTTTTCTAAATATACAATCATGTCATCTGCAAACAGGGACAATTTGACTTCTTCTTTTCCTAACTGGATACCCTTGATTTCTTTCTCTTGCCTGATTGCCCTAGCCAGAACTTCCAACACTATGTTGAATAGGAGTGGTGAGAGAGGGCATCCCTGTCTTGTGCCAGTTTTCAAAGGGAATTTTTCCAGTTTTTGCCCATTCAGTATGATATTAGCTGTGGGTTTGTCATAAATAGCTCTTATTATTTTGAGGTACATTCCATCAATACCGAATTTATTGAGCGTTTTTAGCATGAAGGGCTGTTGAATTTTGTCAAAAGCCTTTTCTGCATCTATTGAGATAATCATGTGGTTCTTGTCTTTGGTTCTGTTTATATGCTGGATTACGTTTATTGATTTGCAAATGTTGAACCAGCCTTGCATCCCAGGGATGAAGCCCACTTGATCATGGTGGATAAGCTTTTAGATGTGCTGCTGAATCCGGTTTGCCAGTATTTTATTGAGGATTTTTGCATCAATGTTCATCAGGGATATTGGTCTAAAATTCTCTTTTTTTGTTGTGTCTCTGCCAGGCTTTGGTATCAGGATGATGTTGGCCTCATAAAATGAGTTAGGGAGGATTCCCTCTTTTTCTATTGATTGGAATAGTTTCAGAAGGAATGGTACCAGCTCCTCCTTGTACCTCTGGTAGAATTCAGCTGTGAATCCATCTGGTCCTGGACTTTTTTTGGTGGGTAGGCTATTAATTATTGCCTCAATTTCAGAGCCTGCTATTGGTCTATTCAGGGATTCAACTTCTTCCTGGTTTAGCCTTGGGAGAGTGTAAGTGTCCAGGAATTTATCCATTTCTTCTAGATTTTCTAGTTGATTTGCGTAGAGGCGTTTATAGTATTCTCTGATGGTAGTTTGTATTTCTGTGGGGTCCATGGTGATATCCCCTTTATCATTTTTTATTGCATCTATTTGATTCCTCTCTCTTTTCTTCTTTATTAGCCTTGCTAGCGGTCTGTCAATTTTGTTGATCTTTTCAAAAAACCAACTCCTGGATTCATTGATTTTTTGGAGGGTTTTTTGTGTCTCTATCTCCTTCAGTTCGGCTCTGATCTTAGTTATTTCTTGCCTTCTGCTAGCTTTTGAATGTGTTTGCTCTTGCCTCTCTAGTTCTTTTAATTGTGATGTTAGAGTGTCAATTTTAGATCTTTCCTGCTTTCTCTTGTGGGCATTTAGTGCTATAAATTTCCCTCTACACACTGCTTTAAATGTGTCCCAGAGATTCTGGTATGTTGTCTCTTTGTTCTCATTGGTTTCAAAGAACATCTTTATTTCTGCTTTCATTTCGTTATGTACCCAGTAGTCATTCAGGAGCAGGTTGTTCAGTTTCCATGTGGTTGAGCGGTTTTGATTGAGTTTCTTAGTCCTGAGTTCTAGTTTGATTGCACTGTGGTCTGAGAGACAGTTTGTTATAATTTCTGTTCTTTTACATTTGCTGAGGAGTGCTTTACTTCCAATTATGTGGTCAATTTTGGAATAAGTGCGATGTGGTGCTGAGAAGAATGTATATTCTGTTGATTTGGGGTGGAGAGTTCTATAGATGTCTATTAGGTCCGCTTGGTGCAGAGATGAGTTCAATTCCTGGATATCCTTGTTAACTTTCTGTCTCGTTGATCTGTCTAATGTTGACAGCGGAGTGTTGAAGTCTCCCATTATTATTGTATGGGAGTCTAAGTCTCTTTGTAAGTCTCTAAGGACTTGCTTTATGAATCTGGGTGCTCCTGTATTGGGTGCATATATATTTAGGATAGTTAGCTCTTCCTGTTGAATTGATCCCTTTACCATTATGTAATGGCCTTCTTTGTCTCTTTTGATCTTTGATGGTTTAAAGTCTGTTTTATCAGAGACAAGGATTGCAACCCCTGCTTTTTTTTGTTCTCCATTTGCTTGGTAGATCTTCCTCCATCCCTTTATTTTGAGCCTATGTATGTCTCTGCATGTGAGATGGGTCTCCTGAATACAGCAGACTGATGGGTCTTGACTCTTTATCCAGTTTGCCAGTCTGTGTCTTTTAATTGGAGCATTTAGTCCATTAACATTTAAGGTTAATATTGTTATGTGTGAACTTGATCCTGCCATTATGATATTAACTGGTTATTTTGCTCGTTAGTTGATGCAGTTTCTTCCTAGCCTCGTTGGTCTTTACATTTTGGCATGTTTTTGCGATGGCTGGTACCGGTTGTTCCTTTCCATGTTTAGGGCTTCCTTCAGGGTCTCTTGTAAGGCAGGCCTGGTGGTGACAAAATCTCTAAGCATTTGCTTATCTGTAAAGGATTTTATTTCTCCTTCACTTATGAAACTTAGTTTGGCTGGATATGAAATTCTGGGTTGAAAATTCTTTTCTTTAAGAACGTTGAATATTGGCCCCCACTCTCTTCTGGCTTGTAGAGTTTCTGCCGAGAGATCTGCTGTTAGTCTGATGGGCTTCCCTTTGTGGGTAACCCGACCTTTCTCTCTGGCTGCCCTTAAGATTTTTTCCTTCATTTCAACTTTGGTGAATCTGGCAATTATGTGTCTTGGAGTTGCTCTTCTCGAGGAGTATCTTTGTGGCGTTCTCTGTATTTCCTGAATTTGAATGTTGGCCTGCCCTACTAGGTTGGGGAAGTTCTCCTGGATGATATCCTGAAGAGTGTTTTCCAACTTGGTTCCATTTTCCCCCTCACTTTCAGGCACCCCAATCAGACGTAGATTTGGTCTTTTTACGTAATCCCATACTTCTTGCAGGCTTTGCTCATTTCTTTTTCTTCTTTTTTCTTTTGGTTTCTCTTCTCGCTTCATTTCATTCATTTGATCTTCAATCGCTGATACTCTTTCTTCCAGTTGATCGAGTCGGTTACTGAAGCTTGTGCATTTGTCACGTATTTCTCATGTCATGGTTTTCATCTCTGTCATTTCGTTTATGATCTTCTCTGCATTAATTAGTCTAGCTGTCAATTCTTCCACTCTTTTTTCAAGATTTTTAGTTTCTTTGCGCTGGGTACGTAATTCCTCCTTTAGCTCTGATAAGTTTGATGGACTGAAGCCTTCTTCTCTCCTCTCGTCCAAGTCATTCTCTGACCAGCTTTGATCCGTTGCTGGCGATGGGCTGCGCTCCTTTGCAGGGGGAGATGCGCTCTTATTTTTTGAATTTCCAGCTTTTCTGCCCTGCTTCTTCCCCATCTTTGTGGTTTTATCTGTCTCTGGTCTTTGATGGTGGTGACGTACTGATGGGGTTTTGGTATAGGTGTCCTTCCTGTTTGATAGTTTTCCTTCTGACAGTCAGAAGGACTGTCTGTTGGTCTGTTGGAGATTGCTTGAGGTCCACTCCAGACCCTGTTTGCCTGGGTATCAGCAGCAGAGGTTGCCGAAGATAGAATATTGCTGAACAGCGAGTGTACCTGTCTGATTCTTCCTTTGGAAGTTTCCTCTCAGGGGTGTACTCCACCCTGTGAGGTGTGGGTGTCAGACTGCCCCTAGTGGGGGATTTCTCCCAGCTAGGCTACTCAGGGGTCAGGGACACACCTGAGCAGGCAGTCTGTCCGTTCTCAGATCTCAACCTCCGCGTTGGGAGATCCACGGCTCTCCCCAAAGCTGTCAGACAGAGTCGTTGGCATCTGCACTGGCTCCCGCTACTTCCTCTGTTGTTCTTCAGCTGTGCGCTGTCCCCAGAGGTGGAGACTACAGAGACAGGCAGGCTTCCTTGAGCTGCTGTGAGCTCCAGCCAGTTCGAGCTTCCCAGCGGCTTTGTTTACCTACTTAAGCCTCAGCAATGGCGGGCGCCCCTCCCCCAGCCTCGCTGCTGCCTTGGGGATAGATCGCGGCAGACTGCTGTGTTAGCAGTGAGGGAGGCTTCGTGGGCGTGGGACCCTCCCGGCCAGGTGTGGGATATGTTCTCCTGGTGTGCCTGTATGCTTACAGCGCAGTAATGGGGTGGGAGTTACCCGATTTTCCAGGTGTTGTGTGTCTCAGTTCCCCTGGCTAGGAAAACGGATCCCCTTCCCCCTTGTGCTTCCAGGTGAGGCGATGCCTCGCCCTGCTTCAGCTCTTGCTGGTCAGGCTGCAGCAGCTGACCAGCACCGATTGTCCGGCACTCCCTAGTGAGATGACCCCAGTACCTCAGTTGAAAATGCAGAAATCACCGGTCTTCTGTGTCACTCGCGCTGGGAGTTGGAGACTGGAGCTGTTCCTATTCGGCCATCTTGCTCCGCCCCAAAATCTTTGTTTATAATTGGAAAACAGTATTTTTAAGATGCCAATACTACCCAACACTATCTACAGATTTATTGCAATTCCTACTAAAACCCTAATAACATTTTTTTTTTTTTTTTGCAGTAAGAATTGATACTATGATATATATAGAATCTCAAGGGAACTTGCATAGCCAAAACAGTCTTGAAAAAAAGGAAAGTTGTAGGTTTCCCACTTCCTGATTTCAAAACTTACTGCAAAACTACAGTAAGCAAAACAGTATGGTATTGACATAAAAACAGACATGTTAACCAATAAAATAAATTAGAGAGCTTAGAAATAAATCCTTTATATATGGTCATATAATTTTTGACAAGGGTACAAGACCATTCAATGGGGGAAAGGTGAGTCTTTTTAACAAATAGGTCTAGGAAGAGTGGATATTCACCTGTAAAATAATAAAATGGGACCCTCACCTAACCCCATTTACAACAGTTAACTCAAAATGGATGACAGAACTAAATGTAGGAGGTAAAACTATCATACTCTTAGGAATCATAGAGAAAAGCTTCATGACATTGGACTTGGCAGCAATTTCTTGGATATGACACCAAAAAGGTGACAAAGGAAAAATAAATAAATTGGAATACATCAAATTTTAAAACTTTTGTGCAACAAAGAAAACTATGAAGAAAGTGAAAAAGTAACCATGGAATTTGAAAATATTTGCAAATTATACATCTGATAAGGGGTTACTATCCAGAATATATAAAGAACTCCTACAACTCAGCAACAAAACAAACTGATTAAAACATGGGCACAGGAATTGGGCAGACACTTCTCCAAAGAAGATATACAAATGGCCAATAAACACAGGAAAAGATGCTCAGTATCTCTAATCATTAGCAAAATGTGAATTGTAAAACTACCATAAGATATTATTTCACACATACTAACAATATTAAAAAAATACATAAAGTATTATGTGGACAAGGATGTAGAGAAATTGTAACACTTATTCATTGTTCTTGGAGAAGGTAAAATTGTACAGGCACTATGGAAAATAGTATAGTATTTCCTCATATAAAAGGAAATACATTACCAAGTGACCCAGTAATTCTGTCTGGATATATACCCAAAAGAACTGAAAAGAGTGACTTGAATAGATTTTTGTATTTTTATACATATTTATAGCAACATTATTCACAATAACCAAAAGATGGAAGCAACTTATGTGTCCATCAGTAGGTGAATGGCTAAACAAAATGTGGTGTGTGTATGTGTGTGTGTATACACATACACACAATGGGAAATTCTAACAGTTGCTAAAACATAGATGAACCTTGAAGACATTATGCTAATCGAAATAAGCCAGTCATAAATAGAAAAATATGACATGATTCCACTTACACGATTTACCTAAAGTATTCAAAATCATACAGAAAGTAGAATGGTGGCTGCCAGGGACTTGGTGGGAATAGGAAATTGGGATTTTATTGTTTAATGGGTACAGAGTTTCAGTCTGGTAAAATAAAGTTCAGGAAATGGATAGTGGTAATGTATGTACGACAATGTGGTTAATGCCACTGAATTGTACACTTAAAAATATTTAAAAACGTAAAGTTTTATGTTATGTACATTTTTACTACAATAAAGACATTTAAAAATTAAGAATAATTTTTTAAAACGTTGTAAATTTCAATAGCTTTAGGAGTATAAGTGGTTTCTGGTTACATGGATGAATTGTATAGTGGTAAAATCTGGGATTTTAGTGTACTCATCACCTGAGTAGTATACATTGTATCCAACAGATAGTTTTTCATCCCTAATTCCCCACCCTCCCCCATTCAGAGTCTTCGATGTCCATTATACCACTCTGTATTCTTTTAAACACCCATGGCTTAGCTCCCATGTAGGAGAACATGCAGTATTTTGTTTTTCATTCCTGAGTTACTTCACGATGCATAGTTTGCAAGTTTCTCTCATTCTGTAGGTTGTCTATTTGCTTTGATGATTGTTTCTTTTGCTGTGCAGGAACCTTAAAAATTTAAGAATAGGCCAGGCACAGTGGCTCACACCTGAAATCCCAGCACTTTGGGAGGATGAGGCAGGTGAATCACTTGAGGTCAGGAGTTCGAGACCAGCCTGGCCAACACGGGAAAACCCCATCTCTACTAAAAATACAAAAATTAGCTGGGCATGTTGGCACATGCCTGTAATCCAAGCTACTCGGGAGGCTGAGGCAGGAGGATCATCAGAGCCCGAGAGAGAGGTTGCAGTGAGCCGAGATGGTGCCACTGCACTCCAGCCTAGGTGACAGAGCAAGACTCTGTCTCAAAAGAAAAAAAAGAAATCAATTAACAGTGCTGTAATCTTTCTGAAAACAGCAGGATTAATTACCATGTGCATAGTGAATGATAATATCTATAGCTTTTTTCCTCCTGTAAATCTAGAATTGTAATAATTGGTCCTTCATCTGAAAAGCAGAAGATTTTTAGAGACTTGCCTGGGGATTCTGACTAGCACAAAACAAGTGACTTAAAGAAGCTACTGATATGAGGAACTCAAATTTACTGATGAGAATAACCTTAATATGATCGTATAATATTATCAGTGCAGGCAATTGTTGGTATGCTCCTCAGTGAGACTCTTGTTCATAAACTTTTAAAAAACTGACCTCAAAAAAAATTCTTAAAGAACTTTTAGAGACAGAAAGGGAGAGAAGGAAAATTTAACAACATGTCAAATGTATATAAAAATTCAATTTTCTTCATACTCTTCAATAACACTCGAAAGCTAGCAGGCAATGGAGCAATGCCCTGAACGTTCTGAAGAAAGATGATTCCAACCTACAATTTTATACTTAGCCAAACTTTTAATCACTTCCTAGGCTGAATAAAGTATTTTCAGACTTGTGGTCTAAAAAATTCTTAGTTACCATCTACTCACTGTTTTGAGAAAGTTATTGGAGGTTATGCTCCTCTGAAGGAGCAAATCAAGAAAGAAATCCTGGTCTGTAGGAAATATGCCATTGAACCCAGGAGAGAAGTGAGGGTAATCTCCAGGATGGTCTCAGGAGGGATTCTAGTGTGGCAGCTGTGTACCGATTACATAGAGCTGTGTACTCTCTGAGAGGCTTTGGGAGGAAGATGAAATGGACAGAATAGCTGATGTGCCTGAGTGTCTGGAGAAGACACTTGCATAATTCATGACAAGTCTCCTGGGATTTCCGAAGGATTACATAAAAAACTAAGTGTTATAGGCTGAATCAAATGTGGAAGTCCTAATGCCCAGTACCTCAGAATGACTGTGTCTGGTGATAGGGTCTTTAAAGAGGTAATTAAGTTAAAATGAACTCATTAGGTTTGGCCCCAATTCAGTGTGACTGGTGTCCTTATAAGATGAGGAAATTTGAACACAGCCATGAACAAAGGGAAGACCATGTAAAGACACAAGGAGACAATGGCCATCTATGAGCCAAAAGGAGAGGCTTGAAAAGAAACTAAGCCTTCTGACACCTTGATTTTGAACTTCTAGTTCCCAGATATGAGAAAATAAAATTCTGTTTTTTAAGCCACTGAGTCTGTGGTACTTTGTTATGGCAGCCCTAGCCAACGAATACACAAAGCCAAAAACAACAACAACAACAACATATCAACATAAATATTAAACAAAATGTTGTACAGGAAAGGAAAAGGATTTGAGCTAACCACAGTTATGATGGGAATATATTGGGAGAACGGGAGAGGATGATAAGAGTAAATGTGTTGTGGGAGAAGTCGCAGAAGAAATAAAGCAAAATATTCATCCTACCTAGAGGAATGATAATAGACAATGCCTCAAATCGAAAATTTATTGTCAGAATAACTTCATTTGAGGAATGGCAATAAACTCTAAAATAACTGAAAAGAGCTGAAAATTGTTTCTAGGAAGATGGAACTGACGCCATCTATACATCCATCAATATTCTTGTGAAATGCTTTAACAACATTTATATATAACTTTGATGCATATAAACATACAATATATGATATATAATATCTACTGGATTATTTGTTAAATGTTACCGAGGAAAAATTAACACCATGGAGGAGCTAAGTCATTCCTCTTGGTTCATAAAGCTAGTTAAAGGCAGAACCAGAAGTTGAAATCAAAATTTAGGAATCCCAACTTAGTATTCATTTTCCAAATGACACCACATGACCTGGACTTTCCAGAACCTTAAAGCTGGAAAGCTATTTCTAATCCTAACATCTATGTAAGGGTTGAGAAGATTATGCCATAAGTATTATGGACTACTGAGATGGCTACTGCTTCGACTACACGGGTTTTAAGAGAGAGCCATTAATTTTCAATTAAGAACCTTGAAGATTATACAAGTCTTATGTTGGGTTTAAATAAAAATTTCAGTCCATTCCAGGGTAATTAATTAATTTAGCGTGAAAGCTAAAAGTAGTGAGAATGCATACCTTTATATTTTAAAAATAAATAACTGAACTTTTAACACAGGCAAACTTATCCTGCTAGATTAAAATAAGAATACTTGAATCTTCCACTATACCTCTGTAAGAAGAGGTGATATTTTCAATCTATTGCCTTGAATCTGCATTAAATCAACATAATAGCTTTACTTTATTCTCTGTTAATTGCAAGACAAAAATATTGAAAATTAACAAAATGATATTTGCATTTTTGTATATGATTATTTACATGTGATCAATGGAAAGAACCATACCAAAATATAGCTAAGAATTGTGTTAAACACTCCTGAATTTACATTTTTGTCTCTATAGTCAAGCCTTCATAGCTCAGCCTAAAAAGGCAACAAATAGCTGTAGTTGCCAACAGTCCCTAGATTTCAGGGGAATTTGGACCAAGGCCAGATCTACATTTCAGATCCCATCCACACACCATTCTGTTAGCACAATTATAAGAGTAGCATAATGAATCTGTAGCCTGACCATTCTGTAGGATTCTAACCTTACTTTACTCATTCTACTAGGAATCCCTTTTGCCTCCTATATTCATGACAGCCAAATATTCAATCTGTTAACATCCCATGTACTGAATCATAGTTATTTCCTGGTCATCAAAGTAATTTAACTAATATGAATGGAGAACTTACTGTTGGTCAATCCCTATATCAGGTTATGAGGATACAATGACAATGAACATAAATTCCATGTGCAAATCAAAGAGTTATGATGAGTCAGTGTATGGACCAACAGTACAATGTCACATGAACTGCTGGGAGGAGAGAAGGTTACAAGCAGGATGAGAAATAACGGGACAACAGTTCAAAACAGAAGGCTGCAGCATCGCCTACAGAAATCTGTATGCCATGATTGGGACATCATCCTCCAACTCTGAAGTTTTCAACCATGAAACACATTGGAGTCTCATGACACACTAATATGTGAGTGGTGCTGCAATTAATGGTTTTTGTTTGTTTTTGCTTTTTAGTAAATTAGAGAAGATTCATCATCTTCATTCTTATGTTATTCATATTCAATTACCTTTTGTGCAATAAAGAGCTGACATTTTAGCTTCTGTATTGAGGATTATAAATAAAAATATCTAACATATGTACAATACCACTCATTGTATGCTAAAATCAAATTTGCTGGATATCCCCCTACGCATCCCATTTCTAGCCTTTTCTGATAGAAGGAAATGCCTTTATTTGAGAGACCTGCCTTTTCCTACCTCCTACTGTCCTAGGAGTTTCTGATCACAGCACCATACCTTGCTAGCTACATGTGTATTTGTACTATCCCTAGCCAATCAGGCTAAACCATTCCTCCAGTCACAGTGATCAGCACAGGAATGACTATAACTAAAATTGGAGCCAACCTGATATACCTTGATGACAAGGATGCTTTATCATAGGGAGAAAATGAGGATAATAGAAAGAATCTGAGAGAGAGAATGGTGACAATGGGGTTGGGAGGGAGGACAGAAGGGAAGAGGGAGAGAGAGCTACAGAATATGAAGGCAATAATACAATTGGAAAACCACAAGGCCCATTCTATATTTGAGCAACCCAGTTATGATTTCCAACATATTTTTATTTTTATGATGTGTATATATGTATATGTGTGTGTGTATTCCAGGCAGTATTTATATATTTATGGGAAGAAAAAAGTTGAGCATCAAAAATATAGAATTGGTCAGAAAATATTCAAAGTATTTAAGCAAGCAAATTATTTGGACTTTTAGAGAAATCATTTTGACAGTAATAAGAAATAGAATCAGGAAAACCTAAAGACAAAAAATATAAAACGGGCCGGGCGCGGTGGCTCAAGCCTGTAATCCCAGCGCTTTGGGAGGCCGAGACGGGCGGATCACGAGGTCAGAAGATCGAGACCATCCTGGCTAACATGGTGAAACCCCGTCTCTACTAAAAAATACAAAAAACTAGCCGGGTGAGGTGGCGGGCGCCTGTAGTCCCAGCTACTTGGGAGGCTGAGGCAGGAGAATGGCGTAAACCCGGGAGGCGGAGCTTGCAGTGAGCTGAGATCCGGCCACTGCACTCCAGCCCGGGTGACAGAGCGAGACTCCGTCTCAAAAAAAAAAAAAAAAAAAAAAAAAAAAAAAAATATATATATATATATATATATATATATATATATATATATATATATATATATAAAAAACAGAAACAGTTAAGGAAATCATAACTATAGTTCAGATGACATTGTTTATGATTAGTATTATTAGTTGTGGGTGTAGTAACTATTATTTACTGTTTGCAATATGCAAAATTAATGCTATATTTCTTTATGCATTTTCCCAGTTAAACTTTATAATATCTTGGTAAGCGAAGCATCATTTTCACTTATCAGTAGAGGTTCCGGTTTAGGGAGATGAAGTAATTTATCCAAGCTCATGCAGATAGTAGTTAGTAAATTCAAGATTGACATGTAAGTTCATCTGACTCCAGTACCCATCACCCAAACCACTACTTACCACACTTTCCAGATTATGAGGACTTGAACTAAAGCAAGACAAAAACATTTTGGTACAAGGCATATCACCTCCACATATAAAGTATGAGTACTACTGGCCTTTTTTTGTAACCTAATAAAAAGAATTCTGGCTTTGTTATTTCCAGGTTTTGGTCTTTTCCCTTTCACTGCTACCATTAAGTAGGGAACTGGGTTTGCCAGAGGATTCTTTTGCTCTCTCATTATGAGGAATGTAAAGAAAAGGGCAAAATGTAGAAGTAATTATTAGAAGTATGAAAAGAAAGGTGTATGTAAAGGACAGTTTTATAATACTGCTTTGCAGTAGGTATACCCTTGATAATAATACAAGAAAGCAATTAAAGGATGGGATAACTTACTTGTGGTTGCAAGCTTTTGACCAAGACATTATCAGTGATTAGATTATATGACTCCTGATTTCAACAGAGTTAAAATAAATACTCTGTTACCCTCCATAGCAAATAAAACTATTTAAGTAGTGAATAAATATAATTGTCATGTAGTGAAGAACTATACATTTTTGGTTGCTGTATAGTTTATTTTATTTATTTATTTATTTATTTATTTATTTATTTATTTATTTATTGAGACAGAGTCTTGCTCTATTGCCCAGGCTGGAGTGCAGTGGTGCAGTCCTGGCTCACTGCAACCTCTGCCTCCTGGGTTCAAGTGATTCTCCTGCCTCAGCCTCTTCAGTAGTTGGGACTAAAGGTATGCATCACCACGCCAGGCTAATTTATTTTTGTATTTTTAGTAGAGACAGGGTTTCACTATGTTGGCCAGACTAGTCTCAAACTCCTGACCTCAGGTGATCCACTTGCCTCAGCCTCACAAAGTGCTGGAATTATAAAACTATATAGTAGGGTTTATAGTCTCATATTTCAAAGTTTGAATTGGCATCATAATCCCTGAGACAAACCTGAGTAACGGCACTCACCTATGGACAAATCATGTATATTTGCATAGGTTTTGGAAATCAGCTTCCAGAACTTGTCTGCACTTAAAACGGGCGCTTACAATTCTGTTCGCAGTCAAGTGTTCATTCTTCCTTCTTTTCCTTAATGCCTACCTCCCTCATACCACACCTTTCCTAAACATTACCTCTTGGAGCATAAACTGTACTGTTAATTTATTTGAAATAAATACATTTTATAACAACAGAAACAACCACCTCAAATTTGTTTCTGGAAAATAGCCTCAAAGGGGTCATCTTTTGCATACTTTCAAAGTGGAGCACTCTCAAGCTAAAGTCTGTGCCTCTGAACTACTTCACTTATGTCTGAAGTTACCACAAGACAATAGATAGATATTAACAGTTTATTGACTCACAAAGCATGTCTAAGGTAATTCACTGAAGTGACCCCTACAAGAACAAAGGAGAAGCATTGCCCTAAGAAAAACTGTCAAGTTGACCCTTAGAGATCTAGGAAACACATGTTTCAAAGCTTTAGAATAGCTATTTGATGATCTCTACGAATAGCCGTCAAAGATGCAAAATTACTGAGGTCCATGCTTCTAGGAACTTACGAGATAATTACTGAAAATGAAAAGACATTTAAAAACCCTTATGAAAATACTTCATCAGATAGAATCTAAAATATCCAGCTGTTAATTTGGGACTGGAAACACAGCAATTCATAGGTATGAGAATACACACACGCGCGCACACACACACACACACACACACACAACAAGTAACAATGCACAGCGAGGTATTTTAGGCTAGTGATTTGTAAGCAGCAATCTCTATCGTTATGTTCTAGTAAGTTTAATTTTTTTTTTAAATGATCAAACCTTACACAAACTGATTGAATCTGATGCTCTAAAGGTGTGCATTGAGTGCTTGCATTTTGGAAAATTTCCCATGTGATTCTCACATGCCCCATTAAAATCACTGGACTCCTAAAACAGAAAGTGGTATTCTCCTTGAGTGAGCAAGAGATAGCAGACCAACAAAGTCCCCTTGATGAGCCAGTCCTCCACTCTCATTTGGTCACCATTATTATTGTTTAAAAAATTGTTACCATGCAAAACAATTTAATATTTCTTAGCTATTCCTGTTGCTGGCAGTAGACAGAAAAAGACAGGAAACTGGTAGGAACATGATTTTCTCTCTCTGAACAACTTGCTGATGAGGGTGATCTCGGGCTCTACACTCAAAGAGAGAATACTTAGTGTTCAAAAGACTTGTGAATGGGATCCATGGGGCAATCCACATGCAAAACACAACTGTGCAGAAAAATAGCATTTTTCTCACTTTCAAATGAATTTGCTTCTGAAAGTCATGTGAACCCAGACCAAATTTTCTGCTATTCTATCCCACATGGCTGCAAATTTGGCTGCTGTGAAAATTTGCTTGGTGAGTATATCTTCTCTATTCTTTTTCATAATCCATATTCATACTTTTTGCTACTATAATTATTTAGTAAAGTGTATCGAGGTTCACATTCTCACAGTAATTTTAAATTCCCCACTATACATTAATAAGTTGTTACCAATAGTAGTGGCCATTAAATTTCCTGTTGATATTTCCAATCTACTTAAATTCCTTTTAATTTGTTGATCTTATGACAACACTTTGTGGCCTTTTGGAAATTACTTCAAATATCTTCACAGTTTTGTGAACTGTAATATTATTCAAGAGGTAGTTCACATACATATTTCATATACCATATGGACAAATTCAAAATATTCTATCAAATGAGAGAAACAAGAAATACAATTCTTTTTTTTATAAATCAGGTAGACTCCCAAGCCAGAGTAGGCTGAGAGAGACTCCTAATGCAATGCAATGGCAACATCTTTCAAGACACTTTTTAAGATTAAACTCATGAATTCCTTAATTTATCTTGAATTCTTGAATACTCCTCTTCTGATACATTAAGGTAGCTATAATATTTACAAATATGTCAGAATTTGGAACATACATAATATATATATAATTAGTGCAATTATTATACATCTATCTTTTATTTTGTGCCTTATCTCTATACATTCTTAATTCTTAGTTGTCACTGTCATGTTTTGAATTGTACTACTATACCAGAAACTGACAACATTTTATATGAATGTTCAACAGGTTAACTTAAATGTATGAAAGTCGAATATAAAAAGTAATTATAAATAAATATAGCAGTGAACTTGGGAAGTGAACTTAGATTTAACTTCTCCTTTTTTCCTACTAGAGAGCTTTTCAAAGCAGAATGACTTCCAATCATCAGGCATCTACAAAATATTTTTGTTAAGATCTTTTCTTACTAGCCAATTAAGTTTGGATATCTTAATTACATATTGTGCTTGCAGATCTTGACCTGGAGTTTAATCTCTACAAATAAGGTTAAGTGTGGGAAAGTTAATGTCTCTTTGCCCTTATCTGTTCATAGCCTACTTGGAATAATAAAGGAGTGTCCAGTACCAATGACGTAAGATAGGGACTCTCAATACCATTGAAAGCTTTCTCTGAACTCCGTTTTGATTTTTCATGGAGGTGGCTACCACGTTACATTAGGAATGAGATAGCACTGCTGGGACAAGATTTTTAAAATTATTGTCATTTGGAGGTTATGGAAATTTTCTGACAGTTTCTCATTAGGTTGGTGCACAAGTAATTGGGTTTTTGCCATTATTTTCAATGGCAAAACTGCAATTACTTGTCTACGAATCTAATAGTATTTTGTAACTTTAATTTAAATTTTTGGTACTTTTTTTTGGTAGATTTAATTGAGTTAAAGATCTGAAAATGAGATCATTCTGGATTTAGAGGTCATCCCGGATTTAGAGTGGTCCCTATATCCAGTGACTGGCATCATTACCTGGAAAGGAGAGGAAGGTTTGACACACAGGTACACAGAGAAAAGAAAAGCATGCATGACTTTTAGGTAAAGTGATGTCAAAAGGACATCAAAATAGCCCAATATTCCATTAACCAAATTCTCTCCCTCTGTTACATTATTAACATATTTTTCCTGAGAGCTTGTAGGGATTCATAGAACATACTAATATATTTAGTAATATAATATAGTCATATAATATGCTATCTGAACAGCTGAAGGGAGGAGTTTGAAGAGCAAAAAATTAATTAATTAATAACCCATGCTTATTGATTTATAAGGAGTTAGTTCTGAGTTCTACTATAAATATGTCCTGATTATTCTAATCATTGAATTTCCCTCTTATTAGCTGTTTTTTGTTTGTTTGTTTTTTTAGATCATATGGGAAATACTTAAATGAAATTTATTGTTGTTTGAAATGTATGCCACTTTTCATATGAGTGTAAGCTATCTGATCCCACAAAAGCAAACCCTTTTTCTTTCTAAGTATTAAAATTTCACAGATGAGTTCTGGCAAAATGGCTAAATAGGAACAGCTCCGGTCTGCATCTCCCAGCGAGACCAATGCAGAAGGCAGGTGATTTCTGCATTTCCAACTGAGGTACCCTGTTCATCTCAATGGGACTGGTTAGGCAGTGGGTGCAGCCCATGGAGGGCAACCAGAAGCAGGGAGGGGCATCGCCTCACCTGGGAAGTGCAAAGAGTGAGAGCCTCCCTTTCCCAGCCAAGGTAAGCCATGAGGGACTGTGCCATGAGGGACTGTGCCATCCAGCCCAGATGCTGTGCTTTGCCCATGGTTTTTGCAATCTGCAGACCAGGAGATTCCCTCATGTGCCTAAACCACCAGGGTCCTGGCTTTCAAGCACAAAACTGGGCGGCTGTTTGGGCAGACACTGATCTAGCTGCAGGAGTTTTTTTGTTTTTTGTTTTTTGTTTTTTGTCCCCCCATACCCCAGTGGCATCTGTAACCCAGGGGAGACAAAACCATCCGCTCCCCTGGAAAGGGGGCTGGAGCCAGGAAGCCAAGTGGTCTCACTCAGTACGTCCTACTGCCACAGAGCAAGCTAGGAACAACTGGCTGGAAATTCTAGCTGCCAGCACAGCAGTCTGAAGTCAACCTGAAGTCAACCTGAAGTCAACCTGAAGTCAACCTGGAACTATCAAGCTTGGTGTGGGGAGGGGCATCCACCATTACTGAGGCTTGAGTAGGTGGTTTTCCCCTTACAGTAATAAGGACTGGGTAGAACTCAACACAGTGCGGCAAAGTGGCTGTGGCAAGACTGCCTCTCTGGATTCCTCTTCACAGTGCAGGACATCTCTGAAAGAAAGGCAGAAGCCCCAGTCAGGGGCTTATAGATAAAACTCCCAACTCGCTGGGACAGAGCACCTGCAGGAAGGGGCAGCTGTGGGCACAGCTTCAGCAGACTTAAATGTTTCTGCTTGCCAACTCTGAACACAGCAGAGGATCCTGACAAAGAGGGTCCTCCCAACACAGCTCTTGAGCTCTGCTAAGGGACAGACTGCCTCCTCAAGTTGGTCCCTGACCCTTGTGCCTCCTGACTTGGGGAGACCTTCTAGCAGAGGTCAACAGACACCTCATACAGGAGAGCTCTGGCCGGCAACAGGCGAGTGCCCCTCTGGGACTGAAGCTTCCAGAGGAAGAAGCAGGCAGCAATCTTTGCTGTTCTGCAGCCTCCACTGGTGATACCCAGGCAAACACGGTCTGGAGTGGACCTCCAACAAACTGCAACAGACCTGAATAAGAGGGCCCTGACTGTTAGAAGAAAAACTAACAAACAGAAAACAGTAACATCAACATCAACAAAAAGGATCCCCACACAGAACCCCATCCAAAGCTTATCAGCCTCAAAGATCAAAGGTAGATAAATCCACAAAGATGAAGAAAAACCAGAGCAAAAATGCTGAAAATTCCAAAAACTAGAATACCTCTTCTCCTCCAAATGACCACAACTCCTCTCCAGCAAGAGTACAACACTGGACAGAGAATGAATTTGATGAAATGACAGAAGGAGACTTCAGAAGGTGGGTAATAACAAACTCCTCTGAGCTAAAGGAGCATGTTCTAACTCAATGCAAGGAAGCTAAGAACCTTGAAAAAAGGTTAGAGGAATTGCTCACTAAAATAACCAGTTTAGAGAAGAATATAAATGACCTGATGGAGCTAAAAAACACAGCATGAAACTTCGTGAAGCATACACAAGTATCAATAGCTGAATCAAACAAGCAGAAGAAAGGATATTAGAGATTGAAGATCAACTTACGAGATAAGGCATGAAGATAAGATTAGAGAAAAGAGAACGAAAAGGAATGAATAAAACCTCCAAGAAATATGGGACTATGTGAAAAGACCAAACCTATGTTTGATTGTTGTACCTGAAAGTGATGGGGAGAATGAAACCAAGTTGGGAAACACTCTTCAGGATATTATCCAGAACTTTCTCAACCTAGCAAGACAGACCAACATTTAAATTCAGGAAATACAGAGAACACCATTAAGATACTCCTTAAGAGCAACCCCACGACACATAATCGTGAAATTCACCAAGGTTGAAATGAAGGAAAAAATGTTAAGGGCAGCCAGAGAGAAAGGTCAAGTTACCTACAAAGGGAAGCCCATTAGACTAACAGCAGATCTCTCTGCAGAAACGTTACAAGCCAAAAGAGAGTGAGGACCAATATTTAACATGCTTAAAGAAACGAATTTTCAACCCAGAATTTCATATCCAGCCAAACTAAGTTTCATAAGTGAAGGAGAAATAAAATCCTTTACAGACAAGCAAATGCTGGGGGATTTTGTCACCACCAGGCCTGCCTTACAAGAGTTGCTGAAGGAAGAACTAAATATGGAAAGGAAAAACCTGTACCAGCCACAGCAAAAACATACCAAAGTGGAAGGACCAATGATACTATGAAGAAACTGCATCAACAAATGGGCAAAATAATCAGCTAGCATCATGACGACAGGATCAAATTCACACATAACAACATTATCCTTAAATGTAAATGGGCCAAATGCCCCAATTAAAATACACAGACTGGCAAATTGGATAAAGAATCAAGACCCATCAGTTTGCTGTATTCAGGAGACCCATCTCACAAGCAAAGACACATATAGGCTCAAAATAAAGGAATGGAGGAGTATTAACTAAGCAAATGGAAAGTAAAGAAAAGCAGAGGTTGCAATCCAGTCTCTGACAAAACAGACTTTAAACCAACAAAGAGCAAAAAGGACAAAGAAGGGCATTACATAATGGTAAAGGAATCAATGTAACAAGAAGAGCTAACTATCCTAACTATATATGCACTCAATACAGGAGCACCCAGAGACCTGCACAGAGACTTAGACTTCCACACAATAATAGTGGGAGAATTTAACATCCCACTGTCAATATTAGACAGATCAACGAGACAGAAAATTAACAAGGATATTCAGGACTTGAATTCAGCTCTGGACCAAGTGGACCTAATAGACATCTACAGGACTTCCCATCCCACATCAACAGAATATATATTCTTCTCGGCAACACGTAGCACTTTTTCTAAAACTGACCACATAATTGGAAGCAAAACACTCCTCAGCAAATGCGAAAGTACAGAAATCATAACAAACAGCCTCTCAGACCACAGTGCAAATTAAAACTCAGGATAAAGAAACTCACTCAAAACCACACAACTACATGGAAACTGAAGAACCTACTGCTGAATGACTACTGGGCAAATAACAAAATTATGGCAGCAATAATGCAGTTATTTGAAACCAATGAGAACAAAGATACAACGTACCAGAATCTCTGGGACTCACTAAAGCAATGTTCAGAGAGAAATTTATAGTACTAAATGTCCACATCAGAAAGTGGGAAAGATCTAAAACTGACACCCTAACATCCAATTAAAAGAACTAGAAAAGCAAGAGCAAACAAATTCAAAAGCTTAGCAGAAGATAAGAAATAACTAAGATCGGAGCAGAACTGAAGGAGACAGAGACATGAAAAACTCTTCAAAAATCAGTGAATCTACGAGCTGGTGTTTTGAACAGATTAACAAAATAGACCACTAGCCAGAGCAATAAAGAAGAAAAGAGAGAAGAATCAAATAGAAAAAATAAAAAATGATAAAGGGGATATCACCACTGATTCCACAGCAATACAAACTATCATCAGAGAATACTATAAACACCTCTATGCAAATAAACTAGAAAATCTAGAAGAAATGGATAAATTTCTGGACACATACACCCTTCCCAAAACTAAACCAGGAAGAAGTCGAATCCCTGAATAGACCAATAATGAGTTCTGAAAATGAGGCAGTAATTAATAGACTACCAATCACAAAAAGCCAAGGATCAGACAGATTCACAGTTGAATTCTACCTGAGGTACAAAGAGGAGCTGGTACCATTCCTTCTGAAACTATTCCAATCAATAGAAAAAGAGGGAATCCTCCCTAACTCATTTTATGAGGTCAGCATCATCCTGACACCAAAACCTGGCAGAGATATAACAAAAAAAGAAAATTTTAGGCTAACATCCCTGATGAACATTGATGTGAAAATCCTCAATAAAATTCTGGCAAACTGAATCCAGTAACACATCAAAAAGCTTATCCACCACAATCAAGTCAGCTTCATCCCTGGGATGCAAGGCTGGTTTAACATATGCAAATCAACAAACGTAATTCATCACATAAACAGAACCAATATAAACAAATTCTACTATAAAGACAAAGACCACATGATCATCCAATAGATGGAGAAAAGGCCCTTTGATAAAATCCCACACCCCTTCATGCTAAAAGCTTTCAATAAACTAGGTGCTGATGGAACATATCTCTAAATAATAAGAGGTATTTATGATAAACCCATGGCCAATATCATACTGAATGGGCCAAAACTGGAAGCATTCCCTTTGAAAACTGGCACAAGACAAGGATGCCCTCTCTCACCACTCCTATTCAACATAGTATTGGAAGTTCTGGCCAGAGCAACCAGGCAAGAGAAAGAAACAAAGGATATTCAAATAGGAAGAGAGGAAGTCAAATTGTCTCTGTTTGCAGACAACATGATTGTACATTTACAAAACCTCATCATCTCAGCCCAAAATCTCTTTAAGCTGATAGGCAACTTCAGCAAAGTCTCAGGATACAATATCAATATGTAAAAATCACAAGCATTCCTACACACCAATAACAGACAAGCAGAGAACCAAATCATGAGTGAACTCCCATTCACAATTACTACAAAGAAAATTAAATACCTAGGAATACAACTTACAAGGGATGTGAAAAACCTCAAGGAAAACTACAAACCACTGCTCAAGGAAATAAAAGAGGACCCAAGCAAATGGAAATGAATGGCATGCTCATGGATGGGAAGAATCAATATTGTGAAAATGACCACACTGCCCAAAGTAACAATATACATTGTATGCTATCCCCATCAAGCTACCACTGACTTTCTTCACAGAACTAGAAAAAATTACTTTAAATTGCATATGGAACCAAAAAAGATCCTGTATAGCCAAGACAATTCTAGCAAAAAGAACAAAGCTGGAGGCATCATGCTACTTGACTTCAAACTATACTACAAGGCTACAGTAACCAAAACAGCATGGTACTGGTACCAAAAAAGATATATAGATCAATGGAACAGAACAGAGCCCTCAGAAATAACACCACACATCTAAACCATCTGATCTTTGACAAACCTGACAAAAACAAACAATGGGGAAAGGATTCCCTATTTTAAAAATGGTGCTGGGAAAACTGGCTAGCCATACACAGAAAACAGTAACTGGACCCCTTCCTTCCACCTTACACAAAAATTAACTCAAGTTGGATTAAAGACTTAAACCTAAAACCTAAAACCATAAAAACCCTAGAAGAAAACCTAGGCAATACCACTCTGGACATAGGCATGGGCAAAGACTTCATGACTAAAACACCAAGAGCAATTGCAACAAAAGCCAAAATTGACAAATAGGATCTAATTAAACTGAAGAGCTTGGGCTCAGCAAAATAAATTATCATCAGAGTGAACAGGCAACCTATAGCAACCTATAGAATGGTAGAAAATTTTTGTAATCTCTCCATCTGACAAAGGTCTAATATCCAGAATCTACAAGGAACTTAAACAAATTTACAAGAAAAAAATTCCCCATCTAAAAGTGGGTGAAGGATATGAACACGTTTCAAAAGAAGACATTTATGTGGCCAACGAGCATATGAAAAAAAGCTCATCATCACTGGTCATTAGAGAAATGCAAATCAAAACCACAATGAGATACTATCTCATGCCAGTTAGAATGGCAATTATTAAAAAGTCAGGAAACAACAGATGCTGGTGAGGATGTGGAGGAATAGGAACGCTTTTACACTGTTGGTGGGAGTGTACATTAGTTCAACTATTGTGGAAGATAATGCAGCAATTTCTCAAGGATCTAGAACCAGCATCCCATTACTGGGTATATACCCAAAAGATTATAAATCATTCTACTATAAAGACACATGCCCACGTATGTTTATCGTAGCACTATTTATAATAGCAAAGATTTGGAACCAACCCAAATGCCCATCAGTGATAGACTGGATAAAGAAAATGTGGCACATACACACCATGGAATACTATGCAGCCATAAAAAGAATGAGTCCATGTCCTTTGCAGGGACATGGATGAAGCTGGAAACCATCATCCTCAGCAAACTAACACAGGAACAGAAAACCAAACACCACTTGTTCTCACTCATAAGTGGGAGTTGAACAGTGAGAACATATGGGCACTGTAGGGGAATATCACACGGTCGGGCCTGTCGGGGGTTGGGGGTTTGGGGAGGGATAACATTAGGAGAAATACTTAATGTAGATGACCAGTTGATGGGTGCATCCAACCACCATGGCACATGTGTTCCTATGTAACAAACCTGCATGTTCTACACATGTATCCCAGAACTTAAGGATAAATTTTTAAAAAGAGGCCGGGCTCGGTGGCTCACACCTGTAATCCCAGCACTTTGGGAGGCCGAGGTGGGTGGATCACTAAGTCAGGAGTTCAAGACCAGCCTGGCCAACATGGTGAAACCCCATCTCTACTAAAAATACAAAAATTAGCTAGGCGTGGTGGTGAGCACCTATAGTCCCAGCTACTCAGGAGGCTGAGGCAGGAGAATTGCTGGAAACCAGAAGGCGGAGGTTGCAGTGAGCTGAGATTGTGCCACTGCACTCCAGCCTGGGCAACAAGAGTAAAATGCTGTCTCAAAAAAAAAAAAAAAAAGAAAAAAGAAAATTAGAAACTTATTTCATTTGGGTAAGGTCAATAAGCATCCTGAATCCTGGTGCTAAAACTGAAAAAGCCCCAGTGCATTTCAGTGCATTTAAAAAATAGTTATCTTATCCCATAATAACACACAACACACACACACACACACACTTTGCCAAGTATGTGAATATGAACCCTGATAAGATGTCTATTATAGTATTTGCCTATATGCAATTTTTTTTAAGTAGGTAAACTATTAGAATTAATGAATTGAGGTTAAGATTACTGATTACAAAGTGAGGTACACACACAGAACATATGAACTATATTATATTTCTCAACACCAGAAATATATATTAGAAAAAGAAATTTAAAAAATTTTAAATATCATCAGGGATATCAACTACATAAATAATATCTAACAAATGATGTGTACAGTACCGAAGATGCTATGATGTTTTGAATGAGATTAAACAAAAACAGAATGAAGTGAAATACCTTGTTTATGAATTTTACAAAGATTCAGTATTGAAAATATCTCAATTATACTAATTTGAGCTATCAATACAGTAAAATCCTAAGCAGAATCCTAACAGAGGGGTATGTGTGTGTGTGTGTGTGTGTGTGTGTGTGTGTGAGAGAGTGAGAGTGAAAGAGAGAGAGAGAGAGAGAGAGAGAGAGAGAGAGAGAGAGAGAGAGAGAGACAGACAGAGAAGCCTTACAAGCTAATTCTAAAATTTATATGGAAACAAAAAGAGCTAGTAATAGCCAAGACAGCCTTGAGGGAGGAATAGCTCTCTTGGTTATCAAGACTAATTATAAAGTTACTATAACTCTATAACTAAGTAAGTTTGGTATTTGCTTAATTATTATATAGACAAATGGAACATTACCAGAAAGTTCAGAGAGAGTTACATCTATATGAACAGTTGATTTATGGAAAAGATGGCCTTACAGAGAAGTGGGGAAAATGAAGTTATTTTAGTAAAAGGTGTTGGTTCAATTATAGCATCATACGGAACTACAAAATAAAATTGGACTCTTATGTCACTCCATACACGATAGTAAATTCCAAGTAGATTATAAGCCTAAGTTCGAAAGGCATGACAATATGCTTCCAAATTTTATCATCTTAAAGAGTAGGCAAACAGTGGCTAAATGGTAAGCACTAACTACAAACAAAAATTGACAAATTGAAGTACATGAAATTGAAAACTTATTTATCAAAAGATACCATCAAGAAAGTAAAAAACAAGCTACAGAGTGGGAGAAGATATCTATAATATATAACCCATGCCTGTATGTTACTACAAAAATGACATAAATACAAAAGATAAAAGAGCAAGTGACTTGAGTCACTTCATGAAAAAGGATATTCAAATATCTAATAAACATATTCAAATGTGCTTAACCTCATTTGCAATCAGGAACTTGCAATCTAAAATCACAATAAAATTTCACTCCACACCCACTGACAAGTCCTAGTGTTGGAGAGGGTGTGAGACACCTGAAACTTACATATTCTTGGTAGCATTGTATATTGATAGAGTCAGTTTTGAAAGTTTTGCGTTATCTTCTGAAGTTTAACAAATATGTATCCTATGACCCAGTACATGCCTAACTGAAATACATTCACATGTGCTCAATAGACATGTACAAGAATATTTACAGGAAAGTGCACAAAGATGTTCAGCTATATTTGCAATAGACAAAAGCTGGAGAAAACCCAGATGTCCCTCTATACTAAAATGGATAAACCGTAAAGTAGTCTGCTTTTAACTGGCATTTTTGCTTTCTACAGTACAAGATATTTTGAAAGAAAGAGCAAGAAAACACTTTCAACTTTTTTTTACAGTATATTGTTAAACTTTTTCTATTTAAATACTAGTTATTGTTGTTAATCTCTTACTGTGACTAATTCATAAATTAAACTTTATCATGTATTATATATAGGAAATGAAGATCGTATATATAGGGTTTGGCACTATCTGAGGTTTCTGGCATCCACTGAGGGTCTTGGCATATATACCCTGTGGATAAGGAGGGACTGTGTATTCATACAATATTCTTTTGTATTTCAAAGTATGCTGCAAGGAAAGTAACTGAAATATAACTATATGTAATAACACGGATGAATTACACAAACAATGCTAAGCAAAGATGACAGATTAAAAAACAACATGTGCATGATTCCATTTATATCAAATTTAAGAGCCAGAAAACTAAACTGGAGTGTTGAAAGTCAAGGCAGTGTCTAACTTTAGAGAAGATGAAGAGAGTAGTGATTAAGATGAGTATCAAGGATAGCTTCTTGAGTACAGGCAATATCCCATCTTTTGACCTGCCTGGTGGATATATGAGTATTTACTGTGTAACAACTCACTGAGATATACATTTATTGGCATTTTTCTGCATGTGTGTTACAATAAAAACATAAAATGTTAGAAAATATGTGTACAACAAATACTAACCAAGTATCATTTTCTTAATATCAGACAAAGCATATTTTAGGGCAAACAGAATTACCAAAGAGAAAAACGGAACACTTGCCCTTGTATGTGTAAGAGTAGAAATGCTTATTATATCTTCAAGCAGAAATGTTAAGGAATCAGCCAGATATAAGAGTCTGGAATTCATAGCCGAGGCTAGTGCAAGAAATGCAAAGTTGGGAGTCACCAGCAACAAACATCCATAGCAGGCATATGGAAAGTATCCCTATAGCCATAGCCATAGATGAGATCAGACAGGTTGAGGCTGTATCAGGATAAAAGAAGTTCAATGAGAGAGCCCATGCAACTCTGGTTGTTGAAGAAGAGGTCAGTAAGATGAGATTACCTGACCTCCCCCATTCTTCAGTAGGTCGTATATAAAGTTGCCCCTACTTTTGCTAACATTTCCACTTAGGCAATTTTTGATACATATTTTTGGATCTGCATTTGGAAAGCAATTTCATATGCTAGCTTCCAGTGTCTTCTATAGGTCTACTGTACTATAACTGGGATTTCTCCTATCATTACTCCCTGGTCCTCCAATCAGTAGAATGCCAGGAGCATACACTGTTAACTAGAATCTTCCTGTCTCTTACTCCCCTTGATTGCTTTAATTGTTGGACCTAAAGCGCCCCAAGAGCAACCCGCCATAATCAGTACTTACTCATCCTCCCACATGCCCCTGGGGATGCTTTCTGTCCTGGTTATTGTATTTTAATAGGGAAGCATATCATGCTTGTAATCCCAGCACTTTGGGAGGTGGAGGTGGGTGGATCACCTGAGGTCGGGAGCTCAAGATCAGCCTGACCACCATGGAGAAACCCCAACTCTACTAAAAATACGAAAGTAACTGGCTGTGGTGGTGCATGCCTGTAATCGCAGCTACTCAGGAGACTGAAGCAGGAGAATACAAAAATTAGCTGGGTGTGGTGGCGCGGGCCTGTAGTCCCAGCTACATAGGAGGCTGAGGCAGGAGAATCACTTGAACCCGGGAGGTGGAGGTTGCAGTGAGCCAAGATTGCGCCACTGTACTCTAGCCTGGCAACAGAGCGAGACTCTGTCTCAAGAGAAAAAAATAAAATAAAAGAAGCATAAATACTGGGTAGGAATGAGTACCAGTGCTTAAAGCCACATCAATGCTATGTATAAGAAGACAGCACAGATGGTTAGTCTGTGTTCTGATGCAGACTGCTATTACGTCTTTGAGTTAGGTGGCAAAAGTATAAAGTGACTTTTTATCTGCTGTAAGTCATTTTTGATTTTGTGAGGGCAAGCCTAGGTAGATATTTCTTTAGCCAGGTACCTTGACTAAGGGTATTTCATGGGATTCAGATTTCATGGGATTCCTCCTAGATACTGATTAAAAATATTTTGTAAATACTTGAGACTTTTCATCTTTAATTTTACTGTTACTCATGCTTATTCATGCTCATTTACTGCTTCTACAATTTCATTTCATATCTTCTCATATGTAACTGTCCTGGACTTCAGTTCTGTCAAACACCATCAAATAGGGCTTAGCAAACACAGGCCTTTTCTTGGTCTCACAAATGGCTTCTGTCCTGGAAGAGCAGTAAGCACAAGTTAAATGTAACTTACATATTATGTAAGAGGAAACAATTGCTAAATTGAGAAGATGAACAGTATTGATCTTGAAAGAAATAAAATGTCACTTTGTCTCTTTGATCCATTTTTGATTTCACACATGTGCAACAAGTAGGAAATGCTTTATAAATTGCTGAGACAAAGGAAAGGTGATCACATCCATAGGAGGCCTGACTGGGTATCTGTGGTCTAACAGGGTTGGAAGACAAAGTGTAAGTCTAGGCTCTACTGCCAAGCCAATTAGCTTCATTGGGCTGGCAATAGAGCTTTCCTGAGGAGGAAATGTTTAGAAACAACCAACCTTCAAACACAACTCAAAAAGACCTTTGGATTGACAGCACTGAATAAGATAAAAGATATAAAGTGATTTGAAAAGCCATGAATAGTGTAAAATATTGTTCATAATTAATTGTACTATTTTTGGGTTGCATACAGTCATAAAGTTAACCTTTATATAGGTAATATAGTCTCATAAGAACCAGTCTAAATAATTACAGTGAACTTTGACTAGTTTTTCTCTCCAGCATCTATTAATACCTTTCCTTCTAATGACCCTTCAATATTCCTTCAAAGGACTGCCCCTTTCTCCAAGTGGTTCTTCCGGAGTTGACTTTACATCAGCTTAATCATTCAGCTATATAAATTATGTGGCAAATGAGCTTGTGACTAAATAATAGCCTAGGGAATATAATTTTGGATAGGATGCTGAACCAAGACTCTTCCTCTTTTCCCAATCTTTTCCCAATAAATGTCAGCCTGAAATAATGTTATCCCAGAAACAGCTGGAAACTCTCTCGCAGCCAAGAAGGAAAATGGAGCTCACCCAGAGGAAGCAGAGATGAGGATGGATCTTGGGATATAACACGAATTCTAAATAAAGTTGCACCTGAATCTGTCACTTAAACCTGATGGAGTCCTGTGGTTAAATGTGGATAGAAGGGATATCAATATTTCATTATTGCTTATGAAGAAACTGAAGCTCAGAAATGTCAAATAACTTTGCTGAATGCCATATACATATTGGAAGATCCAGCTACTGAACACAGAATGAGAATTTGAATTCCAAAGGCTGTTTTGGGCTTTTTACCTAGATGTGCAAAATTTATTGCTCAATAAATGTGTGTGTGTATAACAAATTTGGGAAGATCAGCTTTGTTGTGATGACAGAATTTAAACATTTCACATTTGGGGAATATTCTCCAAGGAGAGAAATTTTAGAAATAAATGGGACGAGAAATTTTTTCCTGTTAATAGTTGGATTCTCTTAATTTAAATACACACAATATTCATTCACATGCTACTTAACCAAAATTGAACACAGAACATAAAGAACATAAGGTTTGAAAAATGAGGTAGGTGGACCACCTGAGGTCAGGAGTTTGAGACTAGACTGGCCAAGATGGTGAAACCCTGTCTCTACTAAAAATACAAAAAATTAGCTGGGCGTGGTGGTGCTTGACTGTAATCCCAGCACTTTGGGAGGCTGAGGTGGGTGGATCACCTGAGGTGAGGAGTTTGAGACCAGCCTGGCCAACATGATGAAATCCCATCTCTACTAAAAATTCAAAAAATCAGCTGACTGTGGTGGTGTGCACCTGTAATCCTAGCTACTCAGGAGGCTGAGGCAGGAGAATTGCTGGAACCCAGGAGTCGGAGGTTGCAGTGAGCTAAGATCATGCCACTGTACTCCAGCCTGGGCAACAGAGTGAAACTCCATTTTTTTTTTTTTTGAAAAATGATTTGATATACTGAAAATTCATTTTTAATTTTATATTTATATATTAACATGTACACCTGGAAATATTTTTAATGGGACACTAAAAATATATATTGAACTGGATCATATTTGTATTTATATGAAATATATTGCTTTTAGACATTATTAGCCTTTTAAAAAACTAGCTTTATTATTATTTTGAGACAAGGGTCTCATTCTGTTGCCCAGGCTGGAGTGCAGTGGTGCTATCTTGGCTCACTGCAACCTTTGCCTCCCAGGTTCAAGCGATTCTCCTGTAGCGTCCCAAGTAACTGAGGTTATAGGCACGTGCCACCACGCCCAACTAATTTTTGTATTTTTAGTAGAGATGGGTTTTACCATGTTGGCCAGGCTGGTCTGGAACTCCTGGACTCAAGGGATCCACCCACCTTGGCCTCCCAAAGTGCTCGGATTATAGGAGTTGGCCGCCACCCCAGTCCAGCCTGTTTTCGTGTTCTAGAAAGTTTTAAATTGCTAAATGATTGAGACCAACCCAGACCAATGATGCATGTTTTGAATGATTTAGTAATTTGAGTACATATAAGCAATAATTAAGGAAAAAGTGTCAGTCTTGCATCCATTGACACCTGTATTGACTCTGATTCAGAGATTACTGATATGATACCTCTCTCTCTGTGAATCTGTTCGCTGTCTCTAGATGAATCATAATGCCTTGGGAATAACAAACAGTGCTGTTAAATTCACCATATGTTTTTAGATGACATGATAATGAGTCTCTGAAACACTGTAAAGTAATGCAGGAAAACCTAATAATAGAGTCATCAGTTAGACAAAATACTTTGTGAATGTTTTTGATTGATTTTGCCCAGGTAACAGCAGGAAAAGTCCATTGTGAATGATGAAACACACAACCTTCTCTGTCCACACTAAACATCAACATCAGGTAAACCTCCCAAATCTCTAGAGGTACACACTCTGGTGTTTAAACACATACTTTTTAAAAAGCAAGGTTGTGATTGTCAGGGCTATTGAAAGCTGTTCTTCTCAGAGTCAAAAGTCAATAATCTGAAGAGAGGTTTATATTTTAGATGTTGGGTGTCAATTGTTTCCGTCAACATTGGATTTACCAGGAAAATCTGTCAGGTAGATATGATAATGTGACAGTTCTGAGCATTGTCTCATGTATCAAAAAAGCATGTATGGACCAAGTAACGGTACTGTATCTGTTAGATACTATAAAAGGAAAAAGAAAAGAAAAACAAAGAATATAACTTTAATGCCTGCAGGAATTAATTTAGCTTCCCACAGTAAAAGCACAGTCAATATTATTCAGTTATTCAAAGGAGAGTTAGAAGTACAAAGAAAGGCTCTATATGACACAGTAGTTCCCTCATTCTTGTAGGTAGGCAGTGGTAGCTAAAGAATTTTTTTTTTTTTTTTTTTTTTTTTGATGGAATCACTCTGTCATCAGGCTGGAGTGCAGTGGTGCGATCTCTACTCACTGCAACCTCTGCCTCCCAGGTTCAAGCGATTCTCCTGCCTCAGCCTCCCGAGTAGTTGGGACTATTGGCGCACATCACCAGGCTAAGTTAATTTTTGTATTTTTTTTAGTAGAGATGGGGTTTCACCATGTTCACCATGTTGGTCAGGATGGTCTCGATCTCTTGACCTCATGATCCACCCACCTCAGCCTCCCAAAGTGCTGGGATTACAGGTGTGAGCCACTGTGCCCGGGCTGAAAATAATCTTAAATAACAGTTGTTTCCTCTCATCTCTAAATTTTTAAAAGTGAGTGCTTATAACAAAAGACAATGATGCTGCTTCTGTTTGCATATTTAAAAACATAAAGGAATGAAAAGTATCTAAAAAGTCACCATCTACAGTGTCAGGTAGGGATAGTTTAGACTTCACATAACACAATACCTAACTAATACTTGCTAAAGCAATATAGATGTTTATTTTCTCATACTGAAGAAGTCTGAAAACGGCACTTATGTGATTTTTGCAGCAACCTTGTCCTCTGCTCTCACTGGATTTTCATCTTGAGTTTGTAATAACCACACGATACACGGCACAATCCCAGCATCACGTCTTCACACGAGTGATCTAAGGAAGAGGCAAACAGAATAGGACTTTCCCTTGTAGCAGAGAGAGCTGGATGTTCCTGCCTGGCTTGTCCTAATTAGGATTCAATCCATGGTGCTGGGCATATTGCTGTAATGAACAAGTCTGGGGCTCCCAGAGTAAGAATAAAAGGCAAAATGTCAAACTTAGGTGCATTTTTCTGGCACCTAAAAATTGCCATTTGCACTCCATTGGACATAACTGTGTCACATGGGCACCTTGGAGTGGGAGAGAGGCAGAAAAGTAAATATCAATAACTGGATAGTCTTGCCTGGCTTGTCCTAATTAGGATTCAATCCCTGGTGTTGGGCACATTGCTGTAATGAACAAGGCTGGGGCTCCCTGAATAAAAATAAAAGGCAAAATGGCAATTGAGTAGAAAATAACCATGTCTGTAACAGCTACCAAGGAACTATTAGACTTCTACTTTCTCTTTTCCATTATATTTCACACATCTCAACCAATCTGTTCATGAAATTGGCCTAAACTCTCAACTTGATAACTAGGGCATATAAGAAAAAAGGTGAGAGTGCATACAAAATCTCTCCTTTATTTAACTAATTTATACTACATTTTGGGGGTAGGTTTTCCAATGAAAATATTGCAGTGGGCTGAATATTGGCACCAAAACTATATGTCTACAGGTGAATATCTAAAAACTCAACGTACCTGGTTTGGAAATTTTTGCAGGTATAATTAAGGATTTTGAGATAAAGAGATCATCCTAAATCATCTACATGAGCCTGAAATCTAATGCCAAATGTCTTATAAAAGAGACAGAGGAGAAATTTGACAGAAAAGGAGGAGGCAATGTGACCCCTGAGGCAGAGATTGGAGTAATGCCCCTACAAGCCAAGAAACACGTGGAGTCACCAATGCTGAAATTTTCAAGGAAATAAATTGTCCCTAGAGCCTTCAGAAAAACAACAACAACAACAACAACAACAACAACAACAACAAACGGATACTTTAATTTCAGTCCCGCAGATACCTTAATTTCAGGCTTCTGGTCTCCAAAACTGTGACAGAATAAAATTTTTTCTGAGACGGAGTTTCGCTCCTGTTGCCCAGCCTGGAGTACAATGGCATGATCTCGGCTCACTGCAACCTCTGACTCCTGGGTTCAAGCAATTCTCCTGCCTCAGCCTCCTGAGTAGCTGGGGTTACAGTGCCACCACATCTGGCTAATTTTTGTATTTTTAGTAGAGATGGGGTTTCACCATGTTGACCAGGCTGACCTTGAACTCCTGACTTCAGGTGATCCTCCCACTTTGGCCTCCCAAAGTTCTGGATTACAGGCGTAAGCCCCCATGCCTGGCCAAATTTCTCTGGTTTTAAGCCAATAAGTTTATAATTTGTTACAGCAGCCTCAGAAAATAATACAATAAATTTTTGCTTGTTGAAATGTAATGCAGATTTGTGTACCTGTTTTATACATTGTAATCTTCCTGTTTCTCTCTTATTATTTCTAACACTTTAGCTTCTATTAGATTTGCCATTGTTAACAATCGTATCATTTACAAATAAAAAGGGATTGGTTTCTTCCTTCCCAAACTATTATTTTCTTTTTTCTTATCTTATTCTGTTGGCCAGGGCATTGTAAGAAAATGTTGCATGGAATCAAGAATAAGGGCATTTATAATAATGAGCATTTCTGTCTTGTTCCCGATATTAACAGGGAAACTGCTAAAATTTCATCAGTAGGAGTAAGTTAGCTCTAGGTTTTGGGTAGATACATTTTGTCACAAAAGGAAGTTTCCTTGTTTTCCTAGTTAAGAATTAAATGGGTGCTAAATTTATATGGTTGATTATATGATTTTTTCTTGAATCAGTTATTATGATGATTCATATAATTATAGATTTTCTAATAATATTGTCACCTTTATATTTTTGTGATAAACTCAGTCAGCCCTTTTATATTATCCTTGAAATATATTGTCAAATCAGTTCGTTAATTTATAGAAGACTTTTTTGTTGTTCCATTTTTCTTCAGATCAGACTGGCCTGTCAATGTTCTTATTTTTTCCCTTTCTCCCTCTTTTTCTTCCTTCTTCTTTCTGTTTCCTTATCTGTCTTCTGTGTCAATATTAGAATTCATATTAAATAATTTATTCTTTAATATCTAAAAGAACTTGACAGTAAATATCTTGTCCTGATGATTTTATGTATGGAATAATTTTGTCTTTTCCTACGTTTACTTCTTTGCTAAAGGCTTGTTTGTAATTTTCAGTTTTTAGAAGATTTGTGTTATAATTTATTTAATGTGCTGAAATCTGTTCACATAACATTGTTCCTGCTTTTATCTTGCTCCATTTGTAATTATGACCACTTGTCATGTATAAAATTATTTTAACTATTGATCTTAGCAATGCTTTGCATAATTTTTATTAGCCTTTTCAAAAAAAGACAATGTTTTCCTTGAGTCTCTTTGTCTCTATTTCTCTTTCATTTATTTATTCTTACCTTTATTATTTCTTGCCAGCAATTTTATTTAGATGTATATGTTGTTCTTTTTGTAACTTTTTATATAATAACTCATATGAACTATTGGGCAAGAAATGAGATTGCTCACGTACAATGCTTAAAATTAGGCTTGGGACAAAGTCAACATTATATAAACATTTGCCATGATGATTATTGATGATGATGATGATGATGATTGGGATAGCATATGATGAAAAACAAGCTTAACTTTTCTTCGAATTTATGTGGTTAAATATGAGTTTTATAAGCAGTATATACGTGAACTTTTTGTTGTTGTTCACTTTTAACCCTCATCTTCCAACAGGTACATTTGATCCATTACGTTTATTTTGAATGTCAATGTATTTTTGCTTGTTTTTATAACCTTTCTGCTTTCTATTTGTCTCAGTTTTTTTTTTTAAAAAAAAAAAAGCATTTCGCCCCCAAACCCCTGCTTTTGGGGATTAACTGTGTTCTTAATCATTTTATTTCATTGATTTGTAACCTATATATTCTACTTCTATTCTTTTAGTAATTACTTGGAATTTCACTTGTATACTTACCTTAAAATATTCCTCAACAATTTAAGACCACAAGTTAGATATTATTACCTATCATTTGATAAAGCAATGCTTTTTTATTTTTTATATTTTTTTATTTTGTCTTCGACTTTTAAGTTCCAGGATATATGTGCAGGATGTGCAAATTTGTTACATAGGTAAACACGTGCCATGGTGGTTTGCTGCACAGATCAACCCATCACCTAGGTATTAAGCCAAGCATCCATTAGCTATTCTTCCTCATGCTTTCCCTTCTCCAGCTCCCATCCTGACAGGCCCCAGTGTGTGTGTTGCTCGCCCACCCCCACATCAGGTCTATGTGTTCTCACTGTTTAGCTCCCACTTATATGTGAGAACATAAAGCAATGCTTTTTAATATTTGCTAACAAATTTATGTACTTTTTAATCGGCATTTATTCTTGTTGAAAAGTCTGAAATGATTTTTACCTAGGATATTTTTTCATCTTTCTGAAGTTCAAACTTTAGTAGTTATTTTATTGTATCATGGCATTAAATTTTCTCACTTTATCTTAAAATGCCTTTATTTAATTGTTATTCTTGAAAAAATTTTTGTACCTATATTTGTTGTTAGTCATTTTGCCTCATCACTTTAAATATATTATTCTGTAGCCTCTCTGGCTTTTATATTTATTGTTAAAAGGTATGTGTTTTTTCCAACAGTTGTTCCTAATCAGGTAAATTCGGATGTTTAAAAAAAAAACTCTGTTTTTTATATTTTGTAGATTTTCTCTTTCCTGCTGGATATTTATTGTGCCTATCAGTGTTGTTACATCTCTTATCGGACCTGCAAAAATCTCAGACATTACCTATTCAGATATAGCCTTTGCTCTTTTCCTCTTCTCCATTTATGATTAGATGTCTTTTAGAGTTTTTATTCTGTCCTCCATTTTAAAAAAAGTTTTTCAACTTTTTGTCTCTTTTTCTCTCTGGCTCGATTCTGAAAAATCTCCTCAGATATATCTTCCAGTTCTCTAAATGCCTCTTCAACTCAGTCTGATCTGTTGTTTACCCTATTTACTTCTTATTTTTAACAATTTTACTTTTCATTCTTAGCAGTTATATTTAATTAATTTCTCCAAATCTATAACCTCATTTTCTAATGAAAATTATTAATTTCTCATTTTGAGATTTTTATTTTTAAAAGAATTTTATATAAAGATGTTTTGTATTTCATGTCTTATAAATCCAGTGTATAATTACTTGGGGATACAAATTTGTGGTTTAATTACATCTGTCAGTGCCCACTTGTGGGCATGATTCCTTTGTATATATCTGGTTGTCTTACGTTGGTATCTCATATTTGTTTGATTTTATTTTATGGCAACTCTGGGAGCCTAACAACGAATGCTCTCTTCCAGCACACTTCATCTTTATTTCTGCTGGAAGTAATTAGGTGTTGTTATTTGAAGTTACCTACTTAATGGAACAGTCTTTTTTTTTTTTTTTTTTTTGTTGTTGTTGTTGTTGTTGTTGTTGAGACGGAGTCTCGCTCTGTCGCCCAGGCTGGAGTGCAGTGGCCGCATCTCAGCTCACTGCAAGCTCTGCCTCCCGGGTTCACGCCATTCTCCTGCCTCAGCCTCCTGAGTAGCTGGAACTACAGGCGCCCGCCACCTCGCCCGGCTAGTTTTTTGTATTTTTAGTAGAGACGGGGTTTCACCGTGTTAGCCAGGATGGTCTCGATCTCCTGACCTCGTGATCCGCCCGTCTCGGCCTCCCAAAGTGCTGGGATTACAGGCTTGAGCCACCGCGCCCGGCCTAATGGAACAGTCTTTAATTCAACTGCCCTAACTCTGAATGAGACAGAGAGTTCGTTCCCTGAAAACAGCACTGTCTTAGGCATCTTCCCTTGGGTTAACCATATCATATGCTCATTAATCTGGTTTTACTATGATTTCACTTAACCAGATTGGAAATAAATTTTATTTAATATCCACAGCTCTAACCTAGCAATGGAATTTGAGTAGTATGTTTCCTACAGTCATATTTTAATACGTACAAAAGCTTATATCCCTGAAGTTCAATATTATCACATTATATACTATGTTATGACATACCTATTTTCTTAGAATGAAGTGAGAGAGGAAAGACTATGGTATTCTCAGAACTTGGGACTCGAGCTCATATTATTGCAGGGACAAAACAGATACTGCTAGTGAATAAAGTGGGTCTAACATAAATCTCTCAAGACATGTCTCCTCTACAGTAGGGAAGCCAGTACTCTATTCCAATTTATTTATGATAAGATAATGTAATACTGGTTTTGGCTGGCCTTATATTTTTAAAAACAAATTAAATTTCTGATTTTGTTTTAATAAGTCTCACTCTTTATATGCACTAAAAACTCATTTCATGAATTTGAAAATAGTATGTTGAACAAAAAAACTAGAAATTTTACTTAGATTGTAAAATAACATTATTTACTTACAAAGTTTAGAACTTTGAGGAGCCTTTAAAATCATCACTGTAATTATACACATTTCATATACCTAAAGTTCATGACATACTTAATGTTTAGATATGTTGACAAAATTTCAACCATACCACCATTTAGTCAAAATATCAGAATACTGACACCTAATCTGCTCTTCTTTATTATTTATTTTTTGAGACAAAGTCTCACTCTGTCACCCAGGCTGGAGTGCAGTGGCATGATCTTGGCTCACTGCAAACTCAGCCTCCCGGGTTCAACTGATTCTCCTGTCTCAGCCTCCCGAGTAACTGGAACTACACGTGCCCGCCACCTTGCCTAATTTTTATATTTTTTAGTAGAGATGGAGTTTCACCATGTTGGCCAGACTGGTCTCGAATTGTTAAGTGATCCGCACGCCTCGGTCTCCTAAAGTGCGGGGATTACAGGTGTGAGCCACCGCGTCTGGCCCCACTCTCCTTTCAAAGTTCCAGGGATGTGAAACCCAAGTATGCAGAGGTTCCACAGGCCAATTGTGGGACTGAGTATGAGTGGAATTGGATATATGCAGAGATGTGGGGTGGTACTGGAATCAATCCCTCGAGTATATTAAGGGAAGACTATATAAGAAAAATTAATAAGTGATTTAGGGCAATAAAAGTGTGTGTGTGTGTGTGTGTGTGTGTGTGTGTGTGTGTATTCACATAAATACATATTGTGATAAGGGCTATGCAGAGACTATCAGGGTTTTGAGCACCAAGAAAGCAGTCAAGTAGAAACACAAAGCAGGTAGTCATCTTGTGCTCATAGGAAAGGCTTGCCTTTTAGTTCCTCAGCATATATTTGGTACATGCGGTCAGAGGATATAGGGAAAAGAAAGAGAAAAGGAGAGGCATGGGATGTATTGACTTCCTAGGGCTTGCCTAACAAGGCACCACAAACTTGGTGGTTAAAAACAAGTTGCTGCTTCCAGAAAGGAAGAAAACCAGGGACTGGGGTACCATGGTGGACAGATGGAGTAGAATACGGCTCTGTCATGAAGAGTAAATAAGAAAACCCATGCAAAACACACAGCTTAGTGTCTTTTAAGTACTCAAGTTTTGTTGTTTACTGTTATTGAGCAGAAAGATGCTAATATTCTAGAAATGCTTTTTAACCTACATTGAAAATTTTCTGCTGGAACTGTCCTATTTGGTTAAGTGATGGATGTTTAAAAGAACTGTAAAAAAATTGTTTTCCTGAATAATGTAATTTATATGATCTTTATTAAGAAATAAATTTCTAATTGAAAGTTCATTTTAGGGTACTCTCAATTAATATTTTAGCTTGCTTAAATTTAATACTTGTTTTTTTGAATGGATCAAATAATGCCTTGATGTATTGATTAGTAGAAAAAGATTGGAGTGATAAATAGAATCTGGCTTATGAAGAATAATTTAAGGAATGATTTATTTTCTAAACTGTTTGTAGCATAAAGAATTACGCAATTCTAATGATGTACTAAATATAAAACTAAAATTAAAAATACCCTGCAGTGCAGACTAATAATATAAAACTAATACTATAGTATGTACATGCATGTGAAAAACTATGTAAACATATATGTGTATATATATTTTAAGGGTATGTCACCACTTGAGGTCATTTCAAATCTCAGTTCTGTGGGTAAGAATTGAACCTCATTGTGTGTGGCTGAAATTTTTAGGGAAGTCTTGAAAGTTTAGGAAGATGACATATCGGAATATTAAAGTAGAGGTTTACTAAATGTCTTAAGGTAAAATAGATGAGCGCTCCCTTGAAATTATTATATTTCCAATACTTTAAGCTTGATATTAACATGCTCACACTTATCAGATTGCTGTTTCAATGACCTGTGAAATTTAGGCAAAGCCAACAAGAAGGGCTTCCAAAGAAAAGCCTCAGGGGAAGCAGGACGAATTGCAACCAGGCACACTCTTCTTACGGTAAACTATAATAATGTTAAATGGGATCAAGAATATATGAGTAGGAGCTTTACTCTTTAAAAAAAGCATATTTAATAAGAAAGTATGGCTGTGTGGGAAACTGGGAGTTCTTATATTCTTTTGTTTTGAGACGGAGTCTTGCTCTGTCACCCAGGCTGGAACTCAGTGGCATGATCTCAGTTCACTGCAACCTCCGCCTCCCAGGTTCAAGCTATTCTCCTGCCTCAGCCTCCCAAGTAGCTGGGACTACAGGCGTGTGCCACCATGCCTGGATAATTTTTGTATTTTTAGTAGAGATGGGGCTTCACCATGTTAGCCAGGCTGGTCTCGAACTCCTGATCTCAGGCGATCCGCCCGCCCCGGCCTCCGAAAGTGCTGGGATTACAGGCATGAGGCACCATGCCCGGCCCTTATACTCTTAATTAGTAAATACATATGTGTGATTCACAGCTGGTAGTCTCCATGGTTTTTGGATCACGCATCCCCAAAGCATTGTGTGTTTGTACACATATATCAAATATTTTATTCATCTACATATATGTTTAAAAATGTATACACAAACATCTAAAATACAATTTTTAAAGAATTAGGTAGAAAATTAATAGAAGAAAATGCTCAGATATTCATATGAGTAGTCTATATTCACACCACTTTGGGGAATTCTTGCCTTAGGGCATTAGAAGAAAGGTTGATAGGTCACAGTGGTCAGGACTGAGGGCTCCAGGGCCAGGCTATATGAGTTCTTGTGGCTCCACCACTCAATCTGTGAATCTCAGGCTGGTATGAGATTATTCTGAAAGCTAGCTCATCTCCACCCCTAACATACAGAGATAGCACTAGAAATAGTCATATTGCTAGGATGTATTTCTAGATTAAAATTGGGTCCCTTCATTAACAAGTGGAAGTACCTGCCCTTGTAGAACGACAAACTTATCCCTGTTTATGTGGCATTTACTCAGTTTAGCACTACGTTCCTCATGCCTACTTTCTAAACCAGTTGCATGCAGACCAAATGGTCAGCAATCATGTAACAGCAAAAGGTAATGAATAAAATATTAACACATTGTGCCTAGCATACTTAGAATCCCCCTAGAGAGGTTCACTAAATAAATTCAAGCTTTTAATTTTATAGTTATTAAATATAAAGGAACGTTTGAGAAAATGAGAAATTGCCAAGGCAAATTAAACCCTAGCTACTCAACATGTGTGTCTTTGAACCAATAATGCCCACATCAACTGGGAGCTTGATAGAAATGTAGGATATCAGGCCCCAACCCGGACTCACTGGACCAGAATCTACATTTTAACGACGTCTCCTGGGTATCTCTATGCACAGGGAAGTTTGGGAGGCACTCATATAGAATAGCAAATGCATATTCCCCACTGATTTCCACATGGATCTCAATTGTAGTAATGCACCAAAGTCACCTATGGAGTTTTTATAAGCTTTTATACCTGTATCATTTTAGGATATTCAGGCTTTGGGGGGTCATTTTGGAGTTTTACAAACTCCATAAGTGTTTCTGATTTATAACGAAAGCTGAGGACCTCTCATTTAGAACAAACAGGGGATGATTTTTGTTTAACCTAGTCACCTTCTTAGACCTCTGTACCATACACAGATATTATCAGAGTTTACTGCAATGATTTAAGCCACTGGTTCTCACACTGCAGTATGTAATAGGATTACCCATAAGATCTGCTGAAGTACAAAGTACTGAGCTCTACCTCCAGAATTGCTGATTCATGGGACCAAATTTGTTTTTCTAAGTTCCCAAGTGATACTGATGCTTTTGGTCCTGGGACTACACTGTGATAACCACTGATTCGGTAACCTGGCTCTGAAGTGAAAGAATCTGGGTTTGAATGGTAGCACTCTCACCCACTAACTCCTTGGCCTTGAATGAGCTGCCTCACTTTTCCTCCTTTTGTTCCTATATTTGTAACATATGGATAATTTTAGTATGTAACTTAGAGGAATAAATTAGATGATTTATATAATCATAGTGCCTGTTCTTTGGGAATGCTTACCAAGATAGTGATCACTTTTGTTTTCCAAAATTAAAGAATACTGAAGAGCTAATATGCATTTTGGCTATTGAATAATCTTATTCCTCAGGATGCTAGACTTACAACATGCTGTGCATAAAAAGATTTAAAGACCAATTAGGGATGAAAAAAATTACATATGGCTTTTTCCTCTTTCTTGCAGTTACAAAGCTCATTACTTTGCTAAAGGCCCCAAGAAGTTCTGCAGTATAGTAATGTTTTTAACTTAATATTTTCTAGATTTAAATGCCTTGGAACTAATGCTATTTGGAATAAGCTTTGAAAAGCATTGGTTTAAACAATTCTTTTAAAAACGAGATGGTGTATTTTTTGTACATTGACTTATCAACTCCAGAAAATGCTCCCACAAATTAATCAGTATTTGACTGTAAATGCAGTGTACTGTCTGGTAAGCAATCTTACGAGAATGAATGAAAGAATGTCACGCAATTGAAAGGGGGTTAAGAACAATGGACAGAAGACAATGTCCTATTTGTACATACAAGACTAAATGAAAAATGCTCAACCAGGTCTCTTGTAAAGCTCAGATGATGGTGCTAAAACTCAGTGCCTGAAGTTTGATGAACCACAGGAAATGGTTACCAAGATTCTAAGCCTAGAGTATATTATAAATACATGTCAAATTGCTTTTAATGACTTTTTTTTTTAAAGATTTCAAGGAATCCCAGGGCTTAAAAGAATCAGAGAGACCTACTATTGATGAATTTATTAATAAATAACTTTATTCATTCAGTCTACCGCCTTGCTTATGTCTTAGGTAAACTCATTCAGACCCATAGCTTTAAACTCATCTGTAGGTTGATAATACATTCATTTATAAAACCAGTCTTGGTTGCAGTGAGCTGAGTTTGTGCCACTGCACTCCAGCCTGGGCAACAGAGCTAGACTCCGTCTCAAAAAACAAAACAAAACAAAAAAACAAAACAAAAAACAAAAACGAAAACAAAAAACCTAGTCTTGACTTATTCTTTAACTCAACCTATATATCGAGCCACTGATTTGACATCTTCTGATGAAATGTCTAATAGGATCTCAAACTCAAATTGTCTAAACTTGAAATCTTGATTCACCGGAACTATTCCCTTTCTTATGTTTTCCTCCTCCTTTGCTCTTACAGTCTTCTCTAACTCGGTAAATGGCAATTCCATCTTACCATTTACTTGTGCAAAAAGCCTGGGCAGCCTCTTTGATTATTTCCTTTCACACCTCACATTATTCAATTCAACACCATGTATATCAGATCTCTTTGTAAATATACTCAGAGTCCAGCTTCACCTAACCACTCTCATGGCTGTTACACAGTAAAAACAACCACTCACTCTTGTCTAAACTAGTATCTGTATTTTCAAACTGGTCTGCTTTCCATCCTGACAACCCAACAATCTAGTCTCACAGAGCAACCACAATGATCTTTTAAAAAGGAAAATCTTATCACGAATTTCCTTGTTCAAAATCCTAAAACAGCCTAAAATCCTTCATCTCATTTTGAATAAAACCAGAAACACTCATTATGACCTCTAAGCTGTGTGATCTGGTCCCCTCCCACCTCTGACTGCAATGTTCCACCACTTTCCTCATCCCTGTGCCTACTGCCGCCTGTATTCTTCCTGGGATATACTGAGTATATTCCCACCTCAAAACCTTTACATGTGCTATTTTGTTTGAAACACTCTTTCCTCAGATGTAGCTATGTGGCTCACTCTTACTTTATTTAGGTCTCTGCTTAATGCCAATTAACAGATAGGGCTTCTATGATTCTTCTTTAGCTAAAACAAATTTTCTCTATCCTTAACTTACATAGCAGTTACTACTATCTGGCCTATAAATTTATTTATTATCTATTTTCTTTCAACAGAATGCAAGCTTCAGCATCATTTACTCACTATTCTATTCCCACAATCTAGATCAGGATCTCAGCACACAGTGGGCATCAACAAATGTTTGCTGAATTTGGCCTCCTCTTTCTAAGCCTCTATCTCAAACTCTCACCTACAGTTAAATTTTTACCAAATTGTCTTCCACCCATGTGAGAGATATTACTACAATTTAATTATCTTTCTAAACTTAGTCTCACCACTTTCTATCCCTTTGGAGATCTCAGTACAGTTCAAACTGCTCAAATTCTTATTATCTACTTCATAGCAGGTGTTATAGTCGGTAATAACGCATTATATATTTTAAAAATGACCCACCAGGTGCGGTGGCTCATGCCTGTAATCCCAGCACTTTGGGAGGCCGAGGTGGACAGATCACAAGGTCAAGAGATTGAGACCATCCTGCCCAACATGGTGAAACCCCGTCTCTACTAAAAATACAAAATTACCTGGGCATGGTGGCGCATGCCTGTAATCCCAGCTACTTGGGAGGCTGAGGCAGGAGAATCACTTGAACCAGGGTGTTGGAGGTTGCAGTGAGCCGAGATCATGCCATGGCACTCAAGTCTGGCGACAGAGCGAGACTCTGTCTCAAAAAAGAAAAAAAAAAAAATGACCAAGGGAGTAAGTTTCAAACATCTCACCATAAAAAATAGGTAAGTAAGGTGATGGATATGTTAATTAGCTTGATTTAATCATTTCACATTGTATGCATATTTCAAAACACTACACTGTGCCCCATGATATATACAATTATGATCTGTCAGTCAAAAATAGCACTAATAATTTGCAAAAATGAAAAAAATAAATAAAAATGAAAAGTTCTTCTTTGATGCTAGAACCTGATCACACTTCCTTTTCTTACATTTCCTATGATCAGGTGATGAAATGAGGGAAGGAAGGATATTGCCTGAGATGAAGCTCTCAGAATACTGACCTCTTTTTTTTTTTTCATCTTAATTCCTTATGAAACTTTTGGCATTGTGCTCACTTTTATGTCCAAGGATCTGGTCACACATTGGTTAGGACAGTCAAAAACAATACCCAAAAGAGCAGCAACAAAATTGCATATTTCTATAATAAAACATCATTACGTTACTATACATGGCAGTAACTTGGATTAAAGTATCTCCGAGATACTGAAGGGTATCTGGTTTAAAGGTGAAAAGGTGTCTGGCTTAAAATCTTGATGTATGATTAAAGAGGAGGGAAACTGTATGAGCCGGAGCTAAAAATAGGCAAGTCTTGTTTTATTCTAACATTTCAGCCAGCAGTTCCAGCCCTCTTCTGGGAAAACATGTATCAAACAGGAGGACAGTGGCTCTGTTCCTTGTTTATAATCTACAGGGACCTGCTGATGGTTGGCAACACTTGAACAATTTAAAGAACCCGACCTCTATGCTCTAAAAGCATTTCAGTGAATATATAAAAGTCTCCATGAGGACTCCAGTGTTTGGAAACATAATGGCAAAATTTTGATTGAGGCCCAGTATTGATTAACCTCTTTAAAGTTCTGGCAGTGACATTTCTGCCATTAAGCAGTTTGCCCATGCACTTAATATTGGGAAAACTGAACACCAGCGGTCAAGGGCTTAATAAGAACGGGCCTTATCGTCTTTTTTGCAATTCCCCTTTCGGCAGAATATAGTCCCTCGAATGTTCCCACCAGTTACTATCAAAAGTACATGCATGGCTTCGGGAGCAACAAGGGAGCCCCCCCAAAAAATCCCTGGAAAAGAAAAGATCAATTTTTTTCCTCCTCCTCCTTTTACCTGCTACTTCATAAATCACTGGAGTGCTGAGTGATTTCATTTCTTATCTGTATAATGTGAAAGATTGAGTCTGTGCTCTACCTCTCAAAGATAGTTGCTAAGAACGAATCAAGTTGATGCTGCCTCGGGTCTTGAAATAGTCTGGAATAGACATTTAGGCCATGACCTTGGCATAACGGAGGATTCATTCCCACATTTTGTATTCCCCAGCTCAAAACAGGTATCTGGTGGAGTCCACTCCTACTCATGTCGAGATAAAAAGATCCCAATCTTCCAGCCTTGCGGTAGAGTCGGTGATAAGACAGCACACTATGGGAAATAATGTTTTTTAGACTATCTTCCATGAACCATAGGTCTTAGGAAGAAGTGGCTTTAGCAAGTTGTTATTTGAATTCCCATATTATATTTAAAGAAACTGAAGCCCAGAAGAGTTCAATTCTCTACCCCAAATTATAATGTAATTAAGTGGTGGAAATAAAATATGATCACTGAAGCAGTGCTATTTCCATTTCACCTTTCTTTCATCATGTCTGTGGGTAACTTATTTCTCACAGTCTGGGAACCTGCATTTAATTTTCTCCCCTTTTGGTACCTCCCTCTACAGACAAATATGAGTTAAAGTGATTGAAAAATAAATGTATAAACCTTAATAAACTTTGGCCAGACATAATCCAAGTCTCAAGGTTATAAATCTCATTTTCAAATGTATGTATCCTAGATCTTTATTTTGCTGGTTTCAATTGAATAAGTTTTCAGCCCTAACACTCAGAAAAAATTCATAAGTAATTCAAAAACTAAGTTATATTGGTGAACTCAAAATAAACAATGGTATCAGTGAAAAGATGTAGGAAACCTTGGGGAGAAGGTAGAAATTGAGAGGATGGGGGCACATGGAGAGCCTTCTGGGAATGTTTATCATGGTCTATTCATAAATGAGGATGCTTTTTACATGGGTGTGTTCACCTTGTAAAAAAATCTAACCATTTTTGAGCTTTTCTGTATGTATGTGATACACCAATATGTGTGTGTGTGTGTGTATATATACATAATCTTCTTATAATTTAAGATCTAAGATAAGAGAATGCAGGGAATATACCTTTTCTCCAAACTAGTACATTCTTTTTTATAAGGAATATTTGTAGAAGTTCATCTATTTAAATTCTGCAAGCTACATTTTTAGGGTCTTTTGACTTTGGAGAGTCAGCTATTTTAAATAGACTTTAAAGAGCAGAATATTCATCTCCAAATGATCTTCCTTAGAGAAGACAAAGATAAAGTACCAGAGGTGTTTTTACCTGCAGATGGCAAGTGAAACAGCATTTCCTCCCCTGCGTTGGCCGAGGTAGGAAAGTTTCACTTTGCCTTAGGGTGATAAATTCACTGGCTGCTAATCACGATGGGTTTTTGTGTGATATGGCATCTGTCTAACAAGAGCTAGATGAAGACTGCCATGTCTTTGACACCTAGTAGACAACTGAACAGCCGTTAGATAGCAATGATTTCTGTCAATCTACCACAAACAGATGGCAATAAGTGACTTAGAGTTGAATGGTTTCATCTTCTGCCCCTAATCCCTAAGCTATCTGGCCCTGTCCCCTTCTTTTTTTTTTTTTTTTTTTGACAAATATGATGTTTCATTCTTTATTGATGCGAGACAGTACATGTGGTCTCTTTATTTAAATCTGAAGTGTCCCAGGTAAGCAAGTGTTGAGAAGTTTCTTTGGATATATATCCAAGCTAAAGGGATTAACTTCATAGTAACAGGCTATTATTTCTCTATACCATGGAAAAATAGGCAGCTCATGGAGGAAAACAGGAGTATCATGAAGAGAAAGAAGGAAAAAAAAAGAAAAGAAAAAACACTGCTAAAGCCCAGAGAATGTTTACAAATAATTCTCAAATCTAGAGGTCATTTAGTTTTCTTGAATACATGAATATTTTATAAACTGGTAACATCAGGGCTTTCTATCCTTAAATATCTGTCCAAAATGTTTTATGTCATCTGTTGGCAAATGATTTTAACATTCACTTTTCACCTGATATATCTTCCCGCTCGTACAATTCATTTCAGAGGCATAACTTGTTTTCTTTGCTAAGATTTCATTTCCTCCCATCTCAGAATTTGATGAAACCTATTTCTTAGTTCCTCGTTCTCCAGTGAAAGCTGACAACAAGTATCAGACCAAATGTAGCTGTCCCATATGAAGTAATTCATTTCTGTCAAAGATTAGACATTATTTTTTTCTTGACACAAGATGATTGATACTGTTCTGTTAGATCCAGAGGGACAACTTAACCACTTAAGGACTAAGACTCATTTTAAAAAATATATTCCATTCAGAAGATTAGATTTTGATTCTGGGGGCTAAAAGGCAGGTGCTGTCAAGAAATGAGATAGTAATAAGAGTTGAAAAAAGCAGAACAATTTAAAATTATACCATTTCTGGCCAAGAGCAGGGAAAGGGCAATTCTGGTCTTAAAAGGGGTCTTAATTATTTGTTCATTTTGTAGTTATGACTGAGAGAAACGTAGTTCTTCTTACAGCATGCATTTGGCATCTCTAGCAACAAGAGGGTAGATCTCATTCTACCCTACCCAAAGTAATATAACAAATTAAGTTCTTCAATAATAGCATGAAGGTTGGGGGCGGTGGTTCACACCTCCCAGCACTTTGGGAGGCCAAGGCAGGCAGATCACGAGGTCAGGAGTTCAAGACAAACCTGACCAACATGGTAAAGCCCTGTCTCTACTAAAACTACAAAAATTAGCCAGGCGTGGTGGCATACAACTGTAGTCCCAGCTACTTGGGAGGCTGAGGCAGGAAAATCGCTTGAACCCGGGAGGTGGAGGTTGCAGTGAGCCGAGATGGTACCACTGCACTCCAGCCTGGGCAAGAGTGAGACTCCATCTCAAAAAAAAAAAAAAAAAAAAATACAGTGAAGTCTGTATATGATGTGCTTTAGCATCCCGAAGAAAAATTTTAGAGAGAAAACCAAGATAAGGCAAGGAGCCCTAGAAGTTGAACCGTGTGCTCTCTTTTCTATTTCTTTTAAAGCATTTTAGCAAGTGTTGTGGTTTGAAAGAAAATGGGAATCTTTAAAGATGTAAGCTGTTTCCTGTCAGATAGGAAGCCCATTTTAGGGAATGGAAAATAAAATCTAATGGATTGGTCTATCCATCCACATTCCTACCTTGAATGAAATAGCACAGTTTGAATGTATTGTATAGGTTGGACTTCTTTGTTGTAATATTTCATTAACAGAAAAAGTCCTCGAGCCAAAAGAAAGCAAATAAGCAGATATCTAGCAAAAGAGCAAAAATAAAAAATCTAGTTGAAAAACTACTTCACTACACAAAGTGATAGAACCAGCTATCAGATGACAATGACTTTTTTTCCCATTGTTACTAACAAGCTCTGATGTGCCATTTACTGTTCTGAGTGTCAGTTTTTTCATCTTTCAAATATGAACAATAAAGAAAGAAAGTCTCTTTCTTGATTCCTGAAAGGATGGATTTGCACATCAAATTAGGAGACTGCTTTGAAAAATTAAGAGGAGGTAAGCAGTGGTAAAGGCTTTTTAATGGAGATCTCAGGAGGCTTCTTATTGGCTTAGCCACTGAATCTAGCATTTCCTGTAGATGGTAGAGAAAATAAAGATGATTTTGCAATGGTCTTTTTGTTTTTTATCACTACTAGTTATAGCAGGGTATAGATGCATGAAGTGATTTTCTGATTACTGGTTTATACTGTTAATAGGTTACTTAAGGGGACTAGGGGGAAAATAATCAAATTGAGACCCTACTATAGTCAGATATTTGGTTAAACACTTGTATACATTATCTCACTTAGTCCTCAAAAGAACTCTAAGTTTCTAAGATTTTTCCAGAAAACCGAGGCCCTTTAAGAACATAGTGGAAAGAAATTAAATGCTGCTATGTAAATACCAATCCAAGTCTTATTTCTTATTTATTTATTTATTTAGAGATGCAGTCTCACTCTGTTGCCCAGGCTAGAGAGCCGTGGCAGTCTTGACTCACTGCATCCTCTGCTCCTGGGTTCAAGAAATTCTCATGCCTCAGCCTCCCGGGTAGCTGGGATTACAGGCACGTGCCACCATGCCTGGCTAATTTTTTTTTTTCTGTATTTTTGCATTTTTAGTAGAGATGGGGTTTCACCATTTTAGCCAGGCTGGTCTCGAACTCCTGACCTCAAGTGATCCGCCCACTTCCACCTCCCAAAGTGCTAGGATTACAGTGTGAGCCACTGTGCCCAGCTCCAAGTCTTATTTCTTTTGTTGTTGTTGTTGTTGTTTTTGTTTCATTTTGAGATGGAGTCTTGCTCTGTCGCCCAGGCTGGAGTGCAGTGGCATGATCTCGGCTCACTGCAACCTCCACTTTCCGGGTTCAAGTGATTTTCCTGCCTCAGCCTCCTGAGCAGCTGGGATTACAGGCGCCCACCACCATGCCCGGCTGATTTTTGTATTTTTAGTAGAGACAGGGTTTCACCATGTTGGTGAGGCTGGTCCTGAACTCCTGGCCTTGTGATCTGCCTGCCTCGGCCTCCCAAAGTGCTGGGATTACAGGCATGAGCCACCGTGCTCGGCCCCAAGTCTTATTTCTAACAAGAACTAGATGGACACAGTGACTGCAGCCCTCTTTGCTTCCCTCCATGCTATGTGCTGTCACAAGGAAAATCTCAAGCATTTAACAACACCTGGGCAATGCTAGAAAATGGGACCCCAGAGGAAAGAGGGACCACACTTATTTACTTAATCATTCACTCGTTCATTCAACAAATATTTGTGGAGCAGCTCTTTTGTGCTAAGCATAGTTCTAAGAATCTGAGGAGGAGCAGTGAATAAGACAGAAAAAATGTTTCTGCCATTTTGTAGCTTACATTTTATTAGAGAAAATACAAAATAAGCCAGATCACATAAAGAAACGGAAATTTTAGTAGTATGTTAATTAGCTTTATATATATGAAGGGTAATGCATTATAAAATGGATTACCAACATTATAGGCATATTCTGAGAGGCCAATATTTGCTTTTATTTGGCTAAAAATGATACATGCAACATTCCAAAACACTCTATATGAAACTGAAATGAAATATATTTTAACTATTCTCACCAGGTCCTATAGCTTCATGGTTTTAGAAATCTTTTTTTCAATAAAACTTACAGTCTTCTTTTTGTCCTAGATCAATTTTATAGTTTTTGTAGTTAAATAGTTATCAATTACCTATGTGTCTTTGAGAAGTAACTAACTTGCTATATGTAAAGCATGATTAGCTAATATGTCTATACAAACCTTTTCAATTCTGCTATATTTTTATGAAAAAAATAAAGCAGCAAAATTTCACTATAAATCCCAGATTTGGACTAATTCCCATGAAGCAAAATAGCACAATATCCTTGGGATAATATATTGGTCTTGGTAAAAGTCAGCTTCTTATTAGCTTTCTTGGTTCCTGTATAATGCAATGAGAATTCAAACGTTGGATCTAGTTATTTATCCTTATCTCTTCACCCCCGTTAACTAATTCACTGCCATTTAAATTGAACTTAGCTTGCTCCTCTCCCTGCACATGCATGACTTGACATTTACACTCATTAAATTTCATATTCCACCCCGAACCCTCTAGCAAAGGAATTTCTACAAAACAACTAGATCTTGTGGTGTTGTTGGGGTGTCATTAAGTTTATTTTCACCTGCAAACTTTAGAACATTTATTTAAGCAATATATTAATACCATCTACTACAAACATTAGTCAACTGAACTTCTGTCTTCAACAGTGGGGAGATATTTGTTTTATATCCAGAGAAAAATGCATTACAAATCCTTAGATGCAGCTAATTTTTTATATTTTAGAAATTTATATTGTTATATGCAATTTGAATTTATAAAAGGCTAGTGAGACAAAGTGAAAAAGTCATTCCTTATAAATTTAGTTAATTTTTAAAAGTAACAATATAATTTATTTCTTATGTATCAGTTTGAATACTAGCTTTAGCTAGTGAAGTCTATTCTATAATGATTTTGAAAATACACTGTTGAGGCTTCTGAGTATCATCCAGTAAATACTGGGGTTATATTTTTCTTTGTGTGACATTTAGCAACGTCTAATTTTCAGATTTTTAATAAAAATCATTGAAATTAGGTTTATAGTTATGTTTTCCTTTTTCAGAGCAGTTGTTTGCCAGCAAAATGACTTCCAACCTAAGCAAATGTAGGTTATTATTTTTGGTGCCTTATGAAATGGGAGACTGTGTTACCCAGATACTTTTTATCTTTTTTTTTTGCTTTGAGATAGAGTCTCACTCTGTCGCCCAGGCTGGAGTGCAGTGACATGATCTCAGCTCACTGCAACCTCTGCCTCCTAGGTTCAAGCAATTCTTATGCCTCAGACTCCCAAGTAGCTGGAATTACAGGCATGTGCCACCACACCTGGCTCCTAAGTAGCTGGAATTACAGGCACATGCCACCACGCTGGTTAATTTTTGTATTTTTAGTAGAAACGGAGTTTCACCACATTGGCCAGGCTGGTCTTGAACTCCTGACCTCAGGTGACCCACCTGCCTTTGCCCCACAAAGTGCTGGGATTAAAAGAGTGAACCGCCGCGCCCAGCCCTTATCCAGATACTTTAACTCTTTTCCTAATAATTAAAACTCAGTCCTAATCCTGTTAAGCTAATTAAAATCTTGCCCTCATTATTCCTGAAAAAAACACATATATTTATATTTGTTTAACTGACAAAGCTTCATTTTTTTCTCTTGTATGAATGACCATTACATGATTTTATTTTCAGTCGAACATTTTTTTCCCCAAGTTTTGGACCTATATTGTACATTTAAAATATTTTCATATCAAACTGAATATTGCATGCTATTGGTACTATACTTTCCATCAATTCCCATCGAATACATTATATACACTTGCCGAATTTTATTTTACAATGATCTTAACACTGAAGCAGTTTATTGCCCCTTAGAGGTTTTTCATGGAGCCATGGTTTACTAACAATTAGCTTTAAAAATCTGCTACACATAAAAATATTTATGCTTAGTTTACATATACTCCCCTGGAGATAGAGAGATAAAACTGTACGTACTCCCCCTGAGATATCTCTGCACGTCATTACATTTTAACCGTCTTATGTTCATAGTTCTTTTCTGGCCTGTTCAGTAGACAAAAATATTTCCTTTTATTAAAACAATATTTTCACATGCTGATTTACCTATAGCTTTGTTTCTATTCATTCATATGCACACCCACACTCACACCTACACACTGCTAAAGACCGTCAAGAGGACAATATTTGCAGCAGGAAAGAACTGGCATAGATCATTTTTAAAAATGTCTCCAGTTCTGTCTGAAGGTAGTCATATGCTGGCTGAAGCAGATAATTTTCTAGTGGCATTATCTGAAAGTACTGGTTGATACTGGAAACTATGATTGATTTTAAAAATAGACAACCTTCAGGTATGCCATCATTTATTAAAAACATTTGCGATACTATGTGACTCTCCAACTACAGATAAACTATTTTACAGGGATTATTCCTCACAACATTTGAAATTTACAGAATAAATATATTTATTATTCAATCTGCTCTTTTCCACGTGTAGACATGAGTATGATTTTAACTCCTTTTTAAACATTTTTGCTTTTATTAAAAATGTATTACATGCTAAATTAATAGTTAAATTCAGTATGTTAAATTCGTGGTTAATTTCAGAGTCTTTATAATTTCAGACATAACTCTTCAGTTCTTCAGTCATATTTCCCAATTTGGGCATTCTTTTTTAACAAAAACAAATGATGTGCTTATGATTTCTTCTATTTGTGCTCTGATTTCTAAAAAAAAATAAAAAATAAAAACAAACAAAAAAAACTGTTGGAGGAGAAATGGAACATCAATCCAAATTCTAGCATGCTATTTTATAGGCTGCTGATTGTAAGAACATAAGAAAGACAGTGTTGCATGGTGAAGAGAATCTGACACATGCATAGACTATTTGTGTTTCTGGCTCTCTCCCTCCCTGGTGATGTGATCTGAGGATAGTCTCTCAATGTTTCTCTTCTTAATTAGTCAAAAGGAGTGATACTAGGGAATACTGCATGCTAATTGTGCAATTCTTAGGTTAGAGAAAAAGCACATTGTACAAGAAAAGACAAGGAGAAAATCTGGAAAAATGTCAAACACATTTTAAAGACGCATGCATTGTTTTGAAGGTTTGACTTGCTGAGCTTTGTGAAATAGCATGATGTCCAGGGAGGTGATTTCTATGTACACCTTAAGTTTGACTCACTTACCAAGATTTGAGGAACTATTTGGCAACATTTCATCAGAAGAATTTCAGGATTTTTATAACTATACCTTTCAGATGGTCCAATTTGAGCACAGGAATATATAAAGGAATTTTACGAGCCAGCATTGATTCCTGATCTAATTATTGTTCCCTAGGACAATTTTGGGGACAGGGACCAGAGATGTTGATAGGGACATAAAACTGGAAAGGAAGGCAAGGGGTAGTTTTTTGAAGAGCTTGAATTGTGTCTCAAGGGTTAAAAGTATTTATTCTGAAGACAACAGAAACCTTCCCCACTACCCACTCCAGAGACTCACTTAAACAGACGAACACTTAAAATATAAATATCTGCTAGTGATGGTGGCTTACAGAGTTAAGAGGGAAATCTTAAGGAGTTGTGAATGTCAAATCACATTGAAAGCCTGAATTAAGGCAGTCTATAAACATCAGAAAGAAATTTTAGATGAGACACAGTCTCTAAGAGGACTCCCAGTGATCACTGCCTTATGATACTCATGCCCTTAGGTAATTCTTTCCTCTTAATTGCCTGTTAAACTTATTGCCTTGCTTCTGCAAATAGAATATGGCAGAAGTGATGGAATGACACTTCCAAGATTAAGTCACAGACTATGAATTCTGTCTTGTGTGCCCTCTCTTACTCTCTCTTGGACTCTTTCCCTGAGAGAAGGTAATTGCCATGCTGTGACCTATCCCTGTGGAGAGGCTCATGCAGCAAGGGAATGAAACCTGCCAATAACCACATTCATCAGCTTGGAAGCAGATTTTCCCACCCATAATCAAACCTTCAGATGAGACCATAGCCCCAGCTGACAGTGTAAGCACAGCTTTATGAGAGACCTTAAGCCAGAGGCATCAAGCTATGACAGGCCAGAGGCATTGAGCTACGACATCGAGCTATTACCAACAAATGTGAGCTAATAGATATTTAATGCTTTAAGCCACTATGTTTTAGGGTAATTTAGTATGCAGCAACAGATAACTAATAAACAGAGATTTAAAAATAAGAGCATAGAGATAAAAACAGTGACAGTTAATATTTCTTGATTTTTACTAAGTTTCATATAACAATCCTAAGATAAATAGAAATAATAGATTAAAATTTTTTTGGAATTACATGAACCAAAGCTGCTATAAGTAACGTAGAAACTAATGATGATACAAGAGTCAATAGGAAAGAGGATAGAAAGATAAAACAGAGAAAAGAAGAAACTGGGGTAGGTAAGGAAACAATAAAAGGTATAATTATTTGAGTACAATTGGTTTATAATATTATTTTAAATGCTAGTGGAAGTAACATGGGTTTATGTTACTATTGGAAAAAATTTTAAATGTACAATATGCAAAATACATTATAAAAATACTTTTCTTAAATTATAAAAATACTTTTCAATTATAAAAATACTTCTTATAATTTAAGAAAACTGTACAAATTAAAAGTGTAATGCTTTATAATAAACAGGCAAAATGTAATCAACTTTTCTTTACAACATTTTCCTATTTCTTCTAGCTTGAACTTTATTACCTTGACTTGAAAATAATTAACACCAGTCAATTTATTATTATTAATTATACTTTATGTTAGGGTACATGTGCCCAATGTGCACGTTTGTTATATAGTTATATATATGCCATGTTGGTTTGCTGCACGCATCAACTCATCATTTACATTAGGTATTTCTCCTAATGCTATCCCTTCCCCAGCCCCCCAACCTCCGACAGGCCCTGGTGTGTTACGTTCTCCACCCTATGTCCAAGCGCTCTCATTGTTTAATTCCCACCTATGAGTGAGAACATACGGTATTTGGTTTTCTGTCCATGTGATAGTTTACTGAGAATGATGGTTACCACCTGCATCCATGTCCCTGCAAAGGACATGAACTCATCCTTTTTTATGGCTGCATAGTATTTGATGGTGTGTATGTGCTACATTTTCTTTATCCAGTTATCATTGATGGATATTTGGGTTGGTTCCAAGTCTTTGCTATTGTGAAGAGTGCCTCAATAAACATACGTGTGCAAGTGTCTTTATAGTAGAATGATTTATAATCCTTTGGGTATATACCCAGTAATGGAATCACTGGGTCGAATGGTATTTCTAGTTCTAGATCCTTGAGGAATCACCACACTGTATTCCACAATGGTTGAACTAATTTACACCCCCACCAACAGTGTAAAAGCATTCTTATTTCTCCACATTCTCTCCAGCATCTGCTGTTTCCTGGCTTTTTAATGACTCCCATTCTAATTGGCATGAGATGGTATCTCATTGTGGTTTTGATTTGCACTTCTCTGATGACCAGTGATGATGAGCATTTTTTCATGTGTCTCTTGGCTGCATAAATGTCTTCTTTTGAGAAGTGTCTGTTCATATCCTTTGGCCACTTTTTGATGGGGTTGTTTTTTTTTTTCTTGTAAATTTATTTGAGTTCTTTGTAGATTCTGGATATTAGCCCTTTGTCAGAAGGGTAGATTGCAAAAATTTTCTCCCATTCTGTAGGTTGCCTGTTCACTCTGATGGTAGTTTCTTTTGCTGTGAAGAAGCTCTTTAGTTTAATTAGATCCCATTTGTCTATTTTGGCTTTTGTTGCCATTGCTTTTGGTGTTTTAAACATGAAGTTCTTGCCCATGCCTATGTCCTGAATCCAGACCATTTATTAGTTTATGAGCCATGAGAGCAAAAACAAAACAAAACAAAAACAGCCAACATTTATTGAACACACTCTATGTATCAGGCTCAGCCTTACCTGTTTTAAACATCATCTTGTTAATTTCTTACTTGAAATTAACCATTTAATTTCAAGGGGGCCATGAGTTTGGTGTATTAACCCCATTGTTAAGATAGGAAAAACAAAGAGTCAGAGATTTTTAATAGTATGTCTCCCAGCTAGTTAAGTCTCATAAATACATTTGCCTGTGATTCCAAACTCTTCCAACCCATTATATCATCTCATTAGGCAACTGAGGTGATTTATCTCTAAATTCTATTTAGGTGGCAAAGCGCTATAAAGAGAGAGGTATTACTGTTGTCACGTATCTTTCCAATCTATATTTTCTGATATTGTTTAAACAATTTTTTAAGGTAACTTTTTCCTTACTGAGTCACTTTCAGAAACAAACAATGCCCCCATGCCCTGGACTTGCTTTCTGAATCATCTGGCTTTATACAGAGCAATAACATTCCTCTCAACCTGTTTAATACATTTTCCTAAGAAACTAGCAATAACCTCAGAGAACATAACCTGTTTCTTCATTATATGCCACTAGGTCCAATGACTCAGATGTGGCAAACCATACATGCTGTGAGAGTCCCCAGTAGTTGGACCTGTCTCCCATACTCCCACATAACAAGCATCTCTCCTTAAATTTCAAAGTGATCATTTAAAATGCAGGACTCACTAACACTTCTTTCTAAGCTGTACATTTTGTATTCCAGTCTCCTGGCGTGCTGACCAAACCACAAGTGATCTTCACCTTTCTACCTTCGTTAAGCTCAGGCACATTTTGGGCAATTTCTGCCTAATTGGTCTTCCTTGCCTGATTACTGTCAGCTGGTGGTGTTCCTGTGCTGAAGCGCAGTATCAAACAGCACAATATACCTTATTTTCTTACATAATCACTGTCTGCCCACCAGAATCAAGAACACAACATGCTAAATTACTATGATTGTTGGAATATCATTTGGAAAACACAGGCTTTAAAAAAATTGCTGGGTTTGGAGGACTACTACTGCCCAAATAGCATTTTTTGCTTTTTCCCTTTTTGTTTAAGCACATAACTATGCAACTGAGTGGAGGGAAGAGCAATTCCGGCTCATTGCGAGTTGTAAGAAATAATGCGAAGCCAAAAATTTGGACAGATGATAATCTGCCATTTTCTTTTTTTTCTCACTAAAATATGTAAGTACAGAATAAGAATATTTTATGTAAAGTAAACTAGCATTCCATGGGGTCAGCTCAAAAGAGGTGCTCTTGCTGAAGGGGAAAAAAAAGAGTTTTATTCCAAAGAACAGTCTTTCTTTTACTCCTAGGATTTGGGGGCTTCCTCCTTTTGTTTCAACCTAGGTATTATAATTTTGACATTTGTTAAACCACTGAACATTTTCTGATGTAGCCTTCCTGGTCTAGTAGGCACTTCACTCTTTGGTTATCTCTGTGCCAAAACAACCGCTCTCAGCCCTTCCTCAATAGAGAGCTGTTCCATAACCATCTATTGCCGGGTTGGTTGGGGAGGTCTGCATTAGCAACCGGAAAGTAAGAGTTTAGGAAAAGACAAAACGACACAAGGTGTGCTTGAGTCTGTAAGAAACAATGTCAACATTGTCTGATAATATAATACAGAAGAACAGTGTCTAAAATAATTTGGATTAAAAAAAAAAAGCAGTTCAAGCAGTGGCTCAGTCAATGGCTGCTTTAAACCTTGGCTGCTTCATTTGAAATACAGGCATAATAATTTGCTGTACATCTTAAGGTTGTTATAAGAGTTCAATGAGATTAAATGAGGCAATATTTATAAAATGATTAGCATAGTGCCTGATGCATAGCATATGTTCAATAAATGTAAGCTTTTCTTATTTTTATTATTTTTGTTAGTAGAAACTATTATTTTTCGGCTGGTGAAACTATTATTATCAGGTTGGCAAAAATAGCAATTACTTTCCAACCTCATTGAGGAAAGTCTATATTCACTCCTTCCTATCTCCACAAGAAGTCTTAAAGGTATTAATATACTCCTTAAATTTTTGCCAGATTAGAAACTTGACACTTACAAAGAATGTATATGCTACCATGGATTTTTTAAAAATTTATTTTACGGTGATGATAAAGACATTGTTCTTCCCCAGCAAAACTTCCTCCTGAAAGCAAATGTGGGAGATCTTGTGAATAGACAGTGGGATGGAATTTGATAAAGTTTATCATATGTTACTCATTCATTTCTTTTTATTCAACTAATATTTAGGCACTGCTCTAGGTACTTAGGGGAAGATCAATGAACAAAACACACTGACTCTTGCTCTCAAAGAGCACATATCCTAGTGAAAACAGACACTAAACAGAACAAATCTACAAAGCATATGGTTTGAAAGCAATGAGTGCTATAATAATGACAACAATCATAAAAGTGGGTCAGAATCAGGAGACAGGAGTGCCAGGTGAGAGAGGGCAAGCTGTTCTTTTAGATAGGGTCGTCAGGGCAGGCCTCCTTGAAAATGTGAACAAAGCTGAGGGGGAAGCAGTGTTCCAGCTTGAGAAAAGGCTCTGAGTTGGGATCATCTCTGGCACAGTTGAGAAGCAGCCAGGAGAACAACGAGCTGGAGCAGGGTGAGGGGGGTGTCATTGGTGACATGTGTGGAAAAGTTAGTACCTTTATAGGTCAGTGGTAGGGATTTGACTCACACTCTCAGTGAAAGGGACAGCTCTTAGACATTCTTTGGCAGAACAGCGCTATTATTTGACTTTCTACAAATAGTAATAGACTGTAGGAAGGCCTTTCCACTGGGGCAATATGTGAGAAGAGGACTGTGGATTCAAATCTAAAAAAAGAGTGGTAGAAATGTAGCCAAAGATTGAAATGTGGTCCCAGGCAGAGAGAAAGAAGATACCAATGCAGCAGCCCTGAAGATGAGGCTAAGACCTAAAGTAAACCAGTAGGAAGATAAATGACCATATAAAGTTACACCCTGCATCAAAATGTCCAATATCTGCAGAGATTAGGTATAGGAAATGGTGTTGACCACTGCAGCAAAGCAGTGTCTACCCTACTTGGTGAGAGTACCATTGCTCCACTCCAGCCAGTTTCTGCCATGAAGTTTCAAGTTTCTTCGAAGAAACTGAGAGTCTAAATTTTTAAATGACAATTTCACAACTTTGAAGTGCTAGCTACAAAAACAAAAACACAACAGAATTACTATGTGGTTCAAACAAAACCTATCTATAAATAGCAAGTGAACTAGCAGTTGCTCATAGAGGCAAGTGCATAACTTTTGTTGCAGAAATGAGTAAAAAGAGAAGATCTCAGGAAGGTGTGATGTGGCCATCCTGGAGACCGATTCTTTGGTACATCATTGTAAAGAGCTCTTATTTTTGAGTAGATGTGACCAGAAGGCAATGCCCACTGCCTTTGTTACACCACTCTCTCATCATTCCTACAGTATTTTTCTAAGGACCGACTAACTCTCTTTTAAGAAAAAAAAACAAAGTCATAGAATGATTAGTCATTTTCTGTAAATGTGAATTTCAGGCAGGTTGTCAGCCATTTGGAAATGCTTTTGTCCTGGATAGAATGAATAAGCAAAGTACTGTGTGTGTTTCTTTGTGTGTGTTACTCATGACATAATTCTTGGTTTTTCTTTCAGCATGATTTCTTTTACAACCCTTCTTAGACTCCGACGTAATAAATTTCTTTCCTTTATCCAACAGGCAATTGATATTCATTTTCTCCCCACTCTTTCTGGTCCTCTCCTTCTCCTCTCCTATCTTCTATTTCTCCATCTTTGAACTTTGATTGTTCACTATGTCCTCTGCCAGAAGATTTTTAGCTACTTGTCTCTATTTAGTGAGTTTCTACTCATCCTTCATACCTGACTATCCAAGCTGGAGTTACCAACATCCAGTGGCCACTGAACTACTTCATATATTTATCACACTGTACTGTCATTACCTGATTTCTTGTATAAATCCCCACTACTGTACAACTTTGAGAGAGTGGAAACTATATCTATTTGTTTTCACTTGTTCATCATTTTAGCCTAATCTCATGACGGTGTCTAGACCTAGAGAATGCTGAATATTCATTTATTAAATATAGAGATATCTAGCTACAATTTTTAATGACTATTTAGATTTATTAATGACTCAATTAGAGAAGATATTTTAATTTGAAGCTGAACATCACTGAGTAATTTTTCTATTATATTTATTTTTGTAACTATATATTACCTTGTTTTATTATTTCAATGTGTTACTCTGTGGAGGATTTTCTTGACTATATAATTATCAATTGCTTCAATATAAAATGTCCCCACAGTGCAAACAATATGGTGGTAGAGGCTCAGCAAACAATTTCGAAATAACAAAATAATTGGATTTAAAATATTGGAACTTTTAAAAACTGAGATTGAGTTTGTTGTTTATAACTAGGTGCTTTAAATTCAGGAGCAGATTTCATATCATTATTTTTTCTTTTAAGGCTTTTTCATGGTATCTCTCTTGCTTGAGCAATCCTATTTATTAAATTTCAAAGAAACCTGAGAGATCACAGATCAGGTAGATATTTACACTCGGATCATAACATATACATCAAAAGAAAGATTGAGTGGATAACACAAAGGCCAACTGGAATATAAGCAATGTGTTGTGCACTTCAGGTTGCATTTTCATTACTTGATTTTTTTTTTAAGATGGAAGGCATATTTTCAGAAATCATTCATTCTACTTTGAGGGTTTCATCCAGTGGTAGATATTACATTACATTGTATGTGTGGTATATAAATACTAAAAGCAAAAGGACAGTTATTTTATGCCTCCAGAATCAACATATGCTTATAAGAATCGTCTCCATAATACTTCTGTAAGTAAATTTTCCCCCTTAATTAAGTTCCTAGTCTTTCAATTACAGATATGAAACAAGTTCGCTCTATTTTACCATAGCAGAAAACGAAATAAACTGAGACCTGGAAATCTGTCTATGTATGAAAGCCCATGCTGACGTTGTCTCCTTTTAAAATCATTAAAGGAACTATAACAAATTGCATCCTTTGAAATGGAAATTATACAACTTCCAAATTCACTTCTCAGGAACTTTTTTTTTTTTCTTCCCCCTTTGGATGATATGTTCTCAATATGATTTTTTCCAGACTACACTTTTCCTTTTTTTTTACACCTCCGGGTTTAATCCCAATCAAAGCTAGCAAGTTCCATCCCTGTGGGGCACTAAAGAGAATTGTTTCATATTGTTACTGGGAGGATTTGTGACTTTAATTATTTCTGCAATTATTTGCTACAATTCAACTGTGATTTTATTCCATAATCACAGTTTTACTTCCTGATCAATTATTTGATGCCTCTTCAAAACAACTCGGCTAATCTAACTTTGGGCCTTACACATAATGTCGTTTTATACGTGCTCATAGTTTGGTTTCTTGTTGGAATACTTCAGAAAAGCAATAAACCTTCCCATGGGGCAAACACAGCTTTGCAACTTTTCTGTAACAATTTAATTAGTAAAATTATCAGAAAGATACTTCATAACATTGTGATGTTTCAGCTCATTTTATGTGTCCAACCAGCAACCCCTCTACTTCTTAACTCAAATATGAAATTCTAGATCATGATTAAGTTATTAAGCCAGAGTTCACTTCTTTGGAGAGACCCATGAAAGTTATGGTCCTTTTGATGTTTGCCCAGTAGAGACAACTTTATTCTGAGTATTTTCTTTGTGTATTTCTATTAAAAAAGTATGTTTGTTCCCCTGCCTATTCTATTTTTTAGTACTTTATTTGTATTTCCTATCGCAATAAAACATGTAATGCACACTTTCAGGGAAGAGACATTGTTTTTAAAAAATCAAAGGAAAATAAATAAACTAATATGCATATATACTTGAGTTTTACACAAGTGCTAACCTAAGAGGTTAGCATTACACTGACTCCCAAAACATAATTTCTCTTTTACCTCATCAATGTGACCATACAGGTTTGTTATTAGCCAAGATTTATCTTGGCATCTTGTATAAACTGATTTTTTTCAAAGAGTCACATAAAGTACCTGCTGCTAGGTATGCAAGCAAAGTCATATAATTTGGTCAGGGCCAATAAGCTGATAAAACAACAAATCTGATCACATCACTCAACTACATATCTTTAAACTTTCAGACTACCAGTCTCATGTTGATCAATGATACTGTTGTGCATAAGTTGGGAAAAGTATGAAGCTTATAGCCTAGGAATATTTGAGTTTCCAGAGTGTTTTGTTTCCTATGGCTGCAGTAACAAATTACCACAAACTTAGTAGCTTAAAACAACAGAAATTCATTATCCTATCAGTATGGATGTCAGAAATCATCCCAAAAGGGTCCTTCTGGGCCGAAATCAAAGCATGAGTAAGGCTGCATTCCTTTCTGGAGGTTCTAAGAAGGAATGTCTTTTCTTGTTATTTTCAGCTACTAGGGGCCACCACGTTGGCTTGGAACTCCTTTCCTTCATCTTCAAAGCCAGCAATGGCCAGTTGAGTCTTTTTCACATCACATCTCTCTGACACTGACTCTCCTCCCTTCCTCCCTTCTCCACATTTAAAGACTCTTCTGACTATATGGTGTCCACCTGGATAATTCAGTTTAATCTCCCTTTTTAAAAGTCAGATGATTAGAAACCTTAATTTAATCTGCTTCCTTAATCCTCCTTTGCCATGTAATGTAACATATTCACAGGTTCTGGGGTTAGGAGGTGACATCTTGGGGGGATATCCTTCTGCCTGTTATACTGAGCAATACTTGTAAGCCTTAAATAGAAGCTTTATAGGCTTCAAAGCACATCTATTCCAAGTCTGGGTGTACGTTTAACACTGGAACATTTTTTGAGGCCTTCTGCAAGTTGCTTCTAGTTCATGTTTTTATTTCCTCATTACATACTAGATAAAAGCAAAATAAATACTTTGGACTTTTCATACCCTATATTATTTCATCACTAATTTAAAAAACAATTTCATGTTTATACTTTGAAAAAGTCTTGCCTAAATCCAACCAAACATTACATTTGGAAGCTGTTTCCTATTAACTTTATCATATTGCATGTGGAAACTTGTTTTAATCAGAATAAAAAACAAATGCATATATACATATATATATGTATATGAAAATCAGAGCAATGGTGAAAGTAAAGTAGAAAAGAATATGCTACATTATATGACAAATAAGTCTGTCAATTTGCCTATCTTTGTTATATGTCATTTCTGATCCAGCCATATACTTTTTCATCAATTACTGCTTCAATAAAATAAGCAACCATCTGTCTATTTAGTCATTCATTTATTTACCCACTTACCATCTATTTACTGAATGCCTACCATTTCTTAGGCTCCATCTTAGAATATCAAAGAAAAAGCATTAGAAACAATTTTTGACATGTCTCTGGCAGGATGAAACCTCAAGCAACTTCTCCCCTGCTATCCTACTTTGGTAGAGTAAGTTATTTGATCACCAAACTCATGTCCTCATCCTAGCATATGACTAGCCTATATTCCAGTCTTTGGGGGGGGCGGAGCAAGATGGCCGAATAGGAACAGCTCCAGTCTTTGCAGGCCAGTAACACTGTATGACTCTATACCGGTCAATGAAATGAATTATGTATACCATTTCTATGAGCTATCTTTTTAACGTTTCTTTTTCTCTTTTCCCTCTTCAACTTGAAGGAATAGAGACTAACCCACAAAGTGACATTCGTAACTACGAATTTAAGAGTAGAGCCCTAATATGGAAAAATCCTGGGCTGTTGTTTCACTAATTGGAGGACAGTGGCTCAGTAGAGCCTCCGAACCAGCAATTATATCAATATACTGTTATTTGAAACATAAGTAAATGCTACTGTGTTAAGCCTTTGAGATTTTGGGATTCATAGTCAGTAGTGTAATTGAACAAATGTCAAACACAACAATGTGAATGAAAGAATTACTTTTAAACTCTATGTTCAGGTTAATTAAAAAATAATTATGGCCTGTGGAAGATAGAAAGCATAAAAAACATAAGGGCTACACAAGACAAGATTTTCATAGACGTAATTTAGGGTGAACTACAGCAGCAACTATAGAGAGAAAAGTGAAGAGATTGCAAAATCTCTATCAGTAGATTTCAAAACTGCAGGACAAAAAGCACCTTCTGGATGGAAGGGGCTTGTTCTGAAGGTAAAATCCCCAAAGACCTTGCATCAAAACAAAAGCCATGAGAACTGGAGTGATTGGCATTGCAGTCTATGGAATATAAGCCACATAGGCAACTCTAATAAAGGTGCTTAAAGAACTGATCTAAAAACAAAACAAAACAAAACAAAACCACCACACTCAGAGTGGGTGGGGACAGTTTCTGTAAAAAGCTGGGCCAGGAAAATCTAACAAATCCCAAGAAGTAATAAAAAGAGAGCTAACACAGAATACACAGAAAGATATAAAAACAAAAGGCGGGAAAGCAAGAAAAGTGGGCAGAGTTTTGGAAAGAAAAATGCTGTCACAGAACAGATGACAATTCTGTCCAAACATTTCTCTGAGAATTGGGAGAATGGGTATGAGGCACTTGTTTCTGTGAAGGAAAACCACACAGCAGATATACAGGAGGAAACAGACACAAAATAAATAAATAAATAAAAATGGAACTGGCAGAACCCAGGGAAGAAATGGAGAGAGATGTAACAAAATGCAGACACTGCGAAAAATTCAGTAAGGGATGCAGTGGATGGGAATTACCAGAGCAATCAAATGAGTACATTTAAAAAAACTAAAAGCAGAGTGAAAGAAAGATCATTATAAATATCAGGCAAAGGAGTTTTCTGATGTTCTTAACTGGCTCCTCAATAAAACTAAACCAAATATTTGAACAAGAAAGAAAAAAACCCATTAAGATATAGTTCAAAGACATATTGCTGAATAAATCAATACCTGAATCTAGCTAGTTAAAAGGCACACCAAACACAAGGAAAAGTTGACCCAGAGTAGTCAACATGGGAGATATTCTACTAAGATACTAGATCTTAATGATAAATAGCAAATAGATCCACAAAAAGACAAAATCTTTCATTAAAACTTTAGACTGGCATCAAATTTTCTATAGCAACATTCAAAAACAGGGGACCATAGAAAATAATAAATAAAATGGAAGGAAATAGAGTAACAACTATTATTATTTAAAGATTAAAAGAGGAGATCTAAAGATTATTTATTCAACCATGGTGTTCCCCTTGTAAATAGTCTATAGAAAAGTAATTTTAAATATAGAGGACTTCAGGATGTTTCTTATGAGTCCTTATTTAGAAAAACAAAGGTAACTATTAGATGAACTCTAGCCAAACAAGAGATTATTGGAGAAATCCCAGCAAAAAGGGTTAGTGGTTTTGATTATTTTAATTTCAGAATTAGGCTTAGAATAGATGTATGGATGATCATGACAGATTAGAATTTAAGGTATATGCCCATTACTAACAATGACAATAAAAAGAGCATGAATAAGGAAAAGATAATGAACAATTTGAGTAGGAAGAAAGATTGGGTCCACAGGAACTGCTGGTGTTTTTTGCTGTAAGTAATACTAATTCACCTTGATTCAGAAACCTTGTATTTGTTTTTAGGATAATATGAATATAGCTATTATAAACTTCAGAGTCTAAGTTACCGATTATAAAACAAAGATTTTCATATCGCATTAACAAAACAAAATCCAACTCTATACCATGTGCAATAGACATGCCTGAACAAAGTACTTCGGGGAGTATGAAATTAAAAGGATGTGCAGAATTGTAGCAGGAAAACAAAGTAAGAAGAAAACATGGATTGCACTGTCAGTATCAGAACAATATTTATAAATGAAGTAATATTATGTAAAACAAACAAGGGTGCTTTATGATGCTAAAATGCGTAACTTATATCAACCTTAACACTCACACATCATAATTACAGAAAATGTAAAAAGAAATAGAAACGCACTAGTAGTAGGGCATGGTAATACAGGACAATAATGAATTCCTACAGTAGTGCTCATGGAACATTCACCAAAGAAATCACCATATATTTGGAGAGAAAACTTTAATTAATGCTGAAACAGAAAAAGCATGAAAAATGTTGTCTGTTTTCAATAAACTAGAATTTCAATAACAAAGATATAAACAAAAAGTCATTCTCTGTTAATGAACAAGGATCATTTTTAAAACATGTATATCAATAAGAAAAATCAGAATTGCTAGAGAACAATGATAATGTAAATATTACTTACGTATAAAAGTGCTATGGAGAAAATTCATTGCCTTATATAAGTATAAAAATTTTAATTCGGAGGCTAAGGCAGGCGGATCACTAAAGGTCAAGACTTCAAAACCAGCCTGGCTAACATGATGAAACCCTGTCTCTACTAAAAATACAAAAAATAGGCCAGGCGCAGTGGCTGATGCCTGTAATCCTAGCGCTTTGGGAGGCCGAAGCAGGTAGATCACCTGAGGTCAAAAGTTCAAGACCAGCTCTGGCCAACATGGTGAAACCCTGTTTCTACTAAAAATCCAAAAAGCAATTAGCCAGGTGTGGTGGCACGTGACTGTAATCCCACATACTCAGGAGGCTGAGGCAGGAGAATCACTTGAAACTGGAAGGTGGAGGTTGCAGTGAGCCGAGATTGTGCCACTTCACTCCGGTGTGGGCAAAACAGTGAAACTCTGCCTAAAAATTAAAAAAAAAAAAAAAAAAAAAAAAAAAAAAAGCCAGATGTGGTGGGGCATGCCTGGATCCCAGCTACTTGGGAGGCTGATGCAGGAGAATTGTTTGAACCTGGGAGGTAGAAGTTGCCATGAGCTGAGGTCGCGCCACTGTACTCTAGCCAGGGCAACAGACTGACACTTCATCTCAAAAAAAGAAAAAAAAAATTAAAAGATACAAATGAATCAACCAGGTATCAGGCTCAAATGTCATTAAAAAACAGCCATGTAAACAAAAATTTAAAAACTAATACATTACAGAAGGAGAAAAAAGACACAAATTTGTAAACCCTGTTGATTAGGAGTAAATATAGAATAGCTAAACTTATAAGGGGTAATATATTATTATTATTATTATTATTATTATTTTATGTAATTATAAGAAATAACAAAAAGAAAAGCATAAAATTTAAAAAGGGAAAGAACTTAGGGAGAAGCAACCAGAGAGACAGCCTGTTAAAAGAATCACAGGTAAATACTCTGAAGCTTTTGGAAAATTGTGCATTATTTCCTATGAAATTAAAGTTACCAGGATAGATCTCAGAGGAGAAAGAAAAAAAAAACAACAACAACAAAAAAAAACGTACACAGAAAAATGTCCATTGAAAGAGTGGCATTTGCCAAAGAGTTTTTAAGGGAAATTCTACCCAGCAATTAAATAGCAGGTAATTGCAATTAAGCTTTAGAGCATTAAGAAAAGGACAACATTCAAACTCTTTGTACTAAATGAATATGATGCTCCAAAGTATTAAACACAAAAAGTGAAAATTAGATGCTAATCTCAGTAATGCATAGCCATGCAAAATTTACAAATAAAATTCTCCAACAGGGAATTCAGTAACATATTAAGGGAACTATATCATTAAAAAGTGAGTTTTATTTTAGGAAGTCAAAGAAAGTTCAATATTATTAAATATACTAATCACTTTCATATTGCTATGTCTTAGGAGGGAAAAAAGGTATTTCATTATATCCATATAAACTGAAAGGTATGGATGATATTTTAAAATTATTCTAAAAATATTCAATAAAACAAGATTGAGCTATACTTACATAATACAAAAATGTCATCTGTCTCAGCCCAAAGCTAGAGTTGTTATTTTTCAAAAGAAAACTCTAGAAGCAGTCAAGAGAAGACTTCAAAACATGGTATCACTGTTACTTTATAATATCCTAGAGATGTTAGACAAGATGATTATATAAGATTAAGCAACAGAAGCATAAAAAAAGAAAGAAGTAGATACAACTCTCAGTATTTATAGAAAACATGATGGAATACCTAAAAATCCCAGGACTCAACTGAAAAAAATGCTACCAACAAGGGAAAGCCATATTCGTTATTAAACATAATACCAATAAATCAATATCTTCAGGCAAATTAACCACATCATAGAAGGTAAAAAATTATATCAACAACCACAAGATAAACGATTTAGAGAAAAAAAGTTACAAAAACCACAGAGAAATGCACAAGAATAACCGGAAATAATGATACACAGCCTATTAGAAGTACATTTTAAAGCACTTCCGAAGGTTATAAAGAAAAGAAGAAATAAAGACACACTCAGTTCCCAGTAGCAAAGTACAGCACATAAACATGCGAATATGCCATATGTTGTTTTATTAATTCAACTTGATCTCAATAAAGATATCAAAATATTTTAAAAAATGAAACAAGATGATTTTAAGTATAAACAAATAAATTAATAACTATAGCCAGTAAACTTTAAAAAGTGAAATGAGAGGAAACAGACACTCTTTGATAAGGCCTTAATAATTAACTTGGTATATTACTGGATCATAGATAAATTAAATATAAAAGAAAATCCAAAAATAAGAACAAATTAACATAGTAAAAAAAGAGTAACTCAGTGAGGAAAAGATAGATTACTAATTAATGTTGTTATCACAATGAAGTAAAAATACTCTACACTAATTTTCTCTCTATATATTTATATTTATTTATATTTATATTTATATTTATATTTATATTTATATTTATATTTTTGGGAGTCTCCCTCTGTCGCCCAGGCTGGAGTGCAGTGTTATGATCTCGGCTCACTGCAACCTCTGTCTCCTGGATTCAGGGGATTTTCCTGCCTAGGCCTCACGAGTAGCTGGGATTACAGGCATGCACAACCATGACCAGCTAATTTTTGTATTCTTAGTAGAGACAGGGTTTCACCATGTTACCCAGGCTGTTCTCAAACTCCTGAGCTCAGGCTATCTGCCCACCTCTGCCTCCCCAAGTGCTAGGATTACAGGCAGGAGCCATCACACCCGGCCTATACTCTAATTTTAAAGATAAAGTAATCCCAGCACTTTGGAAGGCCAAGGCGGGCAGAAGACTTGAGGTCAGGATTTTGAGACCAGCCTGGCCAACATGGTGAAACCTCATCTCTACTAAAAATAAAAATAAATAGAAAAAATAAATCAGCCAGGCATGGTGACAGGGGCCTATAGTCCTAGCTCCTTGGGAGGCTGAAGCAGGAGTATTGCTTCAACCCAAGAGGCAGAGGTTGCGGTAATCCGAGATCTCACCACTGCACTCCAGCCTGGGTGATAGAGCGAGACTCAGTCTCAAAAAAAAAAAAAAAAAAAAAAAGATAAATGAAAATCTGAGGAAAATATATTGCAACCCATAACACAGACAGATAATACCCATAATACATAACTCTGTGTCTGGAAAATTGATGAGCTGAGCATTAATAACCCAATACAGAAATGGATGCGTAATGTGAACCCTCAATATGCAGAAAAGTAAAAAGGTATCAAACATATGCAAAGATGATCAACCTTAATATTAAACATATAAATAATATAAATGAAAATACAAATAAAAATTATATTTTTTTGCTTATCATACTAGCTACAAATATATGTTCAATATCAAATTATGCTGGGAAGACTGTAGGGGAAACAGGAACTTTAACATACAGCAAGTAGGAGAGTGAGTCAATTCAATCTCTGTATAAGGCAATTTGGTAGCAGCTATTGATATTATAAGTACATGTAACAGTTGACCTAACAATGCTATTATGAACATATTCTTAAACAGACATGACCCTGAATTGTATTAAGTTTGAATTCTAGAGTCTAGATAAACAAAAAGGTAAGCAAAATTAAGGCCAAAGCTATTAAAATTACATGTAAATTCCAGACACATTTTTAAGTGGAGATATATGTACACATGTGTCAAATGACCTTTGTACATGGCTATTTGAGTAATATTTTTAATAACAAGAGATTGAAAACAAATAATATCCATCAATGGAATCTATATATTATCAGTATATACAAGAAAAAAACAAAAAAGCAAAGTAAAGAATATTGTGTGTGGCTTCCTATCTTCTGAGTAGAAAAGAAGATAAAATGAAGAATCCATATTGATAATTGTTTGTGTAGCCTAACGATTCTCAGAAAGGATATAAAATAAATAAAGAGTGGCTCTCAATTGGCTGAGGAAATTGGATAGATGGGAAACAAGAATGGGGGAAAATGTTTTCATTTTTTCATTAGATACCTTGCTTAATTGTTTCCTTTTGACTAAAATGAAGGCCATTTTTATCCAAGAATTAAATAAGAACAAATAAAATAAAGAACAATGCTATATGTTCTTCATTCCACCATTCACCTAATACTGAATTTTTCTGGAGAGTCTACTTGCCTGAATCAAAGAATTAGAAGATGCTTTTAACACCTAGAGTTAAGGTTCTAAACCCAGAACCAAATGCTAGTTTAAAAAGTAATCAGTCAATTCAGATTTGGCTATTCTGTAGCCAAATGTAGATAAATGTGACTTGGTAATTCACATAGGATAATACTGTTAAAATGCTTCATTTTTTTCTCTTTAGGAAGATGAATGTATTTTTACTTTTTTTGCATCCTGGAAGAAAACATCTCTCTCTACATTGAAAGGACAAAAGAATTAGAATCCTAGTCCAAACTTCATTTTGAGGTTATGCTTGTTCAGCTTGACAATAAGAGAACAGTTTTCTTCTTCTTTGTCATCATCAATCTTGTCTGTGAAATATTGTATTTTAAGAACATGAAGGCAAGCTACACAGGAAGAGAACTGTAATGTAAGTCAACCTGCCATTCAATGTACTAATCCTCTAAACATCTCAACTGTCAAACCACAGATATCTGAGTGCTTGTGTGCAGCAGATAAAGAAAATCACTGGACAACAAAAAATGTTTAAAGGAAAACTAGATGCACATGTCTTGATACGGTTTTCCATCCCAAATACTAAAATAAATGATACAGTGACATTTTAACCTTATGCAGCAGGAGTGTATAATACAAACATTATATTCCAGTTTATTAAGTACTTCATTTATATGACAGAATTTAAACCTCATAGTACCCATGTCATGTGAGATGGGCATTGTTATCTGCATTTTACAATTGGAAAAACAGAGTGTCAAAGAGGATGAGGAACTAGATCAAGGTCAAAGAGATTTGAGCTGAGACTCAAATACAGGCTTTTGATTTCAAACTTTACAATCCAATTACTTTGCTCTCTTATGAATTCATATGGTTTAGATATGTGTCCCCACCCAAATCTCATGTTGAATTGTAATCCCCAATGTTGGAGGGGCCTGGTGGGAGGTGATTAGATCATGTTGGGGACTTTCCCCTTGCTGTTCTCATGAGATCTGTATAGCACCTTTTCCTTCTCTCTCTTTCCCCTTCTCTGGGCATGTAAGATGTGCCTGATTCCCCTTCATATTCTGCCATGATTGTCTGTTTCCTAAGACCTCCCCAGTCATGCATCCTGTACAGCTTGCAGAACTGTGAGTCAATTAAACCTCTTTTCTTTATAAATTACCAAGTCTCAGGTAATTCTTTATAACAATGTGAGAACAGACTAAATACACACATGATATCACATAAACATTGCTTTTATCCTTACTCTCTAATTCACAACAAACGATCTTAGGCACTTAAGTAGACTGATGATGTGGAAGAGTTCCAAGGAAATAGCAATGCTTAATACCTGGGGATATAAAATTTCAGTTAAAATTAGTTGTGTCATATTTTACATTTATAGGTTATCTAAATTAATTTAAAATTTGAAAAGACAAAAAGTAAGATAACACTACATTTCTTGCTTATCTTTTCCTTTGATACATGGAACCTATTTACCCACGGTTCAAGAGAAATAAAATTATTTCAAACGATCTAGAAATAACTCAAATTGCTCTGAGGATAATTACTGAAACCAAGTAATACAGATCATCATTTTGGATAATTGTTCATCCAAACTATCTCTGCCTTTAGGAGTTCATACTGACTATAGATGCTTTTTCTACATAAAAATGATATTTTGGAGAAAAATGTTGCAAAAATATCAGACAGAAAACTCTTAGTCTGTATTTTGCTAGAAAGCACAAGGATATTTTCCTGTCTCTTACTTTCAATATTATTTAAAATGTGAATTTGAAAATAAGTAAATGTCATTAATTAGGTTTTAGGCATAGAGAGCTAAGTAAGAATTCTTCTAGTATCGTTTTATGAGAAAAAATACCTCTACATCTTTCCCCCACCAGAATGAATCATCTCTTTGTTCTAGATCTGATATCACCCTGGACTGTAGGCATTAACTGAATTCTATGGCCAAGGTAAAAAAAAAAAATCAAATAAACACAATATGGTCAATGGCTTTTAAAATTACACACAGTAAAGTCCAGAGACATTTTCATGGCCTATGAGACCCTGCATTATCTCACTCTCTTCTTCTGCTCTGCCTTTACCTGGGAACTCTCTTCCCATCGTTATTACAGCTATAGGGCACCATGTGGAGCCTCATGGACCTCAATATGGAAACCCCATTCTTGTCAAATGCCACATTACATACTTGCTACACTTCCTTCTTGGAAGACTGGTTCTCAAAATCTCCCTGGGTTGATTCCAGATCTTTTCAACCAGGTCCCCACAAAAAATTTATTTCTCCAAAGATACCAAACTGACCACCAATTTATAAATCACCAACAACTGAACCCATTCTCTATTACACTACTTTGCTTTAATGTCTTCATCACTTATCTATGAAATGTTATTGTTGAAAGAATTACTTCTGTAATACTTTTTTCATTAAAATATAAATGTTGTACATTATATACCACTGTTCCCCCAGCACTTAAAAGAGATGTTGATATACAATAGATGTACATTAGGTCATACATTGCAATGACATGCTGTTAAAGTTTCACTGGTTAAAGATGGACTATTGAAAAGAAAACTCAGACAGAAGGAAATAAAAGTGGCCTGATAAATTACATAGATTTTATTACACACAGACACACAGAGGATTGAAGAAAGGAAATGCATTTAACAAGTCCGCTGTTATCATTCCTTTCCTGTCACCCTTCTCCTAGAGTTTTCAAAAGCAGGTAGCAGAAGAAACAGTATCTTATGGAACTGTCATGTCCCTATTATTTCTGTGTTTAGCTAGCTATATAACTATGGGTCATAACACACTTGCCAGTCTGAGTGTCATTATTTATAAACAAGCCTGAAAGTCTTTTATAACTCTAAATGCCATGATTTTATAAAAACAGGAAAATCATTTTATAGTATTTAAATATCTTGGTGAAAATATAAATTTATACAAACAGTTTTAAGAGAAGAAAATAGGTTGGCATATTTGGGATAAAAAGCTAAGACTGCAGTATGTGTTTAAGTTGAATTTCTGTTAAAAAAAACTTGCAACTTCAAAGCTGGCATAGTCTATTTTTTGCACATGCACTCAAAACCCCTAGAGCAATAGACATGTTTTTAATGACTCAAAAAGTAGAAACTGCCAATTTATTTTTCCTCAAATAATTAAATCTTTAATTAATTTCACATATAGTTAGTAATAAGCATCATCCTAGTTTTGAACTTTCAAGTATTCCTCAGTTTGCTTTTAGCATGCTTCTGTGCTTACTGGAGCTACTTAAGTCTCATGATCAGTTTGAGAATAGCTCTCAAACTTTCACTTCTTAAAAAAATAAAACACATTCCAAATTATGTGGGGAACTGTTGAGTCAAGAGACACAAATTATATGAAACCATAAAGTGGCATAATTGAGCAAAGCAATTTTGGTGAGAAACTAAAAAGGAGGGGGAAATCATGTAAATGTGATTATTTCTAATTAGAAACAATGAGTAACCAAATCAAATTATACAATGAGGATTTGATTTAGATCCCTGGAGGAAAGCCACACAAGCATTTGCATTCATCTCCAGCTTTTACGTTCCCCTATTACTTCTCAATGCTTTCTTAGACCCTTAATTGTAAGTAAGATGGTTGTTAGCATAGATCTTTAGCTAGCTCTCTGTATGCAGGCTTATATTCCAGTTAAGATTTATGTTCTCTCAATCTTACTCACCAAAAATGTCCTGGGTCCTTATTGCATGCAAAGACACCATACTAAGTGCCATAAGGTGACATAAAAAAGGCATACACCTTTGCTAAATTCATTGCTTAGTGTTCTTGAACAAACCAGAAAAACTGATATTTACTGGGAGATCTAGAAATTGCTTCTAGATTTGTGATAGCCAGCTACATAACCTCAGCTAAATAATTTAACTACTAATATCTTTGTTTCCTTATTAAGAGAAGTGTGTGAAGGGGGCAGGCTGGTGGGGTGCTGGTGAAAGTTAGCCAAATTTAAGCAAACTATATTGAGAAATTTCTTCTGCCAGGTGCTTAGGGGAGAGCCTGACTTTGTACTTAGTAAAACTAGCCCAATTGTCCAACAGAACTGATGTTTAAATATAGAAATTGATCTTCCCAGTCTTAAAACTTGAGGAAGTCACATTTGTCTTATCTGAGTTCCTTTCTTAGAAACCAACCATTATGCCTCCCAAATAGTATCAAGGAACTGAAATTCACCAGATCGTTGCATCTGGATAATGAGATGCCAGACCCCTCCCCCATCATGATTGTGTAACTGACCACATGCTTCCTGTTGATCAACTTCTCTTCCTTACTGCCCCCAACCCCCAATTCCTGTTTTCTCACACATGGCTACATTTCTCCCTGCTATATAAACCCGTAATTTTAGTAGGTCAGGGAGATGAATTTGAGATTGATCTTCCATCTCCTCAGCTGTAGCACTGAAGTAAAGCCTTCTTCCCTGGAAATACTTGTCTCAGTGATTGGCTTTCTGTGCAGCAAATAGCAGGACCTAGACCAAACCCCCCAGCATTTTGGTAACATTAGGACCTCAGCAAAGTAGGCGTATAATAGAATAAAATAGCAGACTTCAATGAACTTACCTAGAATTTTACAATTAAAAAAAACTCTAAGGAGGTTATTTTAAATTTAGCACGCACCTAAGTTGTGTGTTAATCTTTAGTGTTTTCAAATCTGATTTGACAAATGGTCCTATCATTTTCTTTTCTTTTTTTTTTTGAGATGGAGTCTCACTCTCTTGCCCAGGCTGGAGTGCAGTGGCATGATCTCGGCTCACTGCAGCCTCCACCTTCTGGGTTCAATTTATTCTCCTGCCTCAGCCTCCCGAGTACCTGGAACTATAGGTGTGTGCCACCATGCCCAGCTAATTTTTTGTAGTTCTAGTAAAGATGAGGTTTCACTATGTTGATCAGGCAGGTCTCGAACTCCTGACCTCATGATCCTACTACCTTGGCCTCCCAAAGTGCTGGGATTACAGGCATGAACCACCATGCCTGGCCCTCAATCCCTTTTTTAAGACTAGCTTCCTTGCTGTTGTTTGAACACAACATGCACTCTCCCTGGTTTCTTGGTCTCTGTATTAATTGTTACCTCCAGCTGAAATATTCGTACTTCCAGGGACGTCATACCAAACCACCCTAATCATTCTCTATTTTCTTATTGTGCCTTATTTTCTTTTCACGTAAAATCATCTTTTTTTTTTTTTTTTTTTTGCCATTTTACTATATATGTTTTCACTTATTTATTGTCTGTGTGTCCAACTGTTATGTAAGCTCTATGATAGTAGATGCAGTGTCTGTTTTATTCATTGCTATATTCTCAGTCCCTAGAACAGTACCCCACTCTTAGAATGAATACAATAAATGTTTGTTGGTTGAGCAAATGGGGGGATGTACCTTAATATGTTCAATTCTTTGGGCCTTTTAAGCTAATATTGCATACAAAGAAAACAGAGGCATAGTCCCTGCCCTAATAATACAGAGCATTGTGATCATACCTCATTATACCTAATCATATATAATGCCAGGAGACTCCAATAAATGCCATTTTAGCCATTATTAGAGATGATGCCAGTATACTCAGATAAGTGATCTAATACCCATTAGAGCATAGCTTCAGATCAAATGACCACCTGTAGGAGAGGAGACCAACTGTGAAGACCTAGCTCTTTGAATTGTTTCCTAAGTAGTGTGTAGTGAATAGAAGCAAAGATTGAAAGACATGACAATTAAATGAGCTTCAAGAGACCTCTGAGCGCCAACATTGTAATTCTGAGTTTCATTACATCAGCTTTTTCATAAACTAAATGATCATGTTCTTGATACTGAAGTTGTAATTTACTGGATGTATGCTAACATTACATCAGACTAGCATTTCTCAGTGGCAAATAATATTCGAGAGTTCTTAATTGAACAAATGTTTCTTGATTAGCTTAAACAATGCTTTACACTGAAAGATCTTTTGAAAAGTCAGAATGCCCTGTGGCCGATTAACCCTCTGAGTGATTTTGTAGCAAGGACATATTTTTAATCCTTCAACAATCCAATGTATTTCCTTAGCACATTAATTTTTATCTCCCCAAACAATATTTGCTTGACTTCAGTTTAGGAAGCACTGCTCTAGACCATATTCTCCTTGAAGGCAGGAAACTATTTCTTATTTATTGCTTTAGAGCCCATACCTAGCCCAGTGTAGGAGATACCTATTTTAAAAAGTCAAAGAGATGAATATTGAAAGAGTTAATAAATTGCATTCTCTTTTCCTAGAACCAGGGGCACATATAAGGGCACATGAAAATAACATGTGAATACTAATATGCTATAGGCTTGCTTCAGGGGATATCTCTCAGACATTTTTCTAAGCCCTGGAACCGGTGTGCCTGGACTGAAAGGAAAACATTTCTGTGCCTAGTAGGAGGCAACCTCTTCAATAGGAGAGAAAGACAGATTTTTAATACAGGCAATTACTTCCATAAAATTACTTAATGATAGCATAGTTTGTCTAGATTAGGTTGGTATGATACATCTGCTAAGGCATCTGAAGCATCTACTGAATTGTATTAGTTCTGTAAAAGGATGCAGTGTTTATGACTCATGCATAATATCCAGGCTCCCATATTTTATAAGATTATTCTAAATTGGGTAAGATTTCACCCATAAGGCCAGAAAAATTATGTTGTGATTACCTTTTCCTTCTAGTTTTCTATTCATTAAAAAAATAAATTGATGAATTTATCACCAGTTACATATTAATTATAAAAACCCAGCAGACTGTGTTATTTTAATATTATTTAAAAGAGCTTGAGAAATAAGCAGTAGGTAGAGTCCTTAATCTGAGCCAAAGGACAAGATTTATAATGGTTATAATAATAACAGCAATGACAGCAGCTCCCATTTATTAAGCATCTACTGTGTGCTAGGAACCAACTTAGTTTATTTATATATGTTATTAATTACTTAATTTAAAGCAAAGACAATCCCATCTCTTTCTACAGAAGAGAAAAACTACCTTAATGAGTGGCAGAGACCTGATATAATATGTCGGTTTTTCTGACTCCAAAATCTAGATCCCTGTACGTCACATGGGAAGCTTTTCAAGTAGATTGTCGAGAAGACAACTGATATTGGCTTGGCATATAAGGAGGTTTCATGAAGAGATTCATTGCATAAGTGTTTCACAGACACCTCTGTACTATACTTGCCTAATGTAACCATCTGGATCACTCACCTTTGGTTTTGCCAATCAGCAAGTGGTTCTTTTTTATTTTCCTTATCATACTTTCATCCTTGTGTTTGAACTGTAGGTGCCAAATCTATTTGTTCATTGATTCAGGTCAAAAACCTAAGTCACATGGGACATCTCCTTTTCTCATGTGCCACAAGTTTCATCACCAAATTACGTTGCTGCTACCTTCAAAACAAATACACAATTTGAATACTTCTTGCAGTGTCCACTGTTTCCATCATGGTCCAACGTACAACCATAGCTGACCTGATTATTACAATAGCTCTCTAAGTGCAAACCTATTTTCATCCTGTTTCTATTGGAATCTACTCTCAACCCACCATCCTGAATATAAGCCGCATCTGGTAGGTCATTCTAGGCCATTGCAAATACTTCAACTTTTATTCTGTGTGAGACGGGTTATTCTGTGTGAGCCCTTGGATGGTTTGAGGAGAGATGGGCTGGCCACCGTAGCCTTCTTTCTGTGCTGTGAACATCTCACATAATCTCCACTCCAGGACCTTGTCAGGGGCTGCCCATCTTCTTGGGACACTCTTCTGAGTAGGGGCAGAGCTCACTCCAATTCCTTAGGTATTTACTCAAATGGCTTCTCTGTGTGGCCTCCTTGTCATCATATTTAAAATTAAACCTTCTTTCATCCTTTCAAGTGTTTTCTATCCTTTCTTCTTTTTCCATGGTGCTTATTACTATCACACTTCATATTTCACTTCTTTATTTACTATTTTTTTATAGTCCAGAGGTATTTTACTTTTTTAAAAAACACCTGTTATGCTATGAATTCATAGGGAATAGGCTTCAGCATCTCTGGCTCCTTTCCATTGCTTCCCATAATGTGTGCTTCTCTGGGCGGAGCAGGCTGGTCTTTCCATTCAACCCAGCCACCTTTCTCTTTGGCTTCCTTTTCTGATCATTTTCCTTCATGGGTTTCAGGAAGCTAACTTGGCTCCTAGAGTGCCTAACATGCTCAATATGCACGTTAATTCTCTTAGCAGGAATCTTGCCCTTAACTTGCTTGTTTACAACAATGCCAGTGACATGCTGGGTAATGCTGAAGACACAGTTTTGCCATGGTAACGTTTGTGGGCATTCCTCTTTGAGCAGTACCCATTCCCCATTCCCCGATGTCTATAATATCACTCTTCTTGTAGATTCGGATGTATGTGGCCAAAGGAACAACTCTACATTTTCTAAAAGGCCAAGGAAATATACATCAGGTGCCACTCCTCTTTTCCATTGTTTATCATTTTGGAAAATTATTGGATGGCAGTGGTTCTGGTCAAGAGGAAGCATTACTTATTTAGTCTGTTTACTTTTCCTGTCTCTTCCCACTAGCAGGCAAACCTTATGAGAGGAGGCATATTTGTTTGTTCGGTTCACTGCTGTGTTCACATCCACATGACCTAGAAGAGGGCTTAACACATTAGCAAAGCCTTTCCATTAATATTTGTTTGAATGAAAATGAATAAGTTAACTGACCTAACATAAAATAAAAAGTCACTCATTTAGATCCGAATTTATCCAGAACATACATTATATTTATTTATTCATTTTTCTTTTAAAAAGTGAATCAAATATTTAGTCTTGAAGTGCTTCATTTATCTTTTACAGGTAGGGGATTATCATATACTTGCCAGATGACAAATTCCAGGCACTCCATTATTAATCATATGGCAACCTATGAACCACATGGCTCCCAGTCTAAGCCCTTGTCTCCCAGAGAACTGAGGAGGAGAAAATATTAATAAAAAGCACAAAGTTGAATTGTATGATTTTAATTAAATGGTTTTAGAGTAATAAATGATTGGAAATAATTGCCACAATTAGCAAGTTACCAAGTGCATAGGAATGACAGAACTTTAGACTAGAAAATGCTTAAATTTCTCTTTGAAGAAAGAGACTAGAATTTAAATTTTTACTGTAGAAATTAATTTTGAAAAGAAAAAGCACATACACAAAAAACCCATCTCACACATATGCAAACAATTGGGTCCCACATATATACATGGTAACAGGTTTACTCATCTATGTATGGCCTTTGTCCTAGTATACCATACTATACACACACACACGCGCGCATGCACAAACATGTATTTATAGGTATAAATACATGCAGACATATATACACATGCATATATTTCTCCACACCACCTGGAAAAAGTCCTTGGTCCTTGTCATCTGCCCTATTCTATTTTATGGGCAAACATGAGACTTGGACTACAGGGAAAAACTGTATTTCAGACAGTTCTATTCAACAATAATGTGAAAAAACATAAGCAATAAGATGAGACCATAGCTGGGAGGGATTTAGGCTGGTCCCCAAACATAAATTGCTGAATAAGGATTATGGGCCATGAACCAGAGTGTTGAGAGATTATAGAAGCTTTTCTTTAGATGATTGGCGTGGAATGGTAGAACTTTCAAGCTGTGATATATTTGCTGTGAGTATCTTTCTGGATAAGGCAAGAATAGTCCAGATCATGGAGAAGATGACATAATTCACTTACAAATCTATAACAGTATGGTCTATTGGTTAAAGATAGTGAGGAAGTCATAAGAGAAGATTTCTAGAATTAGTATCATTGCCATGTTGCTTCCTAACCTTTCAGAAGTCCTGGAATGACAGTGCTCTCAGAATGGGAAGCTTTAGAACATTCCTTCAAAATGGCAGATCAATATGACATCATTCCCGACTTTCCCATCTTTTCCAAACAAATAAAAACCCTGGATTAGCTATTTTGAAAAGTAAAAAATGTTGCTAACCTTGAAAGCAATCTGAATTATCCAGAAACAAATGGGAAGGTCACAGGTTACAGCAGTTATAATTACATCAGAAGCTGTGCAGCTCTAGTCCCAAAGAAAAAGCTCCTATTCCTTAAGTTTCCCATATTGGACTTCAGAGTTATATGTTAATTTGTCTGTACACTGAGTTTAAAACTGCTTTGTACTAGCATCTATCATGCAGCCTTATTTCTGCCTTTTAGAGTCACACTGAAAGATTTAACATTTTTACATAAAGTAACTCTTTACAAATATAAAAACAGTTTTTAACCCAATTGCTACACTTCTTTTTACTTTTTAAAAAAATTATCCAACTTAAACTTAGCTTCCATCCTTTCACTGTTCCTCACGAGAGGAGCTCTCTCAACTTGGTCTCTGTCTTTTGCTTGCTGCCATTTAACAACATTCTTCATGTCTGAGGTCCCAGGTATAAGCCAGGTTTCCAGGTGTGATTGTGAAGATTTCAAGGCCTAGGAGGGCAGACCAGCCCTCTCTTTGTTCTGAAACCATACTGTAATTAATACAAAGAACAGATGCATTTGGTTTTTTAGCTGTGTTGATTTGTAAACTCCTGCTAATTGAGTTTTCAACTAAAACCTGTTTTTTCACATGATGTTATTTACCAGGTATCAAGTAGAATGCAATGCTTCAAAGGTAAACACACACACACACACACACACACACACACACACACACACACTGTGGCAACAGAATCTACCTTTAAATAGCTCTTCTCTATTTATTATCTCCGTGACCCCAATGAGCTATTCAATTTTTTTGAGCTTCATCTGTTTTGTTTTAAAGTGAATAATGATTAGCCACAAAGCTTATGTTACTTAATTTAGGCGAAGTACCTACCACGATATAAGGACACTTAAAGAAAGTATTTCTTGTTGTGTTTTGAACAGGCTAATTATTAGTATAATTATTTCTTGATCCAAATTAAAGACTTCTTTTTAATTAAAATACAATCTCCTAGAGAATGTTTACCGTTTTAAATGTTATCATCAGTCATTCTTGGTGTTTGTTATCTCCTCCTAATCGTCTATATATACACACATCCATGCATTTCTTAAGAATAAACAGCCATGGAAACACACACCTACATCACTGAAAAAACTATTGAATGGCTCAGAGCCTTAAGGCGTATCACGAAGGACTGGTTTATGCTGTGATCGCTAAACTATCTTTCATCTATTTAACCTCTGTACCAAGCTTCCTCATAGACTTGGTGCCTTTTCGGAATATGAAAAACATTCTTTTATTTTCTTGTTTATAAAAAGAAGAGTGCAAATTAAGCAAAATGAATATTTAAAATTCAGTCTTCAGAAAAATGACTAGATGTATATTTCAGAGCTGCTGTGTATATTTAATTCAGGAACATTTAGCAAATGCTTAATTCAAAATTCAGTTAACTATTCTGTAAAAAAAAGGAATAATATCTCTACTTAGTTTTCATCAGGATTGAAAGAGACAATACCTAAAAAGTACATAGCACAGTACCTGGCACATGTTAAGAAGTCAAAATTATTATAATTCTTGCAGTTCGTTCTAACCCCTCCAGTTTCTCCTGTATCATTTGCTTTCATTCACCATATAATTGGTTAATGTTATCAAAATAAAAGTATGCTGATTCCCATCCATGCAGCCATACAAACAATAATTATGGGGTAGCTGGCAAGCCAGAAGTCTTCATGTCCCAGTGCTGGAAAGACACGTAGTTTATGTTTTGTTTTCTTGATTCAAGATGTGATTTTTCATGCTGTTACAGAACAAGTAGAACCACAGCTTACAGTTTTTAAGATATGGATTTCTGTTCATCCCATTAACTATCTCAAATGATATTTGGGAGGGAGAGGTGGTTCCCGTGAATGCATCCCATTGTTCCCCTCTGATACATAAAGGTATCTAAAAATTCTGAGCACTTTATTTTTTGAAAGTCACGATGTCTCCAAAGGAGGCAATTTTTGTGTCAAGGTCATGATGGCTTAAAGGATTCTACGCTGACAAGAGAAGATGCACACTGTTTCTCATTCCTGGCCAATTGTTTTAGAGGCAGTAGTTGGAAAAGTAGCTGGTTCTTAACTTGGCTCCTTTTAGAGAGTACTTGGAGGAAGATGAGAAGTGGTGTAAAACTCAGGGTTAACTTTAATTGGAAAAAGAGCTACTCATGGAATTGCATTTAGAAACTTGGCAACCTCAAAAACTTGAACTGTGGATTTTAGAGAGTCCTTTCTCAACAGTTCATGCTGAATACAACTGATAAAATGAGTCTAAAAGAAGAAAAGATATCACCTACTTATAAAGAGAAATGAAAACTGTTTTCGACTGTCATAAAATTCTTGTCAGAAACACAGACTGTAATTAACCTGATATATGTATATAAGAATTGTCATAAAAGGTGTGATTACACTGTGAATGAATTATGTTGTTTAGCTAGTCATGAAAACATCAAAATTAAATTTATAACAACACATATATTATTCAGTGCTTCATGATTTATTTTCTAGTATTTACAAAATTTATACCTAAGAGTCAAGCCAAAAAAAAAAAAAAAAAAGATATTTTCTGTTTCATAAAAATCCATCTCTTTAACGTATAAAAACTGTTTGGCACCTGAAAAAAGAAAGGGATGAAGATGGGCGAACAAACACAGGCTTTCGGTATGGAGTGGTTTCATAGCTACATTTTATATAACAAGGAAAACAAAGAGGATCCTGATAAGGCTCTTCATCATTAATCTCCGTCTCCTGCTGGTGCATAATCTATACAAACAGGGATAGGTTTGGGGGATTTGTAGCAGGTATTAGGTCACATTTCTCAAGGAAATAACTTTTCAGTATATGTGTATGCCTTAATCTCTGTAAGAGAAAAATTCTTTATTAATTCTTATATTTGTTTTATGACCTTCACTGGCAAAATATTTAAATATCTTAGTGTCTATAAATGAGATGCCCAAGGACTAAAAAACACAACAAAACAGAATTTCATCTGGATTTGCCTGACACAGACAAATTCTCCAATCCACTGTCTGTTCAGAAGGTAACATGGTTCTAAGGCCAGGCGTGGTGGCTCACTTCTTTAATCCCAGCACTTTGGGAGGATGAAGCAGGTGGATCACAAGTTCAGGAGTTCAAGACCAGCCTGACCAATATGGTGAAACCCTGTCTTTACTGAAAATACAAAAATTAGATGGGCGTGGTGGCGCAGGCCTGTAATCCCAACTGCTCAGGAGGCTGAGGCAGGAGAATCACTCGAACCCGGGTCAATGACAAGCAGAAATGGCAAGTGTCGCTTCCAAGCTGGGGCAGTGAAAACTACCCATGTGATTCTGCTGACTTTCTTCATTTTTGACAATGAACTTGTTGAGATGGTGGAGCCTGAAGACCTAAGTGTCTCACTGAAACACCACAAGGAGGATAGGTGCCTTGGAGGGTTGGCTAGACCAGTGGTCCTCAACCTTTTTGGCATCATGGACTGGATTCATGGAAGACAATTTTTCCACAGAACTGGGGAGGGTATGGTTTCAGGATGATTGAAGCACATACATTTATTGTACACTTTATTTCTATTATTATTATATTGTAATATATAATGAAATAATTACACAACACACCATAATGTAGAAATCAGTGGAAATCCTAAGCTTGTTTTCCTGTAACTAGACGGTTCCATCTGGGGATGATGGGAGACAGTGACAGATCATCAGGGTCAGATTATCATAAGGAGGGCGCAACCTAGATCCCTCGTATGTGTAGTTCACAATAGGGATTTTGCTCCTGTGAGAATCGAATGCAGTGATCTAACAGGCAGTGGAGCTTAGGTGGTAATGCTGGCTAGCCTGCTGCTCACCTGCTGCTTGTGCAGCCTAATTTGTAGCAGGCCATGGACCACCAGTACTGGTCGGCGGCCCAGGGGTTGGAGACCCCTGGGTTAGACCACAACTGATCGTGCAGATAAAAATAAAGGTAACTGTAGCCTGACCACGCCATTCAAATTACGTTCACCCTATTTTTTGCTTTAATAGCACCTATCACAACTTTGTTAAAATTAATTATGCATTTGATTTACTTATTCAATACTTGTTTTCTCCTCTAGACCAAGGGTTGGCAATCATTTTTAGCAAAAGGACAGATAGTAAATATTTTACTTGCTCTGGGTTCTGAGGCCTCTGTTGGAACTACTCCATTTTCTTATCCCTGCATAAAACCTGTGACAGACAATATGTAAATGAATTAGTGAATCCGTGGTCCAATAATATTTGATTTACAAACACAGGTAATGGGCCAGACATATTTTGCCCATGGTCTGTTTGCCAACCATGTGCTACAGTATCAGATCTACATACGTAAGGAACTCTTTTTTTTTGTTTTTGAGACGGAGTTTTGCTCTTGTCTCCCAAGCTGGTGTGCAGTGGCGAGATCTCAGCTCACTGCAACCTCCGCCTCCCGGGTTCAAGCAATTCTTCTGCCTCAGCCTCCCGAGTAGCTGGGATTACAAGCGCCTGCCACCACGCTTGGCTAAATTTTGTATTTTTAGTAGAGATGGGGTTTTGCCATATTGGACAGGCTGGTCTGGAACTCCTGATCTCAGGTTATCCGCCTGCCTCGGCTTCCCAAAGTGCTGGGATTACAGGCGTGAGCCACCGTGCCTGGCCCGTAAGGGACATTTTTCACTTATGATGATACAACTTTCACTTAGCAGAATTCTGGCCACATGGTAAATAATAAAATCTGCTTTGAAAATTAATGAATGAATGAATCAGGTATGCTAAGAGCAATCATTGCTAGATTAGGGAGTTTAAAGTTTCTTTTCTGTAGCCTGATAGCTGTGCTGTTGGATAGAACTATTTAGACAGAAACCAGAAAACCTAATCTCAGATTCTAGGTCTGCAGATATGGGTAAGGTCATAGTTATTGTATCTATAACCATCTTTATTTAACAGCATAGTCCTTTTAGCATAAAAGATAAATGGATAAAGGCATTAACTATATACAATAGGCTCTAATAAAATGGATGAAAATATCCTGAATCCTAGAATTCATGAAGTCCCCGAATAATTTTTAAATATAGATTATTAAAGCACCAGAAACAAAAATCTGTAAAACTAAATGATCTTACATAATTATTTCCCCACCCAACTATTTCTCATTGTTATTGAAAGTATTGACATTTACCTTAACTATGCCATTAAGATCACATTAACTATGCTTAAGTTACCATACATTAATTGAATATGTATATTTATTAAATATGTATTATATGTGAGGTACTCTGATAAATTCATGTGAAGGATCTCATTTAATCCTTATAGCAACTCTATTAGGAAAAGTAATGTTTACTGTTTAAATTTTAAAATAAGAAAATTGAGACATATATATATATGAAGAAATTTGTCCAACGCCCAGTAAATAAAATAGTAAAGCCCAGACTTAAACCTAATTCTGAGTGATTCTAAAATTATTATGCCACAGTGCTTCACCAAACTTGATTAAATTAGTAATAATATTGATACACAGATAATTGCTTTTTTAAGCTAAAAATTTACCCTGGTTTTTTTTGAAGCTAAGGGAGAGACTTAAAATATTATTTCTAAGTGGCTGGATCAACTATTAAATATTTACTTGTCTGATACATTTCTCACAACTTCAGCACATCAATCAGCCATTCACATTTGATTTGGCATCAGAAAAATGTAAGAATAAGTGACTGGGCAATTTCTAAAAATTGAACTAGTTTTTCTGTATTATCCAAGTGGATCAAATAAAAGAAATATGAAAGGACAAATTTCATTATTACAATTCGTGAACAGAAACTGATATGGTCATTACAACTCACTGTCTATTAATGTAGGAGGACTACATAAAAGTGTTGGAAGAGATTTATTTGAAGATTAAAATTTTTCAACATTTAGCTTTTTATTTTTCTAAGCATTTGTGAAAACAGATTTGCAGACTCAGTTCATTGCTAATGGAAAATTTTCTAGCCTTCCTAGCTCCTCCATCATTTTGGGGAATAAAAGGTTATAACCATTTCCTAGGTATTGTTCATTCTAAATAAATCTGGTTACAATTAGCAAAAATAGACAATTTCTTTCAAATTATATGTCATTTTTAATCTTTTCCTGTTTTAAAATGTTTGAAAGTTCACGCTTGGATTGTGCAGAACATAAACAATATTCAAATATTATTCAAATATCTCTTTACTATTAGTTTACGGAAAATTTCTCAGTGCAATAACCTACTCTTCATGATAGGGAGGATTCGAATGCTTGGAGGGGTTTCAATGAAGCAGGATTTGGACTGCTTTATTTCTACTTTTAGGGCAAATAAATGACTATACGTTATGCATTTAAAAATTTGTCTTGTCTACAAAAAAAGACAAAAGAATTGAATTCCCAAAGTTGATTGTGCAATATAAATTATGCATGTTTTTTAAAAGTATAAGTTATATATAAAGTATAAATAAAAACTACATATACATATATAAATGTTCATATATATATATATATATATATATATATATATATATATTTGAGTGTTTGACAACTACCCAGAGAAAAATGCATAGTGCAATAGCAATAAGAATGTATAAAATGATTGCACTTCTCCATCTGGAAGAACTTCATGAGTACACATTGAGATCCTCTCCTTTGATAGGTGAAGCTTAGACAGATTAAAGGGAGAGAGTCAACAGAGTCATTATTAGAAGCTACATAAATAATCAGCCTGAATCGAATTGAATTCCAGATTATATTACTACCTGGGCAAATTGCTTTAAAGTTCTCCACAACCTTTTCTACAAAAGTTGGCGTGTCTTACATGTAAGCTATTTATAGGATTGAGTATTAGAGTTATATACTCATAGTGAAATGTTGAAATACATTTTGGATAAAGCACCCAGCACAGAACTTAGGATCTAGCGGATAACTACAGTTTTGTTTTGTTTTTTTTATCACATTATCATTGTTATCATCATCTTCACCCTCAATGTCTTGATATAGATCACACAGCTAATTGATGAAATAGAAATGAATAGAAGGCTGGTTACCTGACTCCAATGCAGTGTTCTTTCTAACTTATAAAAGTTTGAGATTTTGTGAACTGATATGGCAGAAACACATTTAGAGAGGAGATGAAGCCAGTAATTTTTAAAGAATAGGTACGACTGAAAAAGAATACTAAAGGCATTAGAGCAGTTGGGAAGGAATCATCTGGGAGCTGTATCAGTATCAAATGCTCAGAGACCAGAGAAGCATGGTGTTTATGGAGGATACGTTTTTCTGCCCAACTAAAATGTTGACCACGATGAGAAGAAAAAATATATTATGTAGCAACTTGCTCTTCAGGTACGTTTGGATATAATGCAGAACAAACAACAAAGCGCCATCATTGTAGCTTCTTACTAAGGGATTAATATAACAGTATCATTCTAGTGTTTCCACGTGCAATAGTATAGTTAGAATGGTATGAAGAGGTGGTGAAAACTAGTAACAGATCCTTGTGGTAAAGGGGTTGTAAAGAGATTTAAAATAATGCTCTAATTTTGGATATTTCTAGAATATTGATGGTTATAGAGAGAAGCAAGGAATTTTTTCTTTTTTCCTGGAGATATCTTGAATTCTTTGCAGAAGAGAAAATAGTCTATAACCTAAAAGCAAATGCCTATATTTCATCTTCTTTCCCAGTTGCATGAATGAAACCTCAGGTTTTAGGAAGGGTTCAAAAAACAGAGCTCCACGTCAGGTTCAGAGATAAACTAGGCTTCATGCCCTTTTGAGAGCAATCTGCCCATGGAGGATTATTGAACATCTTGGTCAGGACTGAATTTGAACTAGGTTCCAACGATGAAAGCTCACCGGCTAATCTGCTGAGCTACCAAGGCCACTGCTGTGCTGGGTTATAGAAATCCTATTAACTGAGAGATTGAAGGGAAGGAAGATAAGATAGCAAGGTGTTGGAAATCAAGCTTCAGTGATTTCAACAGAAAAGGTACTTTGAACCATGCTATTGTATACAGATGGGAATTAAATGCCACACACATACTAAATGTGTATGTGCATATGTGTGTGAGACTGTATACATAAAATTATATATTTTCAAAGCATCTATTTTCAATGTACTTCATGGTACACAAAAATGTTCAACATATTTAACCTGGAGATATATATAACATAGGATGGGAGTTCACACTGAAATCCATTTTCTTATTCTAGCTCTTCAAAGCCCACAATGATGAATATAACAAAACCACTTCTCTATACTCTGCATTCAGTCATATTCAATACTGTCAGGATCTACTAGAATAATGAATCTTAATTCTGTTATTCACTAACATTTATTTTTCTTCTGGTTCTGAGAATACCTACCGCAAATAGTATCTGCTGGTGCTCTTTTCAGTACAACTGGAATGGAACAAGAGAGCTGCATTAATGCCAATTATAAACATCTGAGTTTAGATTTGAAAGTAAATTCAGCAACTAAGATCATGACAGAGCCTATATACAATAGGCTCTAATAAAATGGATGAAAATATACCCTGAATCCTAGAATTCATCCTAGAATTCATGCTATATTAATCCTAGAATAATACAGAGGAAATCTGCCATACCTTTTAGGATATGACTTGCTCATGCTGCAAAGTTATATGCCTACACAGGGTTTTATTCACCTATCCAGAAAATAAATATATTGGATTGGATTTAGTGGTCAGTAGTAGTATTTATTATCCTAGATAATCTAAGACTCTATATTAAAATTGCTTGTGAATGAGAAAAATACATAAATAAAGCTGCAGATATGAAGGAGATGAAGTCCCTCCTAAGAGGGAGAAAGAACATGGAAGCCACATGTCAGAAATCTAAAACTCAAGTATCAACTCTGCTTCTAAGAAGTGAAGGCAGTGGGATGGGGATGGGGTTGAGGGGATAGCACTGAGAAAATGACTGGACATCTCTGAGCCTTTGTTATCTCATTTACATTTGATAAGACCAGATGATATTTGGACTTCTTTCTAGCATTAAAATGTACTGATTTAATTAATTCTCTAAATAGATTCTATATATAGTTCTTCATGAAATTGGGTGAGAATTCTGGTCACTGGGTGACACTGGACAGGACATCTTTTCCGAGCTGCGGTTTTTCTGTAAAAGGAGTACCCTGGTGTGTACTCCTCACATGGATGTGCTGTAAAGAGCCTGTGCATTAAGGGACATGAGTGTGCTCTCTCTTCTATCAGGCATAAAAATGATATATGAACATAAAATAATCATCACAAATTAACTTGATGATTAACAAATGGCCACAGACAGACTGAGCTGATGGAAGATTTTCAAAACTTCATTTAATTTAAAAGAAAACTGAGATAAATGCAGCTTGCTTGGTCTTCCTAATTTTGAGGTAATTTTATTTTCAGTATGACATAAATTAAACATTTGTGGCAGAAGAGTTTCATTTGCTGTAAGATAAGATTCTTAGAAACAGTATGATTTTGGAGGTTTGTGGTTAAAAGCAAACTGATTTTTATCAATTTTCCGGTAAAAAATAACAATAATACAAGATAAACCTCCAAAAATATCAAACATTTTCTAAACTTTCTTCCTAAACTCTGGCCATACTGAAATGTAAAAACATTGAAAATTTACTGAGTTATCTTAAATGCTGTCAAGGTAACCTTACTGTTACCTTAAATGTAAAATAAAAGTTATGCTTTGTGTACTGTTGTTGAGAATATTTTATTTTTTGTGCATTTCCACACTCATAAACTAAAAATTATGAAGAAACAATGATGGGCACACAGCCATCCTAACAAATGATCAAAATATAATCAAGATATAATCACAAGAAATAAGACTTATTTTACAAAATTTGAAGCATGTACTATGCTTATATCCTCCCTTCTCCTGGGTATCTGTAGTCTTTGAACACCAGAAAAAACAAAAAAAAAAATGCTCAATTTAGAACAGAAAAATGAAACAAAACCAGGCTCAGCATGGATGCTCTGTCTTAAGCTCTTAACTTATAACCATGTCTGAGGAGCATGCAGGAGGAATGGCCTTTGCAGATATTCACTTCATTGTTTTTAAAGTGGAGAGTTCATCACTGGTTTTAGTCAATATATCCAGTCAGACTCAAACACCATTTACCCTTGAATCTTAAACTGTGTGCTGTGGCTGTGAACTGGTCCAATCAGAGGAAACTTTCTGCAAGTCCATCCTCACAGCACACAATGCTCACATTGCTTTCGATCTCAGTGCCACTGAGCTATCACTCAGGCTTGTTCCTGAGTTAGCATCTTGAGCCATTCTTGTGATACAAGAGGGGTTCTCTTTCACAGAGCCCTGTCTTCTTCTAACATCTTATTTTCAAGAGCAGGATTTCAAGTTGAAGAAAAATGTTACTTGCACATTCCTAAATATTTTCATTGGCTTAGGGATTTTCTATCTTTTATTGCTGAGGACCAGCACTTAACTACCTGGGATCCAGTGCCCAGGATTAAAATCTCTGGGTTAACAGATGATTTGATTAATTTTATGGAAATAATTATATATTTCAGAATGACATGAATCTAGCTCAACCTGTTCAGTTCGGAAATCTACATGATGGAGGTGAACTTTCTTATAGGCCGTTTTTCATGTTTTCACTGTATAACAACGTTTCACAATGTGCACTGTAGAGCACTATCCATACCACAAGATGCTATAAAGCTAAGAGAAAAAAATATTTACTCAAACATAAAAACAAAAAAAAATATACAATATTCCCTCTCCCAAGATCCCAACGCATATATTAAAGGCACTCTTAATTTATAGAAACCTACTATGTTTGACTGTTGTGTATTTAAGAAGCTTTTCCTCCACTTTCAACCCACAAAAATCCACACAAAGACTTTTGTGACCAAATGTGTGTGTTTCTTTTTTCCCTACAAATCAGCAACCAATCAGTTTTGCAGTGGATACCAGCTGGGTATCCTCTAATTCAATACAATTCTGACACTGATTACCTGGAGACAGCATCAGATCCCAAAGGTTGAGGGCTTCGTCTCACAAGACTGCCTCCTGACTGCTGATGCCAATCACAAGCCTGAGCTTCTGACCTACTGGCTATAAATTACCCCATAACCCCATCCTTGGGTTCAATTAATTTGCTAGAAGGGCTCACAGAATCGAGGGAAATACCTTTCCTGGTTTATTACAACGGCTATTACAAAGGATGCAGGTGAAGAGATGCATAGGGCAAGGCATGTGGAAAGGGGTAAGAAGCTCTCATGCTCTCTCCAGGTGCAACATCCTCCAGGACCTCCATGTATTTTGCTATCCAGAAGCTCTTTGAACCCTGTCCTTTGGGTTTTTACGGAGGTTTCATTACATGGGCATGACTGATTAATCCCATTGGCCACTGGTGATCAATTCAACCTTCAGTCCCTCTCTCCTCCCTGGAGGTTGAGGAGGTGGGGGTGAAAGTACCAACCCTCTAATTCTGTCTTCATCTTTCTGGTGACCAGCGCCATCCTGAAGCTACCAAGGGGCTACCAGCCATCAGTCAACTCAGTAGCAAGCAAAAAGACATTGTTTTGGAGATTCTGAGGACTTCAGGAGTTGCAGGCCAGGTAATAGGGACAGAGACCAGGTATAAATTTCACAAAATCATGATCAGCCCTTGGTCTTCAAACATGAATCTCTTACATCAAAATGATATATAACTCAAAGGAGACTGCCACATTATTAGAATCCCACTCAGTCATTAATAATTAGTCCAATTGATATATGGTATGAAAATACCTCCCAGAGTGGGGTCATTCAGGTTTTTAGACTTCCATTTCTTCCTCCCAGGTCCCCAAAGCAGCATGGGCTTGGGAAACACGTAGCTTTACCCTTTTAAGCATCTGGTAGAAGGGAGCTAGTAGACAATACGATCTCTTGCTTTAGCCTTTTTTAAGGTGTGAATATTGGATTTCCATCAATTCATAATTAATGTATTCACTTCTTTACCCTCAGCTACTATTCCTCCTTCTCTCCATTAATACCCACACATTTTCACTAGTCTAGCAAGTACCTCCTCCTCAGTCCACTCCCATTCAGATAGGGTAAGTAACTAGCAGAACTACTTGGAATTTTTTTTTTTTTCTTTTTTACCACCAGTCATTATAGCTGCATTCACTCTGAGACCCAATTTTGTCAGATGGGTGAAGGCACAACACTCTCTCATCAGGGCCTTAGAAATACTGACATAAGGTTTGAAAACATAGTTGCAGTATTTTGCTTAGGAAAAATCCCTGTTTCCAGCACTTAAAGTTGCAGTCCTGGTCCTAGGACCACTGTATCAGGTAGGAAAAAGAAAAATTGAGGTGATTTAGGGAAGAAAGAAAGCATAATAGTCATTATATCAGGTGATTCATCTCATGGCAAGGATTGCTTCATTACACCAGTGTCTTCTCTACCCTCTCCTTTCCAGATTAACCAAAAAGCAAAAACAAAAACAAACAAACAAACAAAAAACAGAGGGACATTTAAAGGAGACATTCCATTAGTCCCTATCATGTTGAGTGTGAGCACATGCTCATGAAAGCACATAAACCAGCCGTTCATCCTCTGATCTCCCATGTCAGACAACTGCATACTTCCTAACTCATTTAAACATGTGAGCATTTTCTGTTACAAAAACTCTAATGCTTCCTATAGTACCCCTGTGCAATTAGATTTTTAAGACCTGGAAACCCACTACCTAGAAAGAGACAGCGGAGTTACCATTTTGGCATTATGGTTCTGTTATTACTTTCTTCTTCAGTGGGAAATGTGGCCTCTGCACTCTGTTAGTTTTCTTCACATTATTCCTTTCTGAATCTCTTCACTCACAAATTAGACCAATCCTAGCCTCCTGTTGCTTATGACATGAAAAACTCCCAACACGTTACAAAAAGTCTTATATCTGATGCCAATTAATCTTTCTTGCTGATACCCCATGTCACTCCTCCCATTGACCCACTGTTTAGCAAAGTGATCTACCTGCCACCTACTGAACACAAAATGCTCTCAGTGCATGCCACTTTTGGTGCACTCTCCTCCACTTTTTTCATTGCCTAAATTGTGCATATGATTCTACATATAATTGAAATGTCATTTCTCTATGAAGATTTACATTCGTCTCCTTCCTAGGATCTCTTTTGCTTCATTATGATCTAACATTTCCTTGGACCCATCTTTATACAGTACTTTTAAAATAGTATCAAAACGATCCATTAAATGGCTCTTTGCAAGTCAATCTAATCTGAGGTGCTAGAAGTCAGAGTGGTAGATCTTTCTTGGTGGGGGATTATTGACTGAGAAGGAACAGGCAGGAGCCTTCTGGAATACTTTTAAAAAATATAGGTGGTGGTTACACGGATCTATGCATAGGCACAAATTCATCATTATATATTTAAGATTTGTTCACCAAATTTATTGTTATTTATTGCATGCCACAACAGAAAATTTGAAAAATAATATGATCCCCTACCAATGTCTGAATCACCTGAGGGGAGGCACTTTTATTCACCTTTTCATTTTCAAAGTATATCACTGTGCCCAGCACAATGGGGGCATACAAATTTGAAAAGTAAATCAATGAATGAATGAACATATAAGCAGCCCCTTTACCTGGGTACAGCTTTAGCTTGTCAAGAGAGGAGCACATTTCAGGTAGAGAAGGACAATTTAATTAGCTATACTTTGAACAATCGTAAGAAATAGATGATGATATGCAGTTAGTAACTTTGAAGATGAGACGAGAATATGCAGACTGATTAACAATTCCGAATAGAACTTTAGTGTTTGGCAACATTTCAGTAATGTAGTTCACTGAACAGCTCAGCGAATACCTGCACCCCATATGTCTTCTATTTTCCCTTACAGTTAAGATATCTCCCTAAAGGCTAATAAACAATGGGTACCTCCCTGAAGAACAGTAAATATATCAAATTGACTCAAATATTATTACTTAACATTAAGTGCCAACTGTACATAACTTATAACTAGCATTAATTCTTTGCCCTTGAGAATCCTATGTTTAAAAATAAAAGTTACAACATTAGAAGAGACAGAAAAGAGATGAAAATTCATTAGTTCACATCTCCTATTCATTGAAATACATATGAAATCCCTGTTACAAGCTAGGAACTGTGCTAGACTCTGGTGGTGGGTAGGGGGAAATAGCCTGGAAAGCAAGATCTCTGCTTTCATGCAGCTTATAGTCTGGCAAAAGATAAAAAGTAGAAATAATTTTCATTTATGTGATTTTCTCTGTGCTAACCATTTTGAATGCATTTATTTAATTATCATATCAGATAGATGAGACAGATATCACTATCATTCCCATATTACAAATAAGGAAGAGGCTGAAAGGTCATTCAGATACTAAAAATACACTTATATATGATTTTCCTTTGTAAATTTCTGAACTTCTAGGGAGCAGTGAACACGTCTTAATACTTCTGTGTATGTACCTCAGTATCCAGCACTATGCTGGGAACATAGTAGGGTGAAATTATTGTCTGACTATGGTGATGGTAGTTGACCTACAATTCTTTTCTTCTTCTTCAGAAGCAGGAAAGTGAGGAATATTTATTTCCTGTGTAAGAGATATATAGTCATATTAAATTCTGTGTTTAATCTATCATTGTGTGATTTAGCACTGCACATTAAAGTGGTTGGCACATAGCATGGCTTAGGTCAACTCAACCAAATTTATTCACTGTCTATAGAGTGGGACTTTCCATGCTCCACCCAATATCCCTGAAGATCCAGCTTACTATTTTATACACTCAACCTTCAGCGTCTTTGTGCTTTGCTTCCAACAACTTGCACCAGCAGCACAGAAAGTCAGCACTATCTAGGAGTATGTAGGGCCCCCCCAACCCTTACTCAATGACTGACTGCTGCAGAATATAAAAGGTCAGCTCCCTTTCCTCAAGGTAGCACCAACTCTAGGGTACAATGTACTCTCCAGAGCTCCTTGTAAAACGAGGTCGAGAATAGGCCTTTATCTGAAATTGCTCCCTTGCTGGAATGGAATTCCTCCCTTCTATCCCTCCTCCTTCTCCTGACCTCCCTCTCTTCTATCCCTCCGCCTCCTTCCTGACCAACTTCTCCTTAAAGTACCTCCTCAATAGATCATTTGCACGTAAAGCTTTATCTCAGTCTCTGCTTTATGGAAACCAACTGCAAGTAGTTTATTTTGTAGTTCGTGAGAACATCAGTTAGGGTTCTCCAAAGAAACAGAACCAATTGGGAATATATAGAGAGAGATAGATTTATTTTAAGGATCAGATCACATGATTATGGAGTCTGGCACTCCAAAATCTGCAGGGCAGCATAGCAGTCTGGAGATTCAGATAAGGGTTTATGTTGCAGTCCTGGATCTAAAGTTCATCAGGCAGACCAGTAGGATGGGAACTCAGGAAGGATTTCTCTGTTATGGTTTTCAGGGTGAATTCCTCCTTCTCTGGGAAACCCTAGTTTGTGCTCTGAAGACCTTCAACTGATTGGATGAGGCTCACCCAGATTATGGAGGTGACCTCCTTTGTTTCAGGTTAAATGATTGTAATTGTTCAATGACTTCTAAGAAATACCCTCATAGCAACATCTAGATTAGTGTTTGATCAAGCAACTGGACACAAAACCTAGCCATGTTAACACATGAAATTAACCACTGCAAGAAGGGAAGTTGGGAATGGTGGAACAAGCTCTGTCCTGAGCTGAAGGACATCATCCACAAGAGTTCAGATACAACATACAGTTTTGTTCTGTGCCTCAGCTTTCTTTTTCATGTGGGATGGTCCTAAGAGCATGTGAATATGGACGAAGTAGAGAGCAGTGTTGTTCTCATGCCTTGACCACACTGAAGTATTAGGCTGAACCACTAATGCCCTAACAGAAATTGAAGGGCCCATTCGATGTGATTTATTATGGGAGCCAGGAAACAGGCCAGTTCACCCAACCTTGTTACATGCTTTCATAATGCCATGTACCTCTCCTTCATTGACCAATTATTAATTATACAACAATTTGGGTCATTATTTAATTAACAACTCACAATCCGATTAGAATGCAGGTTCCAGGAGGTGAAGAGTTGGTTTTATCATTGAATCTCCAAACCCAGTGGGCATGCCTGGCACAATGAAAGTTTATTGAGTAAATGCCAATGACATTAACCTATTAATATATAACCTCGTTTGTATATTATATAATTCATATAATTCTGTGTATAACTTTATAAGTTCTATAAAAATCACATCATTGAATATAATACACACATGCATATAGACACATACTGAAATACTTCATTAATTTGATGGATATATGAAAATTTTTAAAAACTTGAGGGATGTCCTGAAGGAATGTGCTTATACTTTCTGCTTTTTCTGCTCTTATGTATATGATACTCCTTTCACAGGAAAAATGTCTTTCAGTTTGTCATGCACAGAGATTCTCCTTCTATTCTTTCTGCGGATGATGCAGTAACACTCAGCCCTTAAAATCATCTTTGCTGGAAAATATATCAATATCAGTTTACTCTTCCTAACTCCAAACAGGAAAAAAAAAAAAAAAAGAAAGAAAGAAAGAAAAGAAAAGACAATCAGACAAGGGGACCTGAGCAGCAGAAAATAATTGGACTCTCTAAATTGTGCCATTCTCAAGAGGAATTACTGGCACACGCTGCTTCTTCCCCGGACCACGCTGAGCATCCCTTGGAATCGCAACAGAAGCATTTTATTGCTCATTAAATATTTTTTAATGTGAATCCACTCTTGGCATTTCTACTTTATAGTTTTTTTTCTCACAAACCTTCCTGTGTTGCATACCTCTTTCCCTACTACACATAATTTAAAAGAAATTATGTAAGCTTATTTCTCTGATTAAGAAAGCCTAATGCACAAACACACAAAGGATCTGACCAGTGTAGCTCAAGTAGCTAATGAATCTGGCAATGTTAAGCTCATTCTCAATAAAAATGGGCCCTACAAATCACTATAAAAAGTGTGTTTTGTGCTTTAAGAGCCATAATTGTCACACATTTACAATTCATAACCAGTGACTGCAGGGTGCTTACTCTACTTAATCCTCCACAGAATAGTGGATATTGATGCTGTGGAGAAGAGGCACAACAGAATCATGTGTCACTTGAAATACTCATTTGGGAAGCCTCCCACACCAATAAAATTCTGAAATGTAGCTATGGGAAGCCTGAACACATTCTCCCTGCTCAACTGTAAGTGAGGAGAAAGGTGAGGGTTTGATATGCCCACGCACCTTGCTTGTAACAGCTTGCCCCAGGTAAGCTGGCTCCAAAATAGTAAAGAGAAAAAGTACAGTTGGATTGTCAAAAAAGGTTATGTACCAAGCCTTCACTGTACCTGTCTAGACCTAAAGACTTGGAGACTAAAGACACACGAGTTCTGAGAAGCTTCCATATCTTGATTGATGTGGTTAAAGCACAACTGGTTTATGATAAATAGCCAGATGGATGAGTCTCACTGACTTTTAGTGAACACGTTTAATATACTTACAATTCTTTTAGTAAGCCTGACACATTATATGACTGCTATTTAAAAATGATTTTCAAATCTTAAGAGTAATACTTGTTTGCAATTAAGTATTATTAACTGTAGTCACCATGCTACACATCAGATCTCCAGAACATTTTTTTTTAATCTGTCAACTAAAATTTTGTGCCCTTTGACAAACAACTCCATGTTTTGCCCAATCTCTGCCCCTGACAACATTGTTCTACTCTTTGTTTCTATGAGTTCGACTTTGTAGATTCTACCTAGTAGCAAGATCCTGCATTACCAAAATGTGTAGGCTATCCCTGAGGTCTATAGCAAATGGCCATACCCACACAACTGAATGTTTGCAGTTACAGATTCCCAACTGATAATCATGGGTATTGTGAAACGAATTCTTGGTCTTGGTGTAGTTTCAAATGTTCTTTTTCTTTTCTTTCTTTATTTTTTTTTAAAGAACATTCATAAAATTAGAAAAAGCTTATTTTTAATCCAATCTAACCCTTCTGCAATGCAAGGGAATTGTTTAGAATGATTTGAAGACAAGGGAAATGTATTAGGTGAACTTTGGATGATCTTGGCCATCTGTTTCTCTGCCCCTGAGAGTGGAGTTTCCAGGAGTCACTCAATCATTCAAACATAGGAACTTAAATAGAAAAAAAAAACTAAACTAAATAAAATCAGTTGTCCTTCCTTTGGCCCTTCTATAACATACCACCTTAACCCCATCTTTCTTCCATTCTCTCCACACACCCTCCTCCCACCATGTATTCCTCACAACAGCCACTCCTTGTATTTCCTTGTATAATATCATTGCAGTTTGTGATGCAAAATAATGATCCCTCGCTTCCTGGGTTTGCAATTTTAACTATACAAGCTTTTTAAGTTCAAGAGGCAGAATCAAAATGCATTTTTATTCTATATTATAATAAATGTGAATATCAAAAGATTCTGCCAGAGTTGTGTGACTGCTGGCATTTGTAAAAAGTCAGAGAATCTTGGAACTGAAAGAAGCAGAAATGTATTTAGTATTTCATTTGACTCTTGATGCAGAGGGAGAGAGGGAAAAACCAAATGATATGCTGTGTTGCAAACTTTTACATTTCTTTCTTTCTTTCTTTTTTTTTTTGTGAGACAGAGTCTCACTCTGTCACCCAGCCTAGAGTGCAGTGGCATGGTTTCGGCTCACTGCAACCTCTGCCTCCTAGCTTCATGCCATTCTTCTGCCTCAGCCTCCCGAGTTGCTGGGACTACAGGTGCCTGCCACCATGCCTGGCTAATTTTTTTGTATTTTTAGTAGAGATGGGGTTTCACCGTGTCAGCCAGGATGGTCTCGATCTCCTGACCTCGTGATCCGCCCACCTCGGTCTCCAAAAGTGCCGGGATTGCAGGCGTGAGCCACCGCACCCTGCCACATTTCTTTTTAAATGATGTGTTTATTTTTCTAGGATCTAGATAAATGATGATGGATGTTGGAGGGCACACAAATGTTTCTTGTGATTAGGTACATTTGAAGCCTGTTAGTAACAATATGAACCTGTGATCAATTAAGCAACTGACCAATCATTACCTCCTCTTCTTAGCTCTTGTTACCCAATAAATAAGAAGGGCTGTGGAAGCTCAAGGGGGATGCCTTTGCTCACTAGAAGCAGGGAGAAGCTCTCTTCTTCTTCCAATAGTTTCTTTTGTTTTTTGTTATCATTTCTATGTTCGTCCCTTCCTTCAGTCTTGTAATGATGGTCTCAAGCAGTAACAGTAGTAATGGCTGTAATGACGGTCTCAAGTAGTAACCATGGCAGTCAGCCACAAGTGGCACCTGAACAGGGACTATCAGGGACAGAGACTTGAAGAGACTTGAAGAGACCTGAAGGGACCTGAAGAGGCCTGCAGGGATAAATAGAGGCAAATAGAGATAAGTAAAAGATAAGAGATGAGATAAGTAAGAGATAAGTAGAGACAAATAGAGATACATAGGGAAAGACAGGGACTTGCAGGAACTTGCGGGAACTAACGGATACCATAGGGACAGAGAGGGATAGATAAAGACTAGCCAAGATTAGCAATATAAGGTCAGTGCCCTAAAGAGGTACTGGTCAGTGCCCTAAAGAGGTACAAAAGTAGAGACTAGCAGAGATTTGCAGGGACAGACAAGGACAGACAGGGACAGATAGGGTCCTATAGGGATTTGAATGAGGCATTTTTTCTTAAGATGGCATAATAAAGTTAGGCCAAAAACCAAACACAGACTATGGTGCTGGGGAAACCCTACTTGGCCCATAGAGTTACCTTTGTGCTTACTGCTTAGGCTGTGTGCCTGCCATGCCTTGCCCAGCTTACAGAACACTCCAGCTCTCAATTTAATCATCAAAAATTAGAGATAGTGACTCAGGTCCTAAGGAATTCCAAGGAGCACACAGCCATCCTAACCACTCTTAAGCCAAGTCCTTTAATTTTATAAAGAGTGGAGACAGGGTTATCACATGTTCACATCACATTTCTGTGGCTACTCCTCAGCACTCTTTATGGGCTTCATGGGTGGAAACCAATGCTCCACTCACAGCTCTCAAATAACTGTCTTTGAGTCCTGTTCATCAACTATTTGGACTGTAGATACTAATAGCCTTGGCGTGTGTTGAAGTACTTGCTATGCTTGCTAATAAATAGCCTCTTTATTTGTCTAATAAAAAGATCAACCAAGAAAATCCACAGCCCCTACAGCCATGCAGGTTTTCTTTTAGAAATATTGGGTGTGAGGATGATTCTATTTATTAATACTAGTGAACATTTCTTTAATTTGCTTCTTGAAAATTATTTAAAATAATTGTCAAGTCACTTGTTTATAGTAGAGACTGTTGCCTATATAACATAACAAGGCTTCAGTGGTGCCTTTTTTCCTTTGGTTTTTCTAGAAATAAATCTCCTGCTAACATCTGGCTTCCTGCTCTGGGTTCATCTCACATTGCCTCCTGTAAACTGCTTGTTCTTTTCAGATGCTTGTTTCATGACACAAATGATACTTTTCTCTTTAGTTGTTTACTGTTTATTTTTAATAACACAAGAAAGCCACACCTATTATGAAACCAGTACCTTGACAATAACAAATGAACTCATAAAGTCCTTCATCCTGTTTCCCTGCCTCCCTGAACTAGAGATAATCTGAATCTTATGTTGATAATTCTTTTGGGGAGTGTGTGTATGCGCATGAGGTCTCTTAATATAGCGTATTTTAAAAAGTAAATTGTTTAATTTTAGTTGTTTTAAACTTTATAAAGGGGTATATTACACGATCTTTTAAAAGTTCCATTTATCATGCAATGTAATTCTAGAATTTATTTTTAAAAGTTAAATTTTTTACTGCTACACAGTATTTTATTGTTGAATAGGTTTGTACTTTTGCAAACAAAAGTTTAATACATGAATTAAGGGAGTTATTTCTAGTAGACCAAGAGAAAAACAATAAAAATTAGTATAGTACATATTTTAAGGTTTTGGTCTTCTTTAGGAGAACTCTGTAAAACAAATGAAGTTGTAAGTATGTTGCTTTAACCTTCTTTTGCGCTTTGAGGCAGCCCAGTCTGCTGAGTGGTGAACTTTCCAGGGCTCGTATTTAATGCAGATGTTGCCAACCCTCTGAGGCCCGCACTGTGAAAAATAGTTCTACTGCACTGCTTTACCTAAGCCTTGCCTGTATAGTGACAGGCTGTGCATCCCTCCTTTATAGACATGCCTAATTTAAGTAAATGTGGGTGAGTGAGCAATATGATATAACGCCTTTCAATATTAGGACCATGGTTTTGTTAGAGGTAGCATTATGGCTTCCATTTTTATGTTGTTTACCTGGTTGTGTAGCGATTCTTTGGCCTGTGGACTCATAAGGAAAAAACAAAGAAACCAAACCACTAGAGGTCCTCATGGCCTCCCATTTCCTACCCAACTTTAAAGTACAATTATAGTGAGAACAGTATGTGGTAGGGAAAACAAAAGGTATTCAGAGGTGAGAATTTCTTTGCGGGAACACACTAGTCTACTCTCATCCTGATGTTCCACCTTCACTAAATTTCAAGAGTTATATTGGGATATTACTTTTACCCTAGATACCATCATGCCTAAGAACAGTGTTTATTTCTTGCCTAGTATCATATAATAGCTTATTTTCTTGCCTTTAAAAAAATGACAACTGATATTCCTGGAGCATTTACTATATGCCAAGCATCATGGTATTTTATGTGTATTATTTCATATATTATAATAATAGTATGAAATGAATATAATTATTACTATTCTACCATTTTACAGATGAGAAAACTTGTCCAAGCTCACATGTGAGCTCTCAAAATCAGGCTTTAATTAAGCCTATCATATTAAATGTGATTCAGTCACCCTTAACTGGTGACCTTTTTTACTCTTCTTACTCTTTAGCATCACTTATTATGTTAACAATGAGCTACAGATTTCAAAACTCATTATCCTTACATAAAATGGAATAATACCTGCAAAGATTTATATGTGTAGACATGAAAATTTGCCAACGAAATAATTTTGAAATAATATGTGCAATATAATCTTATGTATGTAAAAATTAAATTAAAAAATATTTATTTACATAACTGTACAAATATATAATAAAATTATAAAGGGGGGTTTACTCTTTGAGAAGACAAGAATAGAGTGGGATTAGGTGAGATTAAAAGGAAAATTCCATTTTTTATGATAAACATTTTTTAAAATTATTTTTTATATAAGCTTTTTTTGTCATTAAAATTTAAAATATAAAATATGTAGACCTGCCAAAGATTTTTAAGTTTGTAACACAAAACTAAAAGGGTGATAATCAAAACTGACATTTGCCAATACTCTTCCAAATTTTCCCAACCTCACATCTCATGCAAATTTACAAAGCAATTTATTAATGAATGGAATAACAAAATTGGAAAATGGGAATATGATATTAATGAATGAGAAATTCTGGAGACCTTCTGAAAGAGAGTGGAATTGGTAGAACAAAATGACCAAAGGCAACTATTACCCAAAGTATACAATTAAAATGTTATTTTGAATACAGGGAAGAACCACACTCAGTGAGTGAACACTGAAGCAAAGGCAACCACTGAGCAAACAAAAGAGCAACTAATCACAGAGCCACCATAAGAGCTTTCACAAGGAGCCTCCGTCCCAAGCAAAGGAATTAGCCATGGAAAATATGCCCCAAGTATGATGCAGTAAGAACTGGCACTGGGGCAGGAGAGGCAAGGAAAGGTCCTACACGATAATGAATTCAGGCAGGGCAGGGATCCACATCCATCTAGAAACATCAAAACATCATCTTTTTTAGCAGTTCTCATCTGACCATGGCTTTGATAAAAAGTAGAGGTTCTCAAATAGAGGAATGAATAGAAAACCAAAGATTCTCAAATATCTGAACAAAATCAAAATCATAACATAGAGTCCAAAAGATCTGAAAATGGAAAGATTAATACCTCAAAGTTATGTTAATTGTAGTAAGTATAACTGATAGAGTCAGAGGGACTTAAGAGTCGGGGGACTTTAAATCTTAAAGAAGAGAAAAAAAATAGTACCTCATTCGTAAGCACATAGTCTCAAAGTAGGTGTTGCTAACAAGTAAAGGAGACATTAAATTTTGATCTCTTTGGCCTTTCCTGTTCTCCATATGAGATAGGGGTATAGGGAGGAAAAAAGAAAAGAAAAGATAGGCAATGCTTCTCCAATCATAGCAAGGTAATGTACTTTGCCTCTTCTGAAACACAACAGTCTTCTCTTCTTTAAATACCTCTCTCCACTTGGGGATGAAGTCCATTCCTTTAGCTTACTCGGGGATATTGCCCCACAATTCTATCTTTCAAAAACCTTTCCCTAAGGACCAATGATGATGAGCATTTTTTCATATGTCTGTTGGCTGCATAAATGTCTTCTTTTGAGAAGTGTCTGTTCATATCCTTTGCTCATTTTTTGATGGGATTGTTTTATTTCTTGTAAATTCGTTTAAGTTCTTGGTAGATTCTGCATACTAGCCCTTTGTCAGATGGATAGATTGCAAAAATTTTATTCTATTCTGTAGGTTGCCTGTTCACTCTGATGATAGCTTCTTTTGCTCTGCAAAAGCTCTTTAGTTTAATTAGATCCCATTTGTCAGTGTTGGCTTTTGTTGCTGTTGCTTTTGGTGTTTTAAACATGAAGTCTCTGCCCATGCCTATGTCCTGAATTGTATTGCCCAGGTTTCCTTCTAGGATTTTATCTCACGCCAGTTAGAATGGTGATCATTAAAAAGTCAGGAAACAACAGATGCTGGAGAGGTTGTGGAAAAATAGGAATGCTTTTACACTGTTGGTGGTGGGAGTGTAAATTAGTTCAACCATTGTGGAAGACAGTGTGGTGATTCCTCAAGGATCTAGAACTAGAAATACCATTTGACCCAGCAATCCCATTACTGGGCATAAACCCAAAGGATTATAAATCATTCTATGATAAAGACACATGCACACGTATGTTTACTGCGGTTCTATTCACAATAGCAAAGACTTGGAACCAGCCCACATGTCCATCAATGATAGACTGGATTAAGAAAATGTGGCACATATACACCATGGAATACTATGCAGCCATAAAAAATGGTGAGTTCACGTCCTTTGCTGGGACATGGATGCAGCTGGAAACCATCATTCTCAGCAAACAATCACAAGATCAGAAAACCAACCACCACATGTTCTCACTCATAAGTGGTAATTTAACAATGAGAACATATGAACACAGGGAGGGGAACATCACACACCAGGGCCTGGCAGGGGGTTGGGGGGCCAGGGGAGGGATAACATTAAGAGAAATACTTAATGTAGGTGATGGGTTGATGGGTGCAGCAAACCACCATGACGCGTGTATATCTATGTAACAAAAACTGCACATTCTGCCCATGTAACCCAGAACTTGAAGGAAAAAAAAAAAAAAAAAAAAAGCTTTCAATTGTCAACATGGCCTCATTTCAAGGAGTTAACAGCAACTCCTTGGAAAGAATAATAAATATGCCTTTGTTTCTATTGAACTCACTCCGTCAGGCTTTCACAACTATCATGAACATTGGTTAACTCTTGTCAATGTCACCATATAGCAAGGTCTCCACATTGCTAAATCCAGTGCAATAATTCCAGCCCTTATCTTATTCGACAGAATGCATTTCTTAGAACTGATTCCTCCCTGCTTCAAAACCCTTGCCTTCCATGAAATCAGAATACCCTGACTCTTCTCCTTCATGGGACACTCTGTCTCAATCTCTTCAAATGGTTTCTCTTTCTTACCCCAGCAATTAAATGTAGAAGTGACTAACAGTTTTACTTTTCAGTTTCAGCTCTTCTTTTTCTGCCTTCTCCTCTTAGATGATCTTATATATTCTTGGGACTTTTTCATAGCCTCCAGAAAATCTCAAATATTTATAGAGTCCAGATGTCTCCCATGAGCTATGGACTCCTTTATGTAACTGCTATTTGACCTTCCGCTATGTGTTACTGGCTACTCAAATTTAAAATGTCTGTAAGTAAACTTCTGATTTATCCCATACAAACTTGCTTTATCCACAGATTTTTCTAAGCTCAGATCATGAAAAATTTTATCCTTCCATTGTTTGGGCAAAACCTTTGACATCATCCTAGAGTTCTCTCTTTCCCTCCCACCACACACCCAGTCTGTTTGCAAATCCTGATTCTACCTTCAAATTCAAGCACTTTTCACTTCCTTGAATGCCACACTGTCATCTAAGCCACCTTTAAATCTCCCCTAACTTCCTAATTGGCTTCTTAGTTGAATCGTCTTTGCTCCCTTCCTCTCTTTCCCTCCCAAACACCCTCCTACCCATGCCATCAACCAAGCCTATTCTCAACCCAGCAAGATAGAAGGATTCTTCTAATAAAAATATCTGTCAGATCATAGCACTTTTATGTTCAAAGCCCCCCAAAGGTTTCCCTTCTCACTCAGAGTAAAAGCTGGTGCTGCTGCCATGGCTCTCAAGCCACCCTGTGGTCTGCCTACCACAGCTAAATGATCATACTTTCCCTTACTCAAAGTTTCCCAGCCACCTCAACCCCCTGGATATTCCTGGATTACAGAAAGAACGCTCTTTCCTTGGAGCGTTTGCAATTGCCCTTCCCTCTGTGGAGCACTCGTTTCCTAGACATCCACATGGCTCTCCCCACTTCTTTCACATCCTGCCTCAAATGTCATTGAATCAGGGAAACTCTGTCTGATCTTATAAAATAACAGCCTCTGGCTGCCCTTCCTGGTTTTCTCCATTTACTTTATTATTATGTGTTGACATACAATGTGTTTGCCTTCTTTTTTTTACTGTTTCATTCCTGACTAGACTCAATGAAAACAAAACTGTCTGTTTTGCTCATTGCAATCACTTCACTGTCTTGAAGAGTGCGTGGCACAGTGTAGGTACCTAATAAATATTTCATACTTGAATAGACAATTGGCTTATTGTTATTAAGCCAGATTTATCCAACATGTTTTTAAAACCATTAAACTTGTTTTAAGCATACCTGGAAGAGCCACACAAATGGATGGTGTATGAAACCACAAAGGACTATTTTAAGAAACCCCAAAGAGCAGAGATCATAAAGGCTGCATTATCTAAAAACAATGCAATAAAAATAGAAATTAACAATAAATGACCTTGAATATAACAGTGAAAAATAAATGTATCCACGTGGAAACTTGAAAACACTCATTAAAATAACTCAATTAAAATGAGAAAAAGTTACTATAATCTTGAACACTTTACAAATAAAAGACAATAAAAGTACTGTATGAGATGCAGCCAAAGTAGCATCTAGAAGTAAATCTGAAGCCTCAAAATAATACACTAGAAGAATTTAAACTTTGAAAAACAAGTCCTATGACTTGAGAGGCTGAAAAACAACAAAAAGAAAACAAAGTAGTCAATAATAGAAATTAATAAAGATGAAAACACTATTTATTAAAATTTAAATTAAAGGAAATTCAGTTGATTAATGAAACCAAAATTTTCCTCTTTGAAAAGTTTAGAAAACATTTCTAAATCAACATGTCTGAGTAAGAAAAAGAAGGAGATAGGATAAATGAGACATGAAAATGAAATTATAAATGAGAACAATATCCTAGTGTGAATTTGAGTGTTACTATTTAATGACTATATTTATGATGAACAACAACAGGAAACAAAGGCAGAGTAAACAACTAGGAAGTTATTTCTAAGTGTAGGAGAGAAGTGATGAAGCTTAGGTGAGAATGGTAGCTCCAAGGAGGTAGAAAATGTTGAGGGGTGAACTAGAAAGCTAAGTTAAAGTAGGTGATTGATTGGGTGAAGAGGTTAAAGAGAAATACATCCCTCTACTTGCCACCTTTCACTTTGCAACCTTGTACTAATTGCGACTGAGAGGGGTGAAGACAAAGACTGGTAATTTATTTTCAGTTCTTGAAATTTGCTCAACACCTACCATTAAGGTGAATATTTCAATTACCCCAAGCTCATTAGGCTCTTAAAAATGGGAGACCTGAGGAGAATGTAGCCTTTTAAAAAGTTTTAAGGGTCTATTTTCCATTTGTACGTGGGGTTTAGATTTTGCCCGGATTTCTGTGTCTGGAATAGCTCCCCAAGAAAGTTTAAGAAGTCAGCGATAACTTCATTAGGTACATGGGAAGTTCATTGATTTAATTAATGAAATTACTACTGAGATCTAAATTTGAAAAAGAAGTTACCAAATACTTGACAGGTTATTTGAATTACTACATTCGCAAGTCCTAATAAGAATTGTAATTCTTCACAAAAGCATGAGGAGAATGATTTGGGAGTTTGGGCTTAAAATCGATAGGTACAGATGATGTAAAGTAAACAAAAAAAATAGTATCATAAATTTCAACAATGCTGTCTTCCAGGACATTACTCATTCCTGGATTTTTTTCCATAACTGGATTCTCCTTTCCAGTCCATTTGCTCATTCTTTTCCATTTCCTCAGCATCCAAAGTTTCATGACCCTCAGTGCTCAGGCCGTGAACCTCATCTCTATCTACACACTTGTTCCTTTGGCATACTCATCCATTTTCATGGATTTAAGTATTCTATGCTATAAAATCTTCCGCATTTATATTTCTACCCTGAACCTCTCCCCTGCATTTCAAAATCACATGCCTAACTGTCCACTTGATATATTTCTGTGAACTCGAATTGGCATTTCAAATGTACCATATCACAAACTCAACTTTTTGGTTTTACCTCCTTATACCTGTTCCTCCCACAGTGTTCACTATCTCAGTAGATAACTACTTTTGAGTTTCTAGTTGTTCAGGCCAAACAGCCTTGGAGTCATTCTTGTTTCCTCTTTCTCACACCTCACATTCATTCCTTAGCAAAGCTTTTTTTTTTTTTTTTTTTACTTTCAAATCTATGCCTTCTTAGCATGTCCCTGTTACCACTCTGTTCCAATCCAACATCATTTTTCATTTAGATTTTTTTTTTTTTTTTTTGAGATGGAGTTTTGCTCCTGTTGCCCAGGCTGGAGTGCAATGGCATGACCTTGGTTCACTGCAACTATCGCCTCCCGGGTTCAAGTGATTCTCCTGCCTCAGCCTTCTGAGTAGCTGGGACTACAGGCACCCGCCATCACGCCCAGCTAATTTTGTATTTTTAGTAGAGATAGGGTTTCTCCATGTTGGTCAGGCTGGTCTCAAACTCCCGACCTCAGGTGATCCATTCATCTCGGCCTCCCAAAGTGCTGGGATTACAGGTATGAGCCACTGAGCCCGTCCTCATTTAGATTTTTTAGCAGCCTTTTCACTGGCCTTTTGGCTTCTCCATTTCCCCTTCTGTGTCTACTCTCCTGTAGTCTACACTCAACTCAGCAGCCAGATTATCTTCTTAGTATGTAAGTCGTTTCATCCAGTTCGCTTTACCAAAGCCCTCTAACATCTTCTCCACTCAATTTAAGAAAATCTAAAATCATTATTAGTACATAATACTTGCACACACTTATGGGGGCACCTGTGATATTTTGTTCCATGCATAGAGTGTGTAATGGTCAAGTCAGGGTAAAATCTTTATAGTAGTTCACAAAGCTCTATGTAATCTGGCTCTCCATCAGCTCTCTGTCTTTATTTCCTGCTAATTCCTCCCCAGACCACTCTGCTGCTCCTCAATTCAGGCCATTTTCAATGCTGTCCCCTTTTCTGAAACTATTCTCCCCCAGATTGGGTGATTGCTCAGATGTCATTTCTAAATGATGCTTTTCCTTTCCTATCCTATGAAAAACTGTACTTCCTATACCTTGACATTCTCTCTCCTCCCCTATTTAGTTGTTGTTTTTTTCTTTTTTCCAGCAGTTATCACCAGTAGACATCCTAGTTTTGTTGTGCGAATGAATAAATTTAATGAAGTGGAATCATTCATTCTTGGATAAAGAGACTGAAGCTACATGACTTCATGAGACTTCAGCTTGGTGCGCCTCGGTCTATTCATACATCATCGGTACTCATAAAATAAAGGTGTTTCTGTAGAGATTAAATATAAAATAATTGGTAAACTGAATACTACCATATCAACCAGATTACAATTGCTCTCTTCCCCTTATTGCATTAAAGAAAAATGTGTATGATATTTGAAATCTAATTATTTTGGCTTTTCTATGGCAGTAATGATGTTTCACAAGAACTACCAAATTTCCAATTAGGAAAAGTTACCACATTAATCATTGCTAAGTGAGTAGTCTAATTGTGAGGTGCTTGAAGATAGCAACATTTTGATAACTTTAATATACACTCAGTTTTATCAGTATGACCAGAATGGCATACAATGTATGAGTGACATGAGGTCCTGGGTATAAGGTTGTCTTTCTTCTTTGGGTCTACATTATTTATTATTTATTTTAAAATCCTGAGCAAAAGAGTCTTTTAACCATGAAGAGACATACTAAAAGTCATCATCCTATGCTAAACATTGGTTGTTTGTTTTTTTAAGTCAGAGGAGTTGCAATAATAACAGTTTATGTTTGTGCAGGACTTACAAATATTTTCACATTCTGAAATCTGAAGTGATGTTCGGACTCTAACTAACCTCTCTACAATTCAGTTTGCTCATCTCAGAAATGACAGAAGTAGATTTGATAGCCATATGGTTCTAGGATGGGGGATATGCTGGTCTTAACACTCCCTAATGCCAAATTTTTACAAATTTCCTTCATCCTCCTATGCAATGTTTACACCAGTTGGATGTTACATATAGATAGCCCAAACATTTGCAAATTTAGTAATGTTGTCTTATTGTACCCTTCCTACTCCCTACTTAATAAAACTTTCTGGGTCTGAAGACTGCTGAGAAGTTACTCCCAAGACTTTGCTCTTCTTCTAGTAATTTAATCTTCTTTGCTCTTCTTCATAATTCAATTTTGTCAACCTTTTCTTCAGGGGAATTTAAAATTTACTACCATAACTACTTAATAGGCTGCTTCTTGTGATAAGGGGATAGGAAATTTACTTTTGGGGACATGTGCTGACTTCCTCATGGGTACCATTTAGTCTACTTACTGCTGACCTCAGGATTCTGTAACTTCAAATGTTAATGATTTCTGAAATGTGAAGACTTCTTAACTTCTCACTGAAGAGTCGCCTGCAAAGTATGTTACAACAGCTAAGTATGTAACACATGTTCCTTAAGTGTTTTTGTTCTAAACAACTATAACCTTCCCTTTTCAAAATGATCAACTATTCCCATTAACTATTTTGGTTTAAAATGCACTAAAATAAAGATATTTTTATAGCTACATATACAAGTATGGTTATTTAGCATAGTTACAGGTTATAAAATAATAATATGTTTATGACTGGCTATGAGCCACGGGAATCATGTGACATATCTATTTTACTTTACACATCTGTATGTGCCAGATATTGTACTAACTGATGAGAAATGAAGACATATATTAGGTACTGTATAAAACTAAATGTACTAAGACATAAAGAGTGATCTAATACAACTAATATATTCCATGGGAATAATACATTCTTATTATGAGTATAAAGGAGATAGAAGAATCTTAATTGAGTCTTAAGGAAAGAAAAGAAATGCAGTTGGCTAAGATGGGTATTGCAGGGAAAAGCACTGTGGAATTAGTAACTGCATGGACAGAGTATAAAAATAATTTACTGTAGCTAAAATTTAGATTATTCATATTACTAGCAGTAATGCTAGTTGCTGTAGTAAACCCAAACCCGGAACAATTTACCGCCATAAAGCTTATTTCTTTTTCATGTCACAGTCTAAGATGGGTCCCTGTGTGGTTTCCATCCCCTGCAGACCTTCAGAGACCAAGGTATAATCCATGTGGTTACTCCACCTGTCCCTGTTCAAGGGCCTTAGAATCTTTCATGAGATTCTCTACATCTAATTAGCTTATATTATAAGCAGAGGTATAATAGTACATGAATGATCGTGTGAGAATTGAGAAAGGTCATGTCTAGAAGTGGTTTACACCACTTTCACCTGCCTCCAATTGGCCTAAACTCAGAGTATTATTTCCCTCAACAACAAGAGGCTGGTAGATGCAGTATGCTGAGGACAAGAGGTGAAACCCGATATTGAACACAGCATTCTCTGCCACAGTGCTCTCATGGAAGAATAGATATTTAGTAGAAAAAAACAAAAAAGCAGGTTCTAGTCAGATCATGGAAGAGATTTTGAATTTACTCTGTAGGTTATAGGAAAAATAACCATTGCCTCAAAGAATAAATAAACTACTAAATCTATTTCTTTTGATTATACCTAATTATTCCTTTTTGTTCTACTTTAGGCAGCAAAAATTTAAAAAAGAGAAGAGAATGAAGCTATTTTTAGACCATCATCAAATGTATATACACTATTATAAATTTGCATGTCTAAGGTATTCATGTCATTAGACAAGAGGCATTAAAATATAAGGTGCATTGATATAAGACCTTGGTATTTTGAATCCAAGGTGATTTATTTTCATAGGGTCTGGATGACATTGTAAATGAATACAAATGGGTGATGGAATGTGCACTGCAGAAGATTACAACTCTACTGAAAGTTGATTCAATAATCATGTCATTTTAAATGCTCTATTAATTGCAAGATTCAGTTTAAAGAGGAGAAGCTTCACTTACTTGTGAGGTGCTATTCATCTGTCGACAATTTCATACCAGTTTAGCTGCTTCTATTTGACATAAAAGAATTTCTGGATAGTAATATGCCACAGATTCTGTAACGGGATGAGCCCAATTCAGCCCTTTTACACAAAGGATAGAACCAACTCTAAGACTTCCTGAGAGGGGAAAATGAGAGGAAAAAGGAATGAGCCAAAGCAAAAGAGAAATACAAGAGATCCAATTCACTCTATTTGCTTCAGCTTTCTGTGTCGTTCTCTGATCTTCATTGTAAGAGGAGAGGCTGTCTAGTGTGCAGCCAGTTTCTTAAATGGGACAAACTTCTTAGGGTGCAAGCAAAAAACAGCCTTATTTTTTCTCCCACCACTGCGTTCAAATATGCAGCCTTGTCCCCTGCATTAATCAGGGTTCTACAGAGAAACAGAACTGATAGAATGTGCAAATATATGCAGAGATTTATTTTAATGAATTGGCTCATGTGATTTTAGAAGCTAGCAACTCAAAAATTTGCCAGGTGGGTCGGCGAACTGGAGACCCAGAGAAGAGCAATTACACGTCTAAAGGCCATGAGAATGGAGACCTAGGAGAAAGTCAATGTTTCGGTTCAAGTTCAAATGCCATCTACTGAAGAATTCACTCTTGCTAGGGGAAGGTCAGTCTTTTTGTTGTTTTCAGGCCTTTGACTAATCGGATGAGGGCCCACCCACAGTCTGGAGGGCAATCTGTATCACTCAAAGTCCACACTTAAGGTAATTTCATCCAAAAACACCCTCACAAAAACATTTAGAATAAAGTTTGATGACCTAACTTGGGACCACAACTTGGCAAAGTTGACACATAAAATTAAACATTGTATTTCCCTTTTCTTTGATTTTCAGCAATGGATAGCTTACACTCATTTTCAGTTCTAGGACATTCTCATGTGTAGACAGTAAAAAATTCAATGCAAAATTCAATTTTACATTCCTTTAACCTGGATCTGACCAGAGTCTTGAGAACGCACAGAAAGAAAGTGAGCTTGTCATGGGGCTGTCCTTTTATTTTCCTACATTCCCACATTTCTCTAGGAATTACTACCCTTCCATCCCTTCCCCACATCCACTATAACCCCATTCACCTCTCAGGAAGTTCTGTGTTATCTGGAACTTACATTTAGAGCTAGGTGGTGGGATCCTGCCACCTATCTTCCTCAGCTTTGCCATCTGAGGGTACAATTTGCAATAACAGCTTACTTATCATTTCAAATACTGTTATGTACATTACCACAGTTATACACACAACTGTACACACACACACACACACACACACACACACACACACACACACACACCAGCCTCCAGAAAGACTATATAGGAGATATACCCCACATTTTCTTTGTAAAACTAAATGATGCATAAATAGTTTGCAGAAAAAAAGCATTGATTTTTTGGAAATGAATCCATGCCATTGGTACTATTTTTGTTTGGCTCAATCCCAATTAAAGCATTGTTTCATACCAGCCAGAAACTATCAAAGCAGTATGTAACTCATAAAGTTTATTTTAATGCAAAGACTCAACCATTCCATCATTTCATATTTATATCACACATTACACATTATCCTATAATGTTACATCACTTCCTCACTATATGAAGGCAATTATAAATTAAAAGTACTGACAATATTATGAATCACGCTATGGATAATAATCCTGTGGAACAGTCAAATATTTCTGTTTAAAAATTCAAATATTTTACATACCTTCGTGATTTGCAATGTATTGCTATAACTTGTCGATTCAAAAGTAGATTAAAATATATTCAGATCAGAGAATCATGAGCAAAAGACTTCTATTACATTTCCAACTACCCTTTGGTACAATGTTCCTCCGCTTATGACGTTTACTGCCAGTAGTCCCCTCATGTGGGGAAGGTATATTTTCTCTAAGATATTCTCCCTGTGTGGACATCTGCATTAGTCTTTTACTCTTAAATTGTTCATATGGCATTTGCTAGGTTTTGTATGAATTCGAAAACAGTAATAAAAAATTGAAAGACCACTTGGATAAAACTTAATTATCAATAAAAAGTATTACAATCAGAAGGTAGATATTACAGCAAAAAAACTGGCTGGGCACGGTGGCTCAAGCCTGTAATCCCAGCACTTTGGGAGGCCCAGACGGGCAGATCACGAGGTCAGGAGATCAAGACCATCCTGGCTAACACGGTGAAACCCCGTCTCTACTAAAAAATACAAAAAACTAGCCGGGCGAGGTGGCGGGCGCCTGTAGTCCCAGCTACTCGGGAGGCTGAGTCAGGAGAATGGCGTAAACCAGGGAGGCGGAGCTTGCAGTGAGCTGAGATCCGGCCACTGCACTCCAGCCTGGGCCACAGAGCGAGACTCCGTCTCAAAAAAATAATAAATAAATAAAAAATAAAGCAAAAAGCTACAAAAGGCAAAATGAAATGATTCTTACTCAACATCTTAGATCTTACCCACAAAGATCAGCACCTTTTTTTTTTTTTTTTTTTGAGACAGAGTCTGGCTCCGTCGCCCAGGCTGGAGTGCAGTGGCGCCATCTCGGCTCACTGCAAGCTCCGGTTCATGCCATTCTTCTGCCTCAGGCTCCTGAGTACCTGGGACTACAGGCGCCCACCACCACGCCCGGCTAATTTTTTGTATTTTTAGTAGAGATGGGGTTTCACCATGTTAGCCAGGATGGTCTCGATCTCCTGACCTCATGATCCGCCCACCTCGGCCTCCCAAAGTGCTGGGATTACAGGTGTGAGCCACCGCACCCGGCCAAAGATGAGCACGTCTAAAGGAAAACACATGTGCTTGTTCAGAATATTGATTCTGAAGCTGATCTTCCTGGATTTGAATCTTACCTGTTTTGCTTATCACCGATACATTTTCTAGAACACATTACTTACCATCTCAGAACCCCAGTTTCCTCATCTATAAACTGCTGATCAGCACATGAGCCATCAGAGAGAATTGTAATGAGGATTAGATTATTATGTGGAAGGCACTTACAACAATGTCTAAAATCTACTGAATGCCTATGAAATAAGTCATTATTATCTATTCTTATAGTAAAATAACTTTATGTCTTTCTAGAAAAATTATTATGCATAGTGAAGTGTAATTTTCCTTTTAAAGGCCACACAAAATTTAGAGAGATGTTAACCTACTAAATACATTGTTCTGTATTGTCTATGTTTTCATTTAGTAATGTAGTTTGGAAAGCCTTTCCCATCAGTACATGAAAATCTACCTTAATCTTTTGCATAGATGCAAGCATTTTGTTGTATAGAATTATGAACCCTATTGTGTCAGACAACCTCTCACTGATATACATTTAACTTGCTTTCAATTTTTAATATTATGAACAGTGCTTCAGTCAACATAATTGTACAAATAACTTTGTGTACATTAGGAAATGTTTCTGAGGTAAATTAATAGCTGTGCAATAGCAGAATCAAAGAATATTTTCACAAATTTCTGTAGATTTTAAAATAAGTTGTACAAAATTATCCTATGTAATTATATTTTTAAATAGTATATGAAAATATATTGTTCACATAAATGTTAAAATTCTATCAAAGGACAAGACAAATAAACAGAAAACACACCTTACTTTTTGATAGAAAGGTTTATAATTGCACAGATTTAATATTTCCCTACAAAAATTTTTATATTCAATGAATATTCTAATTAAAATACCTCCCCAAATTTGTAGGAACTAACAATATGATATTAGGATGTGTTTTAACTATTATTTTAAACTGACACATAATTGCACATATCTATGTGGTATTATATTTCAGTACATTTATACAATGCATAATAATCAAATCAGGGTAACTAGCATATTCATCACCTCATTTTTTATTTTTCTATGTTGGGAATATTCAAAATTCTCTCTTCTACCTACTTGAAAATATACAATAAATTATTGCTAACTATAGTAACCTCCAGTGTTATAGAAAACTAGGACTTATTCCTAATATGTAACTGCAAGTTTGTAGGAATGCACTTCAAGTAAAACAAAAAACTAGAAATTAGAGTTTTTCAAAAATATTTTTACAAAATAAAAGAAAAAACAGAAAGAAAGAAATGTAAATGACAAGCAAGAAATATAAACCTGCCAGGAGGAAAAAATAAAAAGAAAAAAACAGAAGGGTGCCGATTTCACAGTATAGAAATAAAGATACTGGAACTAAATATATATATGAGTACCTAGCAAACAATAAGCATATCATTTAAATTGATAGAATGGTTAGATTTTTAGAAACTGCTATTGTTTTAAATGCTAAACATTTGGAATATAATGACTCTGGATTCCTAGGTTCTTAATGCATGAAAATAATCTTAGGCATACCAATTTTAAACACGAAAATAAGAAATTATAAACACCACAGGAAAAATATGTCCAGATTTACTTATAAGACTGAAACAGGGAAGGCTATAAAAGGCAGATCTATTTTGCTATACGAAAACCTGTATAGAATTAAAAACAGAAGTAATGACCTTAAAAAACCAGTAGGTGTAAATGCAAAAGGGAGGCAATAAGCTACTATTTTATTTGAGATTAGAAGAGATTATTGCTTAATCTAAAAATGTGCAATTCTAATTCTGAAATCCTAATCAAGTGGAAGAAATATATTTATGCGTGGTGAGCAGCCTAAGGACACTGTGACAGTCTATGCTTCTTGGTCATGTCTTGTTAAAGCAAACATTTATAATTGGTATAATATTGTGAGTAGCTAAATTCTAAGGCCCACTCTTCTAGGAACTAAAAAACATACAACATTCTTACTCAATCCTTTAAACTTAGAAAGTACCAACCTAACTACCTAACACATTCCATGTCTGATTGTGACCATTTTCAAAGTCTGCACTATATTTGCTTCATAGATATGTGATCTAAACAAATATCATTTGCATTTTATGAGAAAATATAGCTTCATTACTGTAGAACAGCACTATTGTTATGGCTACCAGTCTCAAAGAGCATTGGAAAGAAAATGATGACCCTAAGGACCGTCTGTAGATCTAAACACATAAAATGCCTAACCCTTTGACTGAGAGTTTAGGTCTAAATGTTTTATTTGCTTAAGCATATGTATAATTATAAATATCAAACCAGAACAAGCTATTCCTTCTTTGGATCCTATCTGAAGAAAATTTACTAAAGTAAACATAATATATTTTAGAAGAAAAAAATCAACATGCCTCTTCTAAAATGAGAAAGGTGAGATCAGAAATAAGTGGTCTTTAGATTAAATCTTTAAGCTTTAGCTTTTTTTTTTATTATTTTATACCTACTTTATGAAGACCCTGTAGGAGTCTAAAGCCTGAATCAGCTTTTATGAAATAGTATGTATCAAACTGAGATGCTCTCAGTGGGCAGATCATTTGAAGCTGGTGCTGCCAGAGGAGACACTGGTAGTTTTATAAGCGTTTGCATTTTAGAAAACTGTCTTTTCCCACCTGACCACAAATAAATTGTGAAGTCTTCAAAAGTTACGTCTGACAGAGGAAAAGAAAAAGCTGTTGTGTATTTTTGAGGTATTTCTTTTGTATGTAGGCAGAGGAGGGGGAGGACTGAGTGTATATGGAGGAAAAAACATAACCATATATATATATATATATATATATATATACACACATAAAGAATCCTACTCTCAACCCAAGTATATAAACAAGTCTAAAGAAGGGGGGATACTCTATGGTGCACAAACGAAAAGAATTTGCATTTGGGGTTAATTTTGCAAAGTATATTGGTTTATATGGTTTATGTATGGCCAGTACTCATATTTAGGTGATTTTTTTTTTTTTTTTTTTTTTTTTTGAGGCGGAGTCTTGCTCTGTCGCCCGGACTGGAGTGCAGTGGCCAGATCTCAGCTCACTGCAAGCTCCGCCTCCCGGGTTTACGCCATTCTCCGCCTCAGCCTCCCGAGTAGCTGGGACTACAGGCGCCCGCCACTTCGCCCGGCTAGTTTTTGTATTTTTAGTAGAGACGGGGTTTCACCGTGTTAGCCAGGATGGTCTCGATCTCCTGACCTCGTGATCCGCCCGTCTCGGCCTCCCAAAGTGCTGGGATTACAGGCTAGGTGATTTTTTAAGGGAAGAAAATGAAAGAAAATCTACAGGCAAAGGTGACCAAAGGTCTATGGTCTGTTCTGTGCCACTTCAGGTGCTCCCAAGGTAGTGGGTGGAAGCCATCAATAACAATCATACCTCGATTTAGTGAATGCTTATCAAGTGCCAGCATGACTCTCATGTGCCTTGAATTGTGTTGAATCCTCACCAAAATCCTGTGTAGCTGACATTTCTAATAATGCCAACTTACTGTTAAGAAACGAGAGGTACAGAGAAGTTGAGGAACTAGCCAAGGTCACAGTGAGTAACTGGCAGAACCTGAATTCAAAACCAGCTAGGATCTTCCCAAACCTGAGCACGCCTGAAGACCCTCTGTACTGTGCCTGCAACCCCCTAGGGATTCATCTGTTCTTACGCCTGGATGTTTGTTCCTTTAAAACTATTTTAATTAGTTTTAAGTAGGGTTAGGTTAATTCATGTAGACCCCAAAATTATCTAGTGATTTTTTAACACTTAATGAGATTTCTTTATTATTAGTTTTATTTTTTATTTTATGTTATTTATTTTTGAGACAGGGTCTCGCTTGTTGCCCAGGCTGGAGTGCAATGGTGCCATCTCGGCTCACTGCAACATTTACCTCCCAGGTTCAAGCAATCTTTTGCTTCAGCCTCCCGAGTAGCTGGGATTACAGGTGCACGCCGCCATGCCCGGCTTTTTTGTACTTTAGTACAGACAGGGTTTCACCATGTTGGCCAGATTGGTCTCAAATTCCTGAGCTCAGGCAATCCACCTGCCTATGCCTCTGAAGGTGCTGGGATTACAGGTGTGAGCCACCATGCCCGGCTAATGAGGTTTCTTTCAGAATCCCTGCCAGTTGTATTGTTCAGTTTATCTATAGTTGTATAAATTAAAGGGTTCAATTTCTACTTCCAAAACTTATATTTTACTTTTCAGCTACAATCTAGGAATGTTTAAGTCTGTCCCCTTCTTTTGTGACTTTAATAAGAGAGCACATTTGTGTATCATTTATAGTACGGTATCTGCAATACCATCCATTACGGTACATCTATTCCACCTAGCGCTGCCGCGTACTGTTACACTGAGCTCTTCGGCTTGGTACATAATGAAAATATCATCAAATAAGTAAAAAGAAAAAGAGTGCCAGGCGCCTTAAACCACATCCTCTGGTTGGCAGAAACGTGCTTTATTCACTTCTAGGTCGACAAGAGTGCCTAAAACTATAACGGTTTTCTAACTTTTAAAAATAATTAGTCCAGGGGGGATACTTAGCAGTGTGGTGGAATGTTGGCTGTGTTTTACAGCAGGGCGTTTCACGGTTTAAATATTATGATTGCTTTAGTGTAGTTGTGTCAAATGACCTTGCTATTTTACATCTTGACCAATACTAGTAGTTTGTGCTTCTTACAGATGAGCTAAATGCTATGCCCTAGAGTATGGGAAATTGTTTGTTGTATGATATTGCTTTATTTGGATTATATGCTTTCTCTCTTCATTTTCTTCCCTTTATTTTTATTTTCTTTGTATCCTTGAAGCCTCTTTATCATCCTATTCCCAGTCCCAACCTAACCCACCAAAAAAGACTTCACAGAGGAAATCTAACCATCAGCTGTCTACCTCTGCCACTTAAGAGCTATGTGATCTTGGGCAAGTTCCTTAACCTCTTGAAGCCTCAGTTTTCTTTGTAAAGTCTGGATAATTTCGTGTTTCTTCAGTCTTGAAATACATGGTAATTTTTTCCTCTCATTTAATATTACTGAAAGTACGATTCGTCTTGGAACTTGCTGAACATTTAGTAGGAACATACTTTTTCATTTGTCTTATGCATCTGTCCATTTTAACATCAATAACATTACATTTAGAAGTGCCATAAAATAAACAGAAAGCAGCATAACAGGATAGAGACAGTGTGACAGCGACTATTATTTTAGATAAGGCAATCTGAAAATACCTTCTTATGCAAGTTACATTTAAGGAGAGCTCCTCCACCTCCCCCCCCCCTCTCAAAAAAAAGCAGAAGCAGAAGGGATCTGGGAAAAGAGATTTAGACTAGAATTTCTCATCCTCTATACTCCTAACATTTGAAGACAGATAACTCCTTGTTGGGTGGGGCTGACCTAGGCATTGTAGGATATTTACCAACCTTCTCAGCCTCTACCTACTAGATGCTAGTAACATGTTTCTAGCTATGACAATCAAAAATTTCTGCAAATATTGCCAAATGTGGGCAAGCGCTAGTCTAGACAAAAGGAATAGTAAATGCAAAGCCCTTGAGGCAGTAAGTTTAGCATGCTCAAGAAATGAGGACAGGGTGGCCAGAGTAGAAGTAGCAAGGAAAAGCAGAGTAAGGACGTGTAGGCAGAGCCACATCTCTGCAGTTTTGTGGGCAGTGATACAGGCTGGGATTTATTGGGATTTGAAGGAAAGCAATTGCTGGTTTTGAGCAGAGAGGGACTTAAGTTTAGTTTATCTAACTTCCCCTCCTCCATTTTTAATCCTTTTCTTCCTCCCTTTCTTCTCACTCCTTTCTATAGATCTTCTCAGCTATCATTATCAAACTGTCTTGTCTTACCATCAGCTAATTACACACATCATGTTTAATTCACCCAAATCCCAAAGGGATTCATTTTTATCATAACCAAAATTAGTAAGGGCAAGAAAATCATTAGATTTTTGGAGCTGTGTGATGACAGTGACCTCATGATGTTGATATGGGGGTGGAGCATTGCTTAGAGAAAGGTGCAATTGAGGATAGAGACATGGCGAGACCATTCCTCAGGAAAAGAAAGAGCTCATTAGCAGTTGTAGGAGTGGACAGATTTAGGCAGAGAATGAGTATTGTTCTTTGTGATATGCAATATGGGCCTCTGAGCTGACTTTTAAAGGAATCGTATAGTAAAGATTTATATCTTTCATGGATTTTGATATTTAGATTCCTTTGTTTTGATACACAAAGTAGTAGACAGATCTCAAGGTATCGTGCTTGTATTAGTGTTATCTACCTACCTACCTACCTACCTACCTACCTACCTACATACCTACTCAATATTTTTCTAGATATGGAGAGCAGTGCAAAGATAACTTTATAGATTTTAGCAAATAAAATATGATCTTACACTGTAAGTGTAATAAAAATGCATTTAACTCTGTTTCTAATTACTCCAATCTAAATTTATGTTTGAATATAACATTTAACTGCTGATTAAATTGTCTTTATCTCTATATTATGCTTTTATGTTGAAAATTACAAATTCTTGACCTTGGCTACATGATAGAATTGCCTGGAAAATTTGTATAAACTATCAATGCTGAGATTCTGATCCCCAATATTTTAATATAATTGGTTTGTGCTGTGGCCTTGGCATCCAGTTTTGTTTTGTTTAGTTTTGTTTTGCTTTGTTTTTTAAGTCTCTCCAGGTGATTACAATATACAGCCAAGGTTAAGAACCACTGGATTAAACCTTGTATCATGGGGTTTCGAATCTTGTAAGTGCTCAGTAAAAGTTTAGCAAATGAATAAAAATATTTCTTGAAATGCCCGGGAGGAATGCTGACATCTAGCTCATGTTTTTCCAAATTCTCTTCATTAAAAGAGAAAATAATATGAAAACACATTGTAAACCATAAACTTACTAATGTTAGTTCTTCTTTATCTAAGATTTTCAAGAATGCAGTGAACATACAAAATGCTTTCAGTTTCAGCAATATTGAAAAATAAGCCTACCTTTCATGACTACACCATACCACTGTGCCAAATCATATCTATATGTAAGGAAACGGATTTCATGTGGAAATTTTCTTTTAGAGGAGTAAGATAATGATGATGTAAGATTCTAAACAATTTTCTCACTAGGAAATTTTAGAATAAGGTGGTGACCGGTCTTCTCTTACAATAACAGTACTGGATCATTTTAACAGAATGAGTATTTTAATAAGCCTATTGATAGTTCTTAATAATTGAAATGACACTTACAATAATGCAACTTAATAACACTATTAAGAAGATTTAGAATTGACTGTTTGGGGTTGTACACAGTTTTCACAGAAGCAGTACTGAATTCCATACAAAGAAGCCAACTATCATTGGAATGTTCAACAGCAGTTGAATGCAAACTGGCCATTTGTTTTCCAGCCAATCTGATTTAGGTGTAATTCATAATAGAGTAATGAGGCTTCTCACTTCATACCCTTTTCCAAGTCTCTGTTCTTGCTGAAGGACAAAAGCATTTCTAGAAGAATACCCAATACATATTAGCAAATTCGGAGGAAAAAAGCAAGTGGTTGAATACTCCACTTTTACCTAATGAATAGATTAAGTAAAAAATATATTATCTTTTTTCCTCTTATATTAATATATTTTATATAATGTGCTATATATTTTATATAATATATATTTCCTATTATTTATATAAGAATATATAATGTATAATATACACATATAGAAATATATATAAACACATTTCTTATGTGTTTATATATTTACATAAGAAATATATATGTGTTTGTGTGTGTGTATTATATATATATATATAGACAGAGAGAGAAAGATGTTGATATATGAAATAATGATGAACAACATTTACCTCTGGGTCACTGGATTATGGTGAAATCAAGATTTTTACCTGAGTTTTTGTTACATGTATGCATTATTTTACAATCAAGATACAATGCACTTATAAAAATAAAAATCAAACTCAGATACCACACACTCACAAATAATGCATTCTTTTTCAATGCAGTCATGCATAAGAAGTTCTAATACATTTTTCAAACTGCAGCAGTCTATTCTGACAAAATACAAAATGTAAACATACACAACAAAAAACCAAACAAGTTCACATGTTCTTAATTTCAATGGGTTTTTGTAGGAAGGGTCGAGCTGCTATTGCTTTTGTCAAAAGCATTTACTGAAAAAAATTAAAATTATACAAGATCTGAGATCAGAAGGAAAGATTCTTCTAGAGGTATCTACTTTATAAAATGGGCTCCTAATATATTAGTGACAAAGAAATTGTCTTGCTGACAATTACATGTCTTTGTCTTTCATTCCAAGGAAATAACCACATTGTTGACCTAGAATACCATGTAACACATCATGTTTCTTTTCACTTGGATGAAAAAATATATTTTAATGTGACTGCATATTATCATTTAGCCTTCAGTACTTTTTTAACATATCCACAGAAAACAGATTATGACGATGAATCCTTAAAAAAATGTTCCATCCTTTCAGGCTCTCCACTTTGACCATAATTTTGGCTATAAAAAGATTAAAAATGCCCATCTGTAGTAACATTATTATTAATGTCATAGAATTTCTACGCCACTTTCTCTGCTAGTCATGAATCTAGTCAATTGTTTATATTTTCATCACTACCACCCCTCATCACCTCTGTTTGTTTTGATATTTGTTCAATCTCTGCTTCATATATTCCTCTACTCATTTGTCTCTTATTAATTTGTCATATTAAGGTCTTGCATTTTGGTTCTATAGAGGATTCTTTTTTCTGCTATCATATAATTGACTCTTAGCACATATTAAAGTAATTCTCAAAATATAGTGTTTGTAGCAACCACCAGTTGATTTTGATTCCAGTGATCTGAGGAACTCACTGAGACATTTATATATTTCATGATGATGTTACTTATAATTTCATTAAAGTATTTTGTGGCTCAGCCAAATTATCATTTCCATCATGACAAGAATTGTATCTTGGATATCTCAGTTTCTTTTTACTGCCTGGCAACATCCTCTACCCCCTGTAGGTGTTCAATAAATATTTGATTCACTGGTAAATTACCTACTTTGTAAACACGTATCAAGAGAATAAAGTTTCTTATTATCCATCAAGAGACTGTGAGTGGGTGAGACCTCCTCTAGAGAAGAGCATTATGAGTCTTGTGGCACAACAGGAAGAACGCAGGCCCCTGAGATCAGATAGCAAGCTGGTTACAAGATACTAAACAAAGCACCCACATTTCTGGTGCTTCCACATGTGAAACAGGTACCACCACCTGACCTGACTCAGTGCATGAGGCTGGGTTTCAGGACATTCTGAAGTCTCTTCCTATTCCTGGCTATCAGACTCTACAGATTCCTTTTGGTAATAGGAACACATCAGACTCCGTATGTGCTATTGGCAATTGTGCTTAATCTTTATCCTGCCCTTATGTAGTAGTGGAATATTTTCTCCCTCAAACAGGCAGTGTACCAAAAAATCAGTCTAATAAATCTGCAGGCAAGATGCCACTGAACTAAAGATAAAGAATTTTTTAATGATCTCAATCAAGAGAGCTTATCTATGATGCTCACTGAACTTTAATGTAAAACCCATAATTGAAAGCTGAAGATGTGATGAGTGGAGAATGTTTCCATCCAGATTAAGCCTGAAGCCAATATGCCTAGGATGATAGTCTGCTAGATTTCATTTTGAACTTCTACCTCAATGGATAATTTGACCTGGCCCAGGACAGGCCAGAAAGTAAATGGACATAGAATATGCTATATATATTTTAAATATTATATAGACAGTGTTATTTAACTTATTATTATAAATGTTATAAATATTTGGGGCTTATATGTGCCTGCACTGGGAATGAAGTATATGTATTATCTCTAATCTTCAATAACCAATCTTTCGTAGATATTAAATATGTTTTACACTTAAGGAAACAGGCTCAGTGAAATTGAGTACATTACTCAAATTCCTGTAACTTTTCCAGTGGCAGAGTTGGAACCAAACCCTTGTTGCCTAGCTCTAATGCTTATTTTGTCTCTGTTTCTCCATGACTGTTTTCTGAATTTGGTGAGACATTACAGGAAAATAAAGGATTCCTGCATTTATTGCTTTATACATGTAAATGACCAAACTACTGTTATATACTGCAATGTCAATCTGTTACCTGTGTGTAGCACTTTGTTTACAATCAGTTTTACATATTTTACCTTATTTGATTACCACAATATGAAATATATGGAGTAGATATTTTGTTTGTAAAATATGAGAAAGCTAAGGCTTAGAGAAGCCAAAGCATAGGCTTGAAGACACAGAGCTAGTAAGTAGGAGAGTAATATGAATTTAGTTTTCTACTGCTGTAAATCAGATTAGCATATGGGGAGAAGCTTAACCCAATGATGAGCTCACAGTTCTGGATGTCAGAAATTTGGGCCCAGAGTGACTGGGTTCTACAGTTGGGGGATCACAAGGCTGAAATTGAGGTGTCAGCAAGACTGCATGTCTTTTTGCTGGTTCTAAAGAAGAATCTGCCTCACCGTGCTCTTGGCCAAATTCAGTTACGTGTGGTTGTAGAAATGAGGTTTGATTTCCTGTGATTGTAGAACTGAGATTCCCATTTCAGCTGTGATCCAGTGGTCTCTCACAGTGCCTGGAGAACACCTGAATTTCTGCCATGTGGCCCTGTCCACCTCCAAGCCAGGAACTGAGGAATTCTCCCATCAAATCTCCCTTGTGCTTCCAACTTTTAACTTTCTCTTTCTATTAGACCCAGATTTAAAGGGTTTATGTGATTAGGTCAATCCCACTCGGATAACCTTCCTCTCTTAAAACCAACTGTGCCATAAAACATAACCTGATCATGGGAATAAAATCCACTGTACTTATAATCCTTAAGGCTATCAATAGGGGATGAAGAGTACAGGAAAACATCTTAGCATTCTGTCAAGTGTTAAGTACCCCACTCCAAGGTCTTGGTAAAATTAGTGAAGCAGGATATCTTCCTGACCCTTTCATGGGATCCACGACAGGGGTACCTTGCTTACTCAGCCTGCCACTCTCAGCTCCTCACAGGAGGGACTGCCTGAGCAAACAAGTGCAGGAACTGGAGTAAACAAGCACTGGAACTGACTGGCCACTTTTGGGCGCCAGCAGGAATGAACTCCATGCTGGCCCTCCAGCAGCATCCAGGTGGGGTGCCTGCAACTCCTGAAGGCATGTTATGATGCTCTTTTTAGCTCTGCTGTCTGCAGACAACTTAAGTGTTAACAGCTCAGCGGGCCCTCTGCCTTTTCGCGTGAGGTGGCTACCCTCCACAAGGGCAAAGGGAAAGCATGACAGCCGTTTCATCTGCACTCATGGCTCCTGAGCTCTTGTCCAGCATCCAGGAAAACAGCGTTGCAAGAAGGAATTGAAGGATGGTAAATGTGGGGGCTTTTATCACCAAATAAAGTGACTCTCAGTGGGAAGGGGAGCTTAAAAGGGGATGGGGCACATAGGTAATCTTCCACCTTGAAGTCCGGCCATCTCTGGCCGGATTCTTCTCTGAAATTACACCATCAAGCTGTCCCTCTGAAGTCAAGCCACATCTCTCTGATGTTCAGCCACAGTCCCATCTACTGGCTAAGTCTGGGGTTTTTATAGACACAGGATGTGGTGGGGCAGGCCATGGTGGTTTAGGAAAAGGCAACATTAGAGTGGAAAAACAGGGATGTAAGTTCTCACTTTGGCCATGGTTTCAGGCTTTTCAGCTTGAAAGCGGGATTTTGCAGGGGACTCACCCTTTTCTGTCTAGAATTTCTCCACCCCCTGTCCCTATCATTAGTATTATGACTCTGTCATTTACTAACCTGGTGAGAAGCTTATACTTCTCCAGGCCGTCACTATTGAGGTGGGCCATGCCACTTGCTGTGGCCAAGGAAATAGGAGCTGAACTGACATGTTACCATTTCTTTGCAGAAGTTTTGAAAGCCCTTGTGTGTCTGGCCACAGTTTTTCCCTCTGCCACAAGGCCATCATATCCCACAAAGGGCTGCTTTGTCAGCACGGATCCTGGAATAAACAGACACATGGAGAAGAGCCATAGCAGAGCTTCAGCATGTGTCATGCAAGAGGAAATCAACCATTGTGGTTTTAAAGCTACAGATAACTTGGAAGTTCTTGCTACCTCACTATTAAAGGTAACTGATGTAGAAACTGGTACCTGAAAGTGAAATATTGCTGTAAATAATAAATTTATAAATAAACACTTGGGATTGACTTTGTAGCCAGCTAGTGAGTGGCAAGAAAACTCAATAAATTTTGGAGGCTGGAAAGATGATGATATGTGACATAATGGTGAAACTAAAGAAAATTGATCTGGTTAAACCATAGATATATTTTTGGGTCTTAGTTTCTCATCTATAGCATAGGATACCACCTCTATTTTAATACCAGAGTTATAAAGTCTTTTAGTAGAGTTCTACTTTTTTAGTTCTTGAAGAATAAATTTCTCTAATGTGAATCAGATACAGCATTTAATTTTTCTATATAATTTATGAATAATAGCTTATGATTTTAGGCCCTTATTCTGTAATAGTCTGCTAAACAATTGAGTTTGCCTTCTCATGATTTTCATGACTATCATGCAAAGATATAAAGGAAGTACGATGTAAACAGCTTTCCTATGCCTACATATTTAGTCTGGATTTCAGCCCAAGTGATTTTATCCCAAATCCCAACTCAATTCAAATTTTCAATTCATATTTTTTTCACTCTTCTATCTCTAATATGATAGACTTGCAAATAAGGAAGAACTCTCAACAGTGACTTCAAAACTGAGGATATTTAATTGTATGCCTGCACCATGATCTAGTTAAACAGTCTTTTATGATGTGAAAAGAAAAAGAAAACCAAAACTGAAGAGTTTTTAAAAGTACAATTTTTCAGATCAAAACTCATGATTGAGAACCACAGATGTAGTTTTGGACAGGAGTCACCCATTGGATCATAGGCTTTTAGAAGACAAGCCCCATTGTTCTTCCCTGGAATGTTTTCTGAAACTAACTCTCACATCCTTTTTTCATCGATCACTCAAAACATGCATTTCTTACACTTAAGTTCTTACCATTTTTTTTCAGCCACAAATGTTCCTTATTCTATGTATTTCTTTCTATTAAAATCTGAAGTATCCCTTGAAATTCATTTCTAAAGCTGCCTCCTAAATCTCTTAAGTATATCTCACTTTCCTTTGAGTTCCCATAGCACTTTAAAATTCTCTTTGACACTTCAGGCACCTGGGTTAGAGGAAAAGAATGAGGACTTTGGAGGTGGACTGCAACCAATCCTCCTTGCCTCCCCCTTATTAACTATGGGACTGTGTGTCCAGACCTTCAAGATGATTTTAAGCCTCCAATACTATCCCTGAATTTCACAGTCAGAACATCAGGTCATCACTTGCAACCCATCCACAGTCTTAGGTATGAATTGCTCATGCTGACATTTTCTCAGGTATTGCCCCAGTTGATTCTGAATCCACAATACTCCTTCTATCTTTGGCTCCATTTTACTCCTTTAACATGATTTCACTGGACACCACTTTGTCTACACTGCATTCCCTCCTTGACTCTAAGTAGAATCCACCCACCAGCCACCAACCTTGCTGCTTGAGAACCTAAGTAACATTTTGCTCCATCTTACATATATATTTTTCTCCCAGAAGTGGCACTTGCCATCTGGAATGAAAACATGTCATCCGAAATGAAAACATGGTCATCTGGAATGAAAACATGGTCAAGATAATAACGTCTGTTCAGTCTCAGTTTCCTCCATATTACGATGTGTTAAATTCTCTGTAGTGTGATTTTGATGATTTCTGGAGATAATGCATGCCAAGGTCTTAACTCAGTGTGCTTCGCACATAACAAGCACTCATTAAATACGAGCTTATGTCTCCATCCCCACTCTTACTCTATCCTGTATTAAAGTCATTTGCTTCTGTTCTCATTCATAGGTGGGAACTGAACAATGAGAACACTTGGACACAAGGTGGGGAACATCACACACTGGGGCCTGTCATGGGGTGGCAGGAGGGGGGAGGTATAGCATTAGGAGATAAACCTAATGTAAACGACGAGTTAATGGGTGCAGCACACCAACATGGCACATGTATACATATGTAACAAACCTGCACGTTGTGCACATGTACCCTAGAACTTAAAGTATAATAATAAAAATTTTTTAAGTCATTTGTTTCATTCAATATTTATGCCTTGCCTTTCTCCTATTCTGCAAAATGATTTTAAGTGCCTCAGAAGTAGTTCTCAATCTTATTAATCTCAATATCTGTGATACTGTTTAAGCATGTGTTTTATATTGTTGTATTAAATGTATTGGAACACATACACTATATGCTTAGTAGCATAAATGAATATGAGTAAGACTAGGGCCTGGTCTGTACTGTCTTAGAAGTTATAGTCTATTGGGATTATGAATTGATACAAATAATGTTAAGAAGAGGGTTCAGGGACATTTTTGAAGTACTGAGAAATGTGGCTATTCAGGGATGTAACATAATAAAGAGCCAGATGACCAGAAAAGATGTGATAGATCAATAAGAATATTGGTGAGAATCAATATAAGTTTCAGACACAATACAAATTTACATAGAAAATATGGGGTAGTGGTTTCATCTGCCACTGGAAAAATTAGACTGCTTCAGGCACAGCTAGATCCAGGGTCTCAATCTTAACCAAATAGGTTTATCTTTTTTCATATGTCTCTGATTTCCCCTGAATGAATGTTTTCTTAGAAGAGATGCTCTACAAGGCAGAAAAGATGGCTGTAAGTTAAACTACTTTACTAGGATGGAAAAGTCGTTGTGCTGATGTCAACATCTTGAGGAGGACTCTAACTGATTCAGTTTGAGTTGCATATTCATCTCCAAACAATTGCTATGGTCAGAGGGAGGAGGCATCTCTGAGCACTTCTGTTAGATCTGGGGGTAGCAGCCCACTTGAATTACATGACCAGAAGAAAATGAGTGTTAGGGAAGCTGAGAAGACAAAACTGGAGTTTCCATTATTTAGAATCTGTGTCATGGATCAAAGAACTAACAGCAAAGAGAATGGAGTGTTTTTGGTGGGAAGAACAACAAATCAAAAAGCAGAGAGAGGGAAAACAAACTTGGCTCATTTACATAACATTAAGAAAGACGGACTGGGCATGGTGGCTCATGCCTGTAATCCCAGCACTTTGGGAGGCTGAGGCAGATGGATCACGACATCAGGAGATCAAGACCACCCTGGCCAACATGGTGAAACCCCATCTCTACTAAAAATACAAAAATTAGCTGGCTGTGGTGGCGTGCACCTGTAATCCCAGATACTCCGGAGGCTGATGCAGGAGAATCACTTGAACCTGGGAGGTAGAGACTGCAATGAACCAAGATTGCACCACTGCACTCCAGCCTGGTGACAGAGCAAGACTCCACCTCAAAACAACAACAACAACAACAACAACAACAACAACAACAACACAAAAGGAAAGAAAGAAAGAAAGAAAGAAAGAAAGAAAGAAAGAAAGAAAGAAAGAAAGAAAGAAAGAAAGAAAGAAAGAAAGAAAGAAAGAAAGAAAGAAAGAAAGAAAGAAAGAAAGAAGGAAAGCAAGCAGGACAAATATAGTACGAAATTCAATAGAACTTAGTAAAGGGAACTAAAGAATTGGAGACAGGTAAAACTTGGTTTAAATTCTTAACTTTGGATTTATTGATTCTTATTCCTTGGGCAAGGTATTAACTGCTCAGAACCTCAGTTTCTTTATCAGTTCCATGGGGATAACACCATGTATATCCCAGAGTCATTTGTTAGTGTATGAGATAATGTGTCCAAAGCTTCTGGTGCAATCTCTGAAATGCAATATTTAGCAGCATTGGTAAAAATTAAATGCCAAAATAATGATAAGGATGATCAAAATCAGAGGAGTTTGCTTTGGGAAATAGTGGGCACCAGAAGGCAATCTCTAGAAAAAGTCAACACCCTCCCCTGGGTCTCCTGGCTAAGTTTTGTTACAGTGATTGTGAATCTTTTTCTCCTGCTGGCATGGCACCACCAGTTAGAAGGGCATCTGGAGGTAACACTAAGGTCATCTTTCCCTTGAGCAGAAACAGAGATTTGGGGAAGTTGGAAAGCAGACAGCAAGTAGGGGCTTATAATCTATGACTCAGAATTTTGTTTTTCCTCAGAATAACTGTAATCACAATCTCTTCTGGCTTTCATTCGACAGAGAAATTGGAGAGAAAAGGAGGAATGGGCATATTATCCAGTGACTCCCATTTGCCACTGCATTCATAGATCACCATATGTTCATCATTTATAAAAAACCTATTTTAAGCTCGTTTTGCATGCATGCCCCCAAATTATTTCCATCTTATATATCTATACAAAATTTAGTTTTTAACAAACCTTTTTAGGGGTATAGCTTTAAACCTTTAAACCTTTTTAGGGGTATAGCTTTAAACCTTTTATTGCTCTTAATCTAATTTGTTTATTTTGCTTTCATTTTTCACAATTTTCTTATTGATGGCTTTTTGAATATTATTCGAATATTATTCTCAAGTATGTGGACTGATTCTCCATGATAACCGTTCTTAAATCTGGGGTGAACAAATGTATAAGAATCTGCATATAATTAACAATTTGAGAAAACACGGGTTACACTTAGAAATAATATGAAACATTAAATGGCACTGTGACTTGTTAGGTGGCTATCATTCCTCACTGCAAAATATAAGAAAAAACTTAATCTTTTATATGAAGTATCATCTGTTACCAACCCAAACTTAAGGTTTACTTTTCCTTTATTATTGTCCATTTCTAGAACATACAGACTTTTCAAATTAATTTATCCAGTGTCCTCTTCAAATATAGGGAAAAACAGAAAAAAACCAACACTGTATAGTGTAGTCAGAATATATTGTTTTTATTGGACACATCTGTCAGATGGGTTAATCTACATTCTGAGCCCAAAACAACAATTACACCATTTAGACTTCTACTTTATTTTTACAGTATGTATTTATCTTTTTCAGGAATCCTAGAATTATTAGGGCACTTAACAGTTCAATATTTAAAATGTTTTTGCTATAATGGTCTCAAACTCTATTTAAGAGAAAAAAGATATCAATTACTTTTTAAGTTGTTGGTAAAATTGTTGAATGTCTCCCCAGTAATATATGCAGGTTTAAGTCTTATAAACATGAAGCACATTAAGTTAGACACCCCAAATGCAAGCCCAGATCATGTTCATTTCGGAAGGTCATAAAATCTCATTTTAGTAGACATGCATCATCTGTGATAACGCCTTGATTAAAGTGACCCAAAAGGGGCAAATGTGCATTTGGGTTTTGGAACGAGCTTATCATTACTTCTGAAGAAGTGAAGCAATCAAGACTTTTATCACTTCTTCTTCCTCCCATAGATCTTTAGAAGGAACACTGTGGTAGTGGATATTCACATTAAAAGAGAAACAACAGGAGGAAAAGGCACCCGACGAAGGAAAATATTTTCTAGTCAAATTTTCCTGCACCTAACTAGCAAGCTTGAAATGAATAGGCTTACTACCCTTAAGACAGTAATATTTCAAAACACATTTATGTATATTAATTAAAACTTCATCGGCCGGGTGCGGTGGCTCAAGCCTATAATCCCAGCACTTTGGGAGGCCGAGACGGGCGGATCTCGGGGTCAGGAGACGGAGACCATCCTGGCTAACACGGTGAAACCCCGTCTCTACTAAAAAATACAAAAAAGTAGCCGGGAGAGGTGGTGGGCGCCTGTAGTCCCAGCTACTCAGGAGGCTGAGGCAGGAGAATGGCGTGAACCCGGGAGGCAGAGCTTGCAGTGAGCTGAGATCCGGCCACTGCACTCCAGCCTGGGCGACAGAGCGAGACTCTGTCTCCGGGGAAAAAAAAAAAAAAAAAAAACTTTATCAAGAAAGAGAAAATAGATAGGAGTATGGGAAAACCAAGGCATCAGTGAATAGGTCACCTGTATCCACCTTCACAAGTTTCTTCACTTCTAATTATCACATGAGACACTGTCTATCCACTGTCATGTGCATGGGGTCAGGATCCTTGGTCCTCTGAACTTGCTAGCACTGCCTAGTGGCCTGATAGGCATCCATGAACTAGGAGGCATTAACAATATTCAAAATTTTTTTTGAAAACGGTGGTAAAATTCACATAACATAACATTTGACAGTGATTGTCGGTGATGTGAAGACACACAGAACACACATGCCTGGGTTTGCAGATGCTGCTTTACTAGAATGTACATTTCATGAGGGCAATGACTATACCCCTAAACAATGCCTGGCACAGTCTGTACACGCAATAAATATTTGCTAAATGCTTTAAGGAAAACTCTTTTCCACATTATACTTGCACCGTCAAAGCCCGTAACCTCTAGCAGTACACATTCCCCTTTCTACCTTAGTTTCTTCATCCAGCAGATTTAAACGTAACTGTATCATTTCCCAAGACCACATGCAAAGTATTACACATTAAGTCATAAGATGGAAATAAAGATTAAATTATAAATGAGAGCTGGTGAAGGACAACAACACAGGAAGCTACAAACTGAGTGACATTTTAAACAGACTCCTTGATTACAATGTTTTATGTGGAAGAGGTGGAAGGCTATACCACTTTGAAGTCTTTAAAACAGCAATGCTTAAATAACCAGCTTTGAAAGACTAACAATAGATTTTAGCTCTAGCCCTGCAACAGCATAACAATGTCATACACACGAAAAAATTAGCTGAAGGCCCTACTGAAATATTTGCATCTTAGAGATCTTCTAAAAAGCTATGTGAGCACAAAAGATGCCACTGCTGTTCCAACACATGAGCCTTTGATGTTCCCTCATCTTTACATCATAGAAGGAGCTCAAAGGGTTAATTAAAATTTAATGATATCGGCAGTACTTTGAAAAAGTTATGAACGTGGGTGAGATCAATCACTTTCTTGGACTGCCTGACTTCAAAGCAGACATTATGCAAAAGGAGAGAGGGGGAAAACTGCTCCCATTCTGAACTGAATTCATAAGCAAGGATTTTCTCATTAGTGGTCTGTACATGGAGGAGATTCCAAGTTCAAACTAAAAAGAGGTGAGATGCCAAAAAGTGGTTAATCTGAATGTTAAGCCTTTGATGCTGATCGCATTTATATTTGAATGAACACGTTTCCAGAAGCATCGAAACACTGAAAGACCCCAAATCAGGAATCTTGGGATTAATGGGGATAAACAGCTTTTTTTTCTTTATTTCTGCTTTAGGAATCCCATTTTGTTTGCCTGGATTTAGCAAAAGAAGAAACAAAGAAAACTAAACTAATTAACTTGTTTACGCATTCCAGTGACATTCTACAGAATGACACTTAAAATGACTCATCTAAACTTCTGTCAAAATGTAAACTTTTGGCTCTCTCCAAGGTTTCTTCTCTACCTGTGTTATCATTACCTAAATTTCCTAACTGTAATTTTCTTTTCCTCTGAAATTCATTTATGTACAAGTATAAAGAATTTTTTTTTTCCCAGAGAAAGGCAAATAATTATTTTGAGACCCATGAAACATGCTTTATTTAGGGTTATATCTTGAGGTGGGGATGGTCATTTTGACATAAATGATAAATGTAGGAGATAGTCTGCTTTCAAACAATTATGAATTGTCACTAGAAACCAGGAAACCAGGAAATGTTCCCAAACTGGTTCGGAAAAGACCACATTCAAATGTTCCTATCTAGTGGCACCTTTTCCTAAACATGTGGGCAGCAAAGGTTTGGAGAGGATTAAGAAGGGAAATTAGCAGAATTATGTATGTATTTGGAAGTGAAAATTACATGAGATGTCTATTTGTGAAAGATTGTGAGAAAAGAAATAGTTGTATATGTTCTCATCTGTCACAATGTTAATAGAAAAATCAAATCATAAAAGTGCCCAATTTGGGAAAACTTTAAAATATACTGGTTTCCTCCAATACATTTTTTCTCTCAAGGTATTTCTTCAAAGATTGAAGAATGGGGTTTCCGTGAGATCCAAAGCTCACAGGATCTGGTGGACTCTGTTGGAAACTCCCAACATGATCATAAGTTCAAGAGAGGAGCCTGTGATACTGATGTTTGTATCTATTCAGAAAATTAACAATCTTCTAAATTTATTCTTTTTGTAAACTGCAGAATCTTCCCTGGACTCTTACAGAACCAATAATTCTCCAGTTGCCTTTTTTATTTAATCTGATTAAGTAAAACATAGGAATTATACTCAATATTTGGAGTTTTGTCTCTCTCTGTAGTTGTGTTTTGATCTTAAGCAAGGAAGTCCTACAATACCCAAAGGATAAATCTGGGGTAACAGATCCAGATCCATTGAGAGTTTCTACAGGTAACATGCACAGGTCAGGTGTAGGACAATGGCAAGTGCGCGGAGGGCTGATAGCTCAGCTCAAGTCTCCCACATTTTATAAATTTAAAATTGCTATCATCGCCTAATGACACACATCGGGTGGTGAGATTCAGCCGGGAACCATCTGTTCAGATCCTTGGAACTACAGTTAATTTTTCCTGAATTAAATACAGAGATTGTGAGAGATAACAAACCTTGATGCTCTCCACATTTTCAGACAATAGACAAAACACTTCCCCTAACAGATATTGTTTACCCACAGCTATCCTCTGGTTCATTAGAAAGCGATAGCAAGTATCCTTTTAGCTATATCCTCTTTATAATCTCAAAATAAAATTCCCAGAGTACACTTTTTATGTTCCCACGTTTTTGTATTTTTTTTCAAATATAAAGACAAAATAACTTGCCTTTCTTTCCTTTTATCCTTCCTTCTTCACATAAATGGCCACTGTCCTTATTACATCAATTTTTATTTATTTTCATTCATTTCTGAACATTTTTAACCTCCTAATTTACATAGGTAAATGATCTGATAGACAAAAGGGACTATAATAAAAACAGCATAAAATAAATATCTCAGAATTTTGACAGGTTCAAGGATGAGGAGGAAGAGATGAGGGTACATAGGTTATAGTTTTGAATCGGGTGAATATGGAGGGCAACAGTGAGAAGGTGGTATTTAAGTAAAGATCTGGAGACAGTGGAGAAGTCAGTCAAATAACATTCAAGGACAAGAGCATTCCAGACCAAAAGAGCATGCAAAGCACTGAACAATAGAATCTGGCTACTACATTCAAATTCAAGAAGCTATTGCAGGCACAGGAGGCAAGGAGAAAGTCCATGCATCAGGGCTCTGCATCAATTCATATTTCCATGCACCTTTAGCAGAACTATTTGATATTAGTCTTGTTAGTTTCCTATTTTTTTCTGCTGTCTTACCATTCATCTAGTGTTCCCCTATCTCCTTACCTTAGCCGCGTTTTCTTTTGCTTACATTTCCCTCTAATATGTATCTCAAATACAGCATAAAGATGAAGACTTCTTTTTAAGTCTTCATTATTATTTTCATAAAGAAAAGTATCAATATAAAATGATGCCAACAAACAAATGATTCTAGCAGGAAATTTGCTAATGATATAGAAGATAACAGACTTCTCCTTTTACACACACGTTTACACATCCTTGAGGGGCTGATAAAGACTGATTACACATACATTGCCAAGCCATACTTGAACTCTCAGAGTTTGTGATTCACTTCACATTCCCTTTTTGCTAGTATTGTTTTTGTACTGAAAACTCTAAAGTTGTCAAATGAGGTGGCATGAAGTTTATGGATGGCGGGATCTCTTAATTTAATTATTCTTAACATTTTTTGTTCATTTGTACAATTTTCAATTTTTTTCTTGGAATCACTTGCCTCCATCTTGAATGGGGGAGAAACAGATGGTGAAACTCTTGCACTTTGTAAGAAGAGTACTTGAATAATTGTTTTACTTTTCCCTCAGGATGAATTAGCTAGGTGCTTGTAAAGCGACTTCGTTAACATCACTTCTTACCACATATTTCGTGAAAGAAGAAAAGGTAAGAACCTTCACTACTGACCACTTAACGATTATCTTCCAATTTCACAATATAGTGCTTTCCCAGTTTGCATATATAAGTCTCTTCTTGTAATTTAAAAAACAATATTTTGATTCTAATTTAAGTTTTTGACTTACAAAAGAAGGAACTATACTGAGTTCATTTCACTGGGAATAATAAAAATAAGTAGTTGTAAACTGGTGTTTTCCATTTTATTTAAATCTATGCTTAAAATCTATTTTTGAAACCTGGGGTTTTGTTTCCATTCCTGACCTCACTTGTCAAGGATATCCATAAAGGTGGCTAGATTTTATAATACTGATTCAGGTCAAAGATGAAATAAATCTTGTCTGCAACTACTGTGGCCACAGAAAGATTTCTGAAGGTGATCATCAGTGGAAAGTCCTATGATTGAAGGACCTAGCTTAGAAAGTCAATCCAGAGATGATGGGAGTATAATCAGAGGTGAGTTAGATCAGGAGAGGTGGATGAAATGAGGTACAAAAAGGAGCCCTACAAAAAAGAAATGAAGGCTTTAAATTTATCAGCCTTAATAAGCAGGAAAAAAAAAAAAAAAAAAAAAAAAACAAGAAAACAAAACAAAACAAAACAAAAAAAAAACAAAAGAAACAAAAAAATAACAGGAGGGGATTGAAAAGAACAAGAGAGAAAAGAAGGAAGAAGTATGGGAGAGCTTTGAAGCGAAACTAGAGAAAGAAAGCAGAAAGCTAGAGTCAACACACCTGATCATCTGTGATATTTAAAGGATAGATTTAATAAAAGTACATTTACATTTAAACAAGTAGTGTGACATGGAAGTGAAAAAGCAGATGCTCTGAATTTACACTATCCAGAAGTCCTGTTTCCATGCGTGTCAGCTAAGTTCCTGGGTCAGTCCTTAACTTTGAAACCTTCTGTTTCCTTACCTGTAAAATGGGATAATTCGTGTATAATTCACTGGAGGTTGTGTCAGAACCCATGAAATCATGCCTGTGATACATTTATTATGAGACCTGGAGCATAGCAAGTAGTCTAAAATGTTACTTATTCTGATTTCACAGTAACAAAGTGTTTAAAGAAGAGTATGCTACTATTTGCCCTAATTCACTTTTTAAACAAATCATTGCACTTCATATTTAACTTCACATGGTATCATTTAAATATCAACTACATAAACAGCAATCTTATTTCTTCATATTCCCTTTTGGCATAATTAACTGTAAGAAAACTCTAAAAGAGTTGATTTCTTATTCTAAGTTTAATATCCCACCCCCCAATTTTTGCTTCCACTTTCATCCCAATGAACTCAAAGCTTTTAAGCAAATTAAATAATTTGGCAAAATCAGTGCACACAGTGTGATAGACTTGTTATGCTATATAGTTCTCTCTGGGGTGTTTGTCCAAAGACTATCTCAATATGAATGTCAAATTACAAACACTGGAGTCTGTGCACTATGGGATATGGGAGAGTAGAGGTCTCTTAAATCATCATGATCCTTTCCACACTCACTGAGTTGGAACTACTACATAGTAATCTACCTTGGCAAGTTCCCTTTTCCCTGTTCTTTTCCTACTAGCTCTGCTACCATCCTCCCTCAGAGAGAACCCCTATAATTCAATCCTATCAGGTCTCCCACATCTATTGTTGTCACCTCCCAAGCATTTTTGGCAGAATCTTTCCAACTATAACTGATAATGCAACTGTCGTGATGAAAGCCTGCTATTGTTCCCCACTGCTACATCAATAAACAAAGATTTTTGCATTTCGATATTTTTGATCATTTGTATCAAAATAATAAAGATTCTATACATTGCCTACAGGGCCTTATCTACACCCTCATGCTCCTCTTCATCCTCTGTCTACTCACACTCTCCACACCGTAATCACATTGACTTTCTCACCAGTTTGGAGAAGGCACTGACCTTCTCCTGCCCCTGGGCCTCAACACCTGCTCTGTCCTCTCTTCTTCATTTAGGCCTGTGCTGCTCTTTTCCAACTTCCAAGCACTTTTTAAAAAGTTAACTCTTCAGATTCCAACTCAATGCCACCCCAGAGAATCTTTCTTCCTCGCTTCACCCCTGCTCTAACCTCATCCCCTAGTCATTTTATTGCTTTCCCAGAATTCTGCACGTTCTCTTTATGGCACTAAAATGTCTATTATTCTCTCAATTCTCCTGGACTTTTCCATAAATACCCTAACTAAATTGTAACCGCTATATTTTCCCTTGTGATTGTTACTTAATATTTATCTCCTGATTAGAATTTAAATTCCATTAAAATTGGGACTTTGTGTTGTCTTGCCATTAGATCCCAGCACCTACTACATAGACAACATAAGTGTTTTATGTAATAATAAAGAAATAAAAGGTCCAGGAAGCATATTTGGCCCTTTAACATACGAGATCTTCTCCCCACCAGGCAAGGTAGGATCGTGTGTCCCTATTCACCGCTAATGAACCCAGTTAGGAGAGGTAAAAACCATTCCCAAGATCACATATCTAGCAAGTGCCAGAGTTGAGATTAAAACTTTCATGTTTTATTTAGAAAATCAAGGTTCTATTCTCAACATTCTGCTACTTCTTACTGTCTCAGTTCCCTGAATTTTGATCCCAAAACTGTTTAAGTGAACTTACTTCCTGCTACACCTGTCTTAGTTGTTTTCTGTGCTATATTTCCTTGACTTTAGGCACTACCATTTTATTCAGCTTTGACCAAAGGGACATAGGACTCCCAAGTCCCTATAGAATCATCTAGTAATGAATTTTACATTATGCATTTCTCTCTCCATCACTTACAAAGGTTGCAAGTGCTGGGACTGTCAACATTCAGACATAATATCAACTAGAGCTTTCACCATCCTTAGATTCCTTTTGACTGAGTTATTTCTCTCCAGATGACATCAGTGCTCCTTGGAAGACTAGTGTCAACACACGTTTCTTTTTCTTTCTGCCCAAGTAAATGTAGTAATAGAATATTTTGTTATTTAAAACTGAGCCTGTTTGAAGTAATAGCAGGTAACAGAAACAGGATGGAACTACATCCTTTGCTTTTCTTTGGATATATATATTTCAACGAACCTTCCCACTGGAAGTTAAAACAGCTTAGACAATTAGAATTACCTGACTTTCAGAAACATGGATGGGTAGTATGTTTTTCCTGGACCCAACAGGAACTTTCATCTTCATCAAAAGTAGCATGTACCTCCCCTTCAGCATGTCAGAGCCTGGGCACTACCTCTAGTTTTGCCTGTGCCTCCTGTATACATTAATCAGGCACAAACTGCATATTTTTAGATATCAAAATGACTTTAAATGCTGATCCTTTGATTTCCTTAAGGGATATTACCAAGCAATGCCAAATATTAAGACCAAGGTATGAATATGTATGTACATATTATGTATAAATGATATATAATCACTTGTTAACCTTTATATCCTTTTTAGAATAAGTGTTAAATGAATGAAGCTAGAAGGAATAAGCTGTCTTTTGCCCTTTGCTTCCCTAGGGTTTTATAGTTCAATGCCCTCCCCTCTGATTTAAAAATTATGGTTTTAATATTCTTTTCACAATGGTTTTTACACTTTAGGAGAGTTTACATAATATCCACATAAATTCCAGGTGTATGTTTTCAATTGCAAATGTTCAATTATTTTTGATGTTAGAAAAGAAGTTACAGAAAAGAGTAAAATCCTACTGTGTTATGTTTATCACATTCAAGGTGATAAGGGTGAACACGAGACCATTTTTTCCATTCTCAGAGCCTAGAAAATGTCACTCCATAGATATTTCTACATACAGTCGTAGTATTTTCGAGCTAAATCAGAGAAGAATGAAGTTACTCTGGTTTAAGGTAAGGGGCAGGACCCTGCCCCCTCAGGCAGTTCACTTTGTGGGAACCACCAAAAAAATATCCTAGAATTTGTCTTGAAAATTAAGAATCCATCTCAGCCTCCCTGGGCTAAATTACAAAAACAGATTTCCAATGTACCTCAGTGACTTGGCAAGGGGAATGAAGACCAGTTACCTGGCTAGACTAGACTGTAGAAGGTAGTTCTTTTCACTGTCTCACTAGGGCTTTAGGTCACCGTGCTTTAATTCATCAAATAGAAGGCTCACCAATTTTCTTATAGGTCTGGGTTCATAATACCCGCCTTGATTCAATCGTTTGATGTGGCTTCTAAGAAGACATAAAATGTCAGAAAGTAAAACTGTAGAGTAAAATAGCAGGGTTAGATAAATTATTAAATAACTACTTATTTTTGCTACGTGTTTCAGTTTCGGTTAGAAACACAAGACTAAATCATGAGTTAAAAAGGCTACATGCTTGCCCTTACAGAACTTACAGTCTAGTGTGGGATGCTGGCATTAAGTAACGATTAAAATAAATGTAAAATTACAACTATGATTAAGACAATAAAGGAGTGTCACAGGGTAACATAAAAGATGCAGAACTGCCTTTTATTCTAGGGGATCAGGCAGGATGTAGAGATATTTTTGACTGAAGTAAAATATTTAAAAGGACACATTATGTTGAAATGGCATAAAACAATTGAAAACGTTTAATTATCTTCATTGTTGCATTTAAAATGATTTTTTTACTTACATCCAAATTGAGGCTTTTGCTTCCATTTTATGGCAAAATACATCTTAAGCATAATACCTCGCTATCCATAATGGTATGTTTTTACAAAATAAAGAACCATCCATCTCTATGATTTTGCTAAAGATAAGTATACAAACACTGTATTTCCATAAACATTCTGCATTCTTTTGTATGATGTATGATCTATCCCAGGCACACAAATACTGTCTTTCCATTAGAATTAAACTATATTATATTGAAGGAGACTATCTTCAATATAAACTAAACCATAAGAATAAAGTTGGTTTTTATTGAATAAATAGTATTGGGATAAAATTCTTTCTGCAACAGTTAACGTATGTATCCAATGTAATCATGCCAGTTACTAATAATTATACTTTACTAACAAATCATGTAAATAAATAATATATATATGTTTTTCTGACAGGCTATTCTAAAAAGACTGAATGTGTGTGTTAGGAAGCCTGGATATATTAGCAGGAAAGATAATCCATCGTGGGAATTGTTCCATTGTTTGAAATAATAAAGTGGATATTTCAAGAAATAATTACAATATGCCCTTTAAAAATCCAAATAAGATGAGCTAATTCACTTAAAATATGTCAGTTTTTTTGGAGAGTGAAATAGACACAATGTTCTTATGTATTAATCATTATCAAGTAATAAAATATTTGAGTTACTTCGTATACTTGGCAGGCTCCTCTCAGAATCTCAACATTGTGAAGACGATAAGTCATCACAGCAATTAATTGGTCATTGCTATTGATTCATGTTAAATTATCTAGAAATCTCACATTTTTTTCTTTAAAACCGTATTTTACCTCTCAGTACTTTGAGAGGCCAAGGCAGGGGGATCACTTGAGGTCAGAAGCTTGAGACCAGCCTGGCCAACATGGTGAAACCCTGTCTCCGTCAAAAATACAAAAATTAGCCAGGCATGTGGCATATGCCTATAGTCCCAGTTACCCAGGAGGCTGAAGCAGGAAAATGGCTTGAACCCAGGAGGTGGAGATTGCAGTGAGCTGAAATCTTGGTACTGCACTCCAGCCTGGGGGACTGTGTGAGCCTCTGTCTCAAAAGTCTCAAAAAAATCATATTTTAAGCTGAAAATCTGTACAAAAAACAAATGTTCTTAATTTACCAAATATACTGTAATGGACTTTCTCTTTTTTCATAACCATAGCAGAGAGAAGAATTATGACTTAAATTAAAACAGAAACCAGAGTAAGAAAGTAATCCTTGAACTAGGAACCAAAAACTGTTTGCAAGTTAACCGAACTTCGGTTTATATCATGTGTGTCTATAAGAAATAGAATATACATGTTGTTATCAGGAATTCTTAAAACTTAGGGTCAGAGAGAGAAGAAGGCAGATGTTTTAAAAAGCCCTCTTATTTTAAATAACTTAGGAGCAGAGCTTAAATTCAAAGTCTTCACTTCTTTCCTTTCTACTAGAAGGTCTCCAGTGCTGCCATTTATCAGGTTTTGACTGAATATCTCTTTATATTTGTCTGCTCTACAACCTCTGTATACATTCATTCTCTAAAGTTACCATTTCACATTGTTGTCTCATATTTCATTCTTTTTATTAAAGAAAAACAATGAGTAATTGCAAGTCAGGGATATTAAAATGATGAACCCCACTGCGCTCAGAGTCTGACTGCCCTGTGTATTTGTGTGAAGACTTAGACGAGGTCCTAGTGCTCTGTGTTGGCGTCACATTCTGGCAGTAAGTTACCTCTACAGCACTCTCGATAGTGCCCTAGTGAGCTAACAATATTAATGCATTTTCTTGGGTATGTCACATGTTACTAGGGGATGATATTTGCATGGCAGAGATCTTCACTATGGAATAATAGAAAACACTGCTGACATATCTAAATGCACAGTGGCCAAGAGACTCACAGCTGTTAATGGGAACCCTATTTCCATTTTTCATTCTGGATATAAAAAGTTAAACAGAGCATTGCCTGCTCCGTTTAAAGGTCTTAACTCTTTGAAGAGCGAAAGTAAGTCATCTAGAAATTTTAATTGTCTTTGCTGCCCTTAAAATATCCTACCTCTTTCTCTTTCATTCCTATCAGTCAGAAATCAAAGAAGGAGGCTCTCATCCAGAAAGCTTCTCTACTTAGCATGCAAAAGCTGGAGAGGTAGGATAAGATGTTTATCAATATGGTTTGTTTTGCGTTAAATATACTTGAATTCTCATTCTGGTTCAACTACTTAATGCCTTTGGGTGTCAGATGGGGTTAAATAATGTTAAGTTGCTATTGCAATATGATTAAAATATGTAGTATCTCAAATGAGATAGTGGTTTACTTCTGTCTCATGTAGAAGTCCATGATCAGGAGGTGACCTCTGCTCCACAAAGCCATTCAGAGCTCCAGGCAGGGAATAACTTTGACATCATCTTCAACACATGGCTTCCCTAGTGGCTTCAGTCATTACCCTTTCTAGTTAGCAACAAAGAACGTAGGAGGTAAGGACAGGATTATTTAAGAGTGTGTACTTATCATCTTACAACAGTGACTGATGCAAAGTACTTTATGAGTATTAGCTACTACTACTAAATAATATTTTGTCATTTTTCATAGTTACAACTTTGGAGTGATTTACAAAACATATCCTGAATTCCTTGTTTGTGTCATTAGGGAGCTATTGGCCTTGGTGAGACAGAAAAGAGTTTTCTTCATTAATATGAAAAAAGATTCTTAATATGAAAAAAGATTAACCTGGCATCTGAATGATAATATAATACTATTAATGATGTTGATGAGATTGGTGGTAGTAACCAGTCAGATTTTGTTAATGGTTATGTTTCTCCCTGATTAGTCCATGCCTACCAGGTTGGTCATTGTACCTGGCTTCATCTGTCTTACATGATTCCTTGACTGTTTCTGAACTGTTTCAGGGATGTGATAGAAACATACTCCTTTCTTTACTACCTCCAGAATAATAATGACACATGTTCTTAAGTAGGAGAATTTTTGTGATATTAAGGCATAGAAGTTTATTAAAAACAGATTTTAAAAAACAATTTCAAATTTCATATTAGGCATCAATATGTCTAGAAAGTTCCACCATCTAGGAGTATTTTTGTGTCCTTTCAATTCTCTAGAATATGTCTCCTTTTTCTCTTCCAGATGTCCTCATCCTCCATCCCATATGGTCTCCATATGAACTAAATATTTCAATTATTTTATTATGCACAGCAATATTGTATTGTTTCTTTGCTTCATCCTTCCAGTCCTGAAACTGACCAGGAACTTTTACCTTCTGAAACCAAAGACCTTTAAAGGGTCATCTTTAAAATTTCATCTTGAAGATAAACATTGCCTTTGCCTGAAACTACAGTGCATTTTGGTTTTATAAAGCCACTTTTCCTGATCATTATATTTCGTCTCAGAATAGTATAAAAGTCATTGAGTATTTATCCTATGTCAAGCACTATACTAAGGACTATATATTCATGAATTCTCATTATCCTCAGAAAAATAGTGTAAGAGAAGGTATTATCAACGTCTCTTAAATTCTCTATCTGGTATTGGGTTATAATTGGCTAAAATAAATATGTAGGCTTTAGAAGGTGGAAGTTAAGCTACAACCACTTTCACACTCCAGAATTCTGTGTGGGGCTGTGCACTCTTGTATCTCATGCATGTTTTCATTGATCTGCTGGCTAACCTTGTTGACATAGGGCAGTATCTGGAGTATATAGCTAATCCAGGTCCCACCAATCTCCTTTAGCTTTTCTGAGTCCTTAGCAAGGTGTATGTGCAGTGATATGCTGACAGGAACAATTACCCAGAAAATCAACCACATTATTGAGTCTTGGGGTGGTGAGAGATCAATGCTGGTAGCAATTGACCAAATGCATTCTAGTTTATTCTCATGGGTTTCACTTCATTCCTGTGGGGTCTAAACGTTGTTTGTAACTGTCTGCCCAGCTGACTTCAGATCCAAAACTGGAGGCAACATTCTTACATAGGCTATTCTCAAAATCATAAGATCTAATTCCTGTAAGTCCTTTATTCTCTCTTACTCAGAATTGTTCTATTTCTCTAACCAAGCCTTAGTGGAAATGACTTGAGCAGCAGAGAAAACAAAAACAAAAACAAAAAACTGAGGTTCCACAAGTTTAAGTGATGTGTCCACAGTATTGAAGACTTAAATGTAAAATCCCAAACTATAGAAATCCTAGAAGAAAATCTAGGCAACACCATTCAGGACATAGGCACAGGCAAGGATTTCATGATGAAAATGTCAAAAGCAATTGCAACAAAAGCAAAAATTGACAAATGGTATATAATTAAACAAAAGGGCTTCTGCACAGCAAAATAAACTATAAGTAGAGCAAACAGACAACCTACAGAATGGGAGAAAAGTTTTACAAATCCGTCTGACAAAGGTCTAATATCCACAGTCTACAAAGAACTTAAACAAATTTACAAGAAAAAAAAAGCCCACTAAAAATGGGCAAAGCCCATGAACAGACACTTCTCAAAGGAAGACATTTATGCAACCAACAAACATGTGGAAAAAAAAAAGCTCAACATCACTGATCATTAGAAATATGCAAATCAAAACTACAACGAGATACCATCTTACACCAGTCAGAATGGCTAGTACTAAAAAGTCAAGAAACAACACATGCTGGTGAGGCTGTGGAGAGATAGGAAAGCTTTTACACTGTTGATGGGAATGTAAATTAGTTAAGCAATTGTGGAAGAGAGTGTATAGATTCCTCAAAGACCTAAAACCAGAAATACTATTTGAGCCAGCAATCATATTAAGAGGTATATCGCCAAAGGAATATAAATCATTCTATTTAAAGAGACATGCACGCCTATGTTCACGGCAGCACTATTCACAATAGTAAAGATATGGAATCAACCCAAATGCTCATCAATGAGAGACTGGATAAATAAAATGTGATACATATATACTATGGAATACTCTGCAGTCATAAAAAGGAATGAGATCATGTCCTTCGCAGGGACATGGAACTGCAAGCCAGGATTCTTAGCAAATTAACACAGGAACAAAAAACCAAACACCACATGTTCTCACTCATAGGTGGGAACTGAACAATGAAAACACATGGATAGAAGGAGGGGAACAACACACACTGGAGCTTGTCCAGAGTGGGGGTGTGAAGGGGGAGGGAGATCATCAGGAAAAATAGCTAATGCATGCTGGGATTAGTACTTAGGGGATGAGTTGATAGGTATATAGGTACAGCAAACCACCATGGAGCACGTTTATCTAGGTAACAAACACGCACATCCTGTACCTATACCCAGGACCTTAAAATAAAATAATAAAAAGAAGAAAGTTAGCATACAATATTCTCAAGCCTTAGACATATCAACATGAAATAGCTAAGATGTATTTAAGAAGAGCCAATGGCATGTGTTGGGGAACTGTTTCGTTTTTGGGACAGTGATGCAATAAGGGAGGTGGGAACCTAAATTTAGATGTCATTTGAAAAAAAAAAAAAAATCCTTTAAAAATGATTAATACTAGCATATGCCAGTAAAGCAAACTGAGTTTTCAAGTTACAGTGCATAGCACTGTAATGTTTCCTTGCTCTATCATCAAAGTAAGAACGATCTAAGCTCTACAATTCTATAATTACCCTCCCACATAATTTTTAAATGTTAATTATTATATACTTAATTTACAATATATTGATGATTTGAAAACTGCCTACCTAATGTTCTTATGGAAAACTGTTATAAATCCCTCTATGTAGTGTTTAGTGTCACACAATAATTAAAGAATGGCAACCAGCTTTAGAGTTTAAAAGGTACTTATTTAAAATAGACATGAAAACCAGCATACAAATGTAGGTATTTTCTTCAAAATTTTCTCCAACTGTCACCAACTGGGATGCAAATGCATACCGGGCCTGGTAATTAGAGATCATTAGACCCACATCTGTATTTGACTATTGCACAGGGGTAAAGTTTGGTGGCAGGAACCAGGGGTAAAGTTTGGTTGGGGATGGGAGGAGACAATCTCAGCTGTTGGCAGTGGAAGCCTGAAACAAGGGGACATCAGGAAAGTGACAAATAGAAATAAGCACAGAAGATAACTAAGAGATCAAGAGAAAAGAGCAGTGCTGTAAAATGAAACTGATCTTTGGGACCCCGTGTTGAAGAACAGAGCTTTTATTGGCACAGTTTATTACTTACAGTAACTTAAGTTCTTCTGAGGTTTTTTTTTTTTTTTTTTAACAGTTCTTGAGAAAGAGTAGACATACAGTTGTCTGTATATAAATGCATGTTGCAATGTGTGAGATAGAGAGGAAGGGAGGAGGAAAATAAAATGAGAAAAGAATCCTTGATAAAAAAATCACAGATGGTATTTATTTTTTTATCCAGAACCCCCAGATAATTTTCTACTTTCCTTTACTTGAGTTCATGTAGGTATGGTCATTTATTTCAAAAATGGCAGAATTCCCAAATGAGTCATTTAAAAAAATGATTTCACATGGTTGTTCTTCATATAGCTTGAAATAATAGGCTTCCATGAATAAGAAGTTATTGGTACCTATAGTAAATCCTACATTAACTAACATTTTGAACTAGACTGCTCAGTAGTATACAAAGATTATGACTCTTTACTAGTCAAGAAGCAAGTGAATCATTTATGGGAAGGAAAGGTGATCTTTCCAGGAGTATAAAAGGGAGATCAATGAAGATATTTAAACTGTTAGTAAATATAATAATTATTAATTATATTTAGTAATAATATTTATTTTGAGACAGGGTCACCCAGGATGGAGTATAGTGGCTCAATCACAGCTCACTGAAGCTTTAATCTCCTTGGCTTAAGCAATATTCCCATCTCAGTCTCCCAAGTAGTTGAGGCTACAGGAATGGACCAGCATACCCAGCTAATTTTTTTTTCTTTTATTTTGGTAAAGATGGGGTCTCACTATGTTGCCCAGTTTGTCTCAAACTCCTGGACTTAAGCAATCCTCCCGCCTCAGCCTCCCAAAGTGCTGGGATTACAGATGTGAGCCATCTTGCCCAGTTGCTCTAACTATTTAATAATATGGGTTGCGTGGCAGGCAGCTTATGATACGGCCTGCAGTGATCTCATTTCTTGGTATTCATGCCCTATGCAATTACGCCCTTGATTGTGGGCTGGGCCCATTTATTTGCTTCTAATGACTAGAATATGGCAAAAGTAATGGGATAACACTTCCCAGATTCAATTACAAGAAGCACTATTGCTTCTTTGTGACTTTCTCTCCACTCCCTCTCTCCCCCTTCTCACATGCTTGCTCTGATGAAGCAAACTGAAGAAGCCTGCATGACAAGGAACTGAAAATAATCCCTGGATAACCACCAGGGAAGACAGAAGTCCCTCAATTCAATTACCTTTGAGGAACTAATTCCTGCCAACAACCATGTGGAGGAAATTGGAAGATTCTTGCTTATTTGAGTCTTCCAGTGAGAACCTTGGCTGATTCCATAATTACAGCTTTGTGGGATTCCCTGGAGCAATGGACTCAGCTAAGTTTGACCCATAGAAATTGCGAGATAATAAATATCTGCTGTTTGAAGCTACTGAGTATTGGGGTAACTTTTTATGCAGCAACAGACAATTAATATAGATTTTGATCAGAAATATAAATCTTAAGCAGTCTTTCTGAAAAATTTGCCAAACAATCTCAGGAAAAAGGTTACTGACATCTGTTTTCTGATTTACCTGTTAAAGATTTAAAAATCAGGACTGGGAAAAGGTCTAACCACTCTCTCTGTGCCACCAGAGAGAACATTTTAAAATAACAACCAATTTGTTATAATGTTGGATAAAACACTTCTTGTCCTCTCTTTTCTAACTAGACTCACTCTCTTGGTGATTACATTTAGTCTTATGACTTTAAATACCATCTATATGTCAAGAACTTCCCAATTTATATTTTCAACTTTGTTCCAAAAATCAAAATACATATCTTACTACCTACTTGAAATTGCCACTTGCATGCTTAATAGAATATCTCAATCCCAACTGATCTCTATAGTTTTGTTCTTTCTCATGATTGCTTTGACTATCTGGGGTCTTACGTGGTTCCATATGAATTTTGGGATTCTTTTTTCTATTTTTTTGAAAAGTGCCACTGAAATTTTTATAGGGATTGCATTCAATCTATAGATTGCTTTGAGTATCATCATTTTAACAATATTAATTCTTCCATGAACATAGGATATCTTTCTTTATGTCTTCTATAATTTCATTCATCAATGTCTTTGAATTATAGATCTTTCACCTTCTTGGTTAAATTTATTACTAAGTATTTTATTATTAATATTGTTCATGCTATTGTAAATGGGACTGTTTCTTAAGTTCTTTCTCAGCTAGTTCATTGTTAGTGTATATAAACACAATTGATTTTTTATGTTGATTTTGTATCCTGCAACTTACTGAATTTATTAATAATGACACATTTTGATAGAGTCTCTAGGGTTTTGTATGTATAAAATCATGTCATCTGCAATCAGAGATCATTTAATGTCTTCCTTTCCAATCTGGATGCCTTTTATCTCCTTTTATCAAACCGAATTGGCCACTCCAACTTGTTATAGCCTTCATATTTTAAATATCAACAACTCCATTACTTCAGTTGTTCACAGCCAAAATTTGAGTCATTCTTGACTCATCTCTCTCATACATCAGGGTCCAATTCACCAAGAAATCTTGGCTGCAGCTTCAAAATGTATTTAGAATTTACCACTTCTTACCATTGATTTACAAGCCACCATAATCTTTCACCTAGTTTATTGCAATGGACTCCTAATCAGTTTGATTGCATATACCAGCTCTGCTTCTCTCATCAGTTCTCAATGTTATTACCAGGGTAATATTTTAAAATCAGTACAGAGATCATCTCCTTTATCCCAATTTCACTCAGAGTAAGATACAAAATGTCTTCAATGGCCTACAAGACCCTACAAGATCTTGATTTCCATTACCTCTTTGACATCACTTATTACTATTCATTTAGATACTTGCTCTTTTCAGCAACATCAGCCCCCTCATTCTTCCCCTAATGTCAGCTATGTCAATTGATCAGTAAAGTGTTTTCAAGCCTTTACTCAGAAGTTACCTGCTTGATGATGCCTACTATGACTACTGTGTTTAACTGTAGCCTTCCTACACCCACCCCTGGCTGTCTCTAACATCCTTACTTTGCATTACTTTAAAACAAAAGTTTAAGCATTTATTATCCTCTAACATCTTCTCTGCTTTAATTACATATTTTGTTACTTGCTTGTTGTCTGCTTTTTAAAAAAATATAAGCCACTTTTTTGTTGTTCACTGATATATATTTTATTCACTTCCCAGAAAGGTCCTGGCATGGAAAAAACTCTCAGTAAATATTGTTTGGGTGAATGAATGAATGCCAAAGTAACACCACTTTAACATGGTCCATTGACATCCCAAATTCATTTATCCTAATACTCTGCTCAAGTTGCACAAAAATACACACATCCCTGAATGACTTTTCTTGTCTTGGACTTTTATACCTGCTGCTCTCACTTCCTTTTACACTCTTGTTCATTCTTCTCTACAGTCACACTTCTATAGTCACTGTAGCTCTCCTTAATGGGTTAACCATACTTTGAGACATAGCATGCATGCTAAGTCCTCTAGGAAGACTTTTCTGACATCCATTAACCACCCACCACTCCTACCTCCCACTAAAGCTAGGTTTGACACCCACCCACCTGTAATGCCAGAAAACCCTACACTTATCCTTAATGCTATAATAACTGGATAGCAGTCAGTTCTTACTGTGCCAGGAGTTCTGCTAAATGTTTTATGTCGATAGTTTTATTTAATCATCATAACATATATGCTAAAAATATGTACTAGAAACATCTGGTGCTTCATTCACATCATGTCATTGTTTTTTTTTTTTTTTTTTTTTTTTTTTTAAGTTTCCTGGTCCCCTTCCTCACTATCTCCCCTTCTTTTTTTTTTCCTGACCAGTTTAATATGGGTTTGTATTCAATAACTTTTACCTGTGACTTTTCTTTAGTGGTCAGCCCTCAGGAAACTGGAGCCACTCTGCATCCCAATCAGCAGTTCTTGGGAATTCTTTTCCTCCAAGGCAAACTGTTAGTCAATGTGTGTGGCCTTGAAGACTATAAAAGGCTAGTGCCCTTAATCCATATTGGTATAACACTGGGCTTAAGAATAACTTCAGAGTTTCCTACGGGGACCAGGCTGAAATAATCCTCTGCTGGGTTTTGCCCGAAATTGAATTTTGGTTGTCTTGTTCTTTGCACCATCTATCACGAGCAGCCTACTGAGTAGGGAGTAGATGTTCAACAAATATGTGTTTAATTCATGTTGGTTAATAATACTAGCAGGCTTTTATAGTAGAAGTTAGCTATACTCTCATTGAAAATATGTCAAGTAAAACTTAATTGATAATTGAGAAGCAAAGAAACAGCTTTAATTTTGAATAGTCTGAAAAATTTCATAGGCTTGACCTATAAAAGATATCAGCCTTGCAAATATAAGAAATGAAGCACAGTAGATTTGGGGAATAAAAAATAAAAACTCCCTAACATTAAGATTTTCTATATATCAACCTACAGCTTTTCAATCAACTTAGAAAATATCTTTCAGATATGAAGTAATATAGAATAAATAGCTGTCAAATAGTAAAAAGCTGTCTTTACTGCTTCTAAGTGGTAGCATGGTAGTCATAAAGCTAAGTGCTATATAGATATTATCTCATGAACTCCTCATAAATATCCTCAATGTAGGTACCACTAACATCCCCACTTCACAGACAGGAAAGCAGAAGCATAAAAAGTATAAATAATCTGGCCAAATTAACACAAACATATGAGAGTAAAGCTGGAAGTAAAATGGGGTAGAGTAAGTCGCTTTTGTAAGCAGCATTTAAGGCTGCTTCTCCCGTTCTCAATTGATAGTTGATGATCTGTCTTTAATCACTTCTCTGACTCTTTTTTAATACTTTCTATTGAAGTAGTAGAGACTGCCAAGGTTTGCAGAATAAAATTTAAATAATCATTTCACCCTAAGAGAAAATTACTCTTGTGTATGGCATTAAACAAAGAATAAAATTATCTGAGACATAAGTAATATACTTTAACACAATAAATGCATTTAACTGATTTATTATTTCTGTGCCAGGGAAAGGTTCTGTGTACACAACTTATGTGATTAATATCAAGAATTTATACATAATTTACAACTTTTTATATAAATATGTTAAATAATCAAATTTAAGAACAATGTTTATGATGGACTTTGCCTCATTTTAAAAGGATATTATTTTAATTTTCATTTAATGTTTCAAAAATGCAACCTTTCTTCAGCCCACAAAACCATCACAAAGAATGTACTTTATACTGATATGAGTTTTTAATAGGAATATATAAAATATTTTAATTTCAAATGAAATATATCTGTCTTAAAGCTCGATTATCTATGATTCATGTTTCAAATAAGTTCTAAAAAGACAAGGAATAAAAACTTTGGCTAAAAAGCTTTTAAAATAATGCTACTGTCCCAGACTACAATTATATATCTTGTATCCAGGAGCAGGTTATTCCTAAAGCCTATAGTTAATGGCAATTGCTTTAATGTTTACCTAAGGAAAATGTTTAAATATTAATAAACTAGTAACCTATTCATTGATAGTGAGTCACCTGTTTGAACTTTCAGTTCAATCACTTACAAAAAAAGGCCAAAATTTAGTACAAATACAGAAATGGAAGTAGACATACTATAATAGAAGAAATACCTAGACAGATATTTTTCCAGTCAGAGGTGGCAACTTCAACTGTAGCAAAAATAAAAGTAGGCCATGTGAAAATTAAATAGAAAAAGTTAAAAACTGGCAAAATCTTCAGTCTAAAATCTTCAGTGGGCTTTAATTTATAGTCTTCTCCAGTAATCGGACATTTAAAAGTAGTTCCATTTAATCAAAAATGAATATAAAGCACATTTTAGAACATTTCATAACAGAAATACCATATATCATTATCTGAGAAGAACATTTGTGAAACATTCAAGGTTTTCTCTGTGTAACCACTATAGATTTAAGCATTATTGAAAGGAACATTAAAAGTACATAAATGTACACAAATGTAAAATATAAGTCCCATTCTTACTGGCCTTTATAATAATTTTTACATAATTTATTCAACACAATACATGAAATAATTTAAACAATCTGCTGATTGCTATTTAACTATTATACCTACATGTGTAATTTATGAAACTTCTGGGCAATTTGGATAACTTTCTTCTTTGTGTTGAAATTGTGTTCTGTATATCTGAGCACCTCCAGCAATGCTATTTTCCTGAACAAAAGATTATAATTATTTATAAGTAAACATGAACTGCTTTTGACAAAGAAGCAAATGAAAGATTGATAGAATCATAGCTTAACACACATCTCCGCACAAGACAGAAAAAACAGATGGACCTCGATTACCCAGCCACTTAAAGAACAATTGTTTTACTCTGATTTATCTGTAATATGGTTTTATTTCTAGACTTTGTTTGGCATTTGCATAGAGTATTTTTGTTTTAACACCAAGATGCTAATGTGTTAAATTAACTTTTTTCTCTCTGTAGATCACCTCCTGTATCCATATCCTTTTTAGAACTCTCTTTCCACTGCTTAATTCAAGTACATACAGTCTTCTTTCCAGATTTTGCAGTGGCTTAGTCTATCTGCCATCTCTCTCTGCAACTTATGATTCACATTCAAATGGCTAATCAAGTCACTGTAATCATGCCATTCTTCTACTTGGAGATTTTTGGTGTTTTTTTATTGCCTGAGCATAATTTACAAGTCCCTAGCATAGTATTCATAGCTCTTAATGATCTGTTCTTATCTTTCTAATTGTATATCTTAGTCCTTCCATATGCAATTTGTCATCAATATAGACTTTTGACAAGATTTATTTTTATCATTGCAATATGTGAATATTTGAATACCTTGTGATATATCCATCCTATGAAACACTATTAAAACTGTCAAAACTGGGACATTTAATATGAACTAGACTGATATACTTGAGTATTATGTAACGTAGAACATAAGCATATGTTCTGTGAGCTGTAGGCAGTATATTTTAGATTTTTAAACTCATTTTCTCCTTAATAAAATTGAGAAAACAATAACATATACTTAAATTCCACATACTTACCAGGAATAATGTATGGCAAGATGTATGCTAACATATGAAGCATGTGTAAAATGAAATAAACAAAAATAAATGTTGGATTTCATGATATTGGTAACAAAAAAGATGAAGGTAAAAATGAGGATGAAGAGAAGACTATAATAAAGTTGAATGATAATAAGAAAACAAGAAAACCTCAGTATAAGCTTTACTATAATCTCAAGTTTACACACAGGCAGATAGAAACATACCATTCTGTAAAGTAATACTTTACAATGGGTAAACAACGGGTAACTAACTGTGAGTGACACTTCTAAAAATAATTCTTCCACAGATAACAATTACAACCTTTGGACAATAGGCACAACCTAACTTAAGGTGTTGGTGAATAAAAAAGGTAAGGAGGCAGGAATATACTGAAGAGAAATTGACACTAGGAAGAAATAAATGGCTGGGTTTGAGCTTTATATTTTGTGCAACGTGTACTCTGAGAACAGCTTCAAGTTTTCATCATGTGGGGTGCTTAATGTGGGGACATAAAAGCTACAGTCTTACAAACTTGAAGTAATAGAGAATTTGGGGAAATCACAGCACATAGAAAGTGAGGAAATCTCAGGAAAGTGCCAGAGTTGAGGAGCTCTAAGAAATGTGGATAATCCCTGCCTGCTCAAAACACTGACTGGTCAAATAACCATGTAGGCCCAGAGCACATTACAAGAAGTTAAATGAACACTGAAGAACTGAACAGAGATTTTTATCTACTGTCCACCTTAGTAGGGACAAAGTTGGAAGTTTGAGTTCAGCCATGCTAATTGCCTTTTAAAAAAAATCTATATTCTTCAGATAAACAGAAAAAAATTCATAATCCCTGCAATTCATATTCACAGTGTCCAGCATATAAACTGCAATTATGTAGCATACAAAGAAACAATTCTATGACAGATCATTAGGGGAAAAGACAATCAAAAGAGATTACCCTCAAAATGGCAGATGTTGGAAATAAGAGACAAAACTTTTAAGTCCATTTTTAAAATACATGATGAATGAAAATATGTTTGTAATTAGTGAAAATATAGAAATACACAATTAAGAAACAGAACTTAAAAAAATAGGAAACTGGAACATGCTATATATATTTTTTAATGCATTGAACGGCATTAACAGCAGACTGAAGCTTAAGAAAGTAAGAGTCTGTGGACCTGATGATTGATAGAAATAAATATCCATACTTTAGAAAAAAAGTAACAAGATAGAAAATATAAGCTATATGGGATAATATCAAAATGTCTATGGTTTGGCAGAAGGAGAAGAAATAGAAAATGAAGCATAAAATATAGTTGAAGAAAGAGTGGCTAAAATTTTTTTCTATACGGTTAGAGATATCCATTTTTTAATTCAAAAACGATCAGGCAGCATCAAACAGAAAGACTATAAAAAACTACTATGTAGACCATAGTCAAACTAATGCAAATCAAAGAAAATCTTGAAATTAATCAGAGAAAAATGAAACATTACATAAAATAAAACAATGAGTGAAATGTTGCCGACATTTTACAAGAGACTGCGGCAGAAAGAAGGCAGTGAATTAACATCTAAAATTAGTGAAATAAAAGAACTGTTAATTGAGAATCATATATACAAAAATATATTCTTCAAAAATGAAATCAAAACAAATACCTAAGCTGATGAAATAAAACTAATATAATTTGCCCCTAGCAGACTTGCACTGCAATAGAAGTTATAGAAAGTGCTTCAGATGTAAGAGAAATGATCTCAGATGAAATATTGGTATTTCAGAAGAGTATAAAACATCAGAAATGATAGACACATTGGTAATATTTTTCCTTTTCATAAGTATTTAAAAAATAAATATGACTATTTGAAATAAGAAATTTGGTCTGAGCACTGCAGTGCACTCCTATAACCCCAGCAGTTTGGTACACCAAGGTGAGTGGATGGCTTGAGCTCAAGAGTTCAAGACCAGCCTGCGCAACGTGGCTTGCATGTTTTGTCTCTACAAAAAATACAAAAATTAGCCAGGCATGGTGGTGTGCATCTGTAGTCCCAGCTACTTAGGAGTCGGAGACTGGAAGATCACTTGGAGCCCAGGAGGCAGAGGTTGCAGTGAGCTCAAATTGTGCAACTGCACTCCAGCCTGGGTGACAAAGCAAGACACTGTCTCAAAAATAGAATAATATAATAAAATAACAAATTCAACATTACATTAATGGTTTACTTATAATGTCTATACCTGTGATATATATAAAATTAAAGCATAAATATTAGAAAGATAGAATAAATTTTTTACTTATCTGAAACTTTCATATATTTTAAATATACTTGTACATTATTAATATTATATTGATTAAAAATATTAAGAAAATGTACTTCCATCCTTAAAGCAGCTCTAAAAATATATGCCAAGTAAATAAATACATCCAAATAAAATTCTAAAAAAGGTAGTTAATTCAAAAGAAAATAACAAAGAAACAAGGAAAAAAGGAGAAACTAAAATCAAGTTGTCAAACAGTACACTTTTTTTCAGTGATATAAAAAATAGCATATGCTAATGGAACATTGCAATTAAAAGTCAAAGGTTTTCATAATAGATAAAAAATAAAGCCTAAGTACATGCTGAGTACAAAAAAATTATTTATGTAAATACATAGAGACTTCCAAGATTAAAAAATGCAGATGATAAGCATAACAAAGGGCATATTCTGTCACATTGCACAGGTATATGAATACATTAATTGTTTCAAGCAAAATAGTATGACCAGAGATCTATAAAGAGATTTTGTAATGGCAAATAATCAGTTACCCAGAAAGACATAACAATATAAGTTGGTATTTGACAAATAATAAAAATTCAAAATACATAAATTATACATTGACAAAGCTAAAGAAAGAAACAGATAATTCCATAATCATAGTTACAGATTTTAACAGGCCTCTCTTAAAAAGTAGGAGAGCAATTAGACAAAAATCAGGAGAGATATAGAAGATTTGAGTAATGCTATTAAGCTACTGGACCTAATGGATATTTGTGGGACACTTCACCCATAAATATTACAATATGCAACCTTTTTAAGTGCAAAGGAAATAACCAATATAAATCATATGCCATGCCATAAAACACTCTCAATAAATTTGAAGAAAACACAGTAAATATTATTTGGCAAAAATTAAATTAGAAATAAATATTTTAAAACATAAAAACCACATGTTTAGAAATTTAAAAATGCATTTCTAAATAAGCAAAATAATAAATCACTCAGATAATTCAAAAATATATCTGACTGAATAATTACAAAAAAAGATCAAAATATGTGGGATACAGCTAAAGCAGTGATTAGAGGGAAATCTGTAGCATTAACCTTTAATATTAGAAACATTTAAATAAGGTCTAAAATCAATAACCTACAGTTAATCTTTGAGAATATTGGATTAGAAGAATAATCTAAGCTCATAGTGCACAATAAATAGTAAAAAAAAAAAAAAAAAAAAAAAAAAAAAGAACAAAAATCAATGAAATTAAATGCAGGGAGCAAGAGATAATTTTCAAAACCAAAATTCCTTCATTAAAAAGATAAATTTGATAAACACCCAGCAAGAATGAAGAAGAAAGAACATGAATGATCAATATCAAAAAATGAAAGACAACGAATCTGGCCCTTTATGTAAAGAGGAGGAAATCTGTTAAAAAATACAACTTGCTAAAACAAACAAGATGAAACCAAATTTGAACACTGTATGTAAAAAATTGAAATTTTACTGAAAGGTTTCTACAAAGAAAAGTCCAAGCTCAAATGATTTACTATTGATTTGGATACCACATTTAATGAAAAAAAAGTTTGTTTTTTTTTTTTTTTTTTTGAGACGGAGTCTCGCTCTGTCACCCAGGCTGGAGTGCGGTGGCGCGATCTCCACTCACTGCAAGCTCCGCCTCCTGGGTTCACGCCATTCTCCTGCCTCAGCCTCCCGTGTAGCTGGGACTACAGGCACCCGCCACCACGCCTGGCTAATTTTTGTATTTTTAGTAGAGACAGGGTTTCACCGTGTTAGTCAGGATGGTCTTGATCTCCTGACCTCGTGATCCGCCCATCTCGGCCTCCCAAAGTGCTGGGATTACAGGCGTGAGCCACCGCGCCCGGCCGAAAAAAAAAGTTTTAATTTACTTACCAAGCTTATACAAACTTGCAGAAAATAGAGCAGGGAATTCTTCTGAATTAATTCACAGTGTAACCCAAATGCCAAAACTTGACAGAAATATTTCAAAGAAAAAAAAATCACAGACTAATATGTCTCAAACAAAATACTGCCAGACCAAATTCCACAATACATAATATGTATGATACATCATTCCAACTGGGATTTAACCAAAGTGCACGGTTAAATTAACATTTCAACATTAATCAGTGCAATTAAGCATAGCAACACAATAAATGAGAAAAACTGTAGGATCATTTCAATACAGATAGAAAAAGTATTAGAAATATTCAACTAAAGTTACAGTTTTAAAAAAGTACAAACCATGAAAATAAGTACACTTCCACAGTCTGATAAAGAGTATTCAAAATCCTACAGCTTATAGACTTAATGGTTAAACACTGAATGCTTTCACCTAAGATTGGAAACAAATTAGAATGCCTATTTTTCCACTTTTATTCAACTTTATACTGAAGTATCTAGCCATCATAATAAGGCAAAAATAAATAGTAAAAAGAAGAGTATAAATGCTTCTACATGCATAAATAATGATTACATAATCTTAAGAAATTTACAATACACCTTCTAAATCTAATAAATTGATTTAGCACAGACACAGTATGTAAATTTACTTAAGAAAAGAACTGTATTTTTATATGTAAATATCATACCATTAGAAAAATAAACTTTAAAAGTATTCCATTTATAAGAGCATCAGGAAACTACAGTGAAAACTAAAACATTAGTGACAGAAATTTGAAAAGACCTAAATAAAGGAGATATATACCATATTTATGGATTAGAAAAGAGTTTTAACTAGATTATTTATAGATTCAAATAATTTCATAATTGCAGCAAGCCTTTTTACAAATTTGACAAGTTAGTTCTAAAATTCAAGTAACTAGACTGCCAAAGGCAATATTGGAAATTAAGAATAGGAAAGGATTCTGGGACGGTGGCAGAGCAGGATCCACCGGAAATCTGCCATCTTCCCTACACAATTGCCCTGGAGAATAGGTCTGATGTAACTATTTTGGAATTGGAGCCTATTGAAAGCTTGCAACTTCCAGAGGAAGTCTTGGACAGTAACTTTCAGTTAATTTCAGTAAACAGTAACTTTCCATTAATTTTAGTGGATTTCACCTTTTAGCACAGTAGCAGGCGCCCATCCCCCACTCCTCATTCCCTTAGCAAACAGCTTGCAGGAGTCAGAGAGGGAAAAAGAACTCTGACTTCCTAATATCTTGCATCTGTGCTCTGATCACTGATTGATCCTTTTGGTTACAGAGGTGCAGAAAAGAAACAGTGCACATTTCACTGCACCTCCACCATTACTGTAACCCTACCCTCCAGGTGAAGTGACTTCCAGTGAACTTAAAGGGCTAGTATCCCTCTCCCCTTTATTGTTCTCTTTTTTCCCCTTTTAGAAGCCAGTCATTACAAATAAGATATTGGAAGGGAAATGCATATATGGAGAAAATTATAAAGACACTGCAAATACACAGGTGAAGGTACAAGGTTAGAAAAGAAACAAAAAGACCTTAAGTTTACACCTTAGACTGATTGTTGGCATAGACATGGCCTACAACGATCCAGAAAACAAAAACCACCACCAACAAATTCTGGTGAAGACAGATAATCTGGTTTCAAGAGCTACTGTGTTATTGGATTTAAATGCTCAGTTTTCAACTAAGAAAATCACAAAGAATCCAGGAAAGCTAAGGCCATTCAAACAAACAAACAACAAAAGCAAACCAACAAAAACCATCCCTGAGAAAGACCTGATGGCAGATTTGTTAGACAAAGGTTTCAAAAATGTTCTAAAGATGCTCAGAGAACTAAAGGAGAACATGGAGAAAGTCAGAAAATGATATATGAACAAAATGGGAACAGCAATAAAGAGAGAGAAAACCTAAAAAGAAAAAATAAATACTGAAGCCGAAAATTACAACAATGGAAATGAAAAACCTCATTAGAGAGATTCAAAGGTAGATTTGATCAAGCAGAAGAATCAGAGAACTTGAAGATATAGCAATGGACATAATGGAGTCTTAGGAACACAGAAAAAAAAAAAAATGAAGAAAAGTAACAAAGCCTAAGGGATTTCTGGAACATCATGAAGCCAATTAACACACACATTGTGGTGGTCCTAGAGGATAAAAAAAAGACAGATTTTAAAAAAGAATAATGATTAAAAACTGTTCAAATTTAATACAATATCAGAATATAAATATCTTTGAAGCTCAATAGAACTTGGAGTAAGGTACACAAAGAGGTGCAAGCCAAGACGAATTAAAAGCAAACTACTGAAAGTGAAGACAAAGAGAATTTTGGATGCAGTAAAAGAAATGCAACTCATCTCATATGAAGAATCTTCAATATAATACCAGCAGACTTGTCATGTGAGCTTCGGAGGCCTAAAGACAGTAGGTTAATGTATTCAAAATGCTAAAAACAGGGAAAAATGTCAACTAAGAGTCCCATAACTGGCCAAAATGTCGTTCAAATTTGAAAGAATAATTAAGATATTCTCAGATAAACAAAAGCTGAGGGATATTTCTGTACCTGGCATGGAATAAATATTCAAGGGAGTCCGACAGATTAAAATGTAAAGACACTAGACAGTGACTTGAAGCCATATGAAGAAATAGATATCTCAGTAAAGGCAAACACATGGGCAATTATGAGAGCTGGTATTTTTGTAACAATGGTATGTAACACCACTTGTTGTTTTCTACATGATTTAAGAGAATAATATAAAGAAAACAATGATTAATCTAAAATTTAGTATTATAACTTTTTAAAATGTAGAAACATGTTTTATACATAATTTAAGTGAGTAATGCATTAAAAAATTCTCAGTTTATATCTGGGGATACAGAATATGTAAATATGTAATTGTATATCATGAAGAACTGAAAGAAATGAGGACACAGTTTCCATATATTATTAAATTTAAGCTGGTGTAAATTCAAATTAGAGTGTTGGAACTTTCGGATGTTAAATGTAGTCTCCATGTCAACCACACACACAAAAAATAGCAACAGCATATATACAAAGAAATCGACTAACACATAAGAAGAGATGATAAGGCAACAAATAATGCAAAAGCACACACAAAAAATGAGGAATATAAAAACAAGTACACAAAAGACAGAAGTTCCCCCTTATCAGTAATTAATTTAAATATAAATGGATTAAATTATCCAATCAAAAGACAGAAATTCAGAGAATGAATTATAAATATGACCTAGCTATATGCTGTCTACTAGAAACACACTTTATATCTAAAGATACAGATAAGTTAAAAATGAAAATATGAAAAAGGACATTCCATGCAACTGGTTACCTATAGAGAACAGAGGTGGCTATACTAACATTAGAGAAAAGATAATTTAAATTAAAAAATAGTTATAAAAAACACATGAATAATAATTTCATCTTTTGTACTTTAAAAAATTTTTACAATATATAACTACATTTATTAAAATATAGCATTTAGAATATAAAAGCAGGCTATTCCTTCTTAAACATTTAGGTCTTTTCTTTCAGTTGCTATGAATGACAATTTTAATAAAGCAAGAACATATAACAATTATAAATATCTACACATTTAATAACAGACCCAAAAAAATACGAAACAAAAGTAAACAGCATTAAAAAAATAGACAGTTTTACAATAATAGTTGCAGACTCCAATACTCTATTATCAACAATGGATAGAACAGACAAGTAAGGAAATAGAGAACTTGATACAATAAACCAACCAAATGTAACAGACATGGATAGAACACTCTACCCATCACTTCAGCATGTACATTCTTCTCAAATGCACACGGAACATTTTCCAGGATACACCTATGATAAACTACAAATTTAGTCTAAATCAATTTTAAAAGATAGATATAATACAAAGTACCTTTCCCAATCACAACAGAATGTAACTAAAATCTTAAAACCAGAAATTCTGAAAAATTCACAAATTTGTGGAAATTAAACAACCATGTTATTAAACAAAACGATTCAAAGAAAACCCCAAGGGAAAGTAGAACGTGCTCAGCAATAAGTGAAAAATGAAAACATACTAGTCAAAATTTAAGGGGAAAGCAAAGACAGTGCTAGGGGAAAAATTAAGAGATACAAGCACTTACTTTAAAAGAAAACAAAAAACAGAAAATTCTAATATCGACAACCCAGTTTTACATCTAAAAGAACTAGAAAAAAGGGACAAATTATACCCAAAGCTAGCAGAAGGAAAAAAATATTAAAGACCAGAGTAGAGATAAACAAAATAGAGAATAGAAAAATAGGCCGGGCATGGTGGCTCATGCCTGTAATCCTAGCTCTTTGGGTGGTCAAGGCAAGTGGATCACTTGAGGTCGGGAGTTCAAGACCAGCCTGGCTAACATGGCAAAACCCCATTTCTACTAAAAATACAAAAATTAGCTGGGTGTGGTGGCATACTCCTGTAATTCCAGCTATTCAGGATGCTGAGGCAGGAGAATCGTTTGAACCTGGGAGGCAGGGACTGCAGTGAGCTGAGATTGAGGCACTGCACTCCAGCCTGGGTTATGGAGTGAGACTCTGTTTCAAAAAGAAAAGAAAAAAATCAACAAAATACAAATTTGGTCTTTTGAAAAGATAAACAAACGGACAAACCTAGACGGTTAAAAAAAAAAAAAGGAGAAATGACCCGCATTACTAAAATCAGAAAGGAAAGTGGGACATTATTACAAAATCTCCAGGGAAAAAAGGATTATAAGAGGGTACTATGAGCAACTGTATGTCAATCATTTGGCTAACTTAACTGAATTAGGCAAATTACTAGAAATACTACATACCATAACTGAATCATGAAGAAGTAGAAAGTCAAAATAGACCTCTAACTAATATGAAAATTGAAGAAGTAATCACAAATCTTCTGACCAAAAAAGCATTGGACTTAGTGGATTCATCAGCGAATCTTACCAAACATTAAAGAAGAATACCAGTACTTCTCAATTTTTTTTTTTTTTTTTTTTTTTTTTTTTTTTTTTTGAGACGGAGTCTAGCTCTGTCGCCCAGGCTGGAGTGCAGTGGCGCGATCTCGGCTCACTGCAAGCTCCGCCTCCCGGGTTTACGCCATTCTCCTGCCTCAGCCTCCCGAGTAGCTGGGACTACAGGCGCCCGCCTCGTCGCCCGGCTAGTTTTTTGTATTTTTTAGTAGAGACGGGGTTTCACCGTGTAAACCAGGATGGTCTCGATCTCCTGACCTCGTGATCCACCCGTCTCGGCCTCCCAAAGTGCTGGGATTACAGGCTTGAGCCACCGTGCCCGGCCTCTCAATTATTAAAAAAAAAAAAAAACATTTAGCAGAGAGAACACTCCCTAATTCATTCTATGAACCCAGCATTACTCAGATACCAAAGCCAGTAAAAGGGAAAATTATAGTCCAAGTTTCCTTAGGAATGCTGATGTAAATGTCCTCAACAAAATATTAGCAAATTAAATTCAGTAGCATATTAAAAGGATTTTACACCATGACCAAGAGGAATTTATTTCTGGAATGCAAAAGTGTTTCAACATAAAAAAAAATAAAACAATGTAATACACCACATTAATAGAAAATAGGGAAAAATAACCATTACGTCAAGTGATGCATTAAAGTCATTTGACAAAATTTAAAACCCTTTCATAATAAAACCACTCACCAATCTGGGAACAGAAGAAAACTATCTCAAGATAATGAATACCATATATAAAAAAAATCACAGTGAGCATCATAACCAATGGTGAAAGACTAAAAGCTTTTCCTCTAATATCAGGAATAAGACAAGGATGCCTGTTTTTTTCACTTCTATTCAATATAGTTTAGAAGTCTTAACTTGAGCAATTCAAGTGAGAAAAAGATATAAAAGGTATCGAAATTGGAAAGAAAAAAATGATCTTTTTCTTCATATTAATATGATCATATATAGAGAAAACCCTAAAAATACACACAAAAGTATTCAAAACTAATAAATGAATTCAGCAAAGTAGCAGGATACAAAGTGAGCACAAAAAAATCAATTGCATTTCTATGCAACAGGCAATGTTGACACTGACAATGAAAACAGCAAAAGATTTAAGAAAAAAAGATTTGTTTACAGTAGCATCAAAATGACTAAAATATTTGGGAATAACTTAACCAAGGAGGTGAACTCCAACCTTTTCTAAAAGAAATTAAAGAGGACATAAATAAATGGAAAAACATCCCATGTTCATAGATTGGAAGAGTTAATATTGTTAAAATGTCAGTACTACCCATAGCAATCTACAGATTCAATGCAATTGCTATCAAAATCCCAATTATGTTTTGTGTTAAATAGAAAAGCCAATAATAAAATTTCCATGGAATCTAAAGGGACTCTGAATAGCTAAAACAATCCCAAAAAAGAGCTGAAGGACTCTCACTTTCTGATTTCAAAGCTTACAGTGCTTCAGTAATCAAATCAGTAGGGTACTGGCATAAAGACATAGATGTAGATTGTCGGAATAAAGAGTCTAGAGAAAATCTCTTGTAAATATGGTCAAATGATTTTTCACAAGGGTATCAATGGAACAAAAGGCTGTATGCAACAAATGGTGCTGGGAAAACTGGATATCCACATGCAAATGAATAAAATTGGACTCTTACCTAACACCATATTAAAAAAGTGAACTGAAAAATTTATCCTTGACCTACATGTAAGACCTGAAACTATAATACTCTCAGAAAAGAAAACATAGGCTGCTTCATAACATTGGATTTGGCAATACTTTTTTGGATCAGACCCACAGCACAGGTAACAAAAAATATATATCGACAAGTTAGGCATTATAAAAAAAAAATGTGTGCATCAAAAGACACTACCAACAGAGGAAAAAGGCTACTCAAGTGTGGGCAAAAATATTTGCAAATAATATATCTGATAAAGGAATTGTAGCTAGGATATATAGAGAAATCCTAAAACTCAACACCAAAAACAACCAATTAAAAAACTGGGAAAAAAAACGGAAATAGATGTTTCTCCAAGATATAGAGATAGCCAATAAGCGCATGCAAATATGCTCAACATTGCTATCATTAGGGAAATGCAAATCAAAACAATGAGATACCACCTTTTACCCATTAGAATGGCCACTATCAAGAAAACAAAATAACAAGTGTTGATGAGGATGTGAGAAAATTGGAAACTGTGCACTGTAGGTGGGAATGTAAAATAGTGCAGCTGCTGTGGAAAGTAATATGTTAGTTTCTCTAAAAAAATGAGAAAAGTATTATATGATATAGCACTTCCACTTCTGAGTATATATTGACAAGAATTGAGAGCAAGATCTCAAAGATATATTTGTATTCCAAATAAAGATATATTTGTAAATGTACATAGCAGCATTAAAGCAACTTTAGTTTCTGTAGAATAACGAATAGATAAGCAAAATATACTATATGCATACAATGAAATATTATTCATTCTTAAGGGGAAGGGAATTTTGACATGGGCTGTAACATGGATGAGCCTTAAAGACATTATAGTAAGTCAAATAAGCCAGCCATGAAATATAAATATTTTATGCTTCCACTTATATGGGGTCCTTAGAGTAGTCAAAATCGTAGATACAGAAAGTAGAATGATGGGTGCCAGACACTCAAGAGAAGGAAGAAATTATATGAGCCTAGAGTTTTAGTTTTGCAAGATTAAATGTTCTGGAGATGCATGGTGGTGATCATTGAACAACAATATAAATATACTTAAATTGAACTATACATTTAAAAGTGGTTAAGATAGTAAATCTTTCTTTGTATTTTACCACAATGAAAATAAATGGAAAAAACAAAAACAAACAAAAAAAAAAAAAACAAGAACAAAGTAGGACTTGCAGTACCTGACTGCAAAACTTATTACAAAGTTTCAGTAATCCAATTAACGTCAATATAGCAGTATATAGAGCCCACCACATGTACATTCTAATTTTTCTAAAGGAGTACAGAACAATCCAATCAAAAGTGGAAAGTGCTTTTACCAAAAGGTACAAAAACACTGGATATTTATGTGGGGAAAAAAATTCCTCAACTTCTACTACGTACTCTTCACAAAAACTAGTTCACATTGGTCCATAAGCCTAATTGTAAAAGCTAAAACAGAAACGTACAGATTTAAGGTTGTTTTATGTTAGAAAACTGCCTCTCTCTTTTTCCATTTGGTCATGGTGAGCTTGCCATTCTATTATTCATGATACCCTAGTACCATGCTGAAAGGGTGGACATAGTACTGAGCTGACCTTGCAGAATACCCATGTCTATTGCAAAGCTATTGGTTCATTGACTAGTACGTGACTTAAACTTAGTCTTTCTCTCCCTTCTCAATTTTCCTCAAGTTCTTGATATTTTAGAATTGTAAAGATGCATCAATCAAGAAATCATCTATCAATCTATCTATCTTCATTTACATCTTCAGTTGAAAGCAGAAACAAGAGATAAGGAGAACTGTCTTACAGGTTTCTGCATCCAATTAGACCTAAAACCATCTCCAAACTTGGCTTTCCCAATAATTGCATATTTTTCTTAACTATTCTGAGAGGTGTTTTCTGTTTTGCATCTGTAGGGTACCAATTTATACAAACAAGAAGGGAATGGTAGTCCAAAGGAAGAACATGACCAAAGTAAAGCAGTATAAAAGAGAATACAATTTTCAGGGTACTGTATTATGTATGTATATGAGGGTAGGGAGAACAGGACCAAGTAATTCAAAAATGAGCCCAGACATGTAAATTGTAATGATTTTGTGAGTTATTATGTCATTGTATTATGTCAGTTGTATTATATCAGTTGTATTGTATTATGTCAGTTCCCTTTATGCCATCATGGGAAGAACGGCATGGAAAGACTTGGACTGTGGGATGGTAACAATAAAGGCAGCTTGTGGAATAGATTCAAATAAAGGAGAGCCTGGAAATGGGAGGAGAGGCATTGTTAGAAAAATGTTGCAGTGATTAATGAGAGATTAGCTACTTCAAATGGCAATAGTGGGGGTTGAAATGAAAACAGCATTATGGAAAATAAAAACCTGAGATCAGAGACACATTTTGTGCAGAAAAAAAAAAAAAGAAAAAAATTGTCTAATGGTGAGTGAAAGAAGAACCCATCATCATTTTGAGATTTCTAATTTAAGTAACTTAGTGGGTGGTAGAGCCATAATCCAGAATAGAAGCTCAGATGTGTCAGGGAAACACACTAAAGCATAAATATTCATTGAATTTCCATTTTCTCTTCCTTTTCCCTTCTTTCCCCAATCCCTATGACAGTTGTTGGTATTATGATTATTACCATCATCACTGTAGACTTTGAAGCCTAATTGGCTTTTCTAAATTGGGACATATTTCATGTAACATAAAATTTACCTTTAAACTAGACAAGTCACTGATTTTAGTATTTTACAAAATCGTGGAATCATTATCATTATCTACTTCCAGAACACTTTCATCATCTCATAAAAAGTCTGATGCCCACTGGTAGTCACTCTCCAAGCCCCCCTCCCTCAGTCTCTGGCAACCACTAATCTTTCAGTCTCTATTGGATGTGCCTTTTCTGGAAATTTTATATAAACAGAATAATATGTGACATTTTGGGTCAGGCTTCACTTTGCACATGTTTCAAGGATCACCCATGATATAGCATGTTTCAGCATTTCATTTTTTTAATGAATGGGTATTTTCTGGTGTACAGATACACCATATTTTTCTTTATCAGTCAATGGACATAATGAAAAAGACAGACAATAACAAGTGTTGGCAAGGATGTGAAAAAACTGGACCTTCATGCATTGCTAGTGGCAATGTAAAATGGTATAGCTCTTGAAAAAGAGTTGGGCAGTTCCTCAAAAAGTTAAATAGAGAATTTCTATATGACCCAACAGATCCATTCCTAGTTATATGCACAGGAAATTAAAAACATGTGTCTACTCAAAGGCTTGCATGTGAATGTTCATAGTAGCATTATTCATAATAGTATTCATAACAGCCAATAAGTGGATACAAAACAATGTCTACTAATTGCTTTTGAGATTTGATAATAAGATTTAAAAGATAGTTTTTTTAAAGATAAGGAAAAGAAAATCAAATGCCATCTAAATATTCTAGAACTTCATTAAAATGAATATAAGATGAATGTAAAAATATTTTTGCATAGAAACTTCTGGGATAAATGGACCTTCAAAAGCAGTAGATGGAAGAGGACATTCTTTGCAATGGTGTTGTTTGTTATGTAATGTAACTTCCCTTAGCACATTTTAAAGTGACCTAATGATAAGTCTTACATTGCTTTACAAGACTGTAGTTTCCACCTTAAAATGTAGACAACTTGTTCATATCAGTTTCAGAGGTTTTAATGAGATAATATACATAAATTGACTATCAGATACTATTATATTATAATCACATATTAGCATTCATTTTGAATATTATCATCATATATACTGCAGCAGAAACAACAGACATAAATCTCATAAAGAATCTTACAAAGGGATCTGATCTGTGATATTTCTGATACCTTTGTATCAACCACAACCTTTGCAATTCAGAATTCAAACTAGTTATTGAATTTCATGCTATTTTCTGACATAGCACTTGTCAGAATAAAATAAAATATAATGTTGAGACAAGGATATAGGGACAGTTGAAGTCTCCACGAGGTGAACAAAATTACATCCTACGCATTGCCAGGTAGACCAGCATTACTCCTTCCCTGGACGCTAATTATCCACAAGGTTGAATGTTTATTAGGACCTTCTTGAAAAGAACTTTTTGTCAACATCAGTGGGGTCACATACGAACAAGGACTCTTGGACATCTCTCTTATTTTTGGCACTGTTACTAGACTGGAACCTGTAAGAATTCCAGGAAAATGTATATCCTTTAATGCTGGAACATTATGCTGAAATAAATACATCCTACACTCTTGCATCTGAAGTATGATGTGGGTGGTGTCAAAGGAACAAGGTCTGAAAGTAAAAAAAAAAAATTAAAAAAGCAAAGGGCAGCCTATGGAAAATTCTTCCAAAGAAAAGCTTTCCTAATCTGTAAATACTTAGAGTGTTTGGTAACACTTTAAATTGTTATTGCCAATACCAACTTGTGTTGCTAAAATAAACTTTTTAGAATTCAGTAAGAAAAAATAATCAATTATCTCCATTAGGTGAAAAAAGTTACCTACACTACTATAGAAAAAGTTATGAAATTTATGTTATATGAAGAAGCACTCAAGTAGTTTTAGTAAAACATGTATATAGGAAGAATTTTACAGGTACAAAATACAAAATATTAATTTTTGATTTTTTTAATGTAATGTTGGTGGTAATGGTCAGACTTATAACCGTGTAATTCAAATCTCTTTTCTCGTTCTAAATAATGTTACGTTTTTTAGCCTTGATTTTGTATTCATTTTCTTAAAGAGGATTTCCCATATTGTACACTTTTCTTTTCTTTTCTTTTCTTTTTTTTTTTGAGACAAGGTCTTTCTCTGTCACCTGGGCTGGAGTACAGTTGTATGATCACGGCTCACTCGACCTCATGTGCTCAAATGATTCTCCCACCTCAGCTTCCTGAGCAGCCTGGATTACAGGTATGTATTGTACAGTTTTTAAGCTCTACAAAATCTGGTTTTCTCTTTGCATAATCCTTTAGTGCTGCATTTAGAAGCACAAAATATAATGCCTGTCAAAGGTAAATACTATATAAGTATTTATGAATGTATGGCAATTTGATATTATAGTTCATTCATTATATAAAGTAAATCTGTGGTTATTGATTTTTCTTTAATATGTATCTACTGGTTTGACAGAATTATTCTTTCCAGTTCTAGTTACTGATTGGGTCAAAAAAAAAGTGAATTTTTAAGTATTTATTGAATACTTTTACAGACAAGAAACTCATACTTAAGTCATTTATTCTTGGTCAGAGCTTGTAAGTGTCAAAAATTGGATCACAATCCAGAATTTCCCATTAGTTTGCATACATATCAATAGATGCTGACCTTACTGAGATTTTTGCAAGCCCCAAATATGCTTCACTTTTTTGTTATTTCTTAATGAGTTCATCCTCTATCTTTGAATAATGTTACTTTATTCCATATGTTTACAAGTAAAATGATCAATTTTTGTTCTTTACAAATAAATTTAAAATTATGGTATAAATACTGTCTTAGAAAAAGCTCAAAGTTGGGCATAGTGACTCATACCTCTAATCCCAGGAATTTGGGAGACCAAGTTGGGAGAATTAGTTGAGCTCAGTAGTTAGAAACCAGCCAGGGCAACATTGTGAGACCTCACCTTTACAAAATTTTAAAAATTAGCCAGGCATGGTAGTGTATGCCTATAGTTCCAGCTACTTGGGAGGCTGAGGCAGGAAGATCACTTGAGGCCAGGAAATTGAGGCTGCAATATGCTATACCACTGCACTCCAGCCTGGAGTGAAACCATGTCTCACCAAAAAAAAAAAAAAAAAAAAAGGGACAGAAAAGATTTTAGAAATTGATTCAAAGGCAAGAGTACATTCCCCCCCCCCGCATTTTATATAATGCATTTTCTTCTGCATATTACATAAAATATTCCATGTTTTTAATATATATTTTAGAAAGAAAATATGCTTAATTCTAAATTATTTGTTTGCATATATTTTTAAAAATTATAAGTGGGCGAGTTTGTGAGAATATTTTGTTAGTAATCATATAAACTTAATGACATTTTAGTTATTTGTTTTGTGAATGCTATTTGCGTTAATTAGGATTATACAGGAAGATATCAGCCATAAAGAAAATTACATAGAAATGATAACATGCTAACAAATACCAGATACTTTTAGAAGAGAATGATCAGGATTCCTAACTATTATCATTGTTATTATCTCTATCCTCAAAGTATTAAATAATAATTAGTTCTGTTTTCCACCAAAGGTCCCATTCCAAGCATGGAATTACTTTCTAGGGACATCAAAAATGTGGGCACAGAGTCTATAGTTTTCGTTTTCAGAGGGAATATATCCTCAATTTTTTTCACCTGCTCCACAGTCAGCCAACCTTCAAGAATGCCGGTTACAAAAGGGCAAGCATTGTTTAAAATTCTCAGATTTTAAAATGATTATTTGATAACCAGCAAATGGTTTTGTGTATGAGGAACCACTGTAGTCACATCTCTCCATTAGTAGTTCATGTCTCAGTAAATTACAATTGCATGTTCTCCCCTTCTATTCCCAAATTACTAGAAATCATAATTGTAGAAGAACTATGTGGACTTTTTATTGGTGGTTTGTATTAGTCAATTACCAGATAATTTGTAGGAAACACTTATGAAGGAAGTGATTCTGAGTCCTGCATTCAAATAGAAGAAGAAATCTCATGTGAATCTTGAACTCAGAGGATTGACTCGATGTTAATACATACAAAAATAAGATTAGCTGAATGAGCCAAGTACTACAGTTTTTTAACTGTGAGCATTTCCATCCTTATTCTTCAGCAAATTATTGAATAAACTATATTACATCTTCAGCTTTCTATAATTATAGTATTACTCTTATGCACTTCTGAGTTCCACAGCAATTTATTTCTATAAATGATTTGTGAATGTACTGTGATGCTAACTAGAGATGTTCAGAAAAGAGGGTTCCTCTCATAGACTTGTAAAATGAAGATTCGACTCCTCTAAAATCAAAGCCAGTCTTTTAAGCAAATAGAGTGAGAAGACAGCAACCTGGGTAAATTTGAGGGCTAACAGATGGCTCCTGTTTTACAAATATTCTTATTACTGAATTCTAACTTTTTTTTTTTTTTTTTTTTTTTTGAGATGGAGTCTCACTCTGCAGCCCAGGCTGGAGTGCAGTGGCATGATCTCGGCTCATTGCAACCTCCGCCTCCCGGGTTCAAGTGATTGTCCTGTCTCAGCCTCCCGAGTAGCTGGGACTACAGGCGTGTGTCACCACACCAGGCTAATTTTCTGTATTTTTAGTAGAGACAATGTTTCACCATGTTAGCCAGGATGGTCTCGATCTCCTGACCTCTTGATCTGCCTGCCTCTGCCCCCGCCAAAGTGCTGGTACTACAGACGTGAGCCACCACGCCCGGCCCAAATTCTGCATTTTTGATACCAGATTTTCTTTCCCAAAATGAGTTGGAAGACCAATTGGCAAGAGAAGACAACCGTGGTTTATCCCTAGAAATCTATGTTGCAAAAAGTCACCTGGGCTCTGAAAAAACATGGGCAGGAGAAGTTTCTTTCTTTAATACTTCTGTTACATATATATATATATGCACACACACATATATATATTTAATTTTCAGATTGACTAGTGATAACATTGAAAAAAAAGATGAAATTATAACAGCAGGAAATAAAGAACAGAAAATTTTCGCTTGTTTCCCCAAACATTTCTTCCACATCATCAAGAGTAGAAAGATGAGAGGATGGAAAGAAAGGTGGAAAGCCATGCTACCCGGGAGAAGAATAGCCGTAAATGAACTGTACCTATGCTAAAACAATACGTAAAACACTTCCAGACAGGCACAGTGGCTCATGCCTGTAATCCCAGCACTTTAGGTGGCCGAGGTGGGCAGATCATGAGGTCAAGAGATCGAGACCACCCTGCCCAACATGGTGAAACCCTGTCTCTACTAAAAATACAAAAATTAGCCTGGTGTTGTGGCGAGCACCTGTAGTCCCAGCTACTCAGGTGGCTGAGGCAGGAGAATCGCTTGAACCAGGGAGTCAGAGGTTGCAGCGAGCTGAGATCATGCCAGTGCACTACAGCCTGGCGACAGAGGGAGACTCCATCTCAATCAATCAACCAATCAATCAATCAAATAAAAAACAACAACAACAAACAGTTCCTAGCTCGAGATGGCAAAGGCAGTGGATATTGGGGGAAAAAAAGCACTGAAGACCTTTATAGCAACGTGAAAGAACAACAAACAAAAGAAAAATATGGTTTTTGACTTATAGAAGTAGTTTATGCATATTCATGTTCCTTTAAGACTTCCACATGAGTAAATAATAGGCAATTTTATAGCAATTACTAGATTCCAATATTTATAGAAAACTGACCACCATGAATACATAATTATTCTATTATGTCCATCCTAATGAACGGAAAGACTATTTATTCATTTACCATGACACAACATAAAAATCTTGTTTTCTTCCTTGCCATGCAGAAGTGAACTCAAACACTTGGTAAGAAAATATGTGGACAGAATATCTGTTTTAAAGGAATTCTGTTCGTATGAGATTAATATACAGAATTTGGATACAAACATGCAGGAATATATTACTTACTTCAGTAATAACAAAGTCAGATTTGACTTAAAATAGATGAAAGTGAACACATTTATTCCTCTCATGAACTTCACTTCGAGAATCTGGGAGTTTGGCAACGTTCACTTACGCTTTTATATGAGTAATTACATATTTGTGTCACTGTTTATTCTTGATGGAGTGATGGGGAACATTATGAGTATACTCTGAATAGTAGTAAAGAAATTTTAGCAAAACCTATATCAAATTATTTCATTAAATTAGAGAAAACGCAATGGAAATAATCATTTTCACATATTACTTCAAAATTAAAATTGCTGGATATTTGTCAAAACAAAAACGGAGTCCTAATTTTAAAAATGTACTTTTGGACTGGGGTCTATCATGGGGGGGGGGGAGGGGGGAGGAGGGAGGGATTGCATTGGGGAGTTATACAAGATATAAATGATGAATTGATGGGTGCTGACGAGTTGATGGGTGCAGCACACCAACATGGCATAAGTATACATATGTAACAAACCTGCACGTTATGCACATGTACCCTAGAACTTAAAGTATAATAAAAAAAAAAAAAAAAAAAAAAAAAAAAAAACACTGAAAAAAAAAAAAAAAAAAAACCACACTTCGAAATGAAAAAAAAAAAAAAAAAAAAAAAAAAATGTACTTTTGGGACTTGTTTTTTCAAATAAGTGTTCCAGTTATTGATATCACATGTGGTAGAATTGGCCAATGGAGATGATAGAGTGCCACATAAAACAATTCTTGTTTTTTTTTTTTTGAGTATATCAACAACTAACTACTAACACCCCACTTGCTGTGTGCATGCCACCATTAGTAGAGTGTTTGTTTGTTTGTTTATTCATTTATTGAAACAGAGTCTCGCTGTGTATCCCAGGCTGGAGTGCAGTGGTGCGATCTCGGCTCACTGCAACCTCCGCCTCCCGGGTTCAAGTGATTCTCCTGCCACAGCCTCCTAAGTAGCTGGGACTACAGGCGTGTGCCACCATGCCCAGCTAATTTTTTGTATTTTTAGTAGAGGCGGGGTTTCACCATGTTAGCCAGGATGGTCTCGATCTCCTGACCACGTGATCTGCCTGCCTTGGCCTCTCAAAGTGTTGGGATTACAGGTGTGAGCCACCACACCTGGCTGGTAGAGTTTTATGTATATTAATTCATTTAATTCTATGATGAGGACTTTATGATTACACTCATGTTACAGATCGGGAAACTGAGTCACAGGGAGGTTCAAAGGTTATGTAAAGCCACACAGCTAAACAGAAATTCACTCCGCAGCAATGTGGTTTCAACTCTGAGTGCTTTCATGATGCTAGAGCAGTTCTCACTTTTCACCACAGCACAGATTCAATGGACTAATGGTTAAGCAGAGGAAGGAAATCGAACTGCAAGTGGCCCATAAAACAGAGTGGTTCCAAATGGGAAATATAGATTAATGACAACCTCTAAGCCTTCAACTTTCTAACAAGATAATTTGACATCGTCTCTCTTAAATCCTATCGTAATGTTTGGTTAAATGAAACTATTAAGTATTAATAGTATTATTAGCTCCATATTTCATATTAGTAATCTGAGGCTTAAAAATGTTGGTCAACTTGTCCAAGCTTACACAGAGAGCAAGTGCTAGAGCTCAGGATTAAAACAGTGGTTTAACTCTGGTGGATACTCCTAATCACTAGGCTTTGTACCTTTTTGCAAATCATTTCATCTTTCTAATCCTTGTTCCCTCATCAATAATGGGAAAATATTCATTTAGATTATCTCAGAATTTCATGCTAACATTTTGATGGTTACAAATGCCATATATTCAATGACCATATGGAGCAGTTAGTTTTGTGGAGGCCTTGCAATGATATGCCCTTGCTTACAAGGTAGGTGTGTAGGTGGATTTACAAACAAAGTTCATTTCTGCCAGAATACCAACTTGAAATGTTCACCCCCATGAGGATAGTACGTACAAACTGACAGCCAAAAACACTAAATCATGAAGTAGAGGTTTTAAAAATCTCATATCCGTTTCTTGAAATAGAAAATACTGACCCTCTGAAAATTTAATTTATCTAAACATATCTAAAATCTCATTGATGTTTGATTTTATTAGAGATAGCAGTAACCTACAAGACTAGAATTCTACCAAGGTTTTGATATTTATTTGGTGATTTTTAACATTAAAGATTTTGATCAAATTAACTTTGTGTTAAGCACTTTCATTTTTCTGTCTCTCATCTTAGCTCTTTTACAATTCTATATAAAGTTTTGAGGTGCGGGGTAGGGAGAAAGGTCAAAAATAAGGAAATATTCCTGCATAGTATGGTCAGTCAAGAGTAAGTACTCGTTTTTCATTGTTCCAAAGCTGATACCAAATGTGTTGAATTCCGTAGAGAAAACAACTGCATAAAAGCAAGGGCTATTATATCTCTAAGCACATAGTTTACCTTATAAATGTGAGCACACATATATTTGCCATCCTACGGGAATGAATGAGAATAAGTACACTAGGGAATTTTGTTTCATTTCAGCAGAAAACTAGAATATTGCAATGTATTACAATTATTCATTGCAGAAATAAGAGTCTCTAAATAAGACTAGTAATGCATATAGTCTTTACTTTCAGCACTGAAGAAAATGTTTCCACTATGCATATTCTTTGACAAATGTTGCCAAAAGTTTCGATTATTTGTATCACATACACTAAAGTTGGTGAATGGAGATTTTAGAAACACTGACTAGAGGAGTTCACACATTGCTCTTTAAATAAATTCTGTATGTACGTATCCATTCTATAAAATTCTCTACCTAAACATGCTTGCAGAGAACCTCAGACTTTCTTTTTTAATACTTCATTGTTTCTTTTATGTTTAAATCCCATGAAGCTGTATCATCATTTCTGTCATTCCTAGGGTATCAATCGGAATTGCACATTCAAAATTGTTAAGTTGCATAAAGTAAGGACAGTCATGTTCCCTGTTGTTTACCCAATATGAACATGTACAATCTTGCAGATGAAAGTAAATACAATGTAATGTTCAGTAATGTTTGATAATATGTGATTCTCAGATTGGCAATACTAGTGATTCAGTACATTTTTTGCCAACAGAAAATAAATTGTCCTTGAGAAGGAAAAATAAAAATGAAGGAATTTAGCCCTGTCTTCTATCAGCCTATGAGTTTGAAAAAGAAGAAAAGAGATATTAGCATTAGTAATAGTATGCAAAATGTAATGAGGGCTTATTAAATACTAAGGCTTACGCTAAGACTTTATGTGCATACTAACATTTGCACCTTGTAACAACCCAGTAAGTTATTGTCTTATTTAGAAAAATAATTTTACCCTCCCTAACCCCCCAAAAACCTGAAGTAAATTAGGCAACTTATCCAAGGTTGCATGTCTTTTAACCAAAGAGTTGTAATTCAAATTAAAATCTGTTCTTAATATGTTTTATTTTAGTTAATAACCATGCATGAGAATTTAATAAGCAATTTAATTAACTACTAAGTGTTTAGAACCATGCTGGGAGCTACAGTGAGCACAAAAATGTAATAGATCCTAGTTATTGCTCTTTGATCATGATATAGTTATTTTAAAATATTTAATGATATGCTAATATGACTAAGTTTAAAACTGAGTGATAAATTAATAAGTATTATATAACTTTTAAAAAATAGTATACACAGCATAGCGACTTATTAAATGAGAACAGAGTCATAAATGGCCTTATAGAAGTCTCATGTTAAAAATGTATTAGCAGTATGTTAGAAGAAACAGAAAAATTTTAAACTGCATATCCTCCTCATTTCAGTGTTGGCAATCATCTAAACACAGGATGCATCTAAATGAATAATCACTTCTCTAGTCAATTAATAGAATATATCTAATAAACAAGCATTCTTCTGCATATCCTCCTCATTTCAGTGTTGGCAATCATCTGAACACAGGATACATTTAAATGAATAATAACTTCTCTAGTCAATTAACATATCTAATAAACAAGCATTCTTCTGATCCAGATATGTTAGAGTATCTCATCTACCATCTACTTTCTGTCCCAAAGCAAGGCTACATTATTAGGGAAGACCACATGTAGGTGCCTGCAAACTATCTGTAATTAATTTAACTGTTGTTTTCTTAATTCAGTATGGCGTGTCAAAATGTTTAGTAATGGAATCCAGGGTTTATGTGAGGATAATGACAATAGCAAAGTGTCTAGAACAGAAATTTGGCTGAGGGATGGAAGCTCTGTGAAGAAATAGGTCCCCCCGATTTAGCACCTTTCTTAAAAAGAATAAAAATAAGCAAATAAATTAATTTAAAAACTTTTTTAAAAGGAGAGCAGAATAGCTTAAAGACTATGATAAAATAACATATTAAAAGAGGAAGTGTAAAAAACAAAACTGGCCGGATGCAGTGGCTCACGCTTGTATTCTCAGCACTTTGAGAGGCTGAAGCTGGTGGATCACGTGAGGTCAGGAGTTCAAGACCATCCTGCCCAACATGGCGATACCCTTTCTCTGCTAAAAATACAAAAATTTAGCCAGGCATGGTGGTGGGTGCCTGCAATCCCAGCTACTCAGGAGGCTGAGGCAGGAGAATTGCTTGAACTTGGGAGGCTGAGGTTGCAGTGGGCCGAGATCACACCATTGCTCTCCAGCCTGGGTGACAGAGGAAGACTCTGTCTAAAACAAAACAAAACAAAAAACTATGTGATACATAGAGGAGGGAGTGAAATTCTATGTCTGTGATTGGAGCATAGGAAAGTAAGGTATGGAAGATACACATGATAGAATACTTTGCAGAACATAGATGCAGAAATCTAATGTGCACAAAATAGGCATCTATCTAAAAAGACAATGATGATTAAAACAATAAACAAAAAGAGGTTTAAAACAGAAAGCACCCTATAAAACACAAATACGTGAAGAGAAAGCAACATGCACTTATTTCTTATATGCTTACCAACTATATGTCAGGCATGGTTTTAAGGTGTCTGATACATTGGTTGGGGGTAGGGGAGTGAATGAAACAAAATGAAACAAAGCTCCCTGCCCTCATTAATAGTACAATGTGTCTGAGAAGAGACAGATTATAAACAATAAACAAACAACTAATTAGTGATAAATGTTATTTTAAAATTAAATAGGGTAAAGAGATGGTGAGCATACTAGGAGGAGCTTACTTAAAATTAAATTGTGTTATTGGGAGTGGAGGCAGGGCAAGATGGCTAAATAGAAGACTTCACCAGTCATCCTCACTGTAGGAACACCACATTGAACACAACACCTTCTTAAGAACCAAAAATCAGGTGAGCAGTCATAATAACTGTTGCCGCTCTATCGTGGGGGAAAGCAATACAAGCAGAACTCAGCCAGCAGCCACGGAGGGAACATGTAGGCCAGCACTAGTCAGAGGGAAATTGCCCATCCCTGAAGTTGGAACTCTGATTTCAGCAAGCCTCACCACCATGGGCTACAGTGCTCTGGGGTTCTAAATAAAATTGAAACGCAATCTAGACCACAAGGACTGCGATTCCTGGGCAAGTCCTCCTGCGGTACTGGCCTTGGAACCAACGAACTAGTGAGACACCAGCTGGCTCAACCAAGGGAGGGATAGCACCACCTCTCCCCAGTCACAGGCGCCACAGCTCATGGCTCCAGCAGAGACCCTTCTCTGCATGAGAAGAGGAAAGGGCGGAGTAAAGAGGACTTTGTCTTGAAACTTGGATAATGGCTTAGCCACAGTAGGATAGGAAACTGGGTAAAGTCCTGAGACCCCCATTTCTAGACCATAGCTCTCAGATGACATTTCAAGACACGCTCTGGACCATAAGGGAACCTATTGCCTTGAGAGGAAGAACTCAGTACATCTGAAATGTACACTTGAGTGTCCTGTGTTTTTTCAGGCAAGCCTATACTCCAGCTTTTTCCCCTGTTCCATCTTTAATTCTCTTAAATGTCCCCTAATCTCTCTCCACATTTTCTTCTCTGGTATGTTGAGAGGACGTTGCCACTGATGGAAAAAAAACTTTGAAAAACTGTTTTTGGAGCTTAGAAAACTTTCGTAAAAGTCTCATTTTAAGTTAGGCTTGACACTGATTTAGTTCATGGGGATAAAAAATACCAATTAAATTCAAATGTGAGTTGAGTTGAAGGGGCATAAAATGTTGTTAAAGCTGTAGGGCACAAGTTTATTTAGGTAGTAAATTTTCTTGGAGTGGGTTAAGAACATTATCACAAATTTTGTTCCCAACTGAAATAAAAGAAATTTTAAAAACAACTTAACACAAATAAATTTTGGAGGGTGTTTATTGATAATCTGGTAGAACAGTAGTGTTCAACAGACAAATAATGCAAAGCACATTTATAATTAAGTATGCTAATGATCACACAGAAATAGGTAAAATAATTTTATTAATACACATTATTTAACTCAATTTAACTAAAATATCATTTCAACATGTAATATAGAATATCATTGAGGGTTTTTTTTACTTTTTTGTACAAAGTTTTAAAAGTCCAATGCGTTTTTTACACTAACATTACATCTAAATTTGAGCTATGCGACCTTTAAAATGTTGGACAGTCACATGTGGCTATGAGGCAGCATAGTTCTAGAGAAGCGATACTGGAGGTAAAATAGTTATCAGGGGATTAAAAGTGGTAGAGAATAGGAGGTAGTTAGTTATTTCAAAATTGAGAGAATATGGCCAGGTGTGGTAGCTCATGTTTGTAATCCCTGTGCTTTGAGAGGCCAAGGCAGGATGACCACTTAAAGTCAGGCATTCAAGTGGTCATGCACAGCAACATAGCCTGGGCAACATAGTGAGACCCCATCTGTACAAATTAAAAATTAGCCATGCATTGTGGTGCATGCTTGTAATCCCAGCTACCCGGAAGACTCAGCTGATAGGATCGTTTGAGCCCAGGAGTTTGAGGCTGCAGTGAGCTATGATTGTGCTGCTGCCCTGCAGCCTCAGTGATAGAACAAGACCCTGTCTCAAAAAAATAAAATAAAATAAATTGAGATAACTTATTTAATTATCTTACATAGATACTTACATAGATACTAATGATAATTATAACTCTGATATTAGAGGAGCAAACTTCTCTCCAGCTTCATTGAGGTGAGGTTGACAGAAATTCTATATAATTAAAGGGTCCAATGCCAAGATTTGTCATACATATATATTCTGAAATGATTACCACAATCAAGCTAATGTCATATCCATCATTTCACAGATACCCTTTGAGAGACAGCAAGGGCGTAAGAGAGAGAGAGAGAGAGAGACAGTGTGTGTTTGTATGTGTGTGTGTGTGTGGTCAGAACATTTAAGATCTACTCTTAGCAAATTTCAAGTATACATTACATTGTTAACTACAGTGAGCATGCTGTAAATTAGAGCTGCAGAACTTATTCACTCTGCATAACTGAAACTTTGTACCCTTTCAGCAACATCTATTTTCCATACCCCCACCCCCAACCCTGTCCCTGGTAACCATTATTCAACTCTCTATGAGTTTGATTCTTTAAGATTCCACAATTAAGCGATATCATGCATTAGTTGTCTTTCTGTGTCAGGTTTATTTCAGCCAGCATCATGGCCCTCAGGTTTGTCCATGTAGTGTCATATGTCAGGATTTCCCTCTTTTAATAGGCTGAATAATATTATTGTAATAGTCAACACAGAATTGAATACCTAGTAAACCATCCTTGAATATTGAGTGCAAAATAAAAACATTTTCACGGAGAAAGAAATTTAAAGAGAAAGATGTTGAAAGAATATTTATAACGGATGTTCACTAACTTCTAAAGAAAACTGGAAACAAGAAATATGAAAATGTTCCTGGAAATCCAATATGCAAAAAGCAAACATGAACAATGAAGTTGTCAAACTTGTAAGTGAAATATAAACACTGTCTGTATAACAAAAAACCTTTTACTACTAGTATCATCTATTTTTAAATGTAATTAAAGTTTAAAGGAACATGAACATAAAGAGAAAAAAATAAAAGCAATACAAATAATAAGATGGTAAAAACAAATTAAAATATAAACATAGTAGTTATAATAAATTCACACATATGAAAACACATTAGTTAAAACAATATTAATTGGATTAAAAGCAAATAATTTAAGTGTATATTTTTTAGAAGTACCTAAAACCTATAGACATATAAAGTTTAAAATACTAGGATTAAAAAGATGTACAACATAATTAGAAATGTTGATTAAAAGAATATCTATATTACCTTGCAGCTAATTGAAGAAAATAGAATTTCTCAAGCACATATGAAAAATTAAAAGTAAAAATATGGATGAATACAAAGCTGTAAGTCTGATAAATGGAAAATATATAAATATTATGTAACATTTTCCTTGATCATATAGCAACGTGGTTTTTAGTCAAAATGAAAAAATAAATGAAAAGTCTACAATTGGAAATTTAAAAATATGTGAACTCTTGGGCCAAAGAAAAAATTACGATGTATATTATAAAATACATAGCATTTAATCATAAAAATTCTTCATATCACAACTTTTGAAAGGCAGTGAAACTGTTACTTTAGGGGAATGTACATGCTTAAGTTCTTATAATGAAGGAAAATTACAATTAAAATTTTAATTGTTCAATTTATGTTTAAAAAATCAACCGGAAAATCCCACAGAATGTAGAAAGGACATAGAAAATTTAACAACAAAATTGATGAAATGGAAAACAGGCACAAATAGAGGTTCAATACCACCAAATTAGTTCTTAGAAAACATTAAGCGAACAGGAAAAGAACGTTAAACAAGACTAGGAATACAGAGTTATACTATAAACACTTCAGATACTTTAAATGATAAGAGAAAACATCAATATAATGCCATTAAACACAAAAACAGATGACATATATAATTTCATAGAAACATAACTTTCTAAAAGTAAATTTTGAAAAAGTAGAAATAGAATTGTCTTCAAAAATTAAAGAAATCAGCAGTTTAAATACAAAAAGAAAAACCAAGTTTATGTTTTTCCATAGCAGAACAATTCTATTTGTCCACAGAAGAAAAGAAATCAGAAGAAAAACCAGGTCAATTTTTAAAACAAATTGTGTCGTGCTAAAATACATATAACATAAAATTTACTATCTTAACCATATTTAAGTGTACAATTTGGTGGCATTTTCTAAATTCATATTGTTGTACAATCATCATCACCATCCATCTCCAGAACTCTTAATCCTTCAAAACCCAAGCTCTATGCTCATTAAACAATAATCCCCCATTTTCTGCTTCTGCAGTCCCTGGGAACTACCAACCTACTTTCTGTATGATTTTGACTACTAATTACCACAGGTACTTAATAAGTGGAATCATAAAGTATTTGTCTTTTGTGATTGGCTTATTTTACACAGCATAATATCCTCAAGGTTCATCCAAGTCATGACATGCTTCAGAATTTCTTTCCTTTTAAAGGCAGAATAATAGTCTATCATATGTATATCGCAAATTTTGCTTATCCACTCATCATTTGAGTTGCTTCCACATTTTAGCTGTTGTAAACAATGTTGCTATGAACATAGGTGTACAAATATTTCATAGTCACCCAGTTTTCAGTATTTGCAAATATATACCTAGAGGTAAAATTGTTGGATTACATGGTAATTGTATTTCTAGCTTTGGGAGAAACTGCATATTATTTTCCACAGCTGCTATACCATTTTGCATTTCCACTAACAGTGTGCAAGGTATCCACATCCTCACCAAAACTTATTATTCTGTGCTTTAGTGATGGTAGTCCTCCTAAGAGAATACGAGGTGGAGTCTCAAGGTAGGTGTGAGTTGCATTTCCCTAATGATCAGTGATGCTGAATGTTTTTCATGTGTTTATTCACCATATGTATACCTTCTGTGGAGAAATGTCAAATCAAGTCCTTTGCTCTTCTTTGAATTAAGTTGTTTGTTTTGTTGCTGAGATTTCCATGTTCTTTATTGTGGATATTAATCCCTTATTGCATATATAACTTGCAAATATTGTTTTCCCACTCAGTGGATTGCCATTTTCCTCTGTTAGTTGTGTCTGTTGACATTCAAAATTTTATTATTATTATTATTATTATTATACTTTAAGTTCTAGGGTACATGTGCATAACATGCAGGTTTGTTACATATGTATACTTGTGCCATGTTGGTATGCTGCTCCCATCAACTCGTCAGCACCCATCAACTCGTCATTTTCATCAGGTATAACTCCCAATGCCATCCCTCCCCACTCCCCTCTCCCCATAATAGGCCCCGGTGTGTGATGTTCCCCTTCCCGAGTCCAAGTGATCTCATTGTTCTATTCCCACCTATGAGTGAGAACATGCGGTATTTGGTTTTCTGTTCTTGCGATAGTTTGCTGAGAATGATGGTTTCTGGCTGCATCCATGTCCCTACAAAGGACACAAACTCATCCCTTTTTATGGCTGCATAGTATTCCATGGTGTATATGTGCCACATTTTCTTAATCCAGTCTGTCACTGATGGACATTTGGGTTGATTCCAAGTCTTTGCTATTGTGAATAGTGCCGCAATAAACATACGTGTGCATGTGTCTTTATAGCAGCATGATTTATAATCCTTTGGGTATATACCCAGTAATGGGATGGCTGGGTCATATGGTATTTCTAGTTCTAGATCCTTGAGGAATTGCCATACTGTTTTCCACAATGGTTGAACTAGTTTACAATCCCACCAACAGTGTAAAAGTGTTCCTATTTCTCCACATCCTCTCCAGGACCTGTTGTTTCCTGACTTTTTAATGATTGCCATTCTAACTGGTGTGAGATGGTATCTCATTGTGGTTTTGATTTGCATTTCTCTGATGGCGAGTGATGATGAGCATTTTTTCATGTGTCTGTTGGCTGTATGAATGTCTTCTTTTGAGAAATGTCTGTTCATATCCTTTGCCCACTTTTGGATGGGGTTGTTTGTTTTTTTCTTGTATATTTGTTTGAGTTCTTTGTAGGTTCTGGATATTAGCCCTTTGTCAGATGAGTAGATTGCAAAAATTTTCCGCCATTCTGTAGGTTGCCTGTTCACTCTGATGGTAGTTTCTTTTGCTGTGCAGAAGCTCTTTAGTTTAATTAGATCCCATTTGTCAATTTTGGCTTTTGCTGCCGTTGCTTTTGGTGTTTTAGACATGAAGTCCTTGCCCATTCCTATGTCCTGAATGGTATTACCTAGGTTTTCTTCTAGGATTTTTATGGTATTAGGTCTAACATTTAAGTCTCTAATCCATCTTGAATTAATTTTCTTATAAGGAGTAAGGAAAGGATCCAGTTTCAGCTTTCTACTTATGGATAGCCAATTTTCCCAGCACCATTTATTAAATAGGGAATCCTTTCCCCATTTCTTGTTTTTCTCAGGTTTGTCAAAGATCAGATAGCTGTAGATGTGTGGTATTATTTCGGAGGACTCTGTTCAGTTCCATTGGTCTATATCTCTGTTTTGGTACCAGTACCATGCTGTATTGGTTACTATAGCCTTGTAGTATAGTTTGAAGTCAGGTAGCGCGATTCCTCCAGCTAGCAGGCTCTGAAATTGAGGCAATAATTAATAGCCTACCAACCAAAAAAAAGTCCAGGACCAGATGGATTCACAGCTGAATTCTACCAGAGGTACAAGGAGAAGCTGGTACCATTCCTTCTGAAACTATTCCAATCAATAGAAAAAGAGGGAATCCTCCCTAACTCATTTTATGAGGCCAACATCATCCTGATACCAAAGCCTGGCAGAGACACAACAAAAAAAGAGAATTTTAGACCAACATCCCTGATGAACATCGATGCAAAAATCCTCAATAAAATACTGGCAAACCGAATCCAGCAGCACATCTAAAAGCTTATCCACCATGATCAAGTGGGCTTCATACCTGGGATGCAAGGCTCATTCAACATATGCAAATCAATAAACATAATCCAGCATATAAACAGAACCAAAGACAAAAACCACATGATTATCTCAATAGATGCAGAAAAGGCCTTTGACAAAATTCAACAGCCCTTCATGCTAAAAACACTCAATAAATTCAGTATTGATGGAACGTACCTCAAAATAATAAGAGCTATTTATGACAAACCCACAGCCAATATCATACTGAATGGGCAAAAACTGGAAAAACTCCCTTTGAAAACTGGCACAAGACAGGGATGCCCTCTCTCACCACTCCTATTCAACACAGTGTTGGAAGTTTTGGCTAGGGCAATCAGGCAAGAGAAAGAAATAAAGCGTATTCGGTTAGGAAAAGAAGAAGTCAAATTGTCCCTGTTTGCAGATGACATGATTGTATATTTAGAAAACCCCACTGTCTCAGCCCAAAATCTCCTTAAGCTGATAAGCAACTTCAGCAAAGTCTCAGGATACAAAATTAATGTGCAAAAATCACAAGCATTCTTATACACCAGTAACAGACAGAGAGCCAAATCAGGAATGAACTTCCATTCACAATTGCTTCAAAGAGAATAAAATACCTAGGAATCCAACTTACAAGGGATGTAAAGGACCTCTTCAAGGAGAACTACAAACCACTGCTCAGTGAAATAAAAGAGGATACAAATAAATGGAAGAACATACCATGCTCATGGATAGGAAGAATCAATATTGTGAAAATGGCCATACTGCCCAAGGTAATTTATAGATTCAATGCCATCCCTATCAAGCTACCAATGACTTTCTTCACAGAATTGGAAAAAACTGCTTTAAAGTTCATATGGAACCAAAAAAGAGCCCGCATTGCCAAGACAATCCTAAGTCAAAAGGACACTCAAATTTTTAAAAATTTCACAAAGTCCAATTTAACTATTTTTTTTTTCTTTTGTTACCTCTGTTTGTGGTGTATATCTAAGTAATCATTACTAAATCCAATGTTGTGAAAGTTTTGCCATAGGTTTTCTTCTAATAGTATTCTAGTTTTAGAACTTACATGTAAGTCATAAATTAATTCTGAATTAATTTCTGTACATGGTTTTACATAAGGGTACAACTTCATTCTTTTGCATGCAGATATCCAGTCTTTTCATCATCATTAAGACAATTGCTTTAAAGTGTTTGTTTAGTAGGTATGCCATCAGTTGTTTCTCAGGGATAGTTTTGATTGTTTTACTTTTTTGATGAAAAGACTGGGCCAATTAACCTCTTGCATGCCTTGTAATTTTTTGCTGAAAACTGGATAGTTGAATCTAATAATATGGAGGTTCTGGAAATCAGATTCTCATACTTCCCCAGGTATATTTTTTGATTTTTTAAAAATTGTCATAGCCTGAGAATTTGTGAAAATCAAGTTGAAGTGTATATTTAATATCTTCTCAGGTGTTTTCTGAGCCTGTGTTTTTCATTGGGAATGTGTAGTAATTATTTAATTCCCCACATATATGTGGAAGATTTGGAATGTCCTAGTCTTCAATGGACAGTTTCCAAAAGGAGAAAAAGATAAAAATCTAACAGGGAAAGACATCTTGTACTCTGAATACACTGGGCTTTTGGGGCTTGTGTAATAATGAGGGAGATACAGCAACAATGGACAGCACATCTTTGCACCTCTGTGGTCAGAATCAGCAATCGGATCACACTTCCTCAGTATTTGGAGGACAGGGTCCCTTTTGTCCATCCCTGCTCCTATCCTGGAGCAGCTGTGTGCAAGCTGCTCCATGCATATATATGCAGTTGTCTGCTATGGGGCTGAGTCATAGGAAATAGGTGGCTGGTACTGTGCTAAGAGCTGAGATTGGCCAGACTTGGTGGCTCACACCTGTAATACCAGCACTTTGGGAGGCTAAGGCAGGCAGGTCTCCTGAGGTCAGGAGTTCAAGACTAGCCTAGCCAACATGCTGAAACTCCATCTCTACTAAAAATAGAAAAAAAATTAGCTGGGTGTGGTGGTGGGTGCTTGAAATTCTAGCTACTCGGGAGTCTGAGGCAGGAGAATCACTTCAACTGGGAGGCAGAGGTTGCAGTGAGCTGAGATCATGCTATTGCACTCCAGCCTGGGCAACAAGAGGGAAACTCCATCTCAAAAAGAAAAAAAAAAAAAAAGAACTGAAATTGAACAAAATTAATCACAATTTACTGTTCAAGACTTTGCATGGAAATTGTTAGTCTTCAATTAACTCCAGAGTTTCAATGTAGTTATATCAGATAGTTTCCAGTGTAATTATTGTCTAGATGGGAAGAGAAGATTGGGTGTTTCCTACACTGCCATCTTCCCAGAATTCTAGTCTCAGATATTTTGTTTTACAGACTAGGTCCACCGATATTTTAAGAAATAAATAGTTCCAAATTTATGTAAGCTTTTGGAAAGAAAATGAGAAAATCTCCAAATTTATTTCATAATCAATATATTATTAATTCTGGAACTAGACAATGACAAGAAATAAAAATTACAATCAAATATCACTGAGGCACATAGATGTAAAAGCAATTATCAAAATATTAGAAGTCAAGATGAACATTAAAAACAAGGTAAGTTTACTGCAGAATGCAAGGATGGTTTTAGTAAATACATCAATAAGATTTACTATGTTAATAAACTGAGAGAAAAAATATAATCATCTTATAGGTATTGAATAAACATTTGACAGATTTCATGTCCTTTCATAATTAAAACTATCAGTAAACCAGACCAAGATGGAAATTTCTTTACCTTGATAATAGGTATATGTGGTATGATAAAAAACATTTCTGGAAGCAGATTCTGACACGTCATAAAATAGATAAAACATAAGGATATTATTGTGCTTTGTAAAATAAACTAGTCACAAAAAATAAATACTATGTTATTCTACCTATGTATGGTACCCATCACAGTAAAGTTTGCAGAGACGAAAAGTAAAATGTTGGATTTTAGAGGCTGGGAGGGGGAGTAATGCTCAGTTGTTAATGCATGTCAAGTTTCAGTTTTGCAAGATAAAAAGAGTTCTGGGGATTGGTTATACAACATATTGTAGTTAACACCACTGAACTTTATACTTAAAAATGGTTAAGATAGCAAGTTTTATTTTATGCATCACACTCACACACACACACACAAACACACACAGGTGTGTATACACACAGAGGTCTCCTTGATTTATGATGGAGCTATGTCCCAATAAATCCATTACAAATCAAAATATCTTAAGTCAAAAATATATTTAATACTCCAGTAAATCCATCATAAAGTTGGAAATTATAAGTTGAATCATCATAAGTCAGGGACTGTCTCTATATGAAATACATATAGTCTTTGTCCCAGGTTTCTGGCACAGAGCTTCAAAACTCTTGGAGTTTCCTAGGTAAGAGAAGTTATGCCAATGAGTCCTAAGTAACACTAGTTATCTAATGAGTCAAATCATGACAGAGGTCTTAGATAGCTTCAGGATGGGCACTGGTTAACAGAAAAACCAATCACATAATTAGAGGGCTGAAACAGTCAGCTACCTGACCTCCAGGGATGGTAGGGGGATTGGAGGTTGAGTTCAATCATGTGACCAAGAATTTGTCCAACTTACCTATGTAATGAAACACTAATCAAAGCCATAGACACCGCAGCTCTGGGAGCCTACTTGTTGGTAAACATGCTAACATACTTGAAGGATGGTATGCCCTGACTCCCTGGAGATAAGCATTCCTGTTCAAAAGATCCTTCCAGACCTTGTCCTATGTATTTCTTCACCTGACTGTTCATTTGTATCCCTCACAATTAAATGGTAATAATAAGTAGTAGTACGCTTTTCTGAGTTTTGTGAATCATTTTAAGCAAATTATGAAAACTAAAGGGGTTATGGGAAGCCCCAAATTTGTAGCTGGCCAGGCAGAAGTGTGAGTAGTCCAGGGACCCCACTTGCAGCTGATATCTGAAGTATAGACAATTGTCCTTTAATTATAGGATCTGACATAACATCAGATAGTGTCAGAATTGAATGAAATTATAGAACACCCAGTTGTCAGATAACTGTTGTCAGAACACAGTGCCTATGAAAAAACCTACCACAATTTTTTTAATGGTGAAAATTTGAAAATATTACCTTTTCAATGAGGGACAAAAGAAAAATCATGAATTCTATTAACCGTGTTCTAGACTGAGTAGTCAACATGAAAAAAGAACAAATATTTATGTGGATTATAAAGTAAGAGAAGATACACTAATTAACCAATCGACAGTATGAGTATATAGATAGAAAACCCAAAATAAAATACAAATATAATTAGAGCTTAGCAAAATAGCCTATACAAAAACAATATAAAAATCAAGTATACTGCTTTTGACAGTAGAAATATCAATATTAAGTATCTATAAATATTCAATATCTACAAAATCAAATGAAGGGGATTTCTGGGTTCATAATGGTAGCATAGAAGCAAGTTGGCTTTATTCCCTTGCACAGACAACCAAAAACAAACAGGGCTGAGATAATCACCAGCAATATCCCAGAACACAAATTAACATGATGATAAGGCATTTCCCAGAGCCACCAAGAAGTGAAAAGACTCTTGAGCAGATGATGAAAAAATTGAACTTCCATATCCGTGACACCCCTCCCACCAACATTTTTGGTACCACACACAGAATATTTTCCCCCAACTCAGCTTCTACACTACAAAAAAAAAAAAAATAGAATGAGATGTACAACCAGCTTCCCTACCATCTTGAGTTACCTGCAGGAGACTTATCCCTGCCTCAAACTATAGAAGCATTGGGAGTGCCTATGCTTATGGATAAAGTAAGATATTTTAAAGAGATGACAACTTAGATCACTGGGAATAGAAACATCCAACCAGGCTTTGTGGCTCATTCCCGTAATGCCAGCCTAAAGGGAGAAATATTTCTGAGCACAGTCAGAGACAAACAGGGTAGGTAAGATTGCCATTTTCAGCCCTAAAATCTCTACTGTATAACTTGACCAAAGGAGATGTCAAATCGTAGAGGCAGTTCATCAGAACCATGCTGTGGGAGGTTCATTCCACAGGTCCCCTGGACATAAACTCCTAGCCAGCCTTTCCAGAAGACTGAGATATCCCTTTTAGAGCATCCCCCCATTCAAGGATGTCTAGTACACTCTGACTGTGTACTAGAACTGAGGCAAACCAGGGATTAAGGTGCCATCTAGTGAAAAAGGAGGCGGTGACCCAAAAGGAAAAGAAAAGAAAAAAAATGAAGAGGTAAATTACAAAGAAGCTCTAAGCAAACATATCCAATAAAAACCAAAACAAATGAGACAGAAAAGATAAATAACTAGTCCTTCAATGCAAAAGACATAGACATACATCCATAAGAAACAACAGCAAACAGGGAATCATAACATCCTCAAATGAACAAAGCAAGAAACCAGTTCAACAAACTGGCAATAAGTAAACTCTCTGAGCAAGAATTTAAAATAGCAGTTTTAAAAAACTCAGTGACCACCAAGATAATACAGAAAACCAATGTAGAAATTTAACAGATACATTTAACAGATTGAAATAACTTATAGAAATCAAACAAATCTTGGAATTGAAAAGTACACTTGTTTAACTGAAAAAGTCATGAGAGACTCTTAATAGAATGGATCAAGCACAGGAAACAATCAGTGAGTTCAAAGACAGGCTATTTGGAAACATTATCAGAGGAGAAGATGACAAGGATGATAAGGAACAAAGATCACCTGCAAAACACAGAAAATCACATTAACAAACAAAATCTAAGAATTATTGTATTCAAGAGGGATAGAAAGCTTATTTGGAGAAATAATAACTAAAAACTTTCCAAAACTTAAGATATAAAAACTGATGTAAAGTCAAAGAACACCAAACACATTTGACTTAAATTAGACTATATTAAGGTATATATTAATTAATCTCTCAAAAGTCAAGGAAAAAAGATTATCCTAAATGCAGTAAGAGAAAAAAAAAAAGCAAATGACATATAAGGGGACCTCAATTCATCCAGCAATCCGCAATGTGGAAACCATACAAGCCAGGAGGGAGGAGGATAACATCTGCAAAGGACTAAAAGAAATCTGTCATTCAAGAATATTGTATTCCACAAATCTACCTTTCAAATATGAAGGAGATGTAAAGAATTTGCAAACAATCAAAAGCTGAGAGAGTTCAGCACTAAAAGACCCATCTAGGGGCTGGGTGCAGTGGCTCAAGCCTGTAATCCCAGCAGTTTGGGAGGCCGAGGTGGGCGGATCACAAGGTCAGGAGATGGAGACCACCCTGGCTAACACGGTGAAACCCTGTATCTACTAAAAATACAAAAAAAAAAATTAGCCGGGCGAGGTGGCGGGTGCCTGTAGTCCCAGCTACTCGGAGGCTGAGGCGGGAGAATGGCGTGAACCCGGGAGGCGGAGCTTGCAGTGAGCCAAGATCGCGCCCCTGCACTCCAGCCTGGGCCACAAAGTGAGACGTGCATCTCAAAAAAAAAAAAAAAAAAAAAAAAAAAGACCCATCTTACAATAAATGCTAAAAGGGAGTTCTTCAATCGACAGGAAGAAAACAACCACAAACGTGCCAAAAGAAAACATAAGAATGCATAAAACCACTGGTAAAAATAAGTATGCAAACAAACCCAGAATACTCTAATACTGTAATTATAGTGTGCAATCCACTTATAACTCTAGCATGAAGCTCAAAAGACAAATCTATCAAAAACAAGAATACCTACAGCAACTTGTTAAGAGAAAGGCAGTATTAAAATATGTAAATTAACATAAAGATAAAATGTGAGGACTATGGAGTTACAGTATAGAGTTTTAAACAATTTTTGTTTGTTTTTATTTCTTTTCTATTAATTTTGAGACAGATATCACTCTTTAACCCAGGCTGGAGTACAGTAGTGTGAACATGGCTCACTGCAGCCTCAGACTCCTAGGCTCAAATGATCCTCCCACCTCAGCATCCTGAATAGCTGAGACCAGAGAAACATGCAACCATGCCCTGCTATTATTTTTTTTTTTTTGTAGAAATGAGGGTCTCACTATGTTGCCCAGGCTAATTTTGAAGTCCTGAGCTCAAGCGATCTTCCTGCCTCAGCCTCCCAAAGTGCTGGCATTACAGGAATGAACCACAAAGCCTGATTGGATGTTTCTATTCCTAGTGATCTAAGTTGTCATCTCTTTAAAATATCTTACTTTATCCATAACAGGTTTTTTTGGTAAGCCTCACGGTAACCACAATGCAGAAACCTATAACCGATTTTATTCAAAATAAAAAGCAAAATATTACATCATACTGTTTGGGTGAGGGAGAAGGGACAAGATGGAGGAAGGTAAACAAGAAGGCACCGCCCCTGTTGCTTCCGGGTTCTTCCTCACCAACTTTCCCGCGCACAGGAAAATGCAGCCTGCACCTGGAAAGATGCAGATCAACCGAGCATGCGCCAGGTGACATCAATCCAAAGAGGTCGAAACTTACCCGGCCACGCCTATGGAGATGCCCCTATCACGCCCTTATCCCGCCCACTGCCCTCCTATGGAGACGCCCCTATCACACCCTTATCCCACCCACTGCCCTCCCCCTTCCAGTACCATCCCTTGGCACTTCCGCTTACCCACCTTCCACACTCCCTCTCATTCTTGCCTTATCGGTAGCTGTCTCTTACTCTCATTCCGCCTTCCTCTTCAGTCTATTCCTGCCCTCCTCTTCCTCGGCTCCTTCCTAACTATTCTGTCATCATTCTATTACTGTCATCATTCTATTACCTGCTTCTTATATCTCCTCTAATAACTGTTTTAGACCTTTAGGCACCTAAGGCACTAGGCAAACCAGTGTCTGATCTCCGGCCTAGTCTTAACTAAAACCAAACAATACTCCAGACACTAGGCAAACCAGTGTCCTCACATCTAAACAGCCGCGGACAATACCGTCTCCTAGCAACTACCTCTGCTACGTCACCACTGTTGCCCATCTAATACAAGGCAAAACAATTACTGTTATCTAAATTCTTTTCTCTTTATACTTCTGTTTCTTCTCTATCAGCTACAAAACTCTCCGCTGGACTAAGTCCTTCTCTCCCCCTTAAAAAACACCAAAATAGAGTCCTACTTTGTACTTATATTACTACTCTTCTTATACACTCCAACGGCTGGCGGAGTAAAAGGAGGACTCTACGGAGATCCTATTTAAGATTCATATCTGACTGCCACCCTCTTAATAAAAAGGACACTTGTCCAACAAAAATCCCTCCCTAAAAATATGCAAGTCCTACAAAATTTAACCTTAGCCATACAATCACAGGAACAGGCCCTACAAGACCAACTACACCCCCCCCCCCCCATAAAGACCCCTTCTCATAGTTAAAGCTTGTCCATCAAGGGTTAAACCTAACACAGGCAGCTCACATAACAAATCTCTCCCAGTGTTTCCTCTGTGTGGCCCTTGAAAGAGCCCCCTTAGTGGCAGTCCCCTTACCTACTGCTTTCAAGGCTACAACTAACTCTACAGGCACCTCCCCAAAACCGTTCTTACTCCAAGTCCCACTATACCACAACCCAGAAAATCCAATCCTTCCTTTCTGCTACTCTGCCCCAAACTCTTCCTGGTGTAAGCACACCCAGTCGCCCAATAAGACCCAGACAGCCCCCGTTGGAGGTTATTTCTGGTGTAATAAAACCCTCTTCAAGGTCCTTAACCATGCATCCATCAACCAATCCCTCTGTGTCCCAGTGTCCCTAATACCTAGCTTAACTCTATATAGCAAAGCAGAAGTGACTGAACTCACCCTACAATTTAACTCTCCTCCTAATAATCTCCAAAAACGGGCCGTCTTCCTTCCCTTAGTCATCGGAATTTCTCTAGCCTCCTCCTTAGTGGGGTCAGGGCTTGGAACTGGGGCACTTGCCCATTCCGTACAATCTCCTCGATCTCTAACCGACCAAATTCAAGAAGCCATATAGGCTTCGGCTGAAAGTCTAGCCTCTTTACAACAGCAAATCACTTCAGTAGCTCAGGTGGCAGCACAGAACAGAAGAGCACTAGATCTTCTCACAGCAGAAAAAGGAGGAACATGTCTTTTTTTAGGAGAAGAATGTTGCTATTACATAAACGAATCAGGTCTAGTTGACACTAATATCCAAACCCTAAACTGGATTAAAACAGAACTAAAGAACTACAACACTCCCTTAACCCCAGGTCCACCTATATGGTTATTACCGGTAATGCAACAGATGCTCCCATTCCTCATCCCTATACTAATTCTCTGTCTTATCCTATGTTTTGCCCCCATTTTAATCAAATTTCTCCTAGCCAAAGTTCAAGAGATCACCCATGTCGCCTACAACCAGATGCTCCTACATCCCTACGTCCAGGTGCCAACCATGGACCCTCATGACAATGCCCCCTGACAGAGGAAGCAGCCAGACAGACAACGATGCCCCCAATCATCATAATCAATAAAAGGTTGGACTGTCTGGACGGAGGGAGAGGGAAACAAAGAACAAAGGTGACTAAGATGGCGTACTTCCGGGTTCTTCATCATGAACTTTCCCACGCCCGGGAAAGGCACAGGTCAACTGCGCAGGCGCAGCATGACGTCCAACCGGGGAAACTGAAACCTACCTGACCGCGCCCACCACACGGCCCTCGACCCGCCTGCATCCCGCCTACCGCCCTCCCACTCCCAGGCCCAAGACATAAAAGCCGCTCCCAGCAGGTGTGCGGCGTGAATGTCCTCAGCCCCCTCCTCATATGCGGACCCAGGAACCTCACCCGAGAACGCCAGAGCGACTTCCTCAGCCTCCACTGCCGGAGACTGGTGAACTTCACCCTTTCTTCCTTCACATTGGCTAGCTAATAAAGTTTCTTTTTTACTTTGCCTACTTGCCTTTTCTCTGGCACCTGCTCTGGTGGTTGCATAAAACAAATCAGGTGGTGCCGAAACCCGGGAGGAGACCCCTCCTCAGGGCCCCTCAAGGTCCGAGGAGCCTCCTCCTTCCATGCTGCGGACGGACCAGGACCTAGACATCACTTTCCACACCTCCAAGTCTCCTAGGGGTGAGTACCTCTCGCCTCCCTCTCATACTCCTTGGCCAGAAGTCCTGCGCAGACCCAAGGCTTTTTGGTCACCAGGTGACCCACAGGAGAGTTCCCAAAGGCAGAGACATCTGCCCAAAGGAACTCCATTCCGTTCCATGTGAGACCCGTCCAGGACGGAGACGTCCGCCTGGAGGTAATCTCCATTCCAGCTCCAGGAGCCTTCCCTGGTCTCTACTGGCTCCAAAGGATGCTTTGTAGCCAGATAGAGTCCAGTTTCCGCCTATAGGCGAGAGAGAGGCAATGGGAAATCCCCAATCCAAAATACCTAGAGACACCCCTTTAAGGTGTCTTTAGCTAATCTCAAAACTTTACAATTAGAGCAAGATCTTAAATGAAAGTGACTAATTTTCCTCTCCACGGTGGCATGGCTGCAATACAAGTTAGATAATCAGTCTCAATGGCCACCAGAAGGAACCCTTGACTATAATATTTTACTTGATTTGTCTAATTTCTGCCAAAGGCTAAGAAAGTGGTCAGAAATCAATTATGTCAAAGGCTTTTAGGACTTGCGCTCTCGCCCGGACCTGTGCGCCCAATGTTCAATGGCCCAGGTCTTGTTAGCAAAAACCCGGCCCTCGGCCCCCACCTCAGCAACTGAGGAGGACTCCACCTCCATTTCAGATGGGGCCGATGGCGGGCGACCTCTCTCCTGACCTTCCAACCCCTCCCCTCCCTATGGACCTCCCACCACCCCTCCCGACGCCCCTCCCTCAGCCACTCCCCTTACCCCTCCCTATGCACTTCCCACCACCCCTCTCGACACTCCTCCCCCAGCAGCCACTCCTCTCACCTCTCCCATTGCAGTCCATACCCGTTCAAAGACTACTATACCAAACCTTACAAATCAGCCTTCCACTAACCAACCTAAGCCTGCCTCCCCTACCAATCTACTGCCCCCCTGCCCCAAGAGGTCGCCGGAGCTGAACGGCTAGTTAGAGTCCATGTCCCTTTTTCCTTGGCTGATCTCTTCAAAATTGAACAACGACTTGGTGATTTCTCAGCCAACCCCACGCAACATTCCAAAAAATGTAGGCACCTTTCTCAGGCATATGATTTAACCTGGCATGACTTACAGGTCATTTTGTCCTCCTCCCTTAACCAAGAGGAAAGAGAGCACATTCTTGCAGCCGCCAGGCAACATGCAGATCAATGGCATTGAACCGATGCCACCGTCCCATTAGGAGAGATGGCTGTCCTGTCCATAGAACCAGTTTGGGACTACCAACCACAGCAGCCTGGTCGCTGTAGGAGGGACATTATGATTCAATGTCTCTTGGCCAGTATGCAGGCAGCCTCTAACAAAGTGGTAAATTTTGATAAGGGAAATTATCCAACACCCAGATAAGAACCCGGCTAGACCCCACTTCCCCAGCCAGGGCAGCTGTCCTAGCCTCCTATTTTATTTCCCAGTCAGCCTCATATATTCAACAAAAAGCTAAAAAGGTTGAAGATGGGCCTCAGACTCCCATACAGGACCTAGTAAAACTTAGCCTTCAAAGTTTTTAACTCCAGAGAAGAAGCAGCTGAGGCCGCAGAGCTAGACAAGGAGAAAAGATGGGCTGCGCTTCAGGCGCAAGCTTTAGTGGCTGCCCTCCAACCAGCGTTGCCCACTCTGCTGGCAGGGAAGACACAGGGCAAGTCTCCTAAGAGCTCCGGCTATAAATGCGGAGACCCAGGACACTAGGCAAACCAGTGTCCCCAGGCCAAGCCGGCCACTCCATCTCGTCCATGCTTTAAGTGTGGCACAACCGGGCATTAGGCAAAACAGTGTCCAAATCCTCGCCTGCCTACCACGCCGTGCCCAACCTGCCAACAGGAAGGACACTGGAAGTCTGACTGCCCCGCCAGTAGGGCAGGCATTGCGCCTCAACTTGGTGCCTCTCCTCAAGGGTCAGAAGGCTCCTTCCAGCTCCTACACCTGGACGACGACTGATGGTGCCCACACTCGGAGACCCCAGTCACCCTTGCCGAGCCCAGGGTAATGCTACAGGTAGCAGGTAAGCCAATTTCTTTTCTCCTCATTACGGAGGCTACCTACTCAGTTTTGCCATCCTATAGTGGACCTAGCCAACTCTCCACTATTTCAGTAGTAGAAGTAGACAGTAAGCCATCTAACCCTCACCAGAACTCAATGTTAAACTGTTGCCTGGACTATGCATGTTTTCCCCACTCTTTCCTCATCATGCCCTCATGTCCCACCCCCCTCTTAGGACGAGACATCTTAACCAAACTTTCCATAGAGACACGTCAATCGTAGGTAACCCTACTTCCCCTTGCCCTTACCAGACTACGGGCGACACCTAGAAGCCCTACAGGCCTTAGCCCATTTCAACTAGTATACGGGCGACCCCTCACACTACAAGAACTCCCTACCCTCCCCACGCCGTTAGCACCCTACCTTCCATACCTTTCTCTTTTAAGACAATTACTTAGAGAACACGCCGAAAGATCACTTCCCCAACCTACACAAGGAAATCCAGACACCCCCTCAGCCCTTTCTCCAGGTGACCAGGTTCTACTCAAGGATCTACATGCAAAGGGCCTTATTCCTAAGTGGAAGAGCCCATATACAGTAACTCTTACCACTTCTACAGCGGCCAAGCTTTTAGGTCACAGTTCCTGGTCCATTTTACCCAGTTGAAGACAGCCTAGTCCCCTCAGGCTAAGTGGCAGTCCACCCAACTGTTGCCCACCCATCTAAAAATAACTAAGATAGAAACAAGCTAGATGAGTCACACCCTCCTCAAATTTTCCTGTTTCCTCACTATTCTTCATCTTAATTGACTTTTCCCTCACAAACCCCATAGATACCCTCCTCCCCAACCCATCCCCCAACCAGTGGGTCTCCCGACTTTTTACTCTCATAGAAGACCTAGCTTGGCAGGGTGCCCTTTGTGATTTCAGCAATGTTGAACTTACTCTCTACACTTTTGCCACCATTATTGTGGTTCACTCTAATCCCCCTAGTTACTCCTACTAATCCTAACTTTGTATCGAAATTTTCTATAACTGAAACCTGGTCTACGGACAACCAGGTACACTCAGTCATGCAGGGCACTGCAGATTGTCCCCCCACCCCCAGGGTTGTCACTCTGCCATCTCCCTAAACTTTTCCCTAAGTTCCATCACTGGAGGCCTCCCAGCCATATGTTTCTTATATGACCAAACAGAATATAATTGTAAGGACTGCTGGCAAAAACCAACCTTGGGTGTCCATACAATTACTGCAAAATCCATCCTTTGTATGACTTCTTTGCACAATCCCAACATAAAAATATGTTTCAAAGCCCTTCGCCAGGAACATATAGTCTTATTATTAATGATCTGTGGGACCCTCGGTGGGCCCAGAGAGTAAAAGATGGACTAGATGCATCACCTTCTTCCTCATACCCCACCACAACCATCCAGGTAAAGAGAATATACGTTCAGCAAGTACAACTCCCTAAGGGTGTACAGACCCTAAAAAATTTAACCTCAGCCATAAAATCTCATGAACAAAAAAATACAGAAGCTGTTAAGGCCCCCAAGCCCCCCTAACAATGAGGACCCATTCTCATGGCTAACACTTATTCGCCAGGGACTTGACTTAACCCAGGCTGCCAGAGTAAGAAACCTCTCCCAATGCTTCCTTTGCACTGCACTCGGAAAAGCTCCCTTAGTGGCAGTCCCTCTACCAGCTGCTTTCAATATCTCCACCGACTCTACCAGCTCCTCTCAAGCAACATCCTTGCCTCAAGTCCTACTATACCATAATCCACAGAGTCAAACCCTTCCTTTTTGCTACTCTACTCCCAACTCTTCATGGTGTAATCACACCCAAGCTCCCAAGGGAATCCAGACAGCCCCCGTTGGCAGCTACTTCTGGTGTAACCAAACTTTATCTAAAACTCTTAACCCCACCTCCATCACCCAATCCCTTTGCGTTCTGGTGTCTTTAGTGCCTAGCTTAACCCTATATAGTGAAGGGGAATTGTCCGAACTAGCTTCCCAGCTTACCACTCCCAGCAATAAAATCCAAAAGTAGGCCGTTTTTCTTCCCTTAGCCATCAGGGTTTCCCTAGCATCGTCCCTAATAGCCTCAGGACTTAGGACAGGGGCACTCGCCCACTCAATTCAGTGCACACGGGCTCTCTCCACTCAGGTCCAGGAAGCCATAGAGGCTTCAGCTGAAAGCCTGGCCTCTTTACAGCGTCAGATTACCTCAGTGGCCCAGGTAGCAGCACAAAATAGGCAAGCATTAGATCTTCTTACTGCTGAAAAAGGAGGAACATGCCTCTTCCTAGGAGAAAAGTGTTACTATTATATAAACGAATCAGGCCTGGTTGACACCAACGTCCAAACATTAAACAAAATCAAAAAGGAACTTCAACAATTTAACGCCCCCTTAACCCCCAGACCACCAGTATGGCTGCTGCCTGTAGTACAGCAGATACTTCCATTCCTAATTCCCATACTAATCCTCCGCCTTGCCTTATGTTTTGCTCCCGTTTTTATAAAATTTCTCCGAGCCAGGGTCCAAGAGATCACCCAAGTCACCTTCAACCAAATGCTTCTGCATCCCTACACCCAACTGCCAACCTCAGACCCTAACCACACCCCTTAACAGCAGGAAGCAGCCAGACAGACCACGGCGCCCTAAATTCTTATAATCAATAAGAGGTTGGACTGTTTGGGTGAGGGAGAAGGGACAAGATGGAGGAAGGTAAACAAGAAGGCACCGCCCCTGTTGCTTCCAGGTTCTTCCTCACCAACTTTCCTGCGCACAGGAAAATGCAGCCTGCGCCCGGGAAGATGCAGATCAACCAAGCATGCGCTAGGCGACGTCAAACCAAAGAGATCAAAACTTACCCGGCCACGCCTATGGAGACACCCCATCACGCCCTTATCCCAGCCACTGCCCTCCCCCTTCCAGTACCAATGCATAAAAGTCAGCTGCTGGCAGGAGCCGGTGTGACTTCTTCGGCCCCGCATTCGTGGACCGGGGAACCTCACCTGAGAGTGCCGGCGCGACTTTCCTGGCCCGCCCACACCTGAGGACCAGAGAACCTCGCCCAAGAGTGTGTGCATATTTGCAATAAAGGGCTGCCGCTTTCTTATGTACTTTGGCCTCATGTTTAATTACTTAGCTCTCCTAAATTAAGTTACATTAAATTAAATTAAGACACATACCACCAGAGAAAATCATTTAACCACAAAAGAAGACAGTAAAAAAGGGGGGAAAAAAAAGAAAGGCGAGAGGAGTTACAACCAGAAAACAAGCAACATAATAGCATGTCCTTACTTATAAATTATGATACTAAATATAAATGGACTCAATCTTCAATTAAAGGATATAAAGCAGCTGCATGAATTAAGAAAAAAGACTCAATATGTTCCCTACAAGAGACCCACTTCACCTATAAAGACACATATAGACTGAGAGTAAAGCAGTGAAAAAAGACATTCCATGCAACTTGAAACCAAACAAGAGCAGGAATAGGTATACTTAAATATGACAGGCTACAAATCAAAGATTATGAAAAGACCAAAAGTCTTCTATATAATGATGAAGGGGTTAATTCAGCAAGAGGATACAAAATTATTATGCACTAATCCAAAACCAGAGTTCCCAAGTATATAATGCAAATATTAATAGATTTAAAGGGAGAGATAGACTGCAACACAGTATTAGTAGGGAACTTTAACATGCCACTCTCAGTAATGAACAGATTATCTAGACAGCAAATCAACAAACCTTGGAGTTAAACTATATACTAAACCAAATAGGCCTAACATTTACAGAATATTTAATCCAACTGCTGCAGAATACAAATATCTTTCAACAGCACATGAAACATTCTCCAGAAAAGAGTATATCTTAGGCCACAAAACAAGGTTCAAATAATTCAAATAACTAGAAATCATATCAAATATCTTTTCTGGAAATGGAATAAAACTAGAAATAACAAGAGGAACCTCAGAAACTACAAACACGCATAGAAATTAATCAACATGTTTCTGAACAATCAATAGGTTAATGAAAAAAAATTAAGAGATTAAAACATTTCTTAAAAGGTGAAAATAGAAATAAAACATGCCAAAATTTATGAGATGCAGCAAAGCAGTACAGAGAGGACAGTTTATAGCAATAAATGTCTACATCAAAAACATAGAAAGGCTCCAAATAAACAATCTAATGATGAACTTCAAGGAACTAGAAAAGCAAGAACATACTAAACCACAAGTAAAAGAAAACAATAATAATAAAGGTCAGAGCAGAAATAAATAAAATTGACTCTTAATCACAGTACTGAGAATCAAAAAATGAAGTTAGTTTTTTGAAAAGGTAAACAAAATTGACAAATCTGCAGCTAGACTAAGGAAAAAAGAAGAGAAGACTCAAATAAAATGAGAAATGAAAATGATGTAACAACTGAGACCACAGAAATACAAAGAATCATTAGGGACTATTATGAACAACTATATGCCAACAAATTGGAAAACCTAGAAGAAATTGATACATTTCCAGATGTGTAGAACCTACCAAGATTTAACCATGAAGAAACAGAAACATCAACAAACCAGGAATGAGTAATGAAATTGATGCCCTGGTAAAAAGAATCTCCCATTAAAGAAAATTCCAGGACCTGAAGCCTTTACTGCTGAATCTACCAAACATTTAAAGAAGAACTAATACCAATTCTACTCAATGTCTTAAAAAAATTAGAAAAGAGAATACTTCCAAACTCATTTCATGAGGCCAGCGTTACATAAATACCAAAACAAGACAAAGACATGGTCAAAAAAGAAAACTACAGGCCAATATACTTGATGAACATAGATACAAAAATCTTCAACAACATCCTGGCAAACTGAATTAGACAACACATTAAAAAGGTCATCAACCCTTATCAAGTGGGATTCATTACGGAGATACAAGGTTGTTTCAACATACACCAATTAGTAAGTGTTGAAGATAACCTTAACAAAGTCAGGAACAAAAATCATATGGACATTTTAATGGATGCTGAGAATGTATTTGATAAAATTTGACGTCATTTTATGATAAAAACATTCAACCACCTGAGTATAGATGGAACATACTCAAAATAATAAAAGGTATATATATATATGATAAACCCACAGCTTACATTGTATTAAATAGGGACAAATGGAAAGTCTTAACTCAAAGGTCTGGAATAAGACAACAATGCCCACTTTAATGACTTTTATTGAAAATAATACTGCAAATTCTGGCCAACTAGGTAAGAGAAAGAAATAAAGGGCATCCCAATTGGTAAAAAAAGAAGTGAAATTCGTCTTGTTCATAGATGACATGATCTTATGCTTTTAGAGGAACCCAAAATCTCCTCCAAAACAACCTGTTCGAATGATAAACAAATTTGGTAAATTTGCAGAATACAAAATCAACATATGAAAAAGAGTGGCATTTATATATGCCAACAGCAAACAATCTGATAAAGGAATCAAGAAAGTAATCCCATTTACAATAGCTACAAATAATTTAAAATACATAAAACTCAATTTAGCTAAATAAGTAAAAGATTTATACTAGAAAAACAATAAAACACAGATGAAGTAAAATGAAGAGGACACACAAAAATAGAAGGGTATATCATGCTTATGAATTGGGATAATATTGTTAGTGAAAATGAAAATTATACCCCAAAAAGTAGATTTAATGTAATCCCTAACAAAATACTAATAATATTCTTCAGAGAAATAGGAAACACAATTTGAAAATGTACATGAAACCACCAAAAAAGATCCCAAATAGCAAAAGCAATACTGAGAAAAAAAGAACAAAGCTTCAGGAATTACACTACCTAACTTCAAATAATACAAAAACACTATAGTAACTGAACCGGCATGGTACTGAAATGAAAACAGACACATAGATCAATGGAACAAATTAGAGAACCCAAATATAAATCCACATATTTATGGTCAACTTGTTTTTAACAAAGGCACCAAGAACTTACAAAAGGGAAAGAACCGCTTCTTCAATAAGTGGTGCTGAGAAAACTGGATAACCATATGCAAAAGAATGAAACTAGATTCCTATCTCTCACCATGTACAGAAATCAAACAAATCAAAGTAGGTTAAAGTCTTAAACAGGAAATCTCAACTTTGAAATGTCCAGAAGAAAATATACAGAAAATGCTTTAGGAAATTGTTCTAAGCGAAGATTTTATTGATAAGGCTTTAAAAGTACAGGCAACAAAAAAATACGTAAATGGGACTATATCAAACTAAAAAGCTCCCTCACGGCAAACAAACACTTAGCAGAGTGAAGAGACAACTGTTTCATGGGAGAAAATATTTGCAAACCATTTATATAAGAAGCTAATATGCAGAATATATAAGGAGCTCAAATACATCAATAACAAAAAAAGTCCAATTGAAAAATGGGCAAAAGTTCTGACTAGATCTCTCTTAAAAGAGGCATACAGCCAGGCGTGGAGGCTCACACTTGTAACCCCATCACTTTGGGAGACTGAGGGGGGTGGATCACCTGAGGTCAGGAGTTTGAGACCAGCCTGGCCAAAATGGTTAAACCCCATCTCTGCTAATAACACAAAAATTAGTTGGGTAGCTGGGTGTGCTGGTACGTGCCTGTAATCCCAGCTACTCGGGAGGCTAAGGCAGGAGAACTGCTTGAACCCAGGAGGCAGAGGTTGCAGCGAGCTGAGATAGCACCACGCCACTGCCCTCCAGCCTGGGCGACAAGAGCAAAACTGTCTCCAAAAAACCATACAAATCAAATGCATACAAATGGCCAAAATGCATATAATAAAATGTTCAACATCGTAATCACATGAAAAATGCAAATTCAAATGACATGAGATATCATCTCATTTCAGTTAAAATGGCCTTTATAAAAAAGACAGGGAATAACAGATGCTGGCAAGGATGTTGAGAAAGGGGTACCCTCATACACTGTTGGGAATGTAACTTAGTACAGCTACTATTAAGTATAGTATGGAAGTTCCTGAAAAAGTAAAACTAGACCTACCATATGATCCAGCAATTTCACTCCAGAGTATGTATACAAAATAAAGGAATTCAATATACAAAAAGTAAAAACAATTGTGCTCCCATGTTTATTGAAGCCATATTCACAATAGCCAAACCATGAAATTAACCTTCATTGGTGAAGTGTCCACCAATGAATTAAGAAAGAAAATGTGGTATATATACACAATGAATTATTCCATTAAGAAAGAATAATATCTTGTCATTTGCAGCAGTGTGGCTGGAATGAGAGGTTATTATATAAAGTTAAATAGGCACAGAAAAACCAGTATCACATGTTCTTACTCATGTAGAAGCTTAAAAAAGCAGATCTCATGAAGCTAGAGAGTAGAATGGTTATCAGAGGACAGGAAGGGTAGGGGGAAGAAGGGAGTAAAGAGAAGGTGATTAATGGGTACAGGTACAAATATACAGTTTGACAGAAGAAATAAGACTTAGTGTTTGGTAGATCAGTAGAGTGAAAATAGTTTAAAATAATCTATTGTATATTTCAAAATAGCTAGAAGATAATAATTTTAATGTTTCTTACATAAGGAAAATACAGATATTTAATTTGATGACTATTCCAGTTACACTGATTTAATAGTTACAGATTACATGAATATATTAAATTATATGTACCCCCAAAATATGTATATTATGTGTCAATAAAATATAAAAAGATCAAATGAAAATATATAATATGTATGAATTAGAAGACTCAATAGTATAAAGATGCCAAAGTTTTACAGTTGTTTTCTAAACTTTCTACAATTTGATTTAAAATATCACAGGAATGTTTATAAAGAAATTGACAATCTATTTCTAAAATGTATACAAAGTTAGGATAGACAGAATTCTAAAGATGTCTCCCCAAGTTTTGTTTTCCTGCTTTAGTTCCTGGGACTACAAATATGATGAGATATCATGCCTATGATTGGGTTACACAAAGAAGTGGATCCTGAAGCTGTGTTTAAAGTCACTAATCAGTTGCTTTGGGTCCATCAAAAAAGTGAATATAATCTAATACTATGAGCACTTTTAAAAACACAAAACTTATTTTGGCTAATAGCAGAACAAGCAACTGGAAATTTGAATCAAGAGTGGAATTGACACACTGTTCCTAACTTTAGAAGTTCACGTGGAAAAGACCTGAAAACAGCCAATATGAACTAAGAACAATCACCAGATTACGAATGCAAAGATATTAGAACCTCAGTTACAGAACCACAAGTAAATAACTCCTACCAAGTATTAGCCTGGAAGATTTTTCCCCAGAGGCTACAAATGAGAACTCAGCCTGGCTATTTCCTTGATGTCAGCCTTAAGCAGGGAACCAAGACGTGCCATGCTGGAATTCTGACCTATAGAATTCTACTAAATGGGTGTTTTTTTAAAACCAATAAATTGATATGCAACCAAGAAAACCTAATACAGAAATGCAATAGTCCAAAAGTATGTATGACATTTTAAAACAAAAAGAATAAAATAGGACTAGACTTGGCCCATCAGAAATGAAGAAAATTATAAAAACTATAGTCATTAAGAGAGTGTGATCATGCTGCTAATGCAACTAAAGATAATCCCCAGGAATTGACCCATTGATATTCTGAATTTGCTTTATCGTTCAGGTAGTATTGTACATCACTGAGGAGAGGAAGATCAATTCAAATAAATTGTATAAGCATTCTTATTTTCCCATACTACAAAAAATAAAATTTGTTTCAAAACTTCTTACTATACAGACAAATCAACTTTAGATAGATAAAAATTCTAAAATCTCAAAAGTCAAAACTATAAAACTTTACAAAGCTATAGGAGAATATCTTCATGACCTTAGAGAAAGAGATTCTCAAACAAAACTGATAAAATATCACACAAAAAATACGTCAAGCATATTAAGACAATACAGCACTACAGAAGTAGGGACAGGCACAAAACCTTATGTTCCTCAAAAGATCCCTTTAAGAATAAAAAGCCACAATGTTGGAATATATTTACAAAAGTAAACTGAAAACTACAGGTACTCGAAAAAAATAAATAAATAAAATAAATTCAAAGTCAGTTAAAAAAAAAAAAAGCCCAGCAAGTCAACATTTTAAATAGGTAAATGATTAACAGATATTATACAGAGGATTAAAAAAAATGGCAAAAAGAAGTTCTATACTATAAACAACTATAAGGAAGGATATGCAAATTAAGATGAAAACAATATACTTTCTATTTTTGCCCATTATATTGCCACAAATTAAAAAGTATGACAGTACCAAGCACTGGTTAGATTGTGTGTAAACATAGCTCTTATATGCATACTGCAAATGAGAATGAAAATTGGCACCAATACTTTCAGAAATAATCTGACATTATTTTAGAAAGTTAAAGATACTCATGCTTGTAAGACTCAAGAACTGCATCATTAAAATATGCCAAAGCACCAGCTGAGCCTGGCTCCCAGTAAAACTTATTTTCTACCTCACCTTCCTCTTTTCCTTCAAAAACTTTAAGTTCAAATGCCACCTCTGCCTCTGCTCACCTAGTTCCCTTCTTTGCTCTTACTTTTCCCTTTTTCTTCTTTCCCTTTCTCTATGCACAAATCCTACCTATACATAAAAGACAGTTTAGTCTATAACAAAAACAAGCATCCATCATTCAACAAGCATATATTGAACAGTCACTCTGTGCCAATAATTGAGAGTATTCAACAGTGAACTAGCTAAGCATGTCCTCTACCTTGTGTTTCTTGCTTTCCAAAAAGTGACTAGGTGGTTGGTGTGGAGACAATAAACCAGTAAATCAAATAAATTAAGATTGTCCCAAGAAACGTAAATATGGTGATGTTATCTGTGAAAATAATAACTGTGGAAATAGAAATGTATGTTAACTACAATGGATCCTGAGAAAGTCAGTTTAAAAAGTCAGTTAAAACAAAAAAAGACCAGCAAGTCAACATTGTTAGGCATTTCCTTCCTTAAGATTCCGAACTTCCAGCCGGGTGTGGTGGCTCATGCCTGTAATCCTAGTACTTTGGGAGGCCGAGGCAGGTGGATCACCTAAGGTGAGGAGTTTGAGACCAGCCTGGTCAACATGGTGAAACCCAGTCTCTACTAAAAATACAAAAATTAACCAGGCGTTGTGGCAGGTGCTTGTAATCCCAGCTACTCGGGAGGCTGAGGTGGGAGAATTGCTTGAACCCAGGAGGCAGAGGCTGCAGTGAGCCGAGATCGTGCCACCATACTCCAGCCTTGGCGACACAGTGAGATTCCATCACAAAAGAAAAAAAAAAAAAAATCTGAACTTCCAATAATATGCACACATATGTACACAAACAGGCATGTGTCTACACACATCTCCTATTCAAGTCTCTAAGCTTTTGATTAGTCCAAATTTGATTCATCATTCTGTTTGTAGTGAGGTACCTCACTGTGCTACTCATAGGGCATAAATAAATACTACCTGAACAAAAGCATGCAGTAATTAGTCACTAAGTATCTTTCTTTTGTATTGCTAAGGTTGCAGTGCTCCCAGGTGAACTGGGGTTGAAGCTCCTCTGTCTTCTCCATCATATTCCACCAAAAAAGCTTGGTTGCCCTTTAGTCTTCCCCTGTATTGAATGATTTGGAGGACATGGACATTTTTCTCAAAAAAAAAAAAAAAAAAAAAAAATATATATATATATATATATATATATATATATATATATATATATATATATATATATATATATATATATATATATCTGTGACACACAGACCTGAGGAAGCTGAAGGCAGATTATAAATGAAGGTTGGGGACTGGCAAATTCTAATCAATGTACATAGACAGAGATATCAGTTTGCGTTGTTCCTGCTCTTTTATCTAATAATAGGAACATTTTTTTAAATGCTTAGGGTAAAAATACTTAATTTTTTGTTGTAATGGCCATATTTTTTATAAGTAATTCTCTGCATTTCTTATCATTTATGCAGATAATGCATTTAGTTTTGAACCAGTAACATGTTTTCTATAAGATTTTCAAACTCTCATTCTATGATAGTAAAACTGCTTTTCAGGAATTTGATACTCATTTGTATACACCCTAGTTGTCTCTGAGATTGCTAATATCTGTACTACACAAAGGAGGGATTTCCATCTTTTAATGTATTTACCATGCTACAAAGCAAAAATAAAAACCCACACAAAAACACAAAAAGGAAATCCTTAATATTTTTAATTTTCACTCTCTTATGTAACTGAAGTTAAACTATTTTCATACGCTCATTATTCTTTTGAGGTTGTTATGCTTTGAGACCTATTTACCATGTTGACCCTTAAAGAAAAAGACATTGGTTCTTTTAAAATTTATCTTTAATTTCGGAATTTTAGATTTGGCTAATGATTACTTTTTGATGTATAAATGTTTATACATTTTAATTCAAATAGGTTGATCTTTCCCTTGGTGATTTCTCTCTGTTGCTTGAATGCTTAAAACGTTTGTTTATGCCTAGAAGTCCAAAGATCACAAAAAGTAATTATCTAAATTGTCTTTTCATTCTTATAAGAGTTTAGCTTTACATTTACTCTAAGTTGACTCCTTTAGTCTAGACTTTAGCTTGTCTCCCTCTTGATTTTATTTTGTTGTATGATGTCAAAGTGAATCTACGTTTTTGTCCCTCCAAAAAACACTCAATAACTCCATTTATTTAATAATTATTTTGTGAAAGCTTTGTGATATTGTCTTTCTTTTGAGATAGAGTCTCACTCTATCGCCCAGGCTGGAGTGCAGTGGCAGTATGTTGGCTCACTGCAAGCTCCGCTTCCCATGTTCAAGTGTTTTCCCTTGCCTCAGCCTCCAGAGTAGCTGGGACTACAGGCTCCCAACCACCATGCCCAGCTAATTTTCTTTTGTATTTTTAATAGAGATAGGGCTTTGCCATATTGGCCAGGCTGGTCTTGAACTCCTGACCTCAAGTGATCCGCCTACCTTGGCCTCCCAAAGTGCTGGGATTACAAGTGTGACCCACCGCACCCTGTCTGTGCTATTTTCTTACTTCAACACATATTGTCTTCATAGGCATGCACACATGTCTATGTTTCTGTGTTTTCTGCTCATTCTCGCTCTGGATATGCTTGTATGTACTATTGTTCAATGTATGTCTTTTTAATATGTTTCAACATATTTAGAATATATTATGAAATACATTTTAAAGCATGCTTAGTCACTTAAGTTATATTTCTCTTTTATGGCATGTTGATACATTTTGGCAATATAGATAATGTTATCTTTTTGACAAACCTTTCCTCAACTAAATCATCTGTTTATTTAATTATTGTCACTAAGAACCACAAGCAAATACAAAAAAAAAGAAAAGAAAAAAAAATTCTTGGCAATTTTAAAAATAATGATTGTCATAAAACAACTTGTAGGCCTAAAAGTAAACATTTCTTCAGCAGTCAAAGAATTACTAAGCTAAACTTTACTGTTCTTTATAAAATGAGTTAATGTTTGAGTTATGGATCTAAAGTATGACCACAAACAGCTCCCTTGAAGCCTGTGGTAAGGTAGGAGTGACCTGGCATCCATCCCCAGAATGCTTTTAAAACTTCTGTGCTGGTGCTCTGTATCCTAGTGCACATGCCTTGCAGTGTGGGCGCCATGAGTCTGATTACGAGTTCTAGCGGATGAGTTGAATGAATCACAGCAGCTACCATTGCTGCCGGGACAGCTGCAACTGATTATCTAGCTTACAAAAGGTTTTATGTTAAAGATCATCGAAATAAAGCTATGATAAACCTTCACATCCAGAAAGACAACCCCAAGATAATACATGCTTTTGACATGGAGGATTTGGGAGACAAAGCTGTATAATATTGCCATTGTTGGAGGTCCAGAAAGTTTCCATTCTGTGATGGGTCTCACACAAAACACAACAAAGAGACTGGAGACACTGTGAGACCTCTGATCATCAAGAAAAAAGAAACTTAAATGGACACTTTTCATGCTCCACATCAAGTTGTCGTGAAGTTACCTGATTGTTTAATGAGAGAATGACTACCACCCTCTGTCTAATTCACCTTCCCTGGGTTATAAATGTGGTATAATGCAAACTGCAGCCTTCACATTCATGGCACTTGTCTTACTTGTTGAAACATCACTGTGCACATTTGTTTAAACAAACAAACAAAAAAAAAAAAAAAAAAAAAAGGAAAAAGGGAAAACCAACCTCATGGCCTGTGGTTTATTTTGGTCTTGTAAGGATCCGTTTATTTAAAATATTGACATATAGAGTTGGATCTTATATAGAATATAGTTGTATCTTAAAGTCAACACATTACATTATTCTCAAAATTTTTTAAAAAATCTATGTGCCATTCTCCAATATTTTTTCAATATAATGAGTGAAGGTGTTAACAGGGGATTCTATAGAACTAAATGCCCATTAAATAATGTGGGATCACCATTAATTGTAGGAAAATTGTCATTATTTTGCATTTAGACCATTCCTAGAAACAATGGAGAGTCAAGAGGGTAGGGAAGGAAACTAAGGAAAGAAAGCTGGGAAAGACAGGGAAATGGCAAGAAAGCAGAAGTGGATTGTAGATGTGGACTTTTGAAACGAACTGATGAGAGGTGATCCTCAATACTGCAGCTTTCAGAACTTCAGGCATCTCTGCCCCCAAAGCAAAGTGGAGAAGAGAATTATAAATCGAGCATAGTACCCTGTTATGTAGATGTTTTATTCTAACAAGGAGTGTTGCATTTAAATATAATGCTGTTTGCTTTGTGCAAAACTGAAACTGAAACATTTGTAAAGGTTTCTTTGTACTGTTTCTAATCTATAATTTAACAGATTTGTTCCACCAGAACAAACATTTGCTGAATGTCATGGAAATGGTTTTGAAAAGCGTAAGTGTCAGCAAGATCGCCTCTGAACACAACACTTGAGCAAGGCAGCACCTACATACTGAACACACAAACTCACCCACAAAATGGGCAGTGTCTCAGCTGTAGTCAGCGTCTCAGCCATGTTGGTATTCTTTCAAAGACTTTCCTTTTCTCTGTCCTTAGGACATGCCTTCAAACTCTTCCTCATATTCTGCACAAGCAAGAGGCATTAATCACACAAATCTACATGTCCATTTATCCAGAATTGTTGCCTATGATCCATCCTTTGAATAACTTATACTCTTGACCTTTCTGATCAATAAGATGAATGATAAAGGCAAAGGCTTGTGGTTTACATCTTCGTAGAAATTACTGTCTCTTCTGAGTAGTTAGAATAAATAATTCCTTTGGTGTTATTCATTGCCTCCTGCAAGCAATATTTGTATGTGTGTGGGAGCGAGATGTACTGTATCTTCTTACCTTTGATGTTGGGTCTTGTTTTGGGACTGCTCTTTTGACAAGCTTTCAAAAGCCCCCTACTATGAATGTCGAATTAAGCACCCTTATAAATATGCATGAACACAAACCTCATATACTCATTTTGGTGGCTACTCACTGTGCTGGGTTGCCCTGGAAGCCATTCCAAATGGTTTTGATTTTGCGTTTAAGATTCTTAATGGTGGTAATTATCTGTTGCAGCCATGCAGTACCAAATATGATACGTGTTAGAGATACTTTAAAAAATAATAATAAAAGCAACTAAAGATGCTAATTCCCACATTTTAGTTCCTACAGGGCAATTAGCCCCTAGTAATGATGTTTATATTTATATGCAAATGTTTCAGGAAAAATGAATCTTAACAGAGACTTCATATCAATACTATTGGGAGATGAGAGCATTCCATCTGTCTGTAGAAAATGCCTGCCATTAGCTCTACATGCAGCCTATTTCTGTAATAGAAACTATTTAATCTTAAGTAATTCATTCTTCATTTTGTATTTTCCCTTCCTTCTGTTCTTTTATTAAGACTCTTAGCTAATGTACAGTATGTGCAGCTCTTCAGGGCCTACACATATAGGTGCCTTGCCACATTTTTTTCTGAGTATCATCTGTTCCTTCAATTACTACCTAACATACTCACCATTCCTCATTTTGAAATAATAATCAAGTAACCAAAGCAGGCTTCTCAGGGGGCACTCATTGGTTAATATCCTCTGATGTAGAAATTACAACAACATACATAGATGGAAATGTAATGAAGCAAAGTTCTAAATTACAGCTGTAGCTTTTGACTAGCTGCTGGCTAACAAAAAAAGTACAAGAAAAATCACTTCTTCTTGTACATGTGAGGAAACTGAAACTTTAAGACATTTCATGAACTCCTCATCTAGTCAGAGTTAGGGAGCAGGCTCAGTCTAGAATCAACCTCATTTTGCAATACTTTGTACTCTAAGACAATCTCAATATGGAGGATCCTGTCATAACTAATCATTTTTTCTGTATTCTTTTTGTTTCCACAAGACATTTTAAACTATTCATTGGCAATTCAGTTACTTGGGTAGCATCACTGAATACACGGCTTATCTTAGATATATTCTTTTGCAGAGGAATAAAGTGCATATCTATTATATCATTTAAGAATCATTACTTTGCTACACGTTTGATTGAGATCAGCAAAGAATAGTTTTTTTTTTTTTTTTAAGCTACTAGAAACAGAATCTCTAACTCCATGATTACATAAGACAGAACTGTTAACTGCATATGGAATTATAGAGTTCTACCTAATACTGTGAAAGTGCTTAAGAGTTCAAGTTTTATTTAGGATAATGAAAACACGGGGGAAAAAGTCAAATAGCAGCATAGTAAGAATATCGTGTCACATTTACACCATCTCTCTGGTAAAAATTCCTTTAAGAATAGTAACATGTAAAGGCGAGGGTAGAAATCGGTGAATCTACTATACTCAATTAAATTTAGGTATATGGTAATTACTTACGGCTTTCCATAGTAAAAGATGTACCCATTTGACATTTGTCTTTTTCCCCTTTAACCTAGAACAAAGAAGCAAACCACCCCCAAATTTCTAAATAAGGACCAAAATACCTCAAATGGCACTATATTTCAAAACACAGATGCTCATTGTCACTCCCTGTCAAAACCTGGAATGAAGAAGTCTGGGAAAGGGAGAAATTCAGCATCCTGCCAGTGGAAAATCTCATTAGAAACTCTAGAGATTTATCTGTCACTCTGACAAGATAATTTGATTTTAAATTTCATCACTGCTAGCCCTAATTTTTAAAATTAAATTGGAAAAAAAAGTGACTTCTTCTCCCATATAATGAATAATAGGATAATATAAATCAAAATCAAGAGTGCCATTAATCAGAAATTACAAGAAAAAAATTTGAAAAATTTTCAGGTTTGAGGGAAGAAAAGAAGTTCTCCTCCCTCACTCGTACCCACCAATCATGGAACTGGAATGAAGATCATTTAAAAGAGATTCCTTATGAGGTTCAATTTAAAGCTTCAAAAGTTATCTTATCAATGCAGAATTTTAATACTTTCTTACAAAGTCTGGACTCTTTCAAATGAGCAGCACTTATCCAAACCCTATCCTGAGCCTTTTTAGTGCATCACTATCCCAATTCATTCCTGAACGAGTTTTTCGGACAGTAGACACAACACAGTAAGATGTCATCAACATGCCGTTATTTTCAGGTGTGTCCCAGTTAGCCAAGAGGCTAAATATAAACCTTATAAAAATCCAGTCCCTTCTCTTTCTTCAGAAAGAGACAAACAATTTAATGCCAGTGATTGATACACTTTCAAAAGTTGATCTACTTGAAGATCATCATTTGCTTTTTCAGTCATATTTCTGTGTAGTATCTCAGAATTCAAATATTCTCAGTTTGAGGGAGATCATCAAACAATTCATTAAACAGAATAGAATTCTATCCAAACCAAAATGCAACAGAGTGCCATAACTTGAGGATTGCTTTTTACATTTTCAGATGACCTACTTCATACAGTTTCCAAATATTAAAATTCCCAAAGAATGAAGATGTAATGTCAGCTTGCTTGTTAGGGAATTGAGTTCAAGAAAGGTGAACGGCAGAATATTTTAATATGAAGTTGAGAAGTCAGGGGCGCCTACTCTGTAGCCTCTCCATTTAGCAGAACCAGCTCTGATTGGCTCATTTTCCAAAAGGATTGCCTCCTGGAATGTTTACTTTCTCTTTAAGGGAGCTGTGCTTCTCATGCCTGGTACTTGTCACTCTTTAAGTCCTAGTTGCAAGTTTTTCCCTGCCACATTTCTTAAAGGTAAATGAATGAAGAGACAAACTATATTCCATTACTTAATAAAACATCACTGTGGTTTCCTGTAGGAAGTAGGTCAACTGTGAAATAACCTCTCTCTTAACTGAAACTTAGAACCAAAATGCTTCACACAATTTAATATTTGCACACTTTAGACTATCCTGGTTCTACTCTCTGGGACATCAAGATATTTAAATGATTTAGTGTATTCATATTTTTCAAAAAGTGGTCACACTTTCTACTTGGTAATCTAGGCAGATAAAGACTTTCGATAACGCTTTTCAATATTTAGTGGTAGACGTGTGTAGATTCATATATATGTACACGTATATGCATTTTGTGTATGTTTTATAAAATGTGATACAAAATCTCATAAATGGTAATAGTTCTATCGCCAAATATGAATCAAAGAAACTGGGCTGAAAAATGTGAATTAACTTTATTCTTCTTATAAAGAAAATCCAACAATAATTATTTTAAACATTGACTTTGTGTCTTGCCCAGATTTTGAAAGCTTAAGAAAAGTATTTACCTTACAAAGTTGTTATGGATCCTCTCACAACGGGTTGATTTCTCGGGACACCTGCCTGAGTCCTCATAAGCAGTGTGGCATCAACAGCAATTTCTCATCTGTTACAAAATGTTAAGTAGGGATTTTTTTACAAATCAGAATAAAAATATTTTCAAATTTTACAATTATATGTCAATAAATGTTTAAAGATATAACTGTATATATACAGGATTTGGAGTATAAATCAATCCCACAACCTTTTCCTTTTTCCTGGTCATTTGTCACATATAATAAAACACAGATCATGGAAAAGTAATATGAAAATAATTGCATAAAGATATGTATTTTTAAAAGGTCTTCATCAGAGATATTCAGCTCTTATTTTCAGAAACAAGCTCCTCAAAGATTACACCTTCACCTTGAACATAGCAGTGACAAGCCAGTCAAGGTCCACCGAATCCAATTAGAGCAGTTTTCTGGGAAAAGAATTGTGCTTCTTGACAATATTAGGGCAAAATACTGTGTGAGCTGTTTTAACCATAAGGAGGACAGTGGTAGCTACAATCATCTTTAGTCTGTGGCTTGAAACTGTGTCATAAAGCAATGACAGGCACAAAATATCTGTCAAGCTCTATTGGAACCAGTCATTGGCTGTTCTGCCCTACAGGCTGTAGGTTGTAGATCCTGTTGCATAAAATCAGAATGTTTTAGGGGTTAGAAATATTCAGAGCACTGGACAGAGAAGTCACCATTGTCTGTCATAACTTAAGAGGGGTAATATTCTGTGAATCTTATTAAAAAAGGACTTTAAAAATTTTTACCAATTCAGAGATCTGAAAAACGCCAGGCGCGATGGCTCACGGCTGTAATCCTAGCACTTTGGGAGACCAAGGCGGGCGGATTGCCTGAGCTCAGGAGTTCAAGAACAGCTTGAGCAACATGGTGAAACCCTGTCACTACTAAAATACAAATAATTAGCCAGGTGTGGCACTGTGTGCCAGTAGTTCCAGTGACTCTGGACCCTGAGGCAGGAGAATTGCTTGAACCTGGGAGATGGAGATTGCAGTGAGCCGAGATCATGTCACTGCACTCCAGCCTGGGTGACAGAGAGAGACTCCATCTCCCGCTCACAACCCCCAACAAAAAAATAAAAATAAAAAATAAAAATTAAAAACCTGAAAGGCACCCACTTTTCTCTCACTCCATTACTTCAATATACCCTCACAAACCCACCTCCTAAATGTCTCCTCTTTTGCCCCTCCCATTACATACTTCCTGTCATTTCCCTCACCATCCCACTTCCCACTAGCAAAATTTTTCTAACTGACTGCCCTTCTTCAGGCCTGTAAACATTCCAACCTTTGGCTTATTCCATATCAGCAATTCTTTAGGCTGAGAATCTTAAGGAAAAATAAAATATTCTTTATGATCTGGCCTTGGTCTATTTTGCAGACTCATCTTCTGAAGGTTTCTATCCTTTCCCAATTTATTTTGAGGTCCAGCAATACCAAGCCCCATTCAGCCTACAATATCTTGCAAGTACTGTTTAGTGTGCCCTTTCAGCCACCTAGAAAAGTTCCCGTTGCTCATCTAAGCCCTGTGTTGAGATGTTACCTGCTCATAGGCCTTTCCACTTTTAACTCCTGAGAAAGTTAATCTCTCTCTCCTCTAAGATGCCTCTGTAGCTCTGTCTGCAAGTCTGCTTGTCTGTCTAGATGTCTATCTTCCTTAATTGCATGAGAATCTTTTGGTCTAAGACCTATAGCATTCAGCCTCTGTTTGCCTGATCTATAGAGGAAATGCGTATTAGATTGAATATACAGTCTCTTTACTTGCTTTTGCTTGTAACACTGGAGATAGTTTCTCAATGCTGGGCATTCCCAATGCTTAAAGATCCTTTGAAATTAAGTCTAGATGTCAGGCAGTAGGTGGCTGAGGCCCTAGTATTTTGATTCTGCAGTTGCACACAGTATGTCTACAAGTGATTAAATCATCCCACCTCCGTTATACTGTGGTCTCCAAAAACTGCTCAGAATAGTCACGAAATGGAGTTTGATTTCTTTAAAGTGCCTCAAGAAAAGTAAGAGTTATTGGAATAAAGTTCTCAGTTTGAATGAGAAATTTATTTACATGGCCTAAAAAAACATGATTGATTAACTGCCATGGATGATACTTTTAGAAGTCTATGTAGAAAAAGAAAAAAAATTGCTTGATTTTAAATGTCCAAGGGCCACCCAATTACACATAGGCAAGTTCAATGTATAAATTTCTTCCTCCCTGGATTTAATATCCATAGGTACTACAGGATAGATATTTGTTCTCGTTAGGTTAATATTTTCACAGCTAATATTTGGTAAATAAAATCAATGAAACATCTATGCTAGGTTTTGTTTGTCCATGTTAAAGAGGGCCGAATGGAGTGAATCACCTAATTATACCAATCCCTTCACTTGCCATTACATGCTGAACATGAAGCTCTAATATCAATATAAGCTGCATTTGATCAACATGCAGGAGGAATGCAAAGGCACTCTCTGGTTTTTGTAATGCTCTTTTCTACCTTTCCAAATTGAGTGGCTTTAAATAATCCTCCTGAAACTTCACACCTCACACCCCTTCAAAGCCCAATGCTCACACATGGTAGCATTAGAGGAAGGATTATTAAAGACCCCCATTGGAACTGTGGCCTATTCATTTTCTGTGTAAACCATGGGGTTCCTGTGCAGACAGTGATGTGCCAACACCAACCCAGACAGCTGCTGTACTAAAGCTGCTCTGAATGCAGGTGGGGAAACAGCTTGTGATATTAACAAGACTAGATCCTTCTTGTGGCTTTCTATAGCCTTTATTTAAAATACAGAAAAATGCTTTCAAAGACTTATTTATAACTGTATCAAGCACAGATTGCACCAACATTATGCTGCAATGAGCACATGTGTTATTCATACTGATATTAAGTATTTTTCTTTTTTGAAATAGCCAAAGAGAAAAAACATGTTTCCTGACGATGGTTTCAGATAGGAGCTACTAAAATCATATCAATGAAACAAACTTGGGTGAAAATAGCTTTTTCGGAATTTAAAAAAATCATGAAAACAAACAAACAAAAAGATTCAGTGTAAACAGAGAAATTGAGACATAAGAAATGAATTTTTAACAAAGGTTTTATGAATATCACAGCTGTCACATGCATTTTTTCTCCTTCATATAAAGATCATAATTAAATTAGATTTGAATGTTCCACATCACTATGGGCTTGTATTTTTTCTAACTCCTCCAGAAGCCTTTACAGAGTTCTTCATATTGAAAACTTACTAATTGTTCTCCCTGGTGTTTTACTAAGCTCCTACTATGTTCTACAGCTCTGTTAAGTAATTATGACCAACATAAAGTATCCAAGCTATGCTTTTGGCCTCCAGAAATTTATATCTCTTTGGGAAGAAAGAAATGTTCATTAAGTGTCCATGAGCATGAAAATGGGCAAACATTTTAAAAAGCAGTTATGGGCCAAGTGATGTGGGCTCTGCCACTTAGTGCACATTCTTCAGAAATTTATTTTAAATCTCTGACCTCCGTTTACTTATCTTTAAAATGAGGATCAAACCCTTACCTAGCTTATAGGTTTTCACCAACTATTAAAGGAGATAATACAAGCAAAATGCTTTGAAAGGATCTTGGCACATAATAAACGTTTAGGAAAGAGCTGCTACATTCTATGGCAATTCATAGAAGTTGGGGGTTATTTGGGGATGACATTGACTAAAGAGCTACACAGAAGAAAACTGTTTGCATTCAGAGCATTGAAAATATTTGATTTAGTCATTGAAGGAGAAAGTGGGCATCTCAGGTCTAGGGAAAATATTGAACAAACTTTATGTAACTATGAATGAGCAAGCTGTCCATTTTAGAAAGTGATACAGTCATAGGACATATAATTGAAAGGAAGGAATGAATTTGTGGAAAGATTTGATGTTAGATTGGTAGATATAGAACAGGGACATAAGTAAATACAGTGAAGGACAAAATTCAAATAATTTCTTATCAAGCATTTTCACTCAATCTTTTTCACCCTATGATTAAACTTGAATAATTCTTACTAAAGTTATCATTTCATTTGACATTTCAATTACATTCACTCCCAACTCAAAACCATGAGTTGTTCCTCTATTTCTCCATATTCACATTGCTTTAATTCTGTTGAATTTCCATAATATCCCTACTTTTCTACAAATTGACCTTTTTTTTCTCTTAAGGAAATGCATTTTTATGTTTGGTTATTTCAAACACCTCACATATCTATCTTAGCCTGAGCATATATGCATACTCTCAGGCTTAACTTTCAAGGGAACTCTGGTTTAACATTGGACATTTATTGGTTTTAAAGCCTTGAGCACTCACTTATTTTCTTCATGTATCAATTTTCCCAATTTTAGAAATATTAAAAATGCCTGCTTTATAAGCAAGTGGGGATTAAGACAGCTGTAACAGGTCAGACCTTTGAAATTACTATAGAATATAAAATAATTATTGTTAATATTCATGTTACTACTTTAAAAAAACCTTTGCTTTAGAAAAATGCTTTTAATAAGTCTATTTTAGTCAAATATAATGGCTGAAGTATTTTTTCAAATGGACAGTTAAATCAACCAATATCACCCTTTAAGAAAGCTCATCTTACTATTGGCAAAAATAAAACCAACATTCAACTCAGTTTTCTTACAAATAAAGGGGAGACAATTATTTCAAAATTAGAACCAAATATTTTCAAGATGGAACAATTAACTTTAAAAGCACGAGATATTACATTAAAAAATCAGAAAATTCTGTATGCACATTATGAACACATTATTATGAACACATTATTCTTCAAGGATAAGACTGCATATGATGTTATTTTCTAGATTTTATATTTTGAATTATTTTCTAAAAATGAAAGAAATAAACAATACCTCAAAATCATTTTAATAAATCTATTTGTAATTATTCGGACACCCTATCTTTTGCTACACTCATCCCAGGCTATCAATAAAGTACTTAGGAAGGAGAATTAATTTCTGTAGAGATCACCTCACTTTTTTTCCAAAGAACTGGGAAGAAAGTAAATAACAAGCATTTAATATTTTGCTTGTGGATTTAGGCCTACATATTTTTTAGAGGAAGAAGTGAAAAATTATTGTCTAAGAAGGTGTTATAATAAATATCTTTGAAAAGGGAGACAAGACAGTTAAGAAAAACAAAAAGACCACCCCACAATCTTCAGTATTTTGCCTTTTACTTTTCAGCATACAAGTAACGTAATATAAAAGGTAAGAATTGTATCACACATCAAATTAATTCAGAACGTGACAGGAAAAGCAGACAAGTGGATGTTTTAGAAATGAATAGAGTTCATAAAGTATTTAATAAGTATTGATCCTGATTTCACCAGGGGGTAAACTATTCTCCACTACTAAGTTAAGCACTTTTGAAAGCTACATCAACTGAAAGGTCGGTAGTTCAACTAATATCCAGTCATGGGCTATTCGTTCAACACTCTTTCCCTCATCAAGGCAGGGCTTCTCCCACATCCTCCCGTACTGGCTATGGATTCCATTTGAAAATTGAACGGATCAATATTTTTGAATATAGGGTATGAGGGTGGGGTCATCATGGAGAGTCTCAGAATAGTATGGAAATGAGCCTCTAATCTGCTACTGCCATGGACAGAGAAAAAGAATACTTTCTGCAGTTGTTTTAAAATCTTCAAAGGCTACTTCAGTCACTTCATGAAACCTGATTCCATCCTTTTTTTTTTTTTTTTTTTTTTTTCAGTTTTATTACAACATCATAGAGACTAGCTAGAGTCTCAGAATAACTATGAGAAAGATCTTAGGTACAACGCTACTTCTTTTGCTGAATTTTTAAACTGTGTGCTTATATGTCAGTCTCTTTGGATGTCAATTTTCCATCTGAGCTTTGATGCTTATCAGGCTCAAAAGCTAACTGAACAGAAAGAGGTGATTTAATAGCCTGTGCTTCAAAATGTTCCATAAAAGAATTAACTAATGTATTACCAACTTTATAGTCTAACTCTTCTTTCCCTTTCTCCTTCATTCTAGGCTTCCAGATCAGCACATTGAACAGGAAACTTGAAAGCCATTTTAAAATTGAAGAGAGTAGAGATGTCCTGGGAAGAATTTTTTTTTTTTTTTTTTTTTTTTAACTGTGCCTTATGCTATGGACAATGTAACTACTGCCTGGCAGCAGTCCGCTGGGTCTTTCAAAAGACCTTTTCTTAGTTTCATCAACGTGCTTCCCGGAAGATCAGAATAATTGTACTTATACCGATGGCTTCACGCAGTTTGTAGCTACATGGGATATTTTCCTAAGACCTGAGGCTTTATTAAGCTGGCTGGATCTCATAGATTTTAAAAAAAGTAAAACCTGTACTAATATGAGTATAAATATGATAGAACGAGCAATTTTACCACTGTTACTTCTGATCGAGTTCAAATTTGGGTTCACTTGCCTAAGGCCTCAAATGCAGATTGGTCACAGTTGTAATCATCATCTCTGTTTTTTATGTGGTCAAGATGAGGACAGTAATAACCTGGCACTGGTCAAGATGATGACCTAGGAAAACAGCTCCATCATCTCAATCCCCATTCAGGGTTTTCTTCACCTAAAATGAGTATCAATCACCAAAATATTTGCTTAATCTCAAATTTACTGGGGAGCTGATATAGATTCAAAAACAAACAAGTTCTGAGATGCTCTCAACCATTACCATCCTCCACGTTATGCTAACCTTATTCTTTTATTTTGGTTGTAATTTCTTTTGAAAGCTATCACTTAGGTATGGCTTAGCAGTTAAAATAGCATAGTTCTAAGGGAACTTATATGTATTTCACTTGTGAATGCTGTTTACTTATGTATTAACAGTAGTTTTCGTAATGACTACTGTAAAAATGTTTGAACTATAAGTTAAAAGTGTGCACATATTTGGATTTTTCTTCTAGCTCTGGTTGACTGAGGTCTCCTATCCTTACCCAGACAGGTTGTTCCTTTAATGAGTCAGATGAAAATTCTTACAACATTTCAATTTATATAGAGATGAAAATATTGAAAAAAAGTAATAGAGGCCGGGCGTGGTGGCTCACGCCTGTAATTCCACACTTTGGGAGGCCAAGGTGGGAGGATCACGAGGTCAGGAGATCGAGACCATCCTGGCTAACACCCCGTCTCTACTAAAAATACAAAAAATTAGCCGAGCGTGTTGGTGGGTGCCTGTAGTCCCAGCTGCTCAGGAGGATGAGGCAGGAGAATGGTGTGAACCCCGGAGGGGGAGCTTGCATTGAGCCAAGATCACGTCACTGCACTCCAGCCTAGGCAACAAAGCAAGACTCCATCTCAAAAAAAAAAAAAAAAAAAAAAAAAAAAAAAAAAAAAAAAGAAAAAACTAATAGAGATTTAACTCAGTGGTCCCAATGCTGGCACTGTATAGCAAACAAAATATGTTTCTTAAATTTATGTACACAGTTAACGTGTTCCTACTAAAATTCCAAGAGATATTTTCTAGCAATGTAACAAATAGATTTAAATATGCCCCTTGGATGATAACAAGGTATGGTTAGCAAATACTCTTTTGAGGTAGGAGATTATTGAAAAGGCACTAACTTTATCAACCAATAATTTAAGCTGTGAAGGATTTGCATAAATATTACCGTTTCTATCTACAGAATAAAAAATTTAGAATTTTATATTATAGAAAATTTAAAATAGAGAAATAAACACACATGCACAAAAGATTAAATGCAACTAATGTTGCAGAACGTATTTGTCAGAGAAATTACATCTATACCTCACACCAAATAACAAAACTTTAGGCGGATTTTAAACTTTTCATGGTAATTATTAGTGAAAAATGAACAGCTGCTATAAAGAGAAAATGAGATGATGTAGGAACCCCAACAGCAGAAGCATTTTTGCCATAACATATCAGGAAAGGGCCAGTAATGTGAGGCTGTTCTTTGTAATTCTTTGTATCTCTTGGAGGGATAGGACCAAGCCATGAGTTTAAGGGGAACTTTGAGTTGATCTAGTAGTTCAGCTATGTGTTCATGAGCTTCTGACAAGCACCTATCATAGAGAGAAGTTCCACAGCTTATGTAATAGTAGGAAGTTAAACTACTATAAACAGGGTAATGCAAATATATTTTTATTAAGTGTTTTCATTTTAAGAGCTGAAATTACCTTGTCTCTGGACTTACCTTGTCTCTAAGTTTCTTATGGAGGAACTTAGTGGTAAGATACAAACGAGTTACTAAGTATTTCAGGATGTAAAGCAGTGTTTTCCCCAGAACTACCCTTGAATAATTAAACTCATCATCTATTCAAGTCCCTTCAAAATGCTATATATTATGATGCATAACCTCAATTATTATATTTTGAGCCAAATGCGATGTGCAGAAGACACATTGGTCTAAAACAATGTCAACAAATGAAAATTTTGCTACATTTAGATATCTCCAGATAAAGTTGGTTAAAAAAATGTATTTAATGCAGGTTTGGTCATGATTTCCAGGGAAGTGTCACAAATTTCACAAAAATTCACATTTTTTTTTTTTTCATAACAGCAAGGCTAATGCTATTGTCAGCCCTTTTAGGAGATAGCTGTACCCACTTATGTATAACACGTTAACTGGATATACTGAACCACTTAAGGATCATGAAAACTAACCTCCAGGGCAAAAACAAGTGAGCAAAAAAACAAACAACACCAGTACATATATTTTGCAAATGAATATTTATGTCTCATTAAAAAAACTAGGAAGAGTAGCACGTATAGACTTTAAATGACATATTTTAAATAACTTGAATAGCAGTGAAAATGAGGTGCTCAAGAAAGTACATAGGAGGCAGAAAATGTAATTTTATGATAATAAAAGACCACGATAACAAAAACATAGGTAAGACTTTCTTGAACTATTATTTGAAATGAGGGAAGAATAAAATAATTAATATGTTCCAATGAATGTTATATGGGATGTTATTTTTTACATTATTCCCAAGTGCATATTCATTTAATAAATTAGTATTTTAAAAGCGATGACGACTTTAGCTACACTGCCATGAGTTTATGTACTCAACTTGCCTTACTCCCAAAATTAAGCTTTAAAAATGCTATAGAACGTAAATTTGAGTATTTATCTGATATTTGAAAATATTCTATTTTCTCAAACTTGAAGTGAAAAAAAAATTCCTTATATGATTTCCAAAAGTGTTCACAGTTCATATGTTGATTTTGCTTTTACAAACTTACATACTTATAAAGAGAAATATATATGTGTGTGTGTGTGTGTGTGTGTGTGTTTTGGATGTGGGTATTATTTTTATATATATACAATATTTTAATCTATGCACTTTTCAGAAACTTTCCTCACTTAACCATGTATCTGAAAAATATGTCCTTTTTCTGCACATATATTTGTATGTGCATGTAGCTTTTCACTACAATGTATTCTATAATATGAATTTACAACTATTTGTTTACTCATTAAAATGGTGATGAACACCAGCATATTAAAATCCCACTGCAAAACAAAGCTATCATAAAAGTCTTTGTTCTTGGCTCTTTATGCACATGTCCAAATATTTTCTAGGCCAGTTAGCAAGAATTGCACTGTCGGGCTATCAACAGTTTTAATATTAAGAGTTAACACGAGTCCTGTTTGAAAGGCAGCACCTCCTTTAGCAAAAGGAGAATTTATATCCACCATGCTGATACTTAATGTCATCAATCTGTGTGTGTGTGTGTGTATATATGTGTGTATGTTTGTGTATATATATGTGTGTATATATATATATACATATCTCAATTTAATGGATACGTCTCATGGTTATTTTAATTTGCATTTTTCTGACTACTTATAAGATCGCATATAGTATATTCTATGTGCATATTTTTCAATCATGTCTATAATATGAATTTTAAAATGTTTTTATTGTGGCAAAATGTACATAACATAGAATTCTCCATTTTCATTGTTTTTAAGTATACCGTTCAGTGGCATTAAATACATTCTCATTGTTGGCAACCATCACAACTCATTCCCAGAAATTTTTCATCTTCTCAAGCTGAAACTCTGTATCTCATTTAAATTAAGTTATACAATATTTGTCCTTTTATTTCTGGTTCATTGTACTTAGATAACTTCAAGGTTTATTAATGTCATAATATGTTTTAGAATTTTTTTGAAGTCTGAAATTTTGGATTGACTGTTTACACTTTTGCCTACCTTTTATGATGTGATAATGTTCTGTTGTTACAAATTGAAAGCCAACACAAAATAGGACGGTTTCTCATTGAAGAAATCCTCAGTATAGGAAATGGATGTCTGCTCTCTGCACTTGAGCCTTGTCAAATTCAGTCATTTTTGTACTATTAAGTAAATAATTTTAATGATAAAAATTGTATATTTATAGTGTACAACTTTTTTGATACACTTATACTTTGTGGAATGTCTAAATCAAGTTACTTAACACATGCATTACCTCTTACACATTTTTTTCCACTTGAAGTCTATTCATTTAGCAATTCATTAGCCATTTTAGTAGTCTATTCATTTAGTAATTTTCTGGCATATAATATATTGTTATTATCTATGCTCAGCATGTAAAACAATATATTTGTTGAACTTATTCCTCCTAACTGAAATTTTGTACTCTTTGACCAATTATCTTCCCACCCTCAGTCCCAGGTAACCATCATTCTCTTCTCTGCCTCTGTGAGTTGGACTTTTTAAGATTCCACATATAAATGAGATCATGCAGCATTTGTCTTCCAGTGCCTGACTTATTTCACTTAGCATAACGTCCTCCAGTTTCATCCACACTGTGGCAAATGATAAGATTTCATCATTTTCAAGGCTGAACTGTATTACATTGTGTAATATACATTTTCTTTATCCATTTATCCATTGATGGACACTTAGGTTAATTACATATGTTGGCTATTGTGAATAAAACTGTAGCAAATGTGAAAGTGTAGATATATTTTTGATACACTGACTTCATTTTCTTTGGATATATAACCAGTAGCTGGATTGCTGGATCATATGATAGCTCTATTTCTACTTTTTTAGACACTTCCATACTGTCTTTTCATAGGCTGTACTAATTTACATTCTCATCAACAGTGTAAAAGGGTTCCCTTTACATCTTCACCAATACGTATCTCTTAGTTTTTGATAATTGCTGTATACATGTGTGAGGTTATCTCATGTTTTTAACTGTCTTTCTCTAATGATTAGTGAAGTTGAGTATTTTTTGTGTGCTTATTGACCATTGGCACATCTTGTCCAGAGACATGCATTAGGTCATTCTTGCATAGCTATTCAGGAGGCTGTGGCACGAGAATCGCTTGAACCCAGGAGGCAGAGGTTGCAGTGAGCCGAGTCACTGCACCACTCCAGCTTGGATGATAGAGAGAGAACTCCATCTCAAAAAAAAAAAAAAAAAAAAAAAAAAAAAACAATAACCACCACCACCACCACCACCACCTGAAGCTGGGCATAGAGGCTCATGCCTGTAATTCCAGAACTTTGGGAGGCCAAGGTGGATGGATCACTTGAGCCCAGGAGTTCAAGACTAACTTCAAGACTAGCTTGGGCAACATGACAAGATACTGTCTCTACAAAAAATACAGTCCTAGCTACTTGGGGAACTGATGGAGGAGGATCACTTGATCATTTTGATCACTAGGGTGACAAAATGAGATCCTGTCTCAAAAAAAAAAAAAAAAAAAAAAAGAAAGAAAGAAAGAAAGAAAAGAAAAGGAAAAAAGGAATACCTGAGACTGGGTAATGTATTTAAAAAATGAGGTTTAGGTGGCTCACGATTCTGCTGGCTGTGTGGGAGGCATGGTGCTGGCATTTGCTCGGCTTCTAGGGAGGCCTCAGGAGGCTTACAATCATGGTAGAGGGTGAAGGGGGAACAGGTACATCACATGGCAAAAGCAGGAACAAGCAGGAGAGAATGGGGTAGAGCAGTGCCACACTTTTTCATTACCATATCTTGTGAAAACTTACTGTCACGAAGAAGACAGTACCAAACCATGAAAGATCCACTCCCATGATTCAAACACCCCCCCCACCAGGCCCCACCCCCAGCACTGGGCATTACAATTCAACATGAGGTTTTGGTGGGAACAAATATGCAAACTACATCAAATGTCTAACGTCCAAATTCTTTTTTTTATTTCCTTCTTGCCTGTGCTTCTGGTTTCACATCAAAGGTGTCACTTTCAAATCTAATGTCATGAAGCTTTTCCCTTATATTTTCTCCTAAGATTTTTATCGTTTTGGCTCATATTTAGATATTTGATCCATTGGTATTAATTTTTCATATGGTATAAGGCAAAGGTCCAACTTGTTTTTTTCACATGAAGCTATCTACTTTTCTCAACACAGTTTGTTGAAAAGACTGCCATTTTCCCATTGAGTGGTCTTGACAAACTTGTTGAAAATCATTTGATTGTATGCATGAGATTATTTCTGAGCTCCCTGATACCATTGGTCTGTGTATCTGTCATTATGCCATTACCCCAGTTTTGATTCCTGTAGTTTTGTCACAAGTTTTGAAATCAGGAGGTGTGAGACTTCTACTTTTATTCTTCTTGGAAATTATTATACCTGATAAATCATATTCCATTTATATATATTAGTAGAGTATAAAAGTCTTGGAGACTTCAACCCTTTTTTTAATACAGCAACTTGAACAGAGCAGAATATTATAAGTGGTTGTCAGGTAAGTGATTAGCTAGCTTATTAGTTTTCCTTCCAAATCTAATTTCAAAACTAATTCTTTTTACACTTTATCTTAGTTTCACATCTCCATCTTCTTGGTGGCATTCTCTAAGACAAATGTCTTAATGTTGTCTTTAATATTTTGCAAATATTTTCAGCTATTCTAAAAGGGCTGATTGAGCTGAGTTGCATTAGGAAGTAAAATTTGTTTAAAAGTCACCCATGAAAGTAAAGTAAGGCAAATTTCTTACACCTATATTAAACATACAATGATCTGAGGGATAAAATTAATAGGATATTTACAATGGTATTAGAAAACCTGAAGGCTAAAACAAATTAGACTGTTAAGTTACAAAGTTAAACTGCCTAGCCGAGAAGAGTTAAAATATATAAGCAAGTAAGAAGAGAATTTTTTTTTTTTTTTTTTTTTTTTTTTTTGCTGAGATTCAACGAGAGTTAAAGAAATAGAGGGTGCTGGAAGTCTGTTCCAAATAGTAGACTACCAACGGCAGAGCTGAGCTGATGTCGTACTGGCTAGAACACTTGTTGAGGGAGTTGGGATCAGAGGAGAACTTTTGAAAAGTAGAGTTTGAAGTGATTTCAATAGTGCTTCTGATAATTATATAGAATTTTGTTGTGCTAACAATAAAAAAAACGCTTTTGACACATCCTAATATAGAGAACAGTTATCAAAAAACAAAGGCATTTTGTACATTGTATCAGAAATCAAAAACATTAATATCTAAACTTACTGTGTACTTAATATTTGAGGTGCAGCTAATGACCAAGCACTTCCTTGTTAGCTAGAAAATGGTGGAGGTAGACTGAAACCCTGGTCTGCCTTATGCAGACCACAAGTACTTCTGGCCTCTTTCTGTTGTCTCTTTGAGCCATTTTCTGACAGTGCAACAGAGAATACAGCAAAGACTCTTTTTCTTCATCCTTTTGCATTTTTTTTCCTATTTCTAAAGCTAATTGAAATAGATTGTTCATTTTGTCTTCATAGTCTACACAGAGAATTAAAAGGAATAAGAATAATGAGATAAACATTTTATAATAAACCTTCTCCAAATGGTTTTAGGACAATGTAGCTGCAAAACCTCATAGCAAAACAATTTTTGTCTTTAAGACCTCATATTTTAAAAATAGAAAATAGAGCAAGATTTTATTGTCTAGAACCAAATAGCTAAACTTTCTTATCTATTCACAGTCTATTGTCAAATGCTATTTTTCTCTCAATATGATGTATATACTTTATTAGAAATAAATTCATCAGTAATAATCATTCTGAGGTTTCATGGTATAAAAACCTTACAGTATAAAAATCTTACTGTTTGAGTCTCTACAAATTAGACATGGGTTTGTCTCTTAGGTGTATGTAACAATTATTAAAAGCTGTCAAAGTACAGGGTATTCCTTTCATCTCTGTGGGAATACAAAATCTAAGAATAATTCCTGATCCCATAATTTGTTTAAGAATAAGAGACATAAATAAAGTTAACTTGCCAAATGTATGAGGTACAGGTGGTAAATGTTTTGAATATTGCATGGAGAAAAATATTGCTGGGTATCTTCTAACTGATATCTAAAATTGTTCGGGGCTTCTCTCTCTCTCTCTCTCTGTGTGTGTGTGTGTGTGTGTGTGTGTGTGTTTTGATGATAAATCATATATTCTGCTAAGGAGTTTAGCAGCTCCGTGCTTTCAATACCTACATGTAACTGACAACCAGTACTGGGCATTCTGAACAATATATTTGTAAGAATGTGGACTTCTTTTATTGTTAAACGATGTCATTTTTATTTCTGGTTGTTTCCTCTTTAAATCAGAATTTGGGAAATATTCTTAACATCACTTTCTTCGTATAGACCAGGTTTTGTCTATCTGTAAACCACATTAAAAAATAAGCTACATTTTGAATCAAGATAGTTTTGACTGGAAAATGAAAATATCCTTCTATTCAATACTAACATTGATTTATACTAAACTTATTTTCAAGTGGATTGTCCCACCCATGTGTTATATAATTATCAGTTGTTCTTTACTGAATTAAGTGCCATTATAGAAATTCTCTAGAGTCTGTTCAGGCAGTATTTTTCTGCTTCATGACAGCCAAGATTGACATAGTGGCCGCCACTGCTTGATTAAAATAAATGGCAGTCAGCGTATATAAAATCTGAATGTCAGCACGAGTACTTTTGTGGTATTTTAAAAATACATAATCTTCTCCCAAAATTTAAAGTAAACTTTATTTACTTTATGCACACAAGTTTAGCAGATATGGTTTTTAAAATAAGTTTCTAGCTCATACCTTTTTCTGAATGAAAACAAGTTGTGTTAGATTTTTTTTTTTCTAAAGGAAAAGCACATTGAGCAGGTCAAAACTAAATCCGTGAGTCTATGTGATGTATTTGGATATCTTTGGAGCAATCTTATCAGACCTACTCCCACTGCAGTCAATAGTGTCAGTTTGGACCAGAAATCAACTTTGATAAAAGATTTTTAAAAAATAAATCATCGAACACTAAATAGTCCCAAATGATTTATTATAAGGAAAGATATACAAGTACAAGAAAAAGTACAAGACGGAAGATAAACAGCATAATTTTTTTTAATGCTATGTTCTATTATCTAAGAATGTTAAAAACAAACACCTATTATATATTCTTTTAGAAACAGAATTTTAGAAAGTAAATTCAGTTTTAAATCACTTTAGATTTTTTTTTAGTGTTAGATCTTTCTTTAAAAAAAGCTTTTATTAAACTCTAATACAGATTACATTTTAGATAGAAACTGAAGTTTTGTAAAAGCAAATTTATAAAGTAACAATTTGTTATCATTTGCAGGCTGATATAAAATCTCTACAAATTCCTTGCATCAGTTTTACTCTCTCCAACAGTACCCTGTCTAAGCTTGTGTGTGATTTTGATAGTCACATAGACAATCCTTTCAAAATCTTGGCCCTCAGTTCCTTAACCTCCTCTTTCTAGTTCTCTATCCCCAGCACACCATACTCAATAGCCTTTATTAATCAATTATTTTATTTTCTCCATTGGAAACTGTTTCTCCATTTCTTCATTTCAAGCCTCCTACTCTCCAAACATTATCTCCTCTTGTTCAAGGTCCTCCTATTAATTCCCCAGATTCAACAATTACTATTTCTTCCTACAACCTATAGCCATTGAACTTAGCACATGCCCACTGTCTCTTATTCCTTCATGTGCTAACTTCCACCCTTAGCCAGCTTAAATCTCATAATCCACCATCCCTTGCATTTAGCCTCCACTGCAATACCTCCCATTTTCCCAGTTATGATTGCCTGGAAATACCTATATCCTAGTTCAATTCGATTATCTGATTAGTCTACTCCTATAACTGGACAGATGAGTAAGATTGAAATAAACATAATCATGTTGACCTTATGTTCCTATCCAATGCCAAGCAACACAATTGGGATAAACTAAATGTTATCTCATCAACTCAAGGACATCACTTCAACACTTCTCTGCTTTCCTCTGTACCATTAATTTGGTTTATTTACCACATCATTCTCATTAGCATAAAATATGTTGCAATATCTGTTCTTTTTTAAACCTCACCACATCCCGATTTTTTCTTTCACCTCATCACTCTGCCAAAATAAATATTGTAAAAGTCAGGTCATTCATATAACTAAATTAAATGAACTATTCTCAGCTCTCCTTTCACTCAAATTCATTGCTAGTATAGGTAGCATTTTGTAGTCATTCATTTCTTGAAATATCTCTTCACTTTAGGGATTTTGTTTCTCTCTGACCATAAAAGTAATTCTCTTTTCATCTTTTTTGATTGCTTTCTTCCCATTTCCCTATGACTCAATTTTCCTTTTTCTCTTCTTTCCTACCTACATTTATTCCCTTTGGGTTTTCTAGTCTTATGATTTTCAATATTTGTATATTCACTGCTTCCAAATTCATATCTGTAGCCCAGAGTTCTCCCCAGACCTAATAATCCAAATTGCCTATTTATCATCTTCCTTTGGAAGTCTCATCCTAAACCTGTGTGTCCATGGCATCAGTGAAGGGCAACTCCATCTTTAAGTTGCTCAAATCAGAAATAGTGGCTTCATCCTCAACTCCTCTCCACCTCCGCAACCAATATCCATTAGCACATTTTGTTGGCTGTATCTTTAAAATATATACGGAATCTAAAACCTTATTTCCACTATTGTCATGTTAATTTAAGCCACCATTGTTTCTCTAGTAGAGAAACAACAGCCTCCTAACTTGACTCCTTACTGCCATCCTTGTCCACTATGGAATACACACACAGCAAAGCAGTCAGAATTAGCTTTATAAAGTCATACATTTAATTACATAATCATTGAGGTAAGAATAAAGGCAAGTTAAAAGAAACTATAAACTGGAAAAGACATTAGGGAAACAGTACAAATTGTAGTCTGTTCTTCCTAATAGAGTAAAGGCTACTGAAGTTGACAAAAGAACCAACCACCTGATTTTTAAAATGAGGAAATGAGAGAAAGGGACACTTAACAGGAAAAAAATGAAATGCAAATGTCTAATAATTACATCAAAAGATGCTCAGTGTAATTCCTAAAAAGATAAATTCAAGTTACATCCAATGTGGTGGCTAGTGAGAGTACAGATGATTTAAGTCTTTTGAGGGGCATCTGGCAATATTTATCAAAAACATACACATATAAGCTCTTAGAGCAGCTTCAACTTTGAGAATGTATTAACTTGTGAGAATATAACTGCCTTATGTGTATGAAATTAAATAGAAGGGTTCTTTTTCCTTTGTGACATTGTTTATAATTGCAAAAATTAGAAGCTGAAGTGGCTAAAAATAGGATAAGGATAATTTAATTATGATATATCCATACAATAGAATAGTATGCAGCTGTATACAAAAGGAGAGTGATCTGTTTATTGATATAGAATTCTCTAGAATGTATGGTTTAATAAAAAGAACCACAGAGGAAAGAACTCAATAGGCAAACACACTGGTGTAAAAAGTGAGGCAATGGGGAGAGAAATATATTTAGAAATACTTGCCTGAAGATAATCTTATGTGACAGCTAATTAAAAATGGTTTCTTGAAAATGCAGGTAAACCAAGTGAATGGAGACAGGAATGAGAGCTAGGACTTTTAGTGTAAAACTGTTATATATCATCTTTATGGTTAAACCATTTAAGTGTATTACCTATTCAAAAATAATTTAAATAACATAACATATTGCTTCTCTGCATGAAACCTTTCATTAACTTCTTACCTCATTTAGAGAAAAAAACAAAGTCTGGATATTGGTCTACAAGATTCTGTACTTTCTCATCCTGTCTGCCATTGCTCTTCTCTTGTATTAACCTGCTCAAAACACATTGACTTCCTACTGCTTCCTGAACACATCAAACACTTCTACAGCGGGACTTTTGTTTTACTGCTCTATCTCCTTTGAATACATTTGCCCCAGAGATCCTTTGGGTTCCTTCCTTCCTTCCTTTTCTTCTGTTACGTGTTCAAATGTCATCTTATCTCTGATGCATACCTTGACTACTGTATATAAAGCACCCTCCCAGCTTGGGACCTCTACTCCTTTGATGTTACTTTATTATTTATTTAGCAAGTATCACCACTTGATATCATTTTACTTATTCTTTTTCATCTTCTCTCCCTCTATACAGCAGAATGTAAGCTCTTAGGGAACTTTGTTTTATTCACTGGTGGTTTTTCAGTGCCTACAACAGTACCTTGCACATAGTAGATGTCAAAAGTATTCCCCCAATGAATGAATGTTTGATAGTTAATCAAGTATAAAATGAATTTTAGATAATTAATCAAGCATAATCCTCTAATTTGTTCTACCAGAATAGCTCACTTATATGTTCCCAGCAATATATGAATTCTATCCATGTGTATGGTAACAATGGACTTTACAATCTTTGGAAGTGCTAGGAGGAGAGTAAAACATTCTGAACAAAAGATGTTCTTCCCTTTCCTCCCTGTGACTTAAACACAAGAAGCCCCTTTGCTTCTTGCATGGGAGCCCTATGGAATTTTAGGAGAGAACTGAGTAAACAGTCTATGAGTAGAGGGCATCTAGATTAGGTTTCATACCCATTTTTCACCTCTTAAAATACAGTCTAACTCTCAAATGTTACGCAACCATTCTTGAAAACGTAGCATGAATCTATTCAGCCAAACTCATTTTTTTTTCCTGAAAATTCACAATATTTCAACATCACTGCTAAGTAATTCTATCAAGATTACCCACTATAATTTGTAACAACTAATGCCAATCGGTAAATCTCAAAATTGTGTACACATAATGGGGTTAAGAAAGTTGTACTAAAATATATGTGTTCTGTGTATGTAATTTACCATACATTTAGATAACCTAATCTTTGTTCTATACCTCTTGAGTGATTATGTTGCATGCTGCATAGAAGAGGCAGGTTTTCTCCCCTTCTCAAGGCTCCTACTGTTAGATGATATCTTGTTTTCGTGATTTTTGCTTTAGCCTCAGTAGGAGGCACATAAGCCCTTTTTTTTTTCTTCACTTGCCATTCCAAATGAAACAGTGAGAATGCTCCTTAAACCGCCTCTTATCCCCGGTTCTATCTGCATAACATTGCCCGGAACTTGCTGCGCCTTCTCTCTCCTTTTATTTCCCTGTCTGCTTTAAGTGCAGGCTCAAACTGTCCTCAGAAATTGCATGTTCCGTGTAAATCCCAGGAGCCCTTTCACATGGGGTTGCCTATAGTTTTCTGACAAACTTGGCTCCTCTGCAGTTCTTCTGAACTTAGAGACCTTGTTCTTTTTTCCCCACTTCTTTTGTTTTTCTTCTCTCTTTCAGTCTTTGCTCTTCATTCAGGTTGGCTGGATTTTGTCAGAATTCAGGTTCTTCCGTTCTCGTCTCCCCCTACTGCTATCTACTGCTCATGTTTTCTTTGTTCCCCCATCAACTACATTTTCAAGCATAGCTCAAAACAGCAGAGGCATGATGTAGTTTAAAACACACAACCAGCCGGACGTGGTTACTCACGCCTGTAATCCCAGCACTTTGGGAGACCGAGGCAGACAGATCAAGAGGTCAGGAGACTGAGACCATCCTGGCCAACACAGTGAAACCCCGTCTCTACTAAAAATAAAAATACAAAAATTAGCTGCGTGTGGTGGCACGAGCCTATAATCCCAGCTACTTGGGAGGCTGGGGCAGAATGGCTTGAACCAGGGAGTCAGAGGTTGCAGTGAGCTAAGATCGCGCCACAGCACTCATGCCTGGTGAGAGAGCGAGACTCTGTCTCCAAAAAAAAAAAAAAAAAAAAAAAAAAAAAAAAAAAGAACCTAAACTACTGGATCCAGGTGAAGACAAATCTGCAATGCCTGTGATTCTTGGAGTAGTTTTTTTATTTTTAACTTTAGTCTTTTCTCTTGTTCACTTTGTTTAAACATCTTAGTTTGTGTCTTACGCGTTAGGTCTCCATACAAATGTCACGTCCTCAGAGAGGCTTTTACTCATCGCTCTTCAAGTTATTTTTTATTACCTTTTCATGGATTTTCTGTGTACCACCACAATGCCTAAGCATATGGCTTATCTATTTGACTTCATTATAATTCTCTATCTTTGTCACTAGTATGTCACTCCCTGGAAAACTGGGATCTTGTCTTTTTCACCATTTCCTCATGGTCTTCAAGTCTAACGTAGACAAATAGTAAGCTCTCACTAAATATTGCATTACATATTTCCTTTTCCTCTTTCTTTCATCCCCACCTCACTCTAGTTATTCTTTCTTTCATCCCCACCTCAGTCTAGTTATTTGCATGTTGATCTTCCCTAAAGCTTACAATATAATTTATTTAAATAGACACTCAATTATTACTCTTAATTCACAATTTTATCTTTTTCTCCATCAATTTTAAAAATCTATTATGTAGTAAAGTAAAATCTTGGTTATTATTCTGCAAATATTTTCTAAACTCATATTGTTTCCTGTGACATGAATGGGGAAAATTTCACTTGTAATGGTAGTTTACATGGTATTTGGTACTAAGGTGAATACTAAGATTCATGGTTATAGCTTTTAACATGACCTTACTTCAATGGATTTTATCAAATATGATTCAAATTACAGCAAGTTCAATTTAAAATGTACAGTTAAATATAGGTGGTATTTCAAGTAAACCTGTTAACACAGTTAATATTCCCAATATCAATACTATGTTGACTTCTCAATGTTCTGGCATATCATTCTTCACCTAAATATTACTAGAAAAATTTAGCAGTATACCAGTAAAATATGGAACTCTGCAGCCTCCATTGTTAAAGGTTGTTCCCATAGCATCTTACAGAAATATCTGCTAAGAATTTATACTGCATTAAAGAACAAGTGAAATTTTAATTATATTACATAACCCACACAATTTTTGGAGCTGGATGGTATTTTCATTACATAACTGATTCATAAATTATATAATTTTTATTAATGACCCTATTAAGCATGTATTTGCATTTTTATTATAATTTTCCGTTTTCAGGGATTTGTAATTACATAAGGTTAGATCGGTTTGGGCACTAATTTGTATAGTTACCTAAATTAATATTACTTTTGATTTAGCTTTCTTTCATTGCTTAATGCTATTTTTAAATTAACTACTTAAAATTGCTTTTCAGAATGATACAAAGTATATTTCTACCTGTGTGGCCTTTGATGTATAACTAAATGTATGTTATTTAATAATGTTGTGAACAGACTATACTTGTGGATTCTTTAACATTTTACAATAACACACCTAACTGACATACATATCAATGTAATAGTTAAAAACAGGTTTGAATTTTAGCTTTGCCATTTATTAACTAGGTGATATTGGGAATTTCACTTAAAATCTCTGTACCTCCATTTCCTTACCTCTTCAACATTCTCAAAAAAGTTGTTCTAAAGATTAAATAAGGTGATGTATGAGAGCTCCCAGGGCCATCTGAGGTATCATCAGAAATGTCAGCTATTGTCTTCACTAGTAGTATTAATGTGGTTACTATTACTGTTAAATTATAGTCATTATTTCTTTTTAAGCATTTTTTTAGTAAGAGAAAATCTCTCCTTTTCTTTAAAATTATATATACTGTATGAATATATACACTTATATATAAATAAAGCTGGCCATTTGAAGGTTTTTTTCATGTAACTATTCTGCCTGTTTAAGTACAACAGGCCTAATATGCTTTATAGTTTCTTATTTCTCAATCTAATACAACCTTAATATTTATTGTTTTCCTACTATGTTGAAGGCTCAGAAGTAGTGATTTGAGGGAGTACGATGATGAACAAACCACAATTACTCTGTTGAGGAACCATCAAATCTAGTGGAAGAGCTCAAATGTCCTCAAATAACTACATTAGAAAACAGAACATAATATATATATATATATATATGTGTGTGTGTGTGTGTGTGTGTGTGTGTGTGTGTAGTTTCTCTGATAAGCATGTATATATATATATGCTTAACTGCAAAGTGCTGGAGACATACAGAGTTGACAAATAAATATTAGGTTAGCCCTTTCTGTTTGAAAATAATTGAATCTTGTTACGGGTTGAATTACGTCCAACCAAAGAGATCTGTTTAAGTCCAAACCTGCGGTGCCTCAGAGTGTGACCTACTTTGGAAATAGAGTCTTTTGAAAGACTCTTACCCTTACAGAGGTAATCAAGTTAAAATGAGGACATTCAGGTGGACCCTAATCCAGTATTTCTAGTTTTCTTACAAAAGGAAAAATCTGGACACAAAGGCAGCATGAGCAGAAGGAAAACAATGTGAAGATGCAGGGAAAAGATGGCATGTAACACGAGTGATGCTTCTATAAGCCAAGGATTGCTGGCAAACACCAGAAGCTGGAAGAGGCAAGAAATGATTATCCTCTATCACCATCAGAGAGAGCACAGCCCTGCTGACACCTTGATTTCAGACTTCTAGCCTCCAGACCTGCGAGACAATCAATTGCTATTGTTTTAATCACCCAGTTTTTGGTACTTTGTTATGGGAGCCCTGGGAAACATACAAGTTCTAAACCCTAACTGATCCTACAGGAATAGAAAAACACCAATCACCAGTCAGTAACCTGAAAATTAACCAAATTCTAATTGTATTTAAAGCTATCCAATGTTAAAGCTGAGTAAGGAATTTGATTTGTTGGAGAAAAAACTGTACAAGACCTTTTAATTTTTATATACAGCATTTAAAAATTCTACTAGCTATTAATATCTCCATCAGAAATAAAAATATCTACTGATTACCTACTTTTGTTTCCCCACCCCACCGAGTTTTCATATTTGAGTGCTGTACAGATGGTACACTTTGCAAACTGTCAGTTAACCCATAAAATAGCATAAACATTACATTCAAATGGGCAAATGCTTACCTCAACTAACTCAAGTGTGTTGTTAGTACCAAATAAGATAATGAACATTAAACTGTTTAGCAACATTTAATAAAGCACTAGGAAAATATATAAGGTACTATGATTACTGAGCTATTTAACATGCAAAGAATTTAAAAGTCTTTAAAAATAATTTTAGGTCTGTAATAAAATGTTTACTTTAAACATCAACTACATCTTGATAAGATAAATACCAAAATGGTATTTTACTTGAAAAGGAAAATCATTGACTAAGACTTACTTGCATCACTTTATCTTTAAGCTGATCTATTTTTCACTAATGAAACTTGTTATTACTTAGAGAAAGGATTTGACTTGAAAAATAAAAGATAAAAAAAGTGGAAAGCCTAAAACTCTTAGAGACAAAAGGATGCAAATGTAACTCCAAAATCACTGTAATTCCTAGAGAAAGCTTTTCCTGTGACTTACCTGTGGTTTGAATTAATCACATCTCAAAAACCTCAGGAATATCAAAAGGAAATATTTAGAAAGGCAAAAATCAAGGAATTTTGTTTATTTGTTTCTCTGATAAGCAAGAGTTGGAAGCCTGCACTCAGCTTTCTGGATTATTTACTCCAATCTGATTCAATAGGTATAATATACCTATATTCTCCTCTAGGTTAGACACTTGAGGGGAATCTCTTGTAAGACTTGGCATTCTCTTTATCATTAACTAGGCCAGCCAGAAAGACCTGGAAAAAAAATTGAATAAGAATCTAGTTATCTTGCAGTCAGTGGCAGAGACCTTGAATGCTGGACTCTTGGAACACTGAAATTTACTTGTTCTGCCTACTTCATGTCCTTTCTGTATGTCTCTCAATTCCCTGCCTTTATCTTGGCGTGATAGAGTCTTTCCAACAAATCCAGTGGTGTCCCTAGCTTCTTTTGTGAATAATTCTAAAATTATGCAGTTTAGCCATCACTGATCATTGACTCTACATTCCACCATTTTGTATATGCTCTTTTTCTTTTTCAAATTCTCTCAGAAAATCTAAAGTACTAATCAGCTTTCTTCTGATTATAGAGCTCCCTGAGAGCTAATGGCCCCTTCTCACCATTTACTTAGATTCCTGGCCAAAGAGGTGAAATTGACATATTTTTGAAGCCACTTGGTCAATTTCAGACACTAATATAAAGCATTACTAGAAATCATAAAGTAAATGGTGAACAAGAAATGATCAGTTTGCCTAAAAATATTTTCTTCCAAAACTTGTTTCTTCCTGTTTATCTCTTTGAAAAAGATTCATCATTTAATGGCTAAGATTGGGAAACCTGTAAATTTTCTAGTGAATTTTGATGATATATGATGTACATAAATTAGCAGGGGAAAGGAAAAGTAGTACGTTAGAAAAGAAAACAAGAAAGGGATTGAAGGCAAAGTTTTATTAATAATATATTGCTGACAAAGGAAAGAGAAGGGAGTATTTTTTATCTGAATCTCTGGAAAAGTGTTTCAAGAATTTGTTTCACCACTACTGTGGTCTGAGTCCAAAACATTTTAAGATATTGCAACATCTGGCCTGATCTAAGCCATGTGAACACTTAATGTAGTAGGGAAAAACATTATTTGTGTATGCAATTTACATGCCATTTTGATCTTTGAATAATGTTTACTTAAATACACAGTTTTTTTTTCTTTTTTGAGACCTTGGCTTACCACAGACTAAATACATAGAAGTATGTGCTAATGTGGTGTTCCCACAGACATATTCCACAACTTCCAAGAAGTAATTATGTATTTGATTCTTCAAATACTGTTATATATTGGGTAGCACTCAAACACTCATTGTAGGTCAGGCGAGGTGGCTCACACCTGTAATTCCAGCACTTTGAGATTAGGAGTTTGAAACCAGCCTAGCCAACATGGTGAAACCCCATCTCTACTTTAAAAAAAAAAAAAAAAAAATTCAGGTGTGGTGGTACACACCTGTAATGCCAGCTACTCTGGTGGTTGAAGCAAAAGAATCGCTTGAACCCAGGAGGCAGAGGTCGACATGAGCCGAGATCGCGTCACTGCACTCCAGCCTTAGCGGCAAAGTGAGACTCCATCAAAAAAAAAAAAAAAAAAAAAAAAAAAAAAAAAAAAAAACCCAAGAACCAAAAAAACCCTCTAACTGTAGTTTGTTAAAGAATAAAAATAATAACAGCCAGTAACCTAAGAAAAAGTAATTTAGAACACCAAACTTAATTTAGGTGTCTTTAGAGGAAAGTAATTGCTAAATTGGCATCATCCACAATTCCTGAACAAAAGAACCCTAGTATTTTGTGTAAATCTCCAAAACATATCTGAGATTAAGGTGCATAACAAATAGTATTTCTCATATTTGCAATGCATTAAAGTTACTGCTTCATGGATTAAGTGAATAATTTACAAGTAATTACCTATTACATAAAACAACTTGCTAGCCATTAGTCTATGTGCTTGATAAATCATATTTATTAATGCTGTAACAATTCCAGAAAATGAATACTATATTATCTCTCATTTCATTTATACAAAAATAGGACATTAGCTATCAGCCCATTCAAACAATAGCGACCACCCTTGTTTTGAAAAAAGAAGAAAAACAAGAATAATTGGTGTCAAGTCTTACCTAAAGTATCACAGCCAATGGAAACCTTGGTAGCATTTATCTTATCCAGATATTTAGAGATTGTAGAAAGCTAAGAGAAAGTGTTTAAACATGGTCGAATATAAAGAGAGACGATATTAGGTATTAGTTTAAAGTGAGAAAGAATCAGAGTATAGCAGAACAGGTCAAAATATGAAAGTTTGCCTGCAAATCATAAATGAACAACAAATAGAGGAAATGGGCTTTTTTCTTTTATAAAATTTAAAGATACAGCTATCTTTTAGGAGAGTTTTCATGAAGTGTTCCACTTCTTGACCACTCATAGTCCTGTTTATCTCATATAGTCTCTGATTCTATAATGACTACTGCTACAAATAATATTAGTAGAGAGATAAGAAATAGGGGAAAAGAAGGCAAATCACCTCAAACAGTGATAACAGAGGGTAGAATTAAGTCATTGTTATACATGGCAGTTCTGCCTTTCAAGACATCACTTTTGTAAAGCTCCTAAGAGAAAAGGGGATTTAAAAAAATGTTTCATATTAATTAAATTCCATATTGTATCAACCCATCACCCAGTGTATTATGATCATATTACGGGAAACAATTTGTCATTCAAAAACTTGCTAACAATCTCAATAGCGAGGGTCTCTTAGAAACAGGTCTTGGGAAGGTGAATACCAACAGGTATGTGTTGCTTGGGAACAAAAGATTTTTTTCATTTTCCTCCACCAGTCTGAAAAGCCAGTTGATTTATTTATTTGGGAACAAAAGCACAACATTCAATATCTTATGAAAGACACCTACATAAAACGCTTTAAAAATGCATGATTTCTTGGTATCATTTGAAAGATGTGTTCAAATACAAAGCTAGTGTATAAAATCAGTTATTTGATCAATTCATACTAGTAGTTAGCTCTGAAAATTCAGTGTAATACTAGGAGGCTGAAAGAATGGGGAAAATGTGCTGAGCAAAAAATCCCATCTTTGGTGGTGGGGGCAGGAGAAGCAACCATATGCGAATCCTCAAGGGCAGAAAAAAAGAGTATGTTATAAAGGGTATGAAAATATGTGACAATGTATCTGAACAAGCGATTTGTATACCATGTTCACCCAGATAAATAAGTTATCATTTTACTAATAAGTGATATCCTAATACATGGAATTCACTGGAATCATTTTGAAGCTTACAAAGTAGAGAAACTGGTCAACTTGTATCTGAAGGTAAAACGCAGTTACCACATAAAACTAGGAACCCTTTAATGCTTGTGTCTATGTCATTTTCCATATATATATATATATACACACACACATATATATATATAAAATTGTATTATATGACTGTGTTGGCTTAGAAAGATATATTACCATAAGACTTTTTATTAACTTAAAATTTCATTTTTTTCTTCTGATTTTAAAATAAATTGAAATATGTTTGTGAGCTATAGGCACTGTGCCTAATGGAGAAGTCAGCTCTGCTTGTCTTTATTTACTACAAGTGTGACCTTTGACAACATACCTAAATCTCTAAGCTTTGTCAGTTGTAAAATGGGAAAGTAGTAATGGTGCCTGTTTCATGAGGCTTTTGTGAGAATGGAACCACACAATCCATCTAGGAAAGTGAAGGTATATACAGAGTGGGGCAGGGATGAGAACTGATGAGGGTAGATAAAGGTGAGAAGGGAAATTGTTAGACAGGGCTTGGGAAATGAGAACAGAGTAGTATCGAGGGGATTGAAATTTCTAAGCACAGTAAGCTTTGTCTTTTAATGAAATAGGTCTCACCCATTTACATGCTATTGTTTTTCAAACATAATTTCTATTGTGTTAAGTAAAACACAATTTAAACAAGTCATTGACTTCACACTTTGTGTCATAGTGCATTTTCTCAAACAAACCTAATTATTCCTAACGGGAGATTTTAAAAAATTGATAGTAAAAAGAGGTAATCATTGGTATGAATGGGATAATTCGAAGGACTGCAGAGTCAAAAGTTTGAAAATGAAAATGGAGAACTCAAAGAGACAATTTCTTAATGGAAGCCCCAACACTTTGCAGCTGATGGAACTAAATCTCAGGGAGGCTGTATGATGTCGCAAATTAGGATTATAATCCAAATCTCCTGATTCTTCCTTATGGGGTTTTGTATCACTCCATACCAAAGGTATGAGAGTTCTGGAGATGATGATTTGCAAAATGACAGTCACTGTAGATTTGGGGGATTTTGGTAGAACAAAACAGGAACTTCTTATTAATTCAAAAATATTTATTGCACCTCTAATGTTCTTGCTAATGTTCATGCAGTATAGAAAAAGAAAGGCACATTATAACTTTAGAGGTTCTAATTTAGACAGCAGGATACACATTCAGTACATAATTAAACTGCCATTTGTATCATTGTAACCAAGGGAAGTTGTAACATGGTAAAAGGCACAGTGTGCCAGGTAAGTGGGAAATGGGAACACATAACGTGGTCCACACATTCAGGAAATGCTTCCTTGAGAAAGACATGAGTAGACTAAAACCTGAAGATTGAGCCCAAGCAAAGAAGGTAAGAGAGGATATTCCAGGTGCATGAAAATGGCTAGGCACTCAGGTTGTTCCATGAGCAGAAGGAAAGTCTTCTGCTGGGGTCTTGTGAGTGAAGAGGCCTGTGGGGAGTGGAAGGAGGCGGGAGATGAACCTGGAGCACAGATGAGGCCTGTTCATTCAAGCAAGTATAGAATATAAGGATTATGTGGTTTATTCAAAAAGCAATGGTCTGCAAATGAGTACCGAACACAATCTCTAAACAGACCAGATGAAAAACGACAGTAGTTTGAGGTAGTTTGGTGGCAGCAGGGGAGATAGAGAGATATAAGGAATTAAAATATTGTCTAGAGGTAGAATACACGGCATTTGTTTTCTAACTGGAAAAGGTGAGAGTGTGAAGGAGGTATTAAAGATGATTCTAGCTGTCCGATAAGAACAACTTGTAGGCCAGGTTACCTTTTCTACGATGGTTTATGTGGTTGTAGCAATGAGAATCATGTTTCTTTACTTGTATATGTCTTTCTTCCTTCTAGTTCATCCTACAAAATTAGTTTAATAGGATTAGAAAATTCAAGCAAGCCTAATACAGAATCTAGAAAAAAAGGATATAATCAGATAGTTTAATAGTTTATCACAACACTGGCTTATATTTACTGGGTATCTCATGTGTCAGACTCTTTTCTAAGATTTTTATATGAACACTATACTCATACTTCCTCATTTAAATTATTAATCTATATGAAGTAGATACTACTTTTATTCTTAATTTACAGAAGAGGAACTAAAGCACATAGAACTCAAGTAATTTAAACAGCATGGAAATGATAGAGCAAGATGTGAGGCACCTTATATTACCTATCATGCTATATGACCTCTTTAAAAATCTCTCTGGTTTAATATTACATAAAAGGAGGTGGGTGGGTGGGTCACCTGAGGTCAGGAGTTTGAGACCAGCCTGGCCAATATGGTGAAATCCCATGTCTATTAAAAAAAAAGAAAAGAAAAAAGAAAGTGTAACCCTCCTGTGGTTTGGAAACCCTTGGAAACCCTCCTGTGGCTCAAACCCAACATATTAAGAGGCTGGATAGAAATTCGGGCCTGAAAGCCTGGATAACATTAAATAGTGTTAGTGCTCCATTGTTCTCCTGGGAACCAAGAAACACTGTGCTGGGTCCCTGGATGAGGTTGGAAATGGAGAGATCTGTATTACCGGTTCAAGTCTTAATAATGAATCTAACCAAGGTGAGTACTTAGAAATATTTTTCAATAACTGATTTATTGTTTAAGAGCATTCAGATGAAACAAGTTCATGACAGAAATTCTTAGACATAGGATCCAGAATGTACTTGCCTTCCCAGGAGGAAAGAAGATAAATTATTATTATTTGTCAAAATTTTGTGAAATCATTAAACCTGCTAAAGGTTGAAAAGCAGAGACCTATGATCTCTGCCTCTGTTGGAGATAACATGATCCATTAGCTTGCTTAGAAGAACAGTGATGTCTTACGGTACTGAACTGTTCAGTTTTATTACCACATGAATTCCACATAATCGGTTCTTAGGATAGCACTTTGCCATAATACATTTCACAGTTCATCGACAAAAATGACCCTTCAACCCAGGTAAATAACAGTATATGACATATAGGTGTTATCTAATTCTGAATCAAGCTTTAGGTACTTGAGGAAGGTAAATTTTTAGTAGAGAATATAACTTATTAGTCAGATTTTTTTAAAAGTCGAGAGAAATGTCTGCCTACAAGATCTCACATTGTTCTCACATTTTGTGTAAAAGTTAAAATGAACAGAATGCTGATAGAGGAATGCACCTGTGTTCAGTGGTGAATCATCTCTTGTTAACTGCTTTTAATGCAATAGCTCAACAATCATCACGTACAAAGCACACTGTAAACAAACCCTACTTTCAACTTACATTTTTTAGCTTAACTTGGAGATTATGGATAAATGTACCTGACTTGGGACAGCATATTTTAGTGAATGCTGATAAAAATCCTGGCAAGACCTTACTTTTCATAGAAATTTGTCTCTGAAGGACATAACCTTTTCTGTCATGATTGTAACTCTCACTGCAAAACGAGAAAATTAAATCACTTGGGAATGCTAGAAAAGACAGAAAACTTTAAACCAAATGCCACTCATAACACTAGAAAGCAAAGTAAATGATGTGTTGGCTTTGATACAAGAAAACATCTATGACATTATCTATCATTAAGTCGAAAAATCTGTCAGGTATGTTTTCCTTGCAATGATAGTTTTTTAACTAAGTCTGGAATTGAGCTGTTTAAATAATAATTGACATATATATGAATTTAAACAAACTTCTCAGCTCACCTATATAACTTAGACCAAAAAGACCTTCAGAGTTCTGAATCCCTTAACTGTTTTCAGGATGACTAGATAATCCTGCTATTACCTTTTACAATATCCTAACCTTCTAACCCACCTCTCTTTCACCTGGTCAATTGTCTCCAGTCGACACAGTTAGCTCAGGGGTTTCCTTGACTAGTGGCCAGTTAGCGATGGCCTTCCTAAAGGTAAAAGTTAGTATACATATGTAACAAACCTGCACATCGTGCACATGTACCCTAGAACATAAAGTATAATTTAAAAAATGTTAGTATAAGGGTAGAAGAACAAAATAGATGCTATAGAAAAAAAAAATACGAAAAAAATCACGTTTTCAAGTGCCAATATCATTTTGTGCACACTATATAGAAAAAAAAAATCATGCTTCAAATTTAAATATAGCCAAAATTATATATTAGAATTTTAGCAACAAGTTTTCCTGCAGATATTTTCCTATAGGAATATAAAACTCAATTTTTCCCTTCATGTATGAAACACCAAAAATTACTTTCATGTGTTCTATTACTAAAATGACATGAAAAAGAGATATGGCTGGGCGCGGTGGCTCAAGCCTGTAATCCCAGCACTTTGGGAGGCCGAGAAGGGCGGATCACGAGGTCAGGAGATCGAGACCATCCTGGCTAACATGGTGAAACCCCGTCTCTACTAAAAAATACAAAAAACTAGCAGGGCGAGGTGGCAGGAGCCTGTAGTCCCAGCTTACTCGGGAGGCTGAGGCAGGAGAATGGCGTGAACCCGGGAGGCGGAGCTTGCAGTGAGTTGAGATCTGGCCACTACAGTCCAGCCTGGGCGACAGAGAGAGACTCCGTCTCAAAAAAAAAAAAAAAAAAAAAAAAAAAGAAAGAAAGAAAAAGAGATATGATTCGGATCTATCAGAAAAGCTGATGGCTCAGCCAAATTAATCTATAATCAGAACAAGACAGGGTATGACAAATTTTAGACTTTTACTTTAAAAACTTTGTTGGAAACATTGAGTGTTAACAGGCTAACTTTGTAAAATTTGAAACATTTACACAAAAATGTATGGGGGTGTATATGTGCACTTTTTAAAAATACCAGACAGCAGATGATGTTTGAGCCCATAGGAAATCCTTGGGTATTTTTTGAGTAATAAGCACCTTATGATATGCCTACTTAAAATGAATCTGCTAGCATATAGTACAAAGTGAAAATAATTTTGTCTCAAAAATATCTAATTTTTGCTTAGCAAATTTTAGATTGTAATTATAATCATGCACTCCATCTTGAGATTAAAAATACACAAACATTGTTTTCAAAGTATAATTTTTCTGGTAAAAATTTGTGATATCATGAAATGACATCTTTCATTTTGCGATTAACTTTTGCACAATCACAAAAAACAGTGTTTATCTAAAAGTATTTCAGGGTTTTATAAGTTTTCCCAGGGGCTTCTCTTAGCTCTGATTTTTTTTTTTTTTTTTTTTTTTTTTTTTGAGATGGAGTCTCGCTCTGTCACTCAGGCTGGAGTGCAGTGGCGCGACCTCGGCTCACTGCAAGTTCCACCTCCCAGGTTCGCGTCATTCTCCTGCCTCAGCCTCCCAAGTAGCTGGGACTACAGGCGCTCGCCACTACGCCTGGTTAATTTTTTGTATTTTTAGTAGAAATGGGGTTTCACCGTGTTAGCCAGGATGGTCTGGATCTCCTGACCTCGTGATCCGCCCGCCTCGGCCTCCCTAAAGTACTGGGATTACAGGCATGAGCCACTTCGCCCTGCCTGATATTTAAGTCATACTCCTTTGAAGTACCTAACATTTCAGTTTGTCAATTTTTCTTTAGGAAGATAGCTTTTTCTTTTGGTCACTGCTGTAACTGCCAGATATTCCCATGTTAATCAATGGCTTTCTAAGTTATTAGAACAGTTCTCCAATGTCACTATCATCTACTTCATGAAATCCGTGACTTTTCACAAGATTTGCAATGTCACTTTGCAATGTCATTGCTCTATTTTCATACAGCACTGACAAATTTCAAAACTAAAATTAGCAAGAGATCTAGAAGTGTTCAGGCAATAAATGGTATTGTTCTATGAGACTATATGATTGGAGACAGAATTTATACGTTTTCATTTATTTATAAACTTATTCATATTATGACGGATTTTGAGACTAACTCAGGGGACAGCCAATTTATTTATCAAAGGACCCAGTAGTAAATATTTCAGGTCTCTGTTGCTACTATTGAACACAGTCATTGTATCATGAAAGCAGCCATAGACAGTATATGAAAGAATGAACATGGCTGTGATCAAATAAAACTTTATTTACAAATCCAGATGCTGGGCTCGATTTGGCCCAAAGGCTCTAGTTTTCTGATACCTTGTCTAATTCAATAAATACTAAGATTATGAGAATCCCCTCCATAAGAAATTATTTTTTCCCAGAAAATAATGCATGAAAGCTTCATTGATAATATCCCCCAGATCTACATACTTATGAAACTGCATATTATTTGTATGCATTTATAAAAGTGATTGCTTTAAAGACTATTAGAAACTTACTTGATTATTTTATTTCTGTTATTACATTACCTTAAAGTGTATTGAAATATTTACTTTAACAAAAATCTGAAAATTTATCTTTCTCCTGGGTTTGCAAGTTTTTGACCCTCCCATTGACACTATTACAGATTATGAACCCAGGTAACCCAGTCATAATGATATGGATAAGAAAACTGGGATTCATGCCTGTAATCCCAGCACTTTGGGAGGGTGAGTTGGGTGGATCACTTTAGCTCAGGAGTTCAAAACCAGCCTGGGCAACATGGTGAAACTCCGCCCCTATGAAAAAAATACAAAAATGAGCTGGGAGTTGTAGCACATGCCTGCAGTCTCAGCTACTCAGGAGCTTGAGGTGGGAGGATCAGCTGAGCCCATAAGGCAGAGGTTACAGTGAGCCAAGATTGTACCACTGTACTCCAGTCTCCAGCCTGTGTGACAGGTGAATCCCTGTCTCAAAAACAAAACAAAAAAAAAAAAAAGGAAATTATTTCCTATTATCAAATATTAATATAATTGAGTAAGAAAATGCTGATTTATTTTTTCTTTATATAAACTTTAATTCAAAAAAACAGAAATGATTATTTGTTTTAAAGAATGCATAAAACTTATATAGCACTTATAATGTTCTAGGTTATGCTTTAAGAGACAGTATAGATATACAATATGTAAATATAGATTATAACCACCTACATGTATCTATGTATGTCTACATTCATATAAACATATATACATATATTTTTGTATAAACTTTTTAATTCTCACAACAGCTTCATAAAGAAAATATTGTTATACATACTTTATAGATGTGAAAACTGAGTCACTGAGCATTGACTTATTTCGAGTCACAGAGCTATTAACTGGCAGATCTGTAATTGGAACCATGGTTGTCCAGCTTCAGAATCCATGCCATTTCTACTCTTTTTTACAACTTTGTTGATGAAACACTCAGTTTCCTTCCTGAACTCTAATTTCATTTAAAATGTTATTTTCAAAGGCAATACTTAAAATTTGCCTAAACTAGATCATAGTTTTTAAAAGTTCATATGAAAGTCCTTCATATATATTAAAAGTTATGATGACAAAAATCTTGTTCTGGAAGGGGTCTATTGTTTATATGTCTATCTTCTACACAGGACAATCAGATTCTTTTCGATTTATCCCATTTTCTAGAAGAGCTCCTTAACAGTTTTTTAAAATTAAAATGACTTGAATAAATCAGTCAGTCATCAGAACCAAATGCAAATCTATTATTCCCTTGCACGTGGCTTTATCAGAAAGGTACAAATCATGAGAACAAGAGTATGTGTAACGTCTTTTTCAAATAAATGGCAATAAATGTTCTAGAGCCAAAATAAATTTCAGATCTGTCATCTCTGACTCCTTTCAGTTAAACTGGCAAATTTGCATAAGCAAAACAACCCTCCTCTCTGTTTTCCAATTAATAGAGTCTTAATGTGTTTGGAAAATATCTGGTTGAATTTACTAAAACAGCCAATTACAAACCAGGTGTTTCAATTGTATAAATAAACATGTGGACTGCATTAATTATGGCATGTCTTTATCTCAGCTCCAAACCATCGCACTAAAAATGGAAGAGCATTGTATATTTCTCCAACTTACATCTAGATTGTGTTTTAATATCTCATTACATTTTTAAAGGATGGAATGAAGATCTCTAAGGCATGCAGAGATCCTTGGTAATTATAAATACAAGATGGTATTAATAATAAACTTTTATTTCCATTCATTTTTTTCTCATTAATTCATTCTTTTAAATTTTGTATATTGCAATGGGATTTTTTTTTTCTTCCCCTGTTACAGATGTTTGGATTCTCTAATCCCCCAAGGTATCAGAGGCCTGCATATTCCATCTGCAGTGATAAGCATATCTGGTGATTAGAATTTCATACAAAGCAAAATACTAATACATCATTAAGCCTACAAAATATTTAGTCCTCCATATGTTGTTTGTGCTTCCAATTTCTCAAACGTTTTGCCATAAAATACAATTCAGAATAAACAATAGATAAAAAGTAAAGAGTATTTATATTTTTAACTTTTTTTATTCTATTTGTATAAGGCATTCTATTCAGTGCTCAGTATTCCTCACTCCCTGGACATGACTCTCAACATGCAGTTTATGAGGGTTACAGAAGATACTGTTTTAAATAATACATTTGGTATTAAATTGAGCTTAATTTAAAATGGGTGGGAAAACTCATTAGAAGTTTCCTGTTTGGGTATTAACTGCCAGTCATCTTGCACAAAGTAAACTGTATTTTCCAGTCTGTGCAATGGAGTAAAGATCCTGATTTTGCTATAGAGTTTAAATGCAACTTAAGGTTGAAATATATCATTTAAAAATAAATCAATTACAAAAAACCTATGAATACTTTATTTCACATAAGACAAAGCAGCCCAAAGGTGAAGCCCAAAATGAGAAGTTTCAACAGAAAAGAGCAAAAGTTAAAAAGAATTTTTTTTTTTCTCAGTATCCCAGTATTTGCTTTCTACCTTGGCAATGGTGCTAAACAAGCAATAGGAGGAAAATTGCATCAACTGTGTGAAATAGGACTGCAAAAATCAACTCTTGGATTTGGACTATCTGCTAATTAATAGCAGCTAATGTGTTTATTTATTTATTTATTTTTCAACTCTGACATGAAAGCCATTCACTTTTCTTTTCCACTGGCTTTCTTGGCCTTACATAAATTCTACTCACTCCTTTTCTTTCCTGAGTTCATTTCATCTAGGATTACTTCAATCTGGAAATAGAACAGTAAATACTAGAGGGACTAAACAAGTAGGTCTCCCCTAGTGAAAAGATGTAAAGATACAATATTTCATCCAATGAACCAACCCACAATCAAAGGGCTGAATCCGGCAGAGTTTGAGACCTGAATATTTTAGCTTGAAAGGTAAACATAAAAACGACCCTGGAGATTAAACAATTTAATATTTTTCTTATTTAATGAAGACTTGGGGCCTCCCGAGTACAAAAATCTTAGAAGCATATTTTTCATAAAACCAAATTAACCAAAAATGGGAAAGACCTTTCAGGTCAGTCAGACCATCCCCTGGAGATCACAGAGGGCAGTTGCCTAGAATAAATATGCCAGTGTTTTGTTCCCTCAAGTGTTCGAGTTCCCTAGTGTTAGGCCAGCTTCTGACCTTTTATTTACAGTGTTATTTATTATTCATATTTTATTAAATATTTAAAATGCCACCTATTGTATTTGATGACTATTATGAGAAGAAAAGGTCCCTGTTCTTCAGATCCAGTTAGTTAATATCCTGGACTTGGCATTAATTATCTGGCACTTCCTTTCAAAAGCTCCTGACGCATCATGCTTGTACTTTTACAGGGGGCAGCTGCAAACCTTTTTGGCGGAAACTAAACATGGCCATGAAGATGGCAAGACTCAGGAATTAGTTCACCTTAGACCACTCCATTCATACACATATCCATCATTTCTTTTACTTCTTCAGGACTACCACTGGTAACTGTTATTAAAAATGACATACAACAGGTGGCAAGTACAACATTTGTTTAAGAAAAAAAGTCTCAATTTGGTATGGCTTTTTCCAGGGTTAGTGGGGTTGGGAGGCTGTTAGGGACTTCCATGGCCATTGCTTATATGGAACTTAGTAAACCAATGGAGGAGCTCTTCCCTCTTCTCTTTCACCCAATCTCCCTCTCTTTCTAATGGGATGGTAGTTAGAAGGTGAGTGAAAGAAGAATATTATTCTGATTATTTAACTGGTTACCTCCTAAAGCCTAATGTCCAGTTATTCTAAGGAAGATCTATATTCTTGTACGAAAAGAAATTAGAAAAATCTCCAAACTTTGTTTTTAGGTAAGTTAATCCAATGGCTGTGCCTACAAATTTAGGGAAATATGAATTTAGGAAAACATATACGTTTACATAAATATGTTTCCCTAAACACTGTTTCCTAAAAAAAGTAAACAAAAGATAAACCAACAAGTAAACAAAGCATTTTTCTTTGATGTCAGGAATCAGTGCATTCCAGCCATAGAGAAACAGCCTGGAGGACTTCTGTGATGGGGGATGAGCTGCTCCTATTCAGGCAGAAGCAGTCCGGAAGCAAGGCTGATAACTACTCAGATATGAGAACTTGGCACAGATAGAAACCTGTTTGTTTGACTGTTATGAAATGCACACTTAAATGCATTTAAATGTATCCTGAAATCCACTATTTAACTACTTCCATAAAATTTTATTTAAAATGATAGCCTCACCCCAGTCACAGATTGTGAGAGAAAGGGCCTAGCTGAGGCAATAGCATTGCCATCATAGCAGACGCTGTCACCAGGAGGAGCAAGCTCACAGAGGCCATCGAGAGCAGAATTAATGATGGGTAAGAGAGCATAAAGAATGGGATAAAATATTCCGCTTTCCCATGTGAATTTTAGAAAGACTTGGACAAAGAATAATCTCCCATTCCACCCAACCAACTTCCTCAGGAAAAAGAAAACAGGGGAGAGTTCAAAGTCAGGCCATCATGATTTGGATTATGCTCTTTCTGCTGCTCTGATTGCTCATTTTTATTCCTCAAATCCTTTTCTACATGCCCTCCCAAATTGAGGTTTTATTCATTTTCCCTCTTACTTTCTTCCTTACTCCACATCTCTCAACAACCTCAAAGGATCCTGACATCAATTTTGATTTCTTAACATCTATTTTCTATTGAATCAGAAAAGAAATCAGACTTCCTAGGATTATATTTTAGATAGATCTGTTATTTGTGTGACCCTGGAAAAAACGAACATATCAGAAACTCAGATTCCTCATATATAATATAAAAATAAAAATTAGGACGTAGATAGATGTCTTTGATGAGTAAATGAGGTTATTTGGGTAAAGCACTTGGCAGAATGCCTGGCATACAGTATATCGATATTAGCTGTAATTATTATTAATTATAATTAGTCAGATAACTCTAAATATGTATCTCCAACCATGGTATTTATACTCAACCCCAGTCTTTATTTCCAGCTCTTTGCTGATTATGTCTTACTATCACTGCATATTCAACATTTCTTAAACTAAACTCATCCTGTTTTTAACTTTTAAAACTAAGCTACTTATGCTAAGATCTCATTTTCTTTATGTATCAACTTAGTTATTAAATTATCTACCTACTACTGATATGTCTTGAACATCCCTTCCCTCCTTTTAATTCCCAAATTCACCCTCAAGTGGAAATACTCAACCTCAGCCTCAAGTATTGCAATTATCTCCTAACTTTTCTTTCCTTTCCTAAAAACTACCAACTCTAATCACTTGGAACTCTGGAGATGAATCAATATTCCAAAATCACAAATTGTAATCAATAGACCCTCCAAGTTTACAGTGGTCCCATAATATAAGCTCTTTACAAATTTAGACCCAATCTAATTCATTTCTAACTCTTGCTACTCTTACACAAAACTTTAAGCTCTAATGAAATGCATTTCATACCTCTTCTCTGATCATTCCACATATTTCTCTTATTCTCTCTTTCTGAAATACATTCATCATATTTCTGTGTAAAATAACCCATGTCCTTAAACAGTTATCACAATAAAACATCACATATAAAGCTTTTCTTGATGATGGTATTGCTTTGCAAGATGTCATAGCATTTAGTTTATATATTTCTTCTGCCACTTCATCATGACATGAGAAATCTCTATGTGTTTATGTCTCTTATTACCTCTTCCCTTAGTCTCTACTAGGTTTAAGGATTCTTCAGAAAATTTTATAGGCATAACTGATCCTTACATTTACTTTGTACCCTGAACAATGTGCCTGATTGACACACAGATATATGATTAATTTAGTGACACACGGTCATTTTGAAATGTGTTATGAAAATAATTTTTCATTTCACCAACTTGAAGTTATTACTGAGTGAATAGAAAATATTTACAAATGAATTTCATTAAGGATAAAGCTCCAGGTAGTAATGTAGCCAGAAACTTATTAATTTGTATTTATTAAACAAAGGATTATTTAGGTCAAAAGGAAATTCAGTTGTTTTTGACAAAGACGGAGTATCTGAAAAATTCAAATACATACACTCACATTGTGCTTATAGTTTAAACATTAAAACTCAATAATAGGAGCCAACACCAGACTTCATGCTGCCCTAAGACAAGTAATCTCTGTATCCCCCATATCCCAGGAACCTTACCAACATCCCCACACTTCCACTCAGGGGGCTGTAGCATTGCAACACCAGCTAGACCCAGCATATGATCATATATCCAGTACCTGAGTCCAAGCAACATTCTACTCCCCAAAGTACAAGCAGTCCGGCACATCATAGAGGCTGCCCCCAGGACATAGGGAGCAGAACAGTATGCTACCCAGAGCCTGAGAGTCACCTGCCTAGGACCATCATGAACAGTGACCCTGATTCCTTCAGCAATGGGGCTACCATGCACCCATGTGTGCCACCCAAGGGCTGAAGAACTGGTCTGCTAACCAGTTGACATGAACAAGCACCATCTGGGAACCTACAAACCAAAGACCAGCCTGCCCAGCCTGCCACCATCGACACCCAAGTACCCAGTCTGGGTGCCCAAAGACCAGTCCACCCAGCTCACAGAACCCACCATGACTGCTGTCGTTTATGCACACTGTCCGGGGGCCTAAGAACAAGCCTTACTGGCCAGACTTTACCACTGCCACCACCCATGCACACCATCCAGGGACCCAAGAAATGACTCTCCTGGGGCCTGCTGCTGCCACAGCTGGTGCTCACATATATACCTAGAGACCTGAGTAATGGCTTACTCAGTGGCTCAGTCACCAGCAAAGACTAAGCCACAGCCTCCACAATCACAGCCTAAGTCATTGGGGAACTCATAGCACTGACATTCATTACAGTCAAATAAATCATTTGGACATTACACTATGGTGTAATTTCTAAGCACAAAGTACCTTACCCAGGGTACCCTACGCAACTGACTCTATAGACACATCTACAGAAAAAAGTCTATTACACCAGATGCAGAGATATCAAAACAATGACGGAAGAAATATTAAAGATCAAGGAAACATGACATTTCCAGAACCAAAGTACCCTACCCAACTGACTTTATAGACACATCTAAAGAAAAACATCTATTATACCAGATGCAGACATATCAAAATAATGATGAAAGAGATATTAAAGATCAAGGAAACATGACATTTCCAAAGGAAAGTGATAATTTTCTAGTAACAAACCCCAAAGAAAAAGAAATGCATACAATGCCTGAAAAAGAATTCAAAGTAATGATCATATTAAAACTCAGAGCAATACAAGAGAACACAGGTAAACAATATAAAGAGATTAGAAAACCAATTTATAATATGAATAAGAAATTCAATAGTTAGATATTAAAAAAAGGAACTAAACAGAAATCTTGAAAATGAAGAACTCAATGAAATAAAAATACAATTGAGAATGAAATAAAAATACATACTAAATCAAGTAGAGGAATGTCTAAACTGAAGAGATATCTTTGAAATTAACCCAGTCAGACAAAAAGAATAAAGAAAATTTTAAAAATGAAGAAAGCCTATATGATATACAAGACTATCAAGCATTTTGGGAGTTCTAGAAGAAGAGATGGGAAAAGGCATAGAAAGTCCATTATAAAATAATAGCTGAAAACTTTCCATGTCTTTTAAGAGATATAAATATCCAGATACAAGAAACTGAAAGAATTGCGCCACTGCACTACAGTCTGGGCGACAGAGCGAGACTCCGCCAAAAAAAAAAAAAAAAAAAAAAAGAAACTGAAAGATCCCCAAATTCAACACAAAAATCCTTCCTGTGGCACTTTATAGTCAAATTGTCACAAATTGAAGACAAAGAGAAAATTCAAAAAACAGCAAGAGAAAAGCATCTAGTCACATATAAGGGAATTCCATTATACTATGAGCAGATTTCTCATCAGAAACATTGCAGGCTAAAAGAGAATGGGGTGATATATTCAAATAACTGAAAGTAAAGAAAAATTGCTAGTGAAGAACACTGTAACCCAGCAGAGCTATCCTTCAGGAATATAGGAAAAATAAAGTCCCAAACAAGCCAAAACTGAGGGACAGATAAGCACTGGATCAATTCTACAAGAAACGCTTAAGAGAATCCTACATCTTCAGGCAAAAAATATATTTATCGTCATAAAAACACATAAAAATATGATACCCATTGGTAGCAGATACATAAATGAGAAAAAGAAAGGAATTAAGCAACTTCATTATAGAAAACCACCAAACTACAAAGATAAACAACAAGAGAATGAAACAAAGAAGATGAACAAAACAATCAAAAACCAGTTATAAAATAAGAGGAATATGTTTTTACCTATCAATAATAACCTTGAATGTAAATTGTTTTAATTCACTAAAAAGTATAGACTAGGTGATTGAGCCTAGGAGTTCAAGACCACTAGCCTGTGCAACGTACCAAGACTTTGTCTCCACACACACACACACAAAATGTTAGCTGTCTATGGTTGCAAACACCTATAGTCCTAGCTACGAAGGCTTTGAGGTAGGAGGAATACTTAAGCCCAAGACTTGGAAGTTGCAATGAGTTATGATTGCACTACTGCACTCCAACCTGGGCAGCAGAGTAAGACTCTGCCCGTAATGACAACAACAAGAAAATTATAGCCTGGCTTAACGAATTAAAAGAACAACAACAACAACAAAGAGAAAAAACTATATGCTGCCTGCAAGAAACTCACTCTCACTTTACATGTAAAGGCACACATTGACTAAAAACGAAAGGATGGAAAAAGATATTTTAGGCAAACAGAAACCAAAACCGGGAAGGAATAGCTATACTTATATCAGATAAAATTGATTGTAAGTGAAAAAACTAAAAATAAAAAGATACAAAGAAAGTCACTAAATAATAATAAAGAGATCCTTTCAGCAAGAGGATATAACAACTGTAAATATATACGCAACCGACATTTGAGAAACCACATATACAAATCAAATATTGTCAGAGCTAAAGAAAGACAGACCCCAACCCAATACTAGTTTGGGACTTCAACAACCCACTTTCAGCATTGGACAGGTCATCTATACAGAAATCAACAAAGAAACATCAGATATAAACTGTACTATTTATCTCATGGACCTAAGACATATTTAGAAAACGTTTTAATCACTTGCTACAGAATACAGATTCTTCTCATAAGCACATGAAACATTTTCCAGGAAAAACCATATGTTAGGCCAAAAAACAAATCTCAACATAAACAAATCAAAATCATATCAAGTGTCTTCTCAGACCAAAAAGGAATAAAATTAGAAATCTTCCTTGCCTTGAGTTGGCAGTGGTTTGCATTTACACCTGTAAATGTATTCATTCTTTTAATTTACGTAAGGTTTTTCTTTGTACACAATGGTTTTCTATTGTTATGTGAGAATATTAGGCCCTAGCAACACATCCCTGTGTAAGGAAAAATAAAAGTGCTGCCATAAAACAAGCAAACAAAAACTAGAAACCAGTAACAAAAGAAAATTATACAAATACATAGAAATTAAAATCACATCCTTCCTCATGTCCATTGGATCAATGAAGTAATTTAAAAAGTAAATTAAAAACATTATTGAAACAATTGAAAGAGATACAGCATACCAAAACCCATGGGATATAGCAAAAGCAGTACTAAGCAGGAGGTTTATAGAAATAAACACCTCAAATAAACAGAAATAATTTGAATAAGCAATCTAATGATGAATCTTAAGACATGAGAAAATCAAGAATAAATCAAATACAAATAAGTAGAAAAAATAATAGAGAATAAGTATAACTAAAGACAGCAGAGATGAAAAAAATTGAACAATACAAAAAGTTGGTTTCTTAAAAAGGTACACAAAATTAAACTGTTAGCTAGACTATTACAAAAGAGAGACAACCCACATAATATCACAAAAGAAAAAGGAGACATTACAACTGATACCACAGAATACAAAGAATTGTTACAGACTATTATGAACAACAATATGCTAATAAATTAGAGAATCCAGAGGAAATCAGTAATTTCCTGGACACATAATCCCTATCAAGACTGAATCAGGAAGAAATAAAAAACCTAAATACACCAATAATTAATAAGATTGAAACTGCAATTAAAAAACAAAAATCCCAACAAAGAAAATCCCAGGACCAAATGGCTTTACTGTTAAATTCTACCAAACTTTTAAATACTAATTTTTCTCAAAGTATTCCAAAAAAATATAGAAGAAGGGATTTCTCTCTGATTCATTTTATGAGGTCATATTATTGATACCAAAACCAGACACACACAACAACAACAACAAACTAAAGATCAATATTTCTAACGAACATATATGGAAAAATAATTCTCAACAGAATACTACCAAACTGAACCAAGACCATATCAAAAAGATAATACACCATGATCAAATGGGATTTAGCCCAGAAATACAAGGATGCCTCACCATAAGTAAATGAATAAATGTTATATGCCACATTAACAGAATGAATAATGACCATGTAGTAATCTCAAAACATGTAGAAAAAAATTAATACAAATCAACATCACTTCATGTTAAATCCTATCAACAAATTAGGCATACAGGAACACACCTCAACACCCTAAAAGTCATATATAAAATACCCACAGCTAACATCACACTGAATGATAAAAAGGTAAAAGCCTTTCCTCTAAGAACTGGAACAACAGAAGGGTGCCCACTTTCACCACTCTTATTCAACACAGTGCTGCAAGTTCTGGCCAGGGCCATTCGGCAAAAGAAAGAAACAAAGCACATTGAAACTGAAGAAGATAAAGTCAAATTTCCCTCTTTAACAATGACGTAATCTTATATATAGAAACCCTTAAAGAAACTACCAAAAAAGTCTTAGAAGTGGTAAACAAATTTGGTAAAGTTGCAGGATACAAAATCAACAATTTTAAAACTCTGCATTTCTCTACACTAATAAATTAGCTGGAAAATAAACCAAAAAAGGAATCCCATTTACAACAGCTACGAAAATAAAATATATAGAAATAAATTTAATCAAGCAGGTGAAGGATCTCTACAAGGAAAACTACCAACCACTGATGAAAGAAGTTGAAAGGACACCAAAAATCTGGACCAATATTCATGCTCATGAATTGTTAGAATATTGTTAAAACATTCTACCCAAAGCAATGTACAGATTCAATGAAATGTCTATTAACATACCAATGACATTCTTCACAGAAATAGAAAAGCAATCCTGAAATTCAAATGGATCCAAAAATGACCCTGAATAGCCAAAGTAATATTGAACATTACAACAACAGAATAGTTGGAGACATCACATCACTTAACTTCAAAATACACTACAAAACTAAAATAAATAACAGGGTGTTGGCATACAAATGGACACACAAAAACAGACAATGGAACAGAATAGAGAACTCAGAAATAAATACACTCTGTATCCCATAAATATGTACACATATTTTATGTCATTTGATAATAAAAGAAAAAATAAAACCATTAGTATTTGATAGAATTTCCGATTCTGGAATGACCCAACAACCTCCTTTTAGATCTCACTCTCCCACAGTTATCAGTGATAAAATTGGGAATAATAAAGAAATATCAATGAATCAAAAGCCTTGCACAACGTAAAGGAAAATTCTAGAGAAGAGTTGGTAGTTTGAAAAATGGATCATCATAGGTGAGTTACCATTTTTACACCTTTAAGTCTGAGGACAGGTCACATCCAACCTCATGCAAGGGGGACAGAAATGTCAAAAGAAAACACAGACTTTCCCGATTCAAGGATCAATAAAAGTGTTTTGTGGCAACCACAGTAAATAAAAGGAAATCCTAAGATGGAGAGTCAGAGAAAAGAGAATCACATTTCGTCTATAAACTCTTCAAAAACTTATAGCGGACCACTGGATAATGCATGCACGGGACTGACTCAGAAGATTCTCAAATCAACCTACCTAAGAACAAATTAGCTGAGATACAATTTGACTTGCTCTTCTTAAGACAATTTGCAGTTTATCTCCAAGCAAGTTAATTGCCTGCTAAAACCAAACAAGCAAACAAAATTTGACATTTTCCAGAGAAATATCTGAATGAAGAATTTTCACAAAATGCACTCAGCGTATCTAAGATATATTCCAAAAGTATGTGACATGTAAAGTACCAGGAAAATGTTCCCAGTTCTCAAGCAAAAGACAATCACTGAGACCAACATTGATATAACCCAGATATTGGAATCATAACTACGTTCAAAATTTACAAGGGTAATGGGTTTATAATAAAATATTTAAAATTTTCAGAGAAATAAAGCACTGTCAAAAATAAATAAAAATTCTAAAAAACAAATTTAAAAATTATGGGGTATGCTTAATAGCATAAACAATAGAGAAAAAGTCAATAAATGTATAGATAAATAGGAAGTACTCAATTTAAAGACTAGAGGCCAAGTGCAGTGGCTCATACCTATAATCCCAGCACTTTGGGAGGCAGAAGTGGGCAGATCACGAGGCCAGGAGCTGGAGACCATCCTGGCTAACACTGTGAAACCCCATCTCTACTAAAAATACAAAAAATTAGCCGGGCGTGGTGACGGGTGCCTGTAGTCCCAGCTACTCGGGAGGCTGAGGCAGGAGAATGGTGTGAACCTGGGAGGCAGAGCTTGCAGTGAGCTGGGATAGCGCCACTGCACTCCAGCCTGGGCAACAGAGCAGACTCAGTCTAAAAAAAAAAAAAAGACTAGAAAAACTATTAGATAATACAATGAATGTCCCTCAGAGACTTGTGGGCTTTAAAAAGTCTAAATTTTGTGTAATTTGAACTTCAGAAGAATAGAACAGAGTAGAAAATTTATTTTTGGTGAAAGTTATAAATTTACAGATAATATCAGATAATAAAGGCTACTGAATTCCAAGCAGGAAAAAAAGCAAATCATAAATATGAGAAATTCCTAAACATATTATAACCAAACTACCAAAAAGCAAAGATAAATCTTAGAAGCAGCCAAATGAAAACACACATCTTACATAAGAACAATTACACTTGGCCTATGCACAACCCATGAAGCTAGGAGCACTGACCATCCTCCCAGCCCCTGCAGTCAAATGCGTATAACTTTTGATTTCTCAAAAAAAGTTGATAGCTTATTGTTGACTGATAACATAAATGGTCAATTAACAAATATCGTGTGTATTACTTGTATTGTAAAATGTATTCTCACAATAAAGTAAGCTAGAGAAAGAATGTTATTCAGATAATCACAAGGAAGATGAAATGTATTTACTATTAAATGGAAGTGGATTATCATAAAGTTATGCATCCTTGCCATCTTTATGTCGAGTAGGCCGAGGAGAAAAAGAAGAGGAAGGGTTGGTCTTGCTGTTTCAGGGATGGCAGAGGGCAGAAGAAAATCCACATATAAGTGGACATGCACAGTTCAAATCCATGTTGTTCAAGAGTCAACTGTATTTCAATTATTTCTAACTTCTCATTAGAAATGATAGGTATCATAACTGAAACTACCTTCACGTGCTGATAGAAAAAAAAAAATGTATCAACCCAGATGTCTCTACGTAGTGAAAATGCATTTCAAGAATAATAGAGGGCAGGCGCAATGGCTCACACCTGTAATCCCAGCACTTTGGGAGGCCAAAGGCGGGGTGGATCACTTGAGGTCAGGAGTTTTAGACCAGCCTGGTCAATGTGATGAAACGCCATCACTACTAAAAATACAAAAACCAACCAGGAGTGGTGGCGGGCACCTGTAATCCCAGCTACTCGGGAGTCTGAGGCAGGGACAATTGCTTGAACGCAGGAGGTGAAGGTGAGGTGAGCCAAAACAACACCACTGCACTCTAGCCTGGGCAACAGAACAAGATTCTGTCTCAAAAAAAGAAAAGAAAAAAAAAAAAAAAAAGAATAGAGAAATAAACTTAGAAAAAACTGAGATGTCATTGCCAGCAGACATGAAATTATAAAAAAGGTTAATGAAGTTTCTCAGGCTAAAAGGAGTTAAAAACAGATGGAAATATAAATACATGAATCTTCAAGAAGAAATGAATCAGCAATGCCCAGACATTAGCGTATGTATTCCTTTTAGTCTGTATAGATTAAATAAGAACTCCAAATAATGATTTTACAAGACGTGCATAATATTTGATATTTTTCTTGGCTCCACGTGTTTATATACCATATAGGAATTTAGATCCTCCTCGAGCACTTGGACATTGAAAAGTGAAATTCAATCTAGACACTTGGAAATCTGGTAAGTCAGAAAAATTCTAGAGACGCCATTTGAATAGATGTTACAGAATATCTGATTCTAGAATGCACATCAAAGGCTTTCATGCTCACTCTGCACCGGGGAGAAGTCTTTCTTAATAGGAAATAAACGTGTGTTCATTGCCTGATGTTGACATGTTATAGGTAATGATTTTGCATTGTACACAATTTTAAGTTGGGACAAGGTGATGATATGAGCATATATATTTATGTATATATGTAAATATATGCTATATGTGTGTGTGTGTGTGTGTGTGGGTATACACACATGTATTTTATATAGACTATATAGCCTATAGTCTCAGTATGCTTTCTTGGACTATATTAGGCTATATTACTAAAAGTGTTGTTAAAAATTTGGTTTGAGGACTACACAACTGAATATTCTAAAATATTGTCCATCAGTAGCCCAATAATGTGATTTGGTTCAAGATGTGCCTTATTTCATTTTGTATCCACAAGAATCTTGTAAATTGTGCTGCCAGGACACAATTTATTGTTGTGATTATTTTATTTTTATTTCTTTTAAAGATTTCAAAAAGACAGATTATTGGGCTAACAGTGATACTACCTCTAGTTAGGAGTGACTGGTGATAGGCTCCTAGAATGTATTATTACTACATTTGTGTTACGATTTATAATGAGAAAAATAAATAGCAAAAGCATATGATTATTTCCATAATTTAACTTACATTTTCCAAAACTGGTAATAACTAGCGTAATTTAGATCTCATAAAAGAAACAGAGATGCTCTACTGAATCTAAAATCAAAGCCCACGAAACCCTTTTATACACAATGTAAACAGACATGTTTAATATAAGCATCTGCCAATCTAATCTGATAATTTTGTTCATGTTGTATTTTTTGCCCATTTGGCATGTTTTTATGCAGCAATTTATACACAACACTGTATCAGCATATATGGGGGTATACAACCAGCTGTGTCCTATTATACAATTTACACACACAAAAGTTTGACAAAAAAAATTGCTTTCTAATGAAATATGTGGGGAACATTTTAAGATATGGAACCTGTTGACCTATTTTCCAGATGCGCCCACAAGGGCATATTCTGTGCCTAGCCCTTTGGCTACAATATTACTCCTCTCAAACAGATTGGTATGTCTATTCCAAGGCAGAATTTGTACATTTGCTTCGCAAATGAGCCTACCACTTTTGAAGTCCACTCTTTGAAAAGATAGGAAAGAGCTACATGCACTTTACTCTCCAAAAGGGGGTTGTTTCTGGCATTTTTTTTTTTTTTCAATCTGAAAGTAGTGATTAGTAGTAAACAGAGTAAACAGTAGTGGTAACAATGTACAATCAGAAGCATGCATGAGATGTGCAGCTGCCAGTAGTTAACATCGTTTCTGTTCACTGTTTTCCAAAGCACTGCTTATATTATAAAGACAAAAAATTGGGGAAATAAAATTGTACACAATGAATATGGATCATAGTTCTATCAGGGCTGCTCCTCCCATCCTCCACCTCCAATTAATTTTTGCAGATGTTTATTTGATTTTTTAATTTTTTTTTTTTTTTTGAGACGGAGTCTTGCTCTGTCGCCCAGGCTGGAGTGCAGTGGCCGGATCTCAGCTCACTGCAAGTTCTGCCTCCCAGGTTCACGCCATTCTCCTGCCTCTGCCTTCCGAGTAGCTGGGACTACAGGCGCCCACCACCATGCCAGGCTTTTTTTGATTTCTTTTGTATATTTAGTAGAGACGAGGTTTCACTGTGTTAGCCAGGATGGTCTGGATCTTCTGACCTCGTGATCCATCCGCCTCGGCCTTCCGAAGTGCTGGGATTACAGGCGTGAGCCACTGCGCCCGGCCTGGTTTTTTTTTTTTTTTTTTTTTTTTTTTGAGACGGAGTCTCGCTCTGTCGCCCAGGCTGGAGCGCAGTGGCGCGAGCTCGACTCACTGCAACTCCGTCTCCCGGGTTCACGCCATTCTCCTGCCTCAGCCTCCCAAGTAGCTGGGACTACAGGCGCCCGCCACCACGCCCGGCTAGTTTTTTTTTTTTTTTTTTTTTTTGTATTTTTAGTAGAGATGGGGTTTCACCATGTCCACCAGGATGGTCTCGATGTCCTGGTCTCGATGTCCTGGTCTCGATGTCCTGGTCTCGATGTCCTGACCTCGTGATCCCTCCGCCTCAGCTTCCCAAAGCGCTGGGATTACAGGCATGAGCCATTGCGCCTGGCCCTGGTGATTTTTTAAAGTAAAAATCGTTTGATTGGCTCTCAGTGAGCCAAGTACAATAGACAGTAAACATCCCATGCACACGTCTTAGATTTTTGCACTCCATTGTCTTTGAATGTTTCACACCCGTCCACAAGATTGTCTCTTCTGCAAGACAGCCTCAAAAAGATTCATTTGTCTTATGGCATTTAACTCAGGTTTTGTCTAATTCTCTTTATTTTTGTTCAAGTCTCAATCAGTTTTGTCATTTTATTGGGTAGTTCATGAGAGTCTAATGATATCATGGGATTTCATCCTCTGTAAATGTTGTCTGAATCTGGATAGCCTGAGGTTAGTAAAAATATTTTGAAAAAGCCCCAAGGGGGTTTTGATACACTGTCTATCCATGTTGAATCACAGACTTCAGTGAGAATGTGCTACTCTAATGGACTTCTCGTTTCTGGTTCCTGCAGCAGTGATTTGTCCTAGAGAGTTAACATGGTGACTTCCCTCTGCAAGTTAACTTCCCACCTAGTGTGATCAAAATGAGACAATGATGATCATGATGATGTAGTATTTTGGCTCATGGGTGTGTACCCTATGGTATATTAATATACTGGCATTCTGAGGATTGCCTCTTTCATGTGTGCTGTTTGGTTAGCATGTCCCTGTCTTCAACTCTGAGTTTCAGAGAAGAGGGCCAGATCTTGGTGTCTAACAATCTTGGCATGTAGCCTCTGAGCTGTTGTCCAACATTGCTTAAGCTCGTCTTAGTTGAAACAATCACCATTCCATCTTAATATTAATAAGCTAATTCTCAACTGTCTTTTCTATGAAAACCATCAAAAGCCTAAGGCATTTATCCTTAGATCATGGGGCAGAGGATGCACTCATCAGATTTGTCCAAAAGGCATTTTTAGCAGCTCTTTTCAATTATCTAGCTCATAGTATTTTTAGTAGAGATGAGGTTTCATCATGTTGGCCAGGATGGTCTCCATCTCTTGACTTTGTGCCTTCTCTGGATAATAACCAGAATATCACCACCACCACCACATATTTGTATCATTAAAATAGAAGTTAACATTTTGGGCTATTCACTATGTGTCAGGAACTCTGTATGCTAAGCTAAGCACTCTGCATTATCTTAATTTTCACTTTATATATTAGGAAACTGAGAGAAAGGTTAAGCAACTTGCAGGAAGTAATAGAGTGAGACCTGTCTAACTAGGATTGCTTGCACTTACTTCTATCACAGCACATTTAGCTGTGCTGCTTCGGAGGCTGATATTACTAAGCAAACACAAACACGGGTTAATTCTCTACCATTTATAAGGAGGCTTTGATACTATGTGTTGGTTTAGAAGGAGCATCTTAAGGGGAAGGAGTGTTTGTTATTGCTGGAAGACCAGGGAAGTCATGAGTTTTCGATAAATAGAATTTCTAGTGACCTTTCATGCCAGATTATATTACACTGCTGCCTAATTTACCCACATATAAGATCAGCCATATGTGGTAGTTTCAGTGTAGGGAATTAAAATCTCATTTCATCAACCACCACAGAAAAATAACAACTCTTTTGATAGCCACTAGTACCACAGAGCGCCTTCTCTATATCAGATACTGTCCTAAGCATTTTTGCTTCATTTTTAAAAATGGCATATGAAGACAATGGTGCAAGCTCATCATCAATAATTATAGATGTAAACTAATATTTTGAGAACCAACTTAGCAAAATCCACAAAAAGTGGGTATGACATGTTCTTTACAAAGGCATGCATGTTCTAGTAAAAGCATGAATGCAACATTCGGGAATATTTATCACTCTGATGCAAGTGACACGGAAGAATCTCCGGGATGCAGGACAGAAAGGATGTTATTGCAATTGAATCTGCAGAAGTTGAATCAAGATTACATCCTATTCTGAGAAGAGTTATAATCAGGCAGAGGAGAGAATGGGTTTATTCATCCACAGAGCATAAATAAATGAACAAACTACCACCACCATTAGAACATCAGCAGATCCTATCCAGGCAACATCTGAGGGAGGTGGTGGCCCATGATAGGTCCACTCGAATCACCATCCACTTGACTTAGATCCCTACTACAGAGACAAATTTAGCAAGTTATCTGATTCTAAAAGCAAACTTGAATCACAAATAGTATTTTTTATTCTATATTAATTTAATGAGCAAACTTATAATACATGGTTTTTATATGTGGCTCTCTGTTAAGAGAATATGTGGTTAGACTGGTGCAAGCATGTGATATGTTTGATAGCAGTTTTTCCTATGGTTCATTAATACACTGGCATTTTGACATATCTATGTAGTTACAGCTCTCAAGGCACATAGATTTAAGCTGATAATGGGAGTCAACCCACAGGTAACAAGTCCAAGAAAAGAAGTTTCTGAGCCAGCAGCAAGACCAACCAGGTCAGTAACTCAGGTCAGTGTCACTTACTAAGACAGACTGGCCTGCCATGACCTGGGCAAGACTCCTCTGCACATCTGGGTAACCCTGGCCACTGGATTTTAACTCTAACATTTTATAATTATTCCTCTATAAGACACATCATTTTTACAGAGGAGGAAGGAGTCTCAGAGAGGTAATATAAGTTCCTGCAGGTTACACAACTAGTAAGTGCAGAGCCAAATACTGAACCCAGAACTGTTTGGCTGAAAATTCTACATTCTTCCCTCCACTAGCCAGGGCTCATTTCCTGAAAGTCATGTACAATTGCATAGCCATCACTGATGGAGGGGACAGTGTGCCTTAAAAAGGATTCATCTTGAGAACCCCAGAAAAGGCCAACAGTAACCACAGCAGAGTATTTAACTTATAACTAGGTTTTCAGAGGCTTTCACTTCTTTTCTTATTGTCAGTTTCCAGGACAATTTTTTTAAAATCTCAAAGCAGTGTCCATGATAGACAACCCTGAGGGAAATTCAGTGTTACTCATGGTTATGGCTTTATTTAGGCAATGTACTATAGTATTAGCATTTACTATACTAAAATGAAGTATATAATTGAAGTATATAATAAGGCATATTGCCTAAATAAAGTGCAAGCCAACAGCTACTTCTCATAGCCAATACTTCCAATTATACTCGAAGCAGGCAAGAAGCGACAAATTGTCGGAAGACTCAGAAGGAAAAATACATTTGTAAGAGGAGATTATTCATTATGCTAAATTGCATTTGTCTTTTGAGAAGAGAGAGGGAAGGAGTGTTAATATAAGAATCCAAACGGCTCTCCCTTCACATAAAGACTATATTTCAGATTTTTAAGCCAAATTGCACTGTCAGAGAATCACTCCAAATTCCATAACCATTATTATGACTCAGGAGCATTGGCAACTACTTATAGGCAAGTTTTGCCTGAGGCACAATTGGGAAGTAAGTGAAATTTATCTTTCCAGTCCTTAGTGTTCTTTCTGTATATTCCCCCTCCCTTCTGGCACTGCCTGCTATTGTTCTTGTTTTATTTTTCCCTTTATTGGAAGAGTTATCAGTCATTTACACTTTAGCATGAATGCATAGTGTTTAGCCTAATTAGTTTGTTTTCTCATCTACCGTAGACTCGTGTTAGAAATTATCTCAAAGTGTGAATTAAAGGATTTTGTTAAAAATTTTAAGATATCAGGGGGAAGACAGAAGAGCTTTTAAGGAAATCATTAAGAGAACTTTCATGTATTCCCTGGAATGACACCATAAAGGCAACTGCTGACAGAAATGGTGATAAATAATTGGTGAATAGTATAACTACAGCTTCTCTCCAGAAACCCCATATCTGAGAACTAAGAGTTGAAATGAGAGATGAAGGCAGGTGTGATGAATTATTTCCTTGCAATAACAGAATTTTAGGTGAGATAGGACATTATGCCTACCATTAGCTCCTGCTACGTTTCGTGTTTGCCCCTTCCTTTTTTGCTAGAAGCGCGGAGCCCTTTTCTGCCTCTCAAGTCACTGCCCTGTGCTTCACATTTATTTCTCATTCTCATTGGTATATCTTCCCTGCAAACCAAGGTTTCCATTTTTCAGTGACATATTTTCAATAAACAACCGTGTTAGAAAATAATCGGCTAAGTTCATGCTTACCGGAGCTTGTGTGACTAAAAACTCCTTCAAGTTTTCGTTGTCCAAACTCTTAAATGTATTTACTTTTAAAGATCATTGTTAACCAAATGAAATGTGGTCCAACTTAATTATGAACTTTTAAACAGTAGGAGTACAGCAGATGTTAATTAACAGGCCTAAGGGCAGGTGACCTTTTCAACTTCATCCCAGCAATAAACACAGCCATAGCAACAGCAGGAAGAACAGTGGCCAGGCAGCACAAACCACCACTAAAAAGGGAGAGCAGTTTTTCTACTCTGTAGATGCATAAGGTTGAATTCACCTTGATGGGATGGTGGTGAGAATGGTGTTAATTACACACTGTTTGGCACACAGAGTTTTATACAGAAGGAAGGGTCGTCTATGAACATCTTTGAAGTATCCATTCATTAGGAGAGTTAAAGGATGTGGAGGTGATTATCACTATTAAACAGCGCTAGAATGATTGGACTCGCTGGCATCCTCACCTAACCATTACTATTGCTGCTTTAGGTTTACTCTGGTCACATTTTAAGTCCCGTTAGTGCTAAAACCTCCCTGGAACAATCCCTAGGATGCCACCTCTCTTCTAATAGATATTTGTCTCTCTCTTCAATAACCCAGCAATATCTGGAGTTTTTGATCTCTGTTACTGAAAGGAAGTGTGGATTAAAATCTTTAAGCAGTCATAGAAAATAAAGTGAATCCTTTCCCTGTATAGGCACAACAAAAGTAGCTGTGTGCATGCAGATACAATTCTCTTTCTTAGTCTCGCGGTTCAGATCCCATGACCATTTCTCTTTGATCTTCCTCACGGTCTTGCTATCACTTTGAAACAGCATGGCACGCACTCTGGGTACCAGCTTATTAAATACAGGTTATTGTTAAAGGAAAATTCCAACTGAGACTCAGCTGATTTATGTATAGTCTCCCTTGTTTACTAAGAATTTTTTCACTGGAAAATATTGAAAGGAAGCTTGCTTTTTATTTTTTTTTAAAGAAGTTTTAACTCCCTTTTATTTAGAAAAAAAATCTTTGAAGTAAAATTTTACCAGTCACTTCCCAAATATGCTTAATCCCAAGGCCTTTGTATTTGAGGATATCTGCACATAAGTGACTTGGTGAAATATATATTCTGCTGTCCCATGAACTAATACTGTCATCTGTGTTTGCTTGAAAATGGAGGATTCATAACTTAGGTTTTATTAGAATTAGTAGAGAGATTTGAAAATGCTGGTATTGCATGTTAGCATTGATCAAGATTTGTGGCTTATACTTTTTCATAAGAGGAAAATATAGAGAAATTGTAACTATAAAGTCATGTAATATAGAGACATGTATGTATACACACACACATACATATAAACCCACACACACTTGTGACACTTCGGATTATAAGTTTTGGAGTCAAATGGACTGGGTTTTATGCCTTTTAATCACCGTGTAGCCTTGAGAAGGTTTTTTTAAGCACACTGCCCCTCCATGTCTTCATCTATAATATAGGATGGATAAAACCCATCTCAGAAAACTGTTGCGAGGGCAAAAAATAATGAACCATAACTATTGGAGTACCTGACGTTGAATAGGTTTCAATAAATAGTGGCTGCTCAGGAGGTTGTTATCCAGCCTCAAGTAAATAAATCTCCTTAGGCACTCACTCAAGTGGAGTCTGTGAGAGGTAGCACCATAGGAACCCACACCTGCAGTTCAGAACATCTGCCCTCGAGACTTTCAGTTTGGTGTCCTTTTTTGGTAGCCTGTTTTGTTGTCCTTGGCACCTCAGTAACTATGGCTTATGTCTCTTGGGGAAGCCTTAGGAGCCTCCAGCTGCACCTCTTTTAGCTATTCTGGAGGAGGTCACCCTACCTTTTGGATCTCCAAAAAGTTAATTTTCATTATGACACAAAGCCCTCATTTCAAATCAAATGCTCTCAAATACAGTTTAGATACTTGGTGATAATTCATCTAGATGTTGTACTAAAGAATTTAACAACAGGTAAATAATTGTACTATTGTAACGAATTGTAATTCTCTTACTAGGTGCCTTCAGGGAAAAAAACAATTCCTACAGACTTCTAAACCAGAGAAAATACACTATGGAGAACACAGTTGTATAATTTGTATTCTCTCACACCCAAGAAATACGTGGCTTAGTCATCCTTATTATACTGAGATTGTAAATCTAATGTCATGCTCTGACTCCACCCTATTCATTAATAAAAAGCCCTTGGGCTATATCAACCAATCTATATCCCTAATCAAGTATTTATTAAACCCTTGCTGTGTGCATCCTATTATGGTAAGTGTTGCAGCTGCATCTGCATGTCTTATGATGCTAAGTGAGTTCGGGTAAAAGCTTGTAGATTCTCAGATTACATGTCAGGCCTGGAGTCTAATCTCTCATATGCCATTCATTAGTGTTAAACCTTGAACAATTTCTTGAGCATATTTGCTTTCCTTTTTACATCTATGGAAGGAAGAGCTTGAACCCGAAGATGTCTCAGGTCACTTGCAGCTGTCACATTCTATGATCTTCCTCCTCTTTCCGGAGATGTTAGGTAGGGTTTCCTGAATCATTAAGGAATCACACTCCTTGCTCCAGCCATAAGGAACTGCATTCATATTTGTCTCATGGCTGGTATTTTGTGAGTGCTAGCATTTTTCCCAGAATATACCCCTACCCTTTATGAGAATAATCCCCAGTCATCTTTTAGGTTCTGTTTCAAATACCACATGCTTTTCCAGAGGTTTTCCATTATCTCCAACTCCTTTTTGACCTCTATGCTGAGTTAAATGCTTCTCTTTGTTCCCATAGCATCTTAAACTACATTTCTTTCTTTTTTCCTTTTTCTTTTCTTGTTTTTGTTTTGCTTTTTGAGACAGAGTTTTACTCTTGTCACGCCGGCTGGATTGCAATGGCATGATCTTGGCTGACTGCAACCTCTGCCTCCCAGGTTCAAGCGATTCTCCTGCCTCAGCCTTCCAAGTAGCTGGGATTACAGGAGTATGCCACCACACCTGGCTAATTTTTTGTATTTTTAGTAGAGACACGGTTTCACCATGTTGGCCAGGCTGGTCTCAAATTCCTGACCTCAGGTGATCCTCCCACCTCGGCTGCCCAAAGTATAGGGAATACAGGCATGAGCCACTGTGCCCAGCCTTGAACCACATTTCTTATAACATTCATTGCACAGTGCTGTCCTGTCCATCTGTCTGACCGAATTCTTCACCAGATGGTTGGCTTCACCCCTTACTTACATATTGTATTTTCAGGCTCTAGCATAAAATCTCTCTCAAAGTAGGTGTTCAAAGATTATTTCTGGATAAATTAGGAGTTGACTTCGCTGTTAAATCCTGGAATGGCTTCCATTTATAGTGGACACGGCGCTACTCTTCCCAGGTCACCCTTCAGGAGAGAAGAGCTCATCCTACAGTCTGTAGGTAATAAAATGCTCTTAGTATCCCTCTCCAGGACTTACACAGGGCAGAAGATCCTCTATCCCTAAGGTTATGCCCCCTTCCCGAGGACAGCTAGGATGCAATGACTGCTTGATGTCAGGGAACTTACAGAGCCATCTCAGCACCACAGCCCCCCTTGGGAACAGCCGAGCGAGACATTTGTGGTGACCACATCACAATTCAGCTCCTTTTTTCCACCAGTGGTATTTTCCTTACTCTGACTTAAGTGTTGTTCTTTACAGAGCTCAGCAACAAACCTCCTGCCTGCAAAACTCAATCTCAGAATCCGTTTTCCATGAAACACAATCATTGAGTAGAATAAAATTCGAATCCTTACAAAGGCTTGCACAACGGGACTGACGTGGTTTTCCTCCTTCTCTCACCAGCTCTCATCACCATGAACTTGTTTTCAGTCACACTGTCTACCCTTCCTTACATCCTTGAAGCTTGTTTTTTCTCCATATGTAGGTCTGCTACTTCTAGTCCTTCTTTCTAAAAGTTTCTTCTTGGTCTATCTCATGAATGACAATATCCTCTTGGTCTCAACGATTCTATCAGTGTCATATTTCTGGTTGTTTCTATAAAAAGACCTTGCTTTGAGATCCTACCCACGGTGATCACCCTGGCATTCTGCTCACTACACTAGTTATTTCCATTATAACATCTTTCATAAAGATATTTTTTTGTTTGTTTGTTTTTGAGATGGAGACTCACTCAGTTGCCCAGGCTGGAGTGCAGTGGCGCCATCTCGGCTCACTGCAAGCTCCGCCTCCCAGGTTCACGCCATTCTCCTGCCTCAGCCTCCCAAGTAGCTGGGACTACAGGTGCCCACCACTGCGCCTGGCTAATTTTTTTTTTTTTTTTTTTTTAGTAGAGATGGGGTTTCACCGGGTTAGCCATGATGGTCTCGATCTCCTGACCTTGTGATCTGCCCGCCTTGGCCTCCCATAGTGCTGGGACTACAGGCATGAGCCACGGCGCCTGGCCCTGCCTCCTAAAACACTGACCCAGTTAACACCTAAATATCTGTAGTCAGACAGTAACAAAAATAACAATAACACACTTACACAGCAGTTATTAACCAGGCACAGTCTGAAGGGCTGTACACATTGAATGCTCACAACAACCCTATAACATAGTGATATGGTTAAGCTTTGTGTCCCCACCCAAATCTCATCTTGAATTGTAATCCCCAGGTGTTTAGGAAGCGACCTGGTGGGAAGTGACTGGATTACGGAGGCGGTCTCCCCCATGCTGTTCTCATAATAATGAGTTCTCACAAGATCGGATGTCTATATAAGGAATTTTCCCTGCTCCAGCAGGCTCTCTTTCTTGCCTCCACATGAAGAAGATCTTTGCTTCCCCTTTGCCTTCCACCATGATTTTAAGTTTCCTGAGGTCTCCCCAGCCACTCAGAACTGTGAGTCAATTAAACCTCTCTGTGTTATAAATTACCCAGTCTCAGATAGTATCTTTATAGCCGTGTGAGAACAAACTAATACACATAGGTGCTATTATATCCTCAATTTTGCAGATGAGGAAATGGAGGAACAGAGATCTCACAACAAGAACTGAAGCTGAGATCCAAACTCAAGACAGTCTAGCTATCAAATTCATGCTGTTAACTGTGGTAGGTACTATATGACCACATTTTAAGTAATACGTGATCAATGAATGAAAGAATGAGTGGATAGCATAGAAATTACTCCAATAATTTTTCTGTGGAGGGTATTAGAGTTGGACATAAAGTTTAAAATGTAACATTTAATATATATCCCTTTGACAAGAGAAACAAACACTTATATATTCTGTCTGAACTTCTATGTTGAGTCAGTAGTTCTGCCACTGCTACGGAAAGGGGCCTATTATATGCTGGTGCCAAATCCAATATGTTGCCCATTTTCTGCTCAGGAACTTGTGTTCCTAACTTTCATAAGTAGGCAGTTCAACTATGAATGAGCTATTCAACAAAAGGCATATTTGAAAATATTACAATCTATTATACTAAGACAAAAATTAGGCATACTTCAAAATTTGAGGGTGTGTGTTTTTCTTTTAGATTGCTATATATAATATTAGAGTACTTCTAACTTTATAAATGGCAGGATGATTAAGTTTGGTAATACAATGCATACGAAATATCAGCTCTAATAAAAATGTTCCACTCTCCAAATTTAGAGATTTTGTCTACAAAATGCTAAAGTTCTGAAAGTAAAGTGAAAAATGGGATCATGAACCTGAATGTTTTGTCTACATTATATCAAACTTTTTTTATTTATAAATTATAAAGCTGAGAATTTTTGACTCTGTACCCAGAAAATCTGGCAAAGGTACTAAGTCAATGGAATCTGGCCTTTTTTGTGTGTGTGTAGAATAATTATGCACAGCACATTTTTATTCCCCTAGCTTTTTGCTTAGATATGTTTAAAATCACAATATATTCTAGTATATCATTTTGCATTACTATAATTGGGAAGCACAATTAGAGTTAATAGGTCAATTGCTGATGAATTACACAAAATGTGTTAATCTTCTTTGACATAATAATTTTGGAAGCCATTTTGCAAAATAAAGCATTGCAGAGGAGATTAGTTCTTGAAATAAATTTCCATTACTGGTCTTTTATTTTTATTCCCCAAACTATGCCAGTTACAAAATAATTTCTTCATAAACATCAGTACATACTTATCTATTTCTCTCATTGACAGTGGTATGTTTTTCAAAGATAATTTTTTCCTCGGGGTTAATACATCTAGAAAAACAACTATATTTTTACTGAGAATAAGGAAGGTTATAATAATTTTCCCAAACAATTGTGATACAACCAATACAGTCACAATATCATATGAAGTGTAACGGCAATTAATTTTTCATTTCTTGAGCCATTATCATATATGAAGAGCATTTATGCTACTTTAAATTTATTTCAAGAGAATATTCTGTGGGCAAACACAAGTTTTGAGTACTTAATGATGCATTCAGTAAGAGTAGAAATAAACTATTTTTGAATAACTTTCAATTTTAAAATTTTATTTTTAAAGACATACCTCAAGATTTCAGAAACTGTCTTTTATCTGCTAATCAGTATCATTGCTCAGTTCTCTACTATCAAGAAAAGAGTCAATCTGAGACAGATTTTGTGGACACAGAGACCTCATATTTGCAAAAAAAAAAAAAAAAAAAGAATTATTTAACTTATAACCACTGGCCTGATCATGACATTAATTTAAGATTTTCCTTCTCCTTTAATTAAGATAATGATTAGATAAGCCTGAACAACATTACCTTTTAAAACTCTGACAATTTAAAAGTTTGGGAAATATTTGACCAACTTGAAATATTATATTTAATCCAGCACTAACCAGAGTATTTTAAAGAAAAAAATTCTTGTAAGTCTTGAAAATGTGCTCTTCTAAAGCATAGAATTTTTAAATAAACGATTGTGGCAGCCTAAAATTAGACTTAAAACAAAAATGTGATAACCAGAAATTGATAACTATCTAATACCTTCTATTCATAGGTTTCAAAGTCACTGGCACAATTGCTGATTTGTCATAGTTCCTATCATTCATTTGTACAAAAGGGTAGAATGAAGTATTTATACCATTTGAAAATTAAAATGAGTATACTATAAACTATGAGAACAAATGTATGGGCTAATTTTAATCACTCATTTTCTCTTTTGCAGGTTGAATTCTGATTCATTAGGATAAAAATTCTCTGGGACTTCTAAATAATGTATTTAAAAATTCACTGTAGAAATCAATAATATATGTATATCTCAATTCAAGTCTTTTAAAGTGAGAATATATGAGAGAGCATGAGTAAATAACATTCAGAAGATGGAATTCAACTAGGTATCATCATTAATAATATTGAATAAGTTCATTGGGAAAATGATAACCAAGGAGCTTTAAAGTGATAACTTCAAATTTTAAATTTTAGAGAATTCAGTTATCCTCCTAAACCACTCTGAGAGTGTTTCCTTATTTTTCTTCAGTTTTCATTTTATAAAAAATAACAAATATAGCTATTTCTTATAAATAAGAATAGTATTTACATTGTTAGCCATTTCTATCATTATGACAAATATCAGTAGTATATATTTCATCTGAGCTGACTAATCATTTTTTTAATTAGACATTTTGGTTTCAAACTTTAAGCAATTTTCTATAAATTAGTGGGAAGAAAAATGATAGTTCAATGGTATAGTCAGGGATAGTAAATCCCAAGAAGCTATCATTAACCTTAGAACACATCTCATAGTGATAATGGTAATTATACTTCTTAGAAATGTCCATACCACAGGTTTCTTGTCATTTATACAGTTGAGGGAAAGAACAACCTTATTAGATATTTATAAGTCATCTCAAAGGGTTTGACAGGGTCTTTAAATCAAATTTTAAACAGAAGCCATTTTAGATGTTCACTTCTAACACAATAGTATCCAGCAGACATCACTCCCTGTCTTAATTCTATGACTATTTCAAACTGAAAGCTCACTCATGTTCTCCTTCTCACCACTGTCTCATGTACCAATTAGTCTCTTTTGTAGTAGCTATCTTTGGAGTGCACTCCCAGACCAAGCCTCCTTTTTCTGTGAGAATTATACCCCCATATATAAGGTAGACTCCAGCAACCTTACTTTTTACTCCATGGCCCTGCTCCGTAAAGATCCTCAACTGGACTAGGGCTGGAAACCTGCCCCAGGAGAGAACAACCACATTTCCTCTTTCTGAGCTGAAATTGGACATACAGAGGCAGGTCAAGTGTTGCTGTGCCCGTGAACTAAAGGTAGGTTACTTGGAACCATGGGGTAGAGATTTGCCACTCAAGCACAGTGCAAAGAGCAGAGAATAGATGAAACAAAGATGTAAGACTATGCAACTTAAAGGAGTCTCGTTCTGTTTCTCCTAGGGTGGAAGTATCTTTCTTTCCCTCCAATTCCATGAGCTGGCCTTGTATTTAATAGCAAATTCCTTATTTTTGTGTAAACAACTGCCAGTAGGTTTCTGTGACTTGAATCCCAAAGAGCATTAAGACATTCATCCTTTTCCACTATGCGCCCTTTTCCAACATCTTCATGTGTATAAAATACTTGAATAATTAGGACAAAAATATGTAAAATGATATGTTAGAAAAATGTGTAAAAATTATTGTTCCCATCATATATTTTCCTTCTATGACACATTAAAAAAATCAGAAAATGCTTTTCAACTTTGTTGTTTCTTGAAACTTTTTTCATTCTAATTAGTCAGAAAGTCCTTCCTTGGGCTTGCTAGCATTGGTCCTTCCAAAGTTAATGAGCATATCACTTATGCAGTGTTTCTATGTTTAGACAGTGTAATGCCTGTGTCTTTAAATCTGACTTGAAACCTCAACCCCCCACCACCACCCTGTGTAAAGTAGCATGATGTGTTACCACCAAGAAAGCCACTGCTGGCTCCAGTGCTCCTGGACCCAGTAATATTGGAGGACTGTGAATCCTGGAGTGTCTTCTAGTTAACATTTTGCTTAAACAACAACAACAAAGAAATAACACACCTCAACAAAACAAAACAAAACAAAACAAACAGCATTTCAATCAGGTCTGTGCATATTATCTTTCACTTTCCTGTTGGAATAAGAGAAGCTCCATTCATTTTTCTTAACAAAGCAAAGGATTCCCAAAGATTGTATTTTCTGAATATATTTAAAGCTATCTAGTATTAAAGAAAAACTCTTTTTTTTTTTTAGATGGCGTCTCATTCTGTCACCCAGGCTGGAGTGAAGAGGCGCAATCTCGGCTCACTGCAACCTCCGCCTCCTGGGTTCAAGTGATTCTCCTGCCTCAGCCTCCCGAGTAGCTGGGACTGTAGGCACGTGCCACCACACCTGGCTAATTTTTGTATTTTTAGTAGAGACGAGGTTTCATTAGGTTGGCCAGGATGGTCTCCATCTCTTGACTTTGTGATCTGCCCACCTCGGCCTCTCAAAGCGCTGGGATTACAGGCATGAGCCACTGTGCCCAGCCAGTAAAACACTTATAATGAGGTAAGGGAGAGAGGGAGGAGGAGAGAGAAGGAGGAGAGAGGGAGGGTTAATAAACAAGCTGTCTTATTTTTACTAGTTCCAACATATTTCAATGTAGTTTTACATATTTAACTTCTGTATTTATTTTAACCAGAGTGTAGGGAAAAAGTTATTAGAAAAAAATGTCAGAGTCATTTTGGTAAAAGCTTAATTAAGATAATAATGTTTTTACTATAATCATGAGAGGAGTTAATATCACCAATTGTGTTCTAATTAGTCAATTAATTGTAGTCAGTTAACAATAAAAAGTCATAGAGTACCTAGTCAGGCAGTTAGTTAACCAGGAATAATTAGGGAATTTCCAGTGTGTGAGGAACAGTAGACCAGACACCTAGGGGTGAGATATTTTTTAAAGATAATTAAAACTTTCCTAAAGGAGCTCTGGGGTAAACCAAACAGGTACAGGTGGGAAGATGAATAAAAATGAGATTTTTAACTTATTTATTTAAAAAACCCTAGCATATTATGCCTGCAATATGTTAACTGAAATCTTACGGCAAACCTATGGGCATGGGAAAGGTGCCTGTATGTGTAGAGTTATTGAGCACAGCAGAGAGCTGCCCATTATTGCTTTGTTGAGACAAGAGGGAATTGACTCATGGGTGTTCATATCATCTCTGTACTAGGTGTCAGCTGGTGACAGCCCCACCTGGGTGGCAGGGCCTGAGCACCTCCTGGAGCTCCAGGCACTGTGAGATGTGCCTCCTCTCTTCAGTTGGTCTCTGGCAGCTATTCAAATGGAAGCTCAATATGTTAGGACTGGCTTTGGAAAACATCTCCAAGCAAGAACTCCCACTGAATAGTCAAATGGAAATTCTGCTCTTAGAAAACCTCCAGAATTAGGTTTTATTTCTGGCACCCCAGATAACAATGGAAAAAAACTTGTCTTCATACAAAGTGCTTCAAATATATTATTTACAATTCCTACATCTATGAGGAGTTGGGGGAAAAAAAGAAGCACGTGAAAAATTGAAAGGATAGAAATACTCAGTGGGTCACTGGCCAGACACGGTGGCTCACACCTGTAATCCCAGCACTTTGGGAGGCCAAAGCAGGTGGATCACCTGAGGTCAGGAGTTCAAGACCAGCCTGACCAACATGGTGAAAACCTGTCTCTACTAAAAATACAAAAAAATTAGCTGGGTGTGGTGGCAGGCACCTGTAATCCCAGCTACGGGGTAGGCTGAGGCAGGAGAATAGCTTGAACCCTGGAGACGGAGGTTGCAGTGAACCGAGATTGCACCATTGCACTTCAGCCCGGGCAACAAGAGCAAAACTCCATCTCAATAAAAAAAAGAAATACTCAGTGGGCCTCCAAAGCTATATTGATAACAACAATAATTTCTACTACAACTACTACCTCTGCCACTAACATCGCTACTCCAGCGGAACTCACTATGTGCCAAGAACTATGTCAACACTTCACCTATAGTCACTCTCAATTTTTACAGCACGCTTGGAGGGGTGCTGCTACCCCCATTTAATTAGTAAGGAAAAATAAGGCTCATAGAGTTAAGTAATGTGGCCAAGAATACACAGCTACAAAGTGATGGAAAAGATTGTCTAATGGCAAGATCTGCATTCCTAACTACACTGCCATCCTTCAATAACTTGCAGAAGCCTTTTCAGAGCCTAGAGTCACTCTCTACATTAATAATCTTCCAGATACTTTTACATTATGCACAAAATTATTTCACATATTTTAGTCTCACACAGTTGGCATAAAACTGGTCAGCAATACTTCTATCACTCTACTTCAGATGTTATCCTACTTGCCTGTTTTTTGAAGCACTTACTGTGATTGACAGTCCTACAGAGATGGCCCTGTAGAGACACTCACTGCTTTATTGTTTGTCTCCCCCACTAGAATGTAAGGTCCACTAGAACAGGATGGTGAGTCACTGCTATAGCCTTCGAGTCCAAAAGAGTGCAAACATTCAATATGTACATGTTAAATAAATTATTATCTAGATCCCCAAATATCAAGGAATATATCTACTTAAATAGATTAAAAGTTGTTATCATTTTGGCTGGGCATGGTGGCTCATGCCTATAATTCAAGCATTTTAGGAGGCAGGGTGGGAAGATTACTTGAGGTCAGGAGTTTGAAACCTGCCTGGAAAACATAGTGAGACCCTGTCTCTACAAAAATAAAAATAAAGAAATTAACTGGGCATGGTGATGTGTGTCTGTAATCCTAGCTGCTTGGAAGGTTGAAGAGGGAGGATCTTTTAAACCCAGGAGTTCGAGGCTATAGTGAGCTATGATTGCACCACTGAACTCCAGCCTGGGTGACAGAGCAAGACCCTGTATCTTAAAACAAACAAACAAACAAAGTTAGTATAATTATTATATATACTCATTAACTCATATATAGTTATTTTTTGAGTTCCTTAACCAAATACTTATAAATACCATAATACACACTGAGACACAATAATCAAGCCCTCATTAGAAACTGCTGTAATAAGTGAAGGACAAATGAAGTAGGAGAATATTCAAGAAGCAATACTACATCATAGAAAAGAAAATCAGGCATTGAAATTTCAGAGAATGATGTTCAAACCCCAGCTCTGTCAAGTAACATGTGACGAGTAAATTACTTCTCTGCACTGGTAAAAATGGGGAGTGATTATGATTACATATAGAAATGAGGAGGATGATATGGGATAACAAACACTGAAAACTTTTCAGACATAATTTTCCTGCATTTTTCTGACACGGTGCAACACAGCAAAGCATTCTATTTCAAACAATCACACATTTCCCCACCAAATCATCCCTGGCAACTAAACAGAGAAGAAGAAGAAACATGTTGCAAGGCCCTCCCAGACTTGGAGGTCAACTGAGAAAACATCAGAGAGAACATGGTATTCTGGGTGATACCTAAACAGAATGGCAAAGCCGAGAGACACCAAAGGGGAGGCAGGAAAAGCAGCTCAGAAAAGACAGTGACCACATGGCTTTAGAACTTAGAACTACATGGGGGGCAAACTTCAGAGGCAGCTCAGTGTGATGGTGAGACAGTGAATAGAACTAAATTCAGACCACAAAGCTAGAGCTTTTCATTTCAAAGAGAGGGACAGAAGGGGTAGGCAGGCTTATGTTTCAGAAAAGCGCCATAGAGCTTTACAATCCTTGGGAATTCCCCGGGGTGTAAAAGTTCAATAAAAGAAAATTGGCTTACAGTACTCAGCACTAAGTGCACATCTCAAGATTAGATAGTCTCTTGGACTGGGCAGAGTGAAAGAATTAGAAGCAAAACTAAATAGTTATTAAGGAGATAGACAAGCTTATGAGAGAATACAATGGGAAATAGTTATGATGAGATTATAAGCAGAATTGGAAAGAATCCCCCTCCTTTTTTCTTAAGACAAGGTTATGAGGTGAGTAGCACATGGAGGATGGAAATAAAAATAAGCAAAGTTATTATCTTTTGTGCTTTGTTTCCAGGAATTTTAAATTTTATGTGATGCTAGGCTTATGTGACTTATGAAGAAAAAAACATAAGTGGATGCTTTGTCATTATCTAGGGATTTGAGTATATATAAAAACTGACTCAGATAATGTCCCTCAATATCATTAGCCATTTCTTTGTGCTCATGTTTCTTGAAAGCAGAAGTTTTATCTGAACAATTTGATAAATATTGTTAAGATACTTAAAACAGACACAATAAAAATAGACTTCTTTGCAACAAGACATATGGACTTCGAATTCTAAGTCTTAAGGCAGAGAAGAGATATTGTATGCAGACTAGTCTTAGCAGTTTATACCTTAAAAATAGTGTATTTCATAAAATCTGAGAAATTCTTTTAACATTTTAATGTCTCCTAAAATCTAGACATTCCTTAAAATCGGCTTCTTAGATCCTGTGAGTAAAAGCAAACACTTATGCACAAAGGACAATGCTTCAGTTACTGTTTATAACACTTGGCATCTAGTAAAACATTTTATCCTCAAGCCATTCTATGAGGTAAGAAATATTACACACATTTTACAGATGAAGAAAGTGAGGCACTGAAGAGGTTGTGTCAACTCCTGGAGCTTTCTAGGCTAGTAAGCAGCAGAGATGAAGTTTAAACACACACACAGCTTGACTGCAGATTCTGTGCCCCTAACCATTATTATAAATATCATAAAGTCTCATATCTTACTTAGTGAAGCAAAAAGTAACTGGAGAAAAGTATTTGCTCATCAGAAACAAAATCTTAATATGTGAATACACATAGTATTCTTAAATAAGGTTATATTTACCCCTTCTCTCCTCTCAGATGAATTTTTTTCATTGTTGGAATTTTTACCAAACAGTACCAATATTCACGTTCATTCATAGTCGCTTACTTTAACCTGGCTATTCTTTTGATAGAAGATGAAGATTTAACCCCCGTATAAGTGAATATAGGGGTCCAAGGAGAATGGAGATCCATATCAGAGTCCCCGCCTTTAGAAACAGAGTTTGGTTGCACTGAATGTTTAGTGGACACAGAACTGAGGTTATAACCAAACGAAGGCAGAGAGCACATAGTTGAGAGCACAGGCTCTGGAGTCAGGCCTGGGTTGAAAGCTTAGATGATCTTGGATGTCATTCATTTCTACTAAATTCCTAATTTCTTCATCTGTAAAGTGGGAATAATAATGGTACCTACCATATGGGTAATTGTAAAATTAAAGGACAGCTTAATACATTGTACCTATTACACACATTAGAAATGAAACAGAAGATATTAAATAATTATGCTTGACTTTTTATAAAAGGAACTTAATGAGTAAAGCAGTGTCCTGTAAGAAGATGAAGACTACACTAAGAGCTGATATGACCACAAAAATCAGAAGCATGCAGTTGTTAATTTCATGCCTTAAGTCCAATTAATGACAAAACTAATTCCTTTGGCTAATTCACTTGTCAAACATATTTATTAGGAAGGAATACTATCAGAATGATTAGGATATTCTATATCTTTATGCATTCATAAGTCAATCTAGCTTTTCTTTTGAGGAAAAATATGACCATCCAATTGGAAGATAACAGCTATCTAGATACAATTAATCAGTTTAAAATTCTATTTTACAACCATAACATCATTTTTGTATATGATATATTAGTATACAGAATTACCAACAGGGATCATTTTGATCTTATTGGCTTTTTTGTTGTAGATTTTAAATGACCTTTCTCAACAGTTATAGTAAATGTATACAAAACATTATAATCCCTTGTCTTTATGTACAGCTTACCCAGGGCATAATTTTAGAAAGATCTGGCTTCATTCCTAGAATTCTAAGTTGGTGTGTACACTGTTTAAATAGGTGTGGAATGGGTCCATTGGTGAATGTATGGTGATAAACCGTGAATGAAAAAACTTTAGTAATTTTCAATTTATTTTACAATAATGATTTCTTTTTAAAGCAGGAATATAAAGTTTAACTTATTATTTTAAATTTAAACCTTTTTAAATAAAAAGTATTAAAGTATATTAAAATTAATCTTAAAATCCACAAAATAACAAAAATCAGGGAAACACTGAAAAATATCAAGCATTTAGACTTTAAACAAATATCACTTTTTTAAGTTTTCTCACAAACTATTTTGTGTTATATATGTCATGAGTTGAATAAATACACAAATATTACTAGTACACTATTTCAGTCAGATATTCTTGAAGATATGGATTAAAAAAAGGCCTGATCAGCTAATTTTCTTGGCATGTGTCTTTTCGTGTGTGTGATCTGCCATGCCAATATTTAAAGACATGTGCACACTAACTACAGCCCAACGATTGTCCATTATTAAAATTGCAACCAGGTATATCTATTTTCCTTTTCAACTCTAAGAAACCAAGAAACAATTACCTAAGAAGGAAATTACACCTGCCAGGGATTTTATCTTCTGAATTACAAATAATTGTCTTCCATTACTTCTATACTATGCTCCTCCCCTTATGCGTTTCCAAACCAATGGAAAGCGTGCACACTTGCACACACACACGCATGCACACACTCAGAACAGCACCTTGCCTCAACAATTCCACAGTTCTAATTAAAAGCTACATTTTGTTAAGCAAATTAGGAGTTACAATAAAGTGGAGGGAGCATGTGAAATGAATAATTAACATTGTATAGACTTCGGCATCATAATTAAGATTAAATGCTGCATATATTCAAACTAGATTAGCACAGCCATTGAAAGGAGCAATGTGCTCAGTGGGAGAGTATGCTTTTCCTAAATAATGTTTTATGAAGAATATTCTAAAAACATTAAGCATAAGGTTGTCATATATAAAATGATTAAAGTTTTATACAAAAGAAGCTGTAATTCTGGTAAATGAAGTAATTTCGTTTTCCTGCTGTTTTCACCTTTAAGAACATACTGTAAATGGAAAGGAACTCCATGTGATACCTTATTAAATAGAGTATGAATCCCCTCATTTGAAGTTAATGAACCCTTGCTACATAAATTTGGGGTAACAGACAGTTCCAGACACTTAACCTCACCAATTCCTTTTGGAAATGTTAATTTTATTTAAGTTCTTATTTATTGTATCCTCTAATCTTGCTACCAATCTATTTGTTTTGTATCACAGAAAATAAACATTCAACTTTCCCTTAGGTTCTTTCTTGTGTTTTGTGAATAATTTGTGAAAACTCTTAGAGCTGGCAATAGATATTCGTATATTTTTATAGCACAAGAATTTTATTCATGCTGACAGTAAGTTTTATGCTGAGATTAGACTTGGTTGTGAGCATTTTACTGTACATTTCTGCTTTTCCTGGAAATTGACAAGTTAGAGTTTAAAAAATGAAATCAAAGCAAAATATGATTTTTACAGTAGTTAAATATTGGCTAAAATTCTTTCTTCATCTCTCCAATTTTTTGCTATTGCCCCAAGACTGTTAAAAAACAAAAACAAGCCCAGAACAAAACAAAAACCAATTGATTTTAAGTCTTATCTCAGGTATAACATTTATTATCAAACTGAAGTGGGATGAAAAGCATTTGAAATTTTTAAAATTATGTATGTTTTTAAATTCATGTGCATACATTTATTGTGGGATGAGGGAAATCTATATTCCAAATCAGCAAAATTATTTGATCAAAATGGTCAGCTAAATAACCAACCAATGAAACTACCAATAGAATAGGTAGCATAGGTTTATATGTGTAAAGTTTTAATCATCTCATCGTTTTAAGACCTCATTATTTTAGTCTGTGATTTCTTGAAATTAAGATGAAAATTAAAAGGCATTCTATTAGGATATATTCATTCAGAAGAGGAAAGAATGGGTGCATTTTGGGTGGGGAAAGGGTATACTTTTTATTGTTATAATATGTCATAGCTATTTAATAAACACATTGCAGTGTAAAATACTCAAATAGCTTTTGAAAATAAAAATTAGAATTTTTTTTTTTTTTTTTTTTTTAGGTCAAACAATCATTTGTGGGATGGGAGGAAAAATTTCAAAGTGTTTCTCGTAAGAGAGGAGTATGATCAGACAGGCTGTTATTCTTTAAAGTAAAGAAGGCTCTGAAGTTTTATTTACCTTATTCAAGCATGTCTTTTCTCAGAATCATACTATGATTTTAATGCAGGCTAAAATGGTTCTTACACACTGAGGGAGGCACTTTTTAAAAAAATTATTCTTTGGTAAGTTATTCTATAGAAATAACATTTAATACTCTCAAAAAAAAGCAAGCCAAAAAGAGAAATAAGCTTCTGAATATCAAATCAAAAGTTGATAGTCCATCTACCTACATTATAAATAAACCCAAGGAAAAATTCTAAAACGTTACCTATTAAATATCTATTAGCTATTTACCAGGTAAAAAAATCAACGACACCCAAATCACAGATTTGCTAAACAAAATCCATCAATATCACTTTTTTAATCAACTCATATCAGGATAATCTTTAAAATAATGGAGGAAATAGGTAACAAAAATTGTAAGTTGGCCAGGTCCTAAGAGGAAAAAAAAATTCAGTTACTATCCTTGCCAATTAAACAAAATATTTTAAATAATTACTCTAGCCACCATTTTTGGTGAAAAAAACATGGCTTTATGGATTTAAAATGCAAGTTAGATACTATTCCTCTAACTAAAAATTACCTTTATAGCAATATAATTGCAGGTCCTACAAGTAGGTAGCACTAATAGTGTTATCAATTATAGTGCCATAAACATTGTTTATGGCAGCATATAGATATTAATGTAATCAAGAATCAATAGTGGTTATTCAAAGTGTCATGTAAAATATAACTCACTTACTAGATAAAATATTTAAGTTTAAGCCCATGTGGAATGTATATTACCACCCAGAAAATTATTTGGGCCAAGTCTAATCAAATTTAAATATGAATTAAAGAACAGAAAAAGAGCTGTATTCAGTAGACATACTGGACATGGCAAAACTTATTTTATACAATGTTATTTTAGAATTCTATTTTATGTTTTTTTTTTTTTAAGTCTATATAAATAGATCTACACAACAGTGACAATGTTAGATTTTCAAATCTCTATGAATGAGTCTCATGGAGCCATGGAGCAATCAAAGCCACGCACATTATTTCATTTTTATTCTTGGCAAAAGTAACTTGAAAAAAAAGCACTAACAATTATTACTGGGGCTCCTATGGCAAGATTCTTAATTCCCCTGCTATACGGGGTGGAATCTTTAGATGGCTCCAAATTCCTGGCCCTTTGATGTTCACACCCTGTATGACTCCCTCTCTTTGAGTAAGGGTGGACTTGATATAATAAGGTGAGTCTTTTTACCAAAAGGACATGGAGGTCAAAGAGGAGAGGAGTCAGAAATTAAAAGCTGTGGTGGATGCTGTCTTGTTGGCCTAAGAGGTACCAGGTGCTGCATTGTGGAGAGGGTCACGTGGCACAGAACAGCAGGCTAGGCTGCCTCTAGTAAATGAGAACCCAACTAGTAAGCAAATGGGGATGTTACTGATACAGCTGGAAGGAAATGAATTCTGCCAACACCCAATAAGACTGCATGGGAACTCTGAACCACAGATGAAAATGCACCCCAGTCAGCACATTTATTGCAGTCGAAACCCTGAACGGAGAGGTCCAGTTAATTCATACCCAGACTTCTAGACCTACAAAAATATATAATAAATGAGTGTTCCTTTAAGTCTTTAAACCAGTGGTGATTTGTTACACAGCAATACAAAACTAACACTCCTACTTTAACCCCTCTGTCTGGAAATTGACTTATTTCTCATCAATTCCAGTGTTAAAGCAACTTAAAACTTAAGAATAAGAAACCATTATGTTCTCCCTAATTCTCCAAACTGGTGCCAAGTCACAATGAGCTTCTAAAACCCTGATGTCTCAAGTCTGAAGTAGAGGTGCATGTTGATTGTACCATCAGAAGGTTATCTGTAAGCACTTACATAAAGCATGTATGCATAAGTTGTATTAGCATATATATATATATATATATATAGCCACTTAGCTTTGAAAAGATAAAGCTGTAAAGATAATAGTATCAAACCTATGATAACTTTAAATTCAAGTTCAGCCAGATGCACATCACTATACTGAAATTCAACTAGCTAGATGCATTTTACTGTATTAGTCAATAATGAGATCATTTTTCTTCTTTAGAAACTTGTACAGGATTGCCTATCCCCAAGGCTGTTTTAAAAGAAAAAGGGGTTAAGAGAGTTGAAGGCTAGTTCCCAATATTACCCAAAGAGTAACAGTGTCCAAAAGTATCATGATTTCAAGGTATGTTAGTCTGTTTTGTGTTGTTATAAAGGAGGAGCTGAGACTGGGTAATTTATATTAAAAAAAAACAAAAGGTTTATTTGGCTCATAGTTCTGCAGGATATAGATGAAGGATGGTGCCAGCATATGCTTCCGGTGAGGCTTCAGGGAGCATCCACTCATGGCAGAAGGGAGAGGGGAGCCAGTGTGTCACACAGCAAGAGAGGGAGCAAGAGAGATACCATGCTCTTTTAAATAACCAGCTCTCCTGTGAACTAATAGAGAACTCACTCATTACCACAGGTAGGGCACCAAGCCAGTCATGAGGGATTCACCCCTAGGGCCCAAAAATCTCCCACTAGGCCCCACCTCCAACATTAGGGATCACATTTCAACATAATATTTGGAGGGGATGAATTATATCCCAAGAAGGGAAGCAAACTTATCGATATCAGATGCCATGTACAGACTAGATGCATTTGCCACTTCATAGCACTTAATTTTCTGGCACATTTCTAGAGGAGGTTAGAAAGAGGTAAGAAGAGGAGTATGAGGCTCATGTAACACTGATGAGGGATGCCACTAGATGTAACACAAGAAATGTGTGGATAATGAAGACCTGGGAAGTGCGTGACTATTCAAATGGTATCCGAAAACCTCAAATTTTTAAAATCTTCTGACCGGCTGGGCACAGTGGCTCACGCCTGTAATCCTCACACTTTGGGAGGCTGAGGCGGGCAGATCACCTGAGGTCGGGAGTTCGAGACTAGCCTGACCAACATGGAGAAACCCCGTCTCTACTAAAAGACACAGAATTAGCCAGGTGTGGTGGTGCATGCCTGTAATCTCAGCTACTCCGGAGGCTGAGGCAGGAGAATCGCTTGAACCCAGGAGGCAGAGGTTGCCATGAGCCGAGATTGCAGTGAGCCCAGATTGTACCATTGCACTCCAGCCTGGGCAACAAGAGTGAAAATCCATCTCAAAAAATAATAAAATAAAATATAAACAAAAGCAAAATAAAACAAAACACCTTCTAATGACTAATTGAAACACATATTGCTCCCATAGGCTACCAGTTTGCAAGGAAAAAATGTGAAATAGTTACCTTTGTTGATAAATGACCTAACCTCTCTAAGACTTATTTTCTTGAACTCTAAAATGGGATAAAGTAGCACCTCTTCTTGATTGAGTTATAAGGATTAAATTATATAATGCATATAAATACTGAAAACAATGACAGACACCTAGTGTGATAACAGGTAGTAAGTAATAAAGATAGTGGTGATCAAGTAGTAGTATCAAAATTAAAGCTGACTTTTTCTAATTCTTATTCCTGAAGGTTGTATGCTATATAGAATCTTTTAATCAATTCTATATAGACGATATATATATATTACATCTCAATCTCAGTGGATTGTTGTTATTTATTCTTCTTGGATTTACCTGTACTTGCGAATTTGTAGATGAACTCCTTATCAGTCCATTATTTAGAAACTATTCTGATTATAATCACCTTGATTTTATATAATTTAGATGACAGCTCTCTCTTCAACCCTCCACCCAACACACATACACACACATGCATGCACATACACACTCAATGCTTATAAATTATATTTAGCCCTCTTTATGGGAATATATGTATCCCATTAATGTAAATCAGGGGTCTTCAACTAGTAGCCCATAGACCAGATTTGTCTTATGCATATTTTATTTAACTAGCATAGTGCTGGCTTTGCCATTATACACTAAATAATTATTAGTGGCCAACGCTTACAAATTGGGAAATTCACATTAAAATCTTAATTTCTGGCTTAATGTAAAAAAATCAGATTTGTATCTTAAAAGTAAGTATCATCTGGGTGCAGTGGCTCACACTCGAAATCCCAGCACTTTGGGAGGTCAAGGCAGGAGGATTACTTGAGATCAAGAGTTGGAGACCAGACTGGTCAATACAATGAGACTTGGTCTCTATGAAAATAAAACAAAAGATTAGCCAGGTGCTAGACTCAAACTCCTGGGCTCAAGCAATCTTTCCTCCTCAGCCTCTTGAGTAGCTGGGACTAGAGGTAGGTACCACTGTGCCTGGCTGGGATCCCTGTTTTCTCAAGACCATATTCTGTGGCTGCTTCTTCCCCACTCACTCTACCACTATCTGCTGAAATGATCTGCTAACAATCTGGAAATAATTTTTAGCAAAGAAAAAAAAAAAAAAATTGAAAAACATATTGTTTGAAGGATGTTATTTGGTTGCATGCTAATGTCATCATTGCCTCTTTTCTCAGTGGCCCAGAGGAATGACTGCATTGAAAATGTTCCATTGTTTATATACACAATAAAATACTGTCATATTGATTTATCCAGGTATTTGGTTATGATTGTTTTATTTTCTCCAGAAGAATCTTGGTGAGACTTGGAAATGTTCATAGCGATTTTAGGTTTTTAAGTAGTTTTTTTTTTTTTTTTTTTTTACTGGACAGAGGGCTTGTTTCATTATATTTGTGATATTACCTAAGCAAATCCAGAGATTTACAGGGAGTCCCACCTTCATCATGCTATGCTCTTAAGAGTTCTATCTAGAAATGACTTCCCTGAAGGAGTAAAACATTTTCTTCTTTCAGAAATGTGGGTCATATTACCTTCTTATGAAGAACTTTCCCCAATTAAAAAGCATTCAGTCATTAAATATTCAAAAATTGGAGGAGAGTTCAGAGAATAACTTCCTATCGATACAACAGAATGATTTCCCAAATGCCGTAGCTCTCTGAGTGTATTTCCTGCTGTTGCATATTCCGTGTTGCCATCTAGTTTAGGGAATCGCTATGAAAATCTTTTTTTGAAATGAACAATTTAATATCATTTCCATAGCTCATTGCTGCAATTTAGGGAACTTCCTTTTACACTTGGACTGTGTCCTCATTACCACTGTAATGACTTCTCACCCACGTTTGTAATGACTAAATAATTGATATGTTGGTGGGTACTCAATGTACATGATTTTAAAACATTAAATATAAAAGAAAAGGGCATTCTAATCACCCATGAATACTTTCTTTTTTTTTTAAGAACATACTTTCCAATATAATAAGTATTAAAAGTGCAGAGAAGTTAAACACCAGTTAATAACGATCAGGTAATTTATGCTCGTTTCATAGTTAGGGTTAAGTACTCTAGCAAAAGCACTTGTTCACCTTGGAGACTATGTTTCATTTCCAACATAATCCTCAAATTAAAAAGATATACATGTTGCCATCAGCCCTGTTTCTTATGCACAGTAGCTCCCATTGTCCTAAAGTGGTCCCTTGGGTCATCTTGCTATGGAAGCAGTTAATTTTTTTTCACATTTGGAACCTGAAACAGCATAACTGGAAATCAGTAAATAGCTTTGCATACTTAACATTTCTAATTACAGGTTCAAAAATTATAGAGGCATCAAGGTCAAGATTATCAGAGAACAAGCCACTAAATTAGCAAAACTGAGGTCTCTATTACTTGGGATATTCCATGAGCTTATTTATAGAATTAATATAGATATAAATGTAGAGATAGATATACAGATCTCTTGCATTAGGCCAAGTTTCTGAAAATATGAAAATAGCAGTTTCTTTCCCAAAGATTCTGAGTTTGGGGCCATGTCAAAAGCTTTCTTTTAGAATCCTACAGGGAGGTTTAACCTTCAGATTAGCTTGAACACACAGTGGTATTCATGCTATCAGGAAAGGGTGGAGAAAGACTTAATAAAGCATTCAAAAGGTTATTTGCATAAACTGTCTTCCTTAAACTAAGCATTACAAATGGTATTGTTGCTCAAAGCCAAAATAGCAAGCAATTAAAGTTTGGACTCTAAATTCCCTCTGCTACTACTCTTTAAACCAGGAAAAACCATTGTTTTAAGTCTTGCTTCAAGGATCCCATACGAGGACACTGGATGTGAACAATTGGAATTACAAGCCCAGAATACGAACTGGGATTTGGGCATGAGGAAAGGTCGATAAATTAGTTTGCTAAGGCTGCCGAAACAGAGTACTGGATACCTGAAACAACAGAAATCGATTTTCATAGTTCTGGAGGCTAAAATTCTGCTATCAAGGTGTCAACAGAGAGGGCTTCTTCTGAAACTATTCTTCTTGACTTACCAGTGGCCACCTCTTCCTTCTATGTCTTCACATGGTCTTCCCTGTGTGCGTGTGTCTGTGTCCTAATCTCCTCTTTTAAGGACACTCGTCACATTGGATTAACACCCATGCTTATGACCAGATTTTACCTCTTTAAACACTTTTTTTTTTTTGCGACAGAGTTTTGCTCTTGTTGCCCAGGCTGAAGTGCGACGGTATGATCTCAGCTTACCGCAAACTCTGCCTCCCAAGTTCTAACGATTCTCCTTCCTCAGCCTCCTGAGTAGCTAGGTTTACAGGCATGCACCACCACGTCTGGCTTATTTTTGTATTTTTAGTAGAGACAGGGTTTTGCCATGTTGGTCAGGCTGGTCTCGAACTCCTGACCTCAGGAGATCCACCCACCTCGGCCTTCCAAAGTGCTAGGATTACAGGTGTGAGCCAGTGTGCCCGGCCTAAACACTCTAAGTACAGTCACATGCTGTGATACTGAGGTTAAGACATCAACGTATGAATTTTGGAAGGATATAATTAAGCACATAACAGTCTGTAACAGAGGATAGTAATCAGAGATTGCAGCACAAATATTTTTACACTGATTTTTATGGTTCCTGTTATTTTTGCCCATACCCTGACTCATTATCAAACATATAACATACATAAAATGTGTTTCTAAAGAAAAGAATCAGCTGATAACTTGGCCTTTCCCCCCAGTACCCTAAACATTGAGTCTTTTCTGAACAGCCTGTTAAGACTTTCCTAAAAGGCTTCTCAAGGGAAAAAGAAATTATTGTAGGCAATAACCATAACTTTGCCTACAATAATATCTTCTGGTTATAACTCCAGATGTAACCACAAGACTGTGAAACTCTAGGAGCTCTGGGTGTTATGATGATATATCAGAGGGGACAAAGTTGTCATGATAAACATTTTGTTCAGCAGGAAATCTTTTCTCGATGAAGATGTTTAATGTGTCCCAGAGAACAACAATAAATAAAAAGTCTTTACCTGCTGTATAAATGCATTTGACTCTGAGGTCACGGAGTTAACTGGCAGCCTGTAGAAAGAAACTTGCTTTCTACATGCCAGGGACCTCAAGGGTATATAGTAACTAGTGGACTTACAGGTCAGAAACCAAAAACTTTCTTAAGAGTATTAATTAAATCAAACATTGAGGGAAAAGATAGATATGCAAGCTATTGTCACTACTCTTTCTAAATATCCAAGTTTGTGATAGTGACATACCTTTTTTGTATGACTATAGTTAATGATCAACTTGCTATTTGTGTAACAAAAGATAAATGAAGTTAAATCATATTTAGATGATTTAATAGATGATTATATATATTTAAATTATTAATGCAAACACAATACCAGGAAAATGTAAATAATTAATGATGTACTTATAAATAATTTCTATTAGTGAAATAGATTAAGAAAATGATTTGTCCTTACTAGTGGGCTCATAAATATTTAATAGTAACTACCACTGACATCTTTTAGATACACCTTAAAACTCTAACATTTAAGCCTCTTTTAATAATATGGAATGCATTTTTCAGTAGAAAATAAAGTTAGCAAAGTATACTTATGTATAAGATTTACTTCATATCACTTAAAAACATTTTCAAATAGTTAGAATATAAACTATGCTCCACTGTGTTTCATATTCATAGAGATCATTTTTTCTTTTAAAAATCACACCTAGATGTTAAAATGTGTTCACTTAAACATAATTTTATAGTACTAATCCATAGCATGATTAACTTTTATGTTCTCTGATTTTATATATTGCTGTGTTAAAGGAAAAAATAAACATATTTTAAAAACCTCTTCATATAGTTGCCTTTTCATCTATATACTCGAATAAGACCCAAAACAAATCCAGCCATGGAGAGAGCACACGTAGGTGGGTTACCTGCCATTCACCCACCCTTGTGGTAAACAAGAGATTTGCCGGGAATGTTATGTAACAGTTACTTGCAACAGAAGAGCTGGCAATGATGTGGGCAGATTCTCCAGAACAGTGATAGGTTGAACCAGATATCCCTTATGCATGATAAAGTGCATCGTTATAAGCCGACTGTCATCCTTGCTTCTCCTTGACCTGGGAAGTCTATACCTCCATGTTGGAGCACATATGCCTCCCATTTGATACAACAGTTTTTAATCTTCACCTTTTAAAGATATCTTATATTTTTTAACTGGATCTGTTCCTATTTTCCTACTAGTTACATTAACTTTGTGATGATATCATACCATGAATCTATATAAATACGGAACATTTGTTATATATATATATATATATAACTTTTAAAATATCTGCTTAAATAAGTTTTATCATAAACATATATAAAATATTGAGACTGATAAACTCTCCCATTTTATTCAATTCTCTCTTCAGTAACCACCCCTACTTTGTAATGATATATTTTCTGACATTTGCAAAGTCCAATCAGCCTTATAGACCTAATGGTGATTCTGTTTAAGATATCTTTGAGTTCTCTGCTACAATCCATGATTTGCTTATCTCTGTCCCAATTCATGATTTCTTCATTTCTGTTCAGACATATTGTAAGCTGAATTAAAAATTTACTCTGACAGTGTGCTTACTGCTGGCAATCTTTATTCCAAGGTTGTTGCTTTTGTTTTTTGAGGGGGTTGAGGAATCAATACTTTCTCTCCCTATGAAAAGCTAAAAAAGGATCTAGCCTATTATTGGGAAATCTGTTTCTTGTTCTTTACTGTATTACCTTAATACCCAGAAGCCTTTGCAGTCATACAATTTATGCCTTTATTTTTACAATACCTTTCATAATCTCACCTTTATTATATAATTAGGTAGGGATTCATCTATCCCCTGGGTGATAGAGGGAGGCTAGGAGTTCAATGAAGGCAGAACCTTTGTTATATACAAATTAGTATGCCTTCTTTGTAGCAAAGCAAGTATTTCATAGGATTTGTGAGACAATAAAAAAGAAAAGGCGCTGATTCGGATATGAGGCAAACTAAAATTAGATACAATAAGTCACAATTCACAATGAAGATATGATACTTACAAATTTCAGTAGCCATTAGGAAGCGAAATTACAGATGATGGGAGGCAGGAGAAACACACTAACAGTAGAGGAATAGGAGACTTTCATATACCACGCTCAGCCCAAGACACATAATGTGAACAGGAAAGGATATAACAGCAAGAATAAGAGGTAGCACCTAACAGTATAATCATAAAGGTAGATTTCTTTTGGATTTCCAACTTTTAAGTTCAGGGATACGTGGGTAGGTTGTGCAGGTTTTTTATACAAGTAAACGTGTGCCATGGTGGTTTGCTGCACAGATCATCCCATCACCTAGGTATTAAGCCCCCAGAATCCCACTAGTTATTCTTGCTGATGCTCTCCCTCCTCCCACCCCCAACCCTCCTACAGGCCCCTAGTGTGTGGTGTCCCCCTCCAATTGTCCATGTGTTCTCATTATTCAGCTCCCACTTATAAGTGGGAAAATGCAGTGTTTGGTTTTCTTTTCCTGTATTCATTTGCTGAGGATAAAAGCTTCCAAATACATCCATGTCCCTGCAAAAGGACATGTTCTTGTTCCTTTTTATGATTGTATAGTATTCTATGGTATGTGTGTGTGTGTATATACATATATACATTTATACATGTACACACACACACACACCCACACCCACAGTCTTATCCAGTTTATCAATGATGGGCATTTAGGTAGATTCCATCTCTGTTATTGTGAGTAGTGCTGTAATGAACATATGCACACATGCATCATTATAGTAGAATGATTTACATTCCCCTGGGTAATCAGATTGCTGAGCCAAATAGCATTTCTGCCTCTAGGCAGAATGCTTCGAGGAATTGCCACACTGTCTCCCGTAATGGTCGAACTAATTTTACACTGTTGGTGGGTGTGTAAAGTGTTCCTTTTTCTCCAAAACCTTGGTAGCATCTGCTGTTTTTTTTTTTTTTTTATTTCTTATAAGAGACATTCTGACTGGTGTGAGATGGTATCTCACTGTGGTTTTGATTTGCATTTCTCTAATGATAGCGATGTTGAGGTTTTTTTTTCATGTTTCTTGGCCATATGTATATCTTCTTTTGAAAAGTGTTCATGTCTTTTGCCCACTTTTAATGGTTTTTTTTTCTTGTAAATTTGTTTAAGTTCCTTGTAGATGCTGGATATTAAACCTTTGTCAAGTGGATAGATTGCAAAAATTATCTCCCATACTATAGGTTGTCTGTTTACTTCTGATGGTTTCTTTTGCTGTACAGAAGCTCTTTAGTATAATTAGCTCTTTAGTTTAATTAGATCCCATTTGTCAATATTTGCTCTTATTTCAATTGCTTTTGATGTTTTTGTCATAAAATCTTTGCCCATGCCCATGTCCTGAATAGTATTGCCTAGATTTTCTTCTAGGGTTTTTGTAGTTTTGGATTTTACATAATTTAAGTCTTCAATCCTTCTTGAGTTGATTTTTGTATATTGTGTAAGGAAGGGCTCTAGTTTCAATTTGCTGGATATGGCTTACCTGTTCTCCTACCACCATTTATTAAATAGGGTATAATTGCCCCATTGCTTTTGTCAGGTTTGTCAAAGACCAGATGGTTTTAGGTGTGTGGTCTTATTTGTGAGTTCTCTATTCTGTTCCATTGGTCTAACTGTCTGTTCTTATACAAGAAGCATGCTTCTTTGGTTACTCTAGCTTTGTAGTAAAGTTTGAAGTCAGGTAGCATGATGCCTCCAGTTTTGTTCATTTTGATTAGGATGGTCTTGGCTATTCAGGCTCTTTTATGGGGTTGATGTGTTTTAAAATACTATTTCCAATCTTGTGAAAAATGTCAATGGTAGTTTGATGGGGATAGCATTGAATCTATAAATTACTTTGGGTAGTATGGCCATTTTCATGGTATTGATTCTTCCTATCCATAAACATGGAAAGTTTTTCTGTATGTGTCATCTACTTCTTTGCCAATGGTTTGTAGTTCTCCTTGAAGAGGTCCTTCGCTTTCCTTCTGAGCTGTATTCCTAGATATTTTATTCTTTTTGTGGTAATTTTGAATGAAAGTTCATTCATGATTTGACTCTCAGCTTGCCTGTCATTGGTGTATAGAAATGCTAGCGATTTTTGCACATTGATTTTGTATTCTGAGAATCTGCTGAAGTTGCATATCAACTTAAGAAGCTTTTAGGCAGAGATGATGGGATTTTCTAGGTAAAGGATCATGTCATCTGCAAACAAAGATCATTTGACTTCCCCTCTTCCTATTTGAATAGCTTTATTTCTTTCTTTGCCTGATTGTCCTGGCCAGAACTTCCAATATTATGCCAGATAAGAGTGGTGAGAGAGGCCATCCATGTCTTGTACTGGTTTTCAAGGGGAATGCTTTCAGCTTTTGCCCATTCAGTATGATATTGTCTGTGGGTCTGCCATATATGGCTCTTATTGAGTTATGTTCCTTCAACACCTAGTTTGAGAGTTTTTAACATGAAGGGATGTGGAAATTGAATAACTTGCTCCTGAATGACTCTTGGGTAAATAATGAAATTAAGGTAGAAACCAAGAAGTTATTTGAAACCATTAAGAAATAAGATACAATGTATCAGAATCTTTAGAACACAGCTAAAATAGTGTTAAGAGGGAAATTTTAGCACCATATGCCCACATCAAAAAGGTAGAAAGTTCCCAAGTTAACAACCTAACATCATGACTAAATGATCTAGACAACCAGGAACAAACAAACCCCAAAGCTAGCAGAAGACAACCAAGATCAGAGCTGAGCTGAACTGAAAGAGAGACATGATAAACACTTAAAAAAAAAAGTATCAAGAAGCTGTTTTTTGAAATAATTAATAAAACAGAACACTAACTAGACTAATGAAGAAAAGAGAAGATTCAAATGAACAATCAGAATTGATAAGGGGATTATCACCACTGACCCCACAGAAATAAAATCATCAGAGAATACCATATATACCTCTATGCACATAAACTAGAAAATATAGAAGAAATTGATAAATTCCTGAATAAATACGCCTTCCCAAGACTGAACCAGGAAGAAACTGAGTCTCCGAATAGACTATTAATAAATTCTGAAATTGAGGCAGTAATAAATAGCATGCCGACCAAAAAAAGCCCAGGACCAGACTGATTCAAAGCTGAATTTTACCAGAGGTACAAAGAAGAGCTGGTACCATTTCCACTGAAACTATTCCAAAAATTGAAAAGGAGGGACTCCTCCCTTACTCAATGAGGCCAGCATCATCCTGATACCAAAACCTGGCAGAGATACAACAAAAAAGAAAACTTGAGGCCAATATCCTTGATGAACATTAATGCAAAAATCCTCAACAAAATACTGGCAAACTGAATACAGCAGTGCATTAAAAAGCTCATTCACCACGATCAAGCAGGCTTCATCCCCAGGAGGCAAGGTTGGTTCAACATACACACATCAATAAATGTGATTTATCACATAAACAGAACTAAAGACAAAACCCACATGATTATCTCAATAGATGCAGAAAAGGCCTTTGATAAAATTCAACACCACTTCATGCTAAAAAAACTCCATAAACTAGGTATTGATGGAACATCTCTCAAAATAATAAGAACTATTTATGTCAAACCCACAGCCAATGTCATACTGAATGGGGGAAAAACAAATAAAGACAAAACCCATGTGATTATCTCAACAGATGCAGGAAAAGGCTTTCAATAAAATTCAACATCCCTTCATGTTAAAAACTCTCAATAAGATAGATCTTATGCATAGATTTTGAAATTTACATTCTTAAAATAGAGAATATACCTTCTCAAGTACTAATTTTATTATGTCCTTGTTTTTACTTGTTTTCAAGTAAACCAATAGGTGACACTAAAAATATCTCTAATTTCAAGGTAGATACATTAAAAACAACTCTGATCATAATGCAATAAAAGTAGACATTGACAAAAACAAAAACTTTTTAATTGAAACAATATAAAACAAAACATCTATTAAATGACTTGGGTAAAAAGGGAAAACACTGAGATAACAGAATTTCCAAAAATATAAACACTACATATTAGAATCTATGGGTTCATTTAAAGCAATAAACAAAAAAATTCTTAGCACTACAACAGTTATCAGAATAAATAAAATATCTGGCTCAAAAAATGCCAACACAAGATGGTGGAATATGAATAGCTCCGGTCTGCAGTTCCTAGTGAGACCAACACAGAAGGCAGGTGATTTCTGCATTTTTAACTGAGGTACCCGGTTCATCTCATTGGGACTGGTTAAACAGTGGATGCAGCCTATGAGAGGGTAAGCGGAAGCAAGGTAATGTGTTGCCTCACCCAGGAAGCATAAGGGGTCAGGGAACTCCCTCCTCTAGCCAAGAGAAGCTGTGATGGACTGTGCCAGAAGGGATGGTGCTATCTGACCCAGATACTACACTTTTCCCATGGTCTTTGCAACCAAAAGACCAGGAGTTTCCCTTGGGTGCCTATACCACCAGGGCCGTGGGTTTCAATTACAAACTGGGTGGCCATTTGGGCAGACACCAAGCCAGTTGCAGGAGTTATTTTTCCTACCCCAGTGGCACCTGGAACACCAGCATGACAGAACCATTCACTCCCCTGGAAAGGGGGCTAAAGCCAGGGAGCTGTGGTCTTGCTCAGTGGATCCCACCCCATGGAGCCCAGTAAGCTCAGATCCACTGGCTTGAAATTCTTGCTGCCAGCATAGCAGTCTGAAGTCAACCTGGGAGCTCAATCTTGGTGGAGACAGGGTCGTCCACCATTACTGAGGCATGAGTAGGCGGTTTTCCCCTCACAGTGAAAACAAAGCCACTGGGAAGTTTGGACTGGGCAGAGTCCACCACAGTACTGCAAAGCCACTGAAGCCAGACTGCCTCTCTAGATTCCTCCTCCCTGGGCAGGGCCTCTGTGAAAGAAAGGCAGCAGCCTCAGTCACACACTTATAGATAAAACTCCCATCTCCCTGGGACATAGCACCTGGGGGAAGGGGTGACTGTGGGCACAGCTTCAGTAGACTTTTCAACGTTCCTGCCTCCTGGCTCTGAAGAAAGCAGTGGATCTCCCAGCACAGCACTCCAGGTCTGCTAAAGGACAGACTGTCTCAAGTGGGTCACTGACCACCGTGCCTCCTGACTGGGAGATACCTTGCAGCAGGGGTCAATAGATACCTCTTACAGGAGAGCTCCAGCTGGCATCTGGTGGGTGTCCCTCTGGGATGAAGCTTCCAGAGGAAGGAGAGGCAGCAATATTTGCTGTTCTACAGCTTCCACTGGTGATACTCAGGCAACAGGGTCTGGAGTGGACCTCCAGCAAACTCCAGCAGACCTGGATAAGGGGATCCTGACTGGTAGAAGGAAAACTAACAAACAGAAAGCAACAGCATCAACATCAACAAAAAGGACGCCCATGCAAAAACCCCATCCAAAGATCACCAATATCAAAGACCACAGGCAGATAAATCCACGAAGATGAAGAAAAACCAGCACAAAAAGACTGAAAACCAAAAACCAGAATGCCTCTTCTCCTCCAAAGGATCACAACTCCTGGCCAGCAAGGGAACAAAACTGAGTGGAGAATGAATTTAATGAATTAACAGAAGTAGGCTTCAGAAAGTGGGTAATGACAAACTCCTCCAAGTAAAAGGGGCATGTTCTAACCCAATGCAAGGAAGCTAAGAACCTCAATAAAAGATTACAGCAACTCATAACTAGAAAAACCAGTTTAGAGAAAAACATAAATGACCTGATGAAGTGGGAAAAAATAGCATGAGAACTTCGTGAAGCATACACAACTATCCATAACCAAATCGATCAAGTGGAAGACAGGATATGAGAGACAGAAGATCACCTTAATGCAATAAGGCAGGAAGACAAGATTAGAGAAAAAAGAATGAAAAGGAAGGAACAAAACCTCCAAGAAATACAGGACTATGTGAGAAGACCAAACCTACATTTAAGATTGGTGTACCTGAAAGTGATGGGGAGAATGGAAACAAGTTGGAAAACACACTTCAGGACATTATCCAGGAGAACTTCCCCAACATAGCAAGACAGGCCAACATTCAAATTCAGGAAATACAGCAAACACCACAAAGATACTCCTTGAGAAGAGCAACTCCAAGACACATAATCGGCAGATTCACCAAGGTTGAAATGAAGGAAAAAATGTTAAAGGCAGCCAGAGAGAAAGGTCAGGTTACCCTCAAAGGGAAGCCCATCAGACTAACAGCAGATCTCTCTGTAGAAACCCTACAAGCCAGAAGAGAATGGGGGCCAATATTTAACATTTTTAAAGAAAAATAATTTTCTTTTTTTTTTTTTTTTTTTTTTTTTTTTTTTTGAGACGGAGTCTCGCTCTGCAGCCCAGGCTGGAGTGCAGTGGCCAGATCTCAGCTCACTGCAAGCTCCGCCTCCCGGGTTCACGCCATTCTCCTGCCTCAGCCTCCCGAGTAGCTGGGACTACAGGCGCCCACCACATCGCCCGGCTAGTTTTTTGTATTTTTTAGTAGAGACGGGGTTTCACCGTGTTCGCCAGGATGGTCTCGATCTCCTGACCTCGTGATCCGCCCGTCTCGGCCTCCCAAAGTGCTGGGATTACAGGCTTGAGCCACCGCGCCCGGCCTTAGAAAAATAATTTTCAACATAGAATTTCATATCCAGTCAAACTAATCTTCATAAATGAAGGAGAAATAAAATCCTTTACAGACAAGCAAATGCTGAGGGATTTTGTCACCACCAGGCCTGCATTATAAGAGCTCCCAAAGGAAGCACTAAATGTGGAAAGGAAAAACCAGTACTAGCCACTGCAAAAACATACCAAAATGTTAAGGCCATTGACACTAGGAAGAAACTGCATCAACTAATGGACAAAATAACCAGCTAGCATCATAATAACAGAATCAAATACACACATAATAATGTTAACCTTAAATGTAAATGGGCTAAATGCCCCAATTAAAAACACAGAATGGTAAATTGGATAAAGAGTCAAGACCCATCTGTGTGCTCTATTTAGGCGGCCCATCTCACATGCAAAGACACACATAGGCTCAAAATAAAGGGGTGGAGGAAGATTTACCAAGCAAATGGAAAGCAAAAAACAAACAAAAAATAGCAGGGGTTACAGTCCTAGTCTCTGACAAAACAGACTTTAAACCAACAAAGATCAAAAACCACAAAGAAGGGCATTACATAATGGTAAAATGATCGATGCAATAAGAGCTAACTATCCTAAATTATACACACCCAGTACAGGAGGAGCCAGCTTCATAAAGCAAGTTCTTAGAGATCTACAAAGAGACTTAGACTCCCACACAATAATAGTAGGAGACTTTAACGCCCAACTGTCAATATTAGCCAGATCACTGAGGCAAAAAATTAAGAAGGATATTCAGGACTTGAAGTCAGCTCTGGACAAAGTGGACCTAATAGACACCTACAGAACTCTCCACATCGAATCAACAGAATATACGTTCTTCTTAGCACTACATCACACTTATTCTAAAACTGACCACATAATTGGAAGTAAAACACTCCTCAGCAAATGCAAAAGAATGGAAATCATAACAAAAAAATCTCACAGATCACAGTGCAATCAAATTGGAACTCAGGATTAAGAAACTCCCTCAAAACTGCACAACTACATGGAAACAGAACAACCTGCTCCTGAATGACTACTGGGTAAATAATGAGATTAAGGCAGAAATATATAAGTTCTTTGAAACCAATGAGAAGGAAGACACAACGTACCAGAATCTCTGGGATAAAGCTAAAGCCGTGTCTAGAGTGAAATTTATAGCACTAAATGCCCATATCAGAAAGTGGGGAAGATCTAAAATCAACACCCTAACATCACAATTAGAAGAACTAGAGAAGCAAGAGCAAACAAATTCAAAAGCTAGCAGAAGGCAAGAAATAACTAAGAGCAGAACTGAAGGAGATAGAGACACAAAAAACCCTTCAAAAAAATAAATGAATCCAGGAGCTGGTTTTCTGAAAAGATTAACAAAATAGACTGCTAGCTAGACTATTAAAGAAGAAAAAAGAAGAATCAAATAGACACAATAAAAAAATGATAAAGGGGAGATCACCACTGATCCCACAGAAATACAAACTACCATCAGAGAATACTATAGAGACCTCTATGCAAATAAACTAGAAAATCTATAAGAAAAGGATAAATTCCTGGACATATATACCCTCCCAAGCCTAAACCAGGAAGAAGTTGAATCCCTGAATAGGCCAGTAAGTTCTGAAATTGAGGCAGTAATTAATAGGCTAACAACCAATAAAAGCCAAGGACCAGATAGATTCACAGCCAAATTCTACCAGCGGTACAAAGAGGAGCTGGTTTCTAAAACTATTTCAAACAATAGAAAAAGAGGGAATCCTCCCTAACTCATTTTATGAGGCCAGCATCATCCTGATACCAAAACCTGGCAGAGACACAACAACAACAACAACAACAACAAAAAAAAAAAAAAAAAAAAACAAGAAAATTTCAGGCCACCATCCCTGATGAACATCGACACAAAAATCCTCAATAAAATACTGGCAAACCAAATCCAGCAGCACATCAAAAAGCTTATGCACCATGATCAAGTTGGCTTCATCCCTGAGATGCAAGGCTGGTTCAACATACATAAATCAATAAACAAAATCCATCACATAAACAGAACCAACGACAAAAACCACATGACTATCTCAATAGATGCAGAAAAGGCCTTCGACAAAATTCAACACCCTTTCATGCTAAAAATCACTCCGTAAACTAGGTATTGATGGAACATATCTCAAAATAAGAGCTATTTACGACAAACCCACAGTCAATATCATACTGAATGGGCAAACACTGAAAGCATTCCCTTTTAAAACTGGCACAAGACAAGGATGCCTTCTCTCACCACTCCTATTCAACATAGTATTGGAAGTTCTGGCCAGGGCAGTCAGGCAAGAGAAATAAATAAAGGGATTCAAATAGGAAAAGAGGATGTCAAATTATCTCTGTTTGCAGATGACATGATTGTGTATTTAGAAAACCCCATCGTCTCAGCCCCAAAACTCCTTAAGCTGATAAGAAACTTCAGCAATGTTTCAGGACACAAAATCAATATGCAAAAATCACAAGCATTTCTATATACCAACAATAGAGCCAAATCATGAGTGAACTCCCATTCACAATTGCTACAAAGAGAATAAAATACCTAGAATACAACTTACAGGGGATGTAATGGACCTCTTCAAGGAGAACTACAAAACACTGCTCAAGGAAATAAAAGAGGACACAGACAAGTGGAAAAACATTCCATGCTCATGAATAGGAAGAATCAATACCATGAAAATGGCCATACTGCCCAAAGTAATTTATAGATTCAATTTCTATTAAACTACCATTGACATTCTTCACAGAATTAGAAAAAAACTACTTTAAATTTCATATGGAACCAAAAAGAGCCCGTATAACCAAGACAATCTTAAGCAAAAAGAACAAAGCTAGAGGCATCATGCTACCTGACTTCAAACTATACTACAAGGCTACAGTAACCAAAAGAGCATGGTACTGGTACCAAAACAGAGATATAGACCAATGGAACAGAATAGAGACCTCAGAAATAATGACACACATCTACAACCATCTGATCTTTGACAAACCTGACAAAAACAAGCAATGGGGAAAGGATTCCCTATTTAATAAATGGTGTTAGGAAAACTGGCTAGCCATATGCAGAAAACAAACTGGATCCCTTCCTTACACCTTATAGAAAAATTAACTCAAGACGGATTAATATGTAAACATAAGACCTAAAACCATAAAAATCCTAGAAGAAAACCTGGGCAATACCATTCAGGACATAGGCATGGGCAAAGACTTCATGACTAAAACACTGAAACAATGGCAACAAAAGCCAAAATTGACAAATGGGATCTAATTAAACTAAAGAGCTTCTGCAAAGCAAAAGGAATTATCATTAGAGTGAACAGGCAACCTACAGAATGGGAGAAAATTTTTGCAATCTATCCATCAGACAAAGGGCTGATACCCAGAACCTACAAAGAGTTTAAACAAATTTACAGGAAAAAAAAAAACCCCATCAAAAAGTGGGTGAAGGATATGAACAGATATTTTTCAAAATAAGACATTTATGTAGCTAACAAACATGAAAAAAAGTTCATCATAACTGGCCATTAGAGAAATGCAAATCAAAACCACAGTGAGATACCAGCTCACGCCAGTTAGAATGGCGATCATTAAAAAGTCAGGAAACAACAGATGCTGGAGAGGATGTGGAGAAATAGGAATGCTTTTACACTGTTGGTAGGAGTGTAAATTAGTTCAACCACTGTGAAAAACAGTGTGGCGATTCCTCAAGGATCTAGAATTAGAAATGCTATTTAGTAGCTTAATGGGGATGACACTGAATCTATAAATTACCTTGGGCGGTATAGCCATTTTCACGATATTGATTCTTCCTATCCATGAACAATGAGAACACTTGGACACATGAAGGGGAACATCACAAACTGGGGCCTGTTGTGGGAGGGGGGGAGGGATAGCATTAGGAGATATACCTAATGTAATTGATGAGTTAATGGGTGCAGCACACCAACACGGCACATGTATACATATGTAACAAACCTGCACGTTGTACGTATGTACCCTAGAACATAAAATATAATAATAAAAAAATAGAAATGCCATGTGACCCAGCAATCCCATTACTGGTATATACGCAAAGGATTATAAATCATTCTGCTATAAAGACACATGCATACGTATGTTTACTGCAGCACTATTCACAATAGCAAAGACTTGGAACCAACTCAAATGCACATCAATGATAGACCGGATAAAGAAAACGTGGTACATGCACAACATGAAATACTATGCAGCTATAAAAAAAAAAAATGAGTTCGTGTCTTTTGCAGGGACATGGATGAAGCTGGAAACCATCATTCTCAGCAAACTAACACAGGAACAGAAAACCAAACACTGCATGTTCTCACTTATAAGTGGTGTTGAACAATGAGAACATATGGGCACAGGGAGGGGAACATCACATATTGGGGGCACAGGGACGTATGGGGGCCAAGGGGAGGGAGAGCATTAGGAGAAATACCTAATGTAGATGATGGGTTGATGGGTGCAGCAAACCACTATGGCACATGGATACCTATGTAACAAACCTGCACATTCTATATATGTATCTCAGAATTTAAAGTATAATAAAAAAAAATTTAAAAAGAAAAGTCATTGTCCTCCCCTACCCCAAATCTTTAAATACAGAGATGTAGATGACGGTGTAAAATCTTTACTAAAAAATATCATTCTCTTATGTGGAGTAATTTCAACAGAGAGATGTTTTCTAAAATGTTTTACTGTGTATGCTGTGTATTTATACTGAGGTATGTCTAGTTTGAGCTGAACAATTTCTGTCGGAAAATAATCTGATTAAAAAGTTACAGATGATATAAATTAAAAAAAAAAAGATGTCAACAACTAAAGAACAGCAAAATAAGCCAAAGGAAAGTATAAAGTCTGTCCTTCTGAAAAAAAATTAACCTCTAACCTGATCAAGAAGAAAGGGACAAATCACATATAGAGAAAATAAGATGCCAAATAGTCATTGAAAAATAGTAATATTTTAAAAAACCATCAAAACTACTCTGCAGACAATTCATCAAAAAATAATATTTGATAAATATTTTATTTGTCAAATAAAAACATTGACGAAATTCCCGTGAAAACACCTTACAAAAAATAATCCTATTAGAAATAGCAAGCTTAAAGAGGCCCATTTCCATAGAAAAAAAAAACAGCAGAAAAGATTATTAAGGAACTGCACCATAAAAGAAGAAAGAAAAGGAAAATAAAAATCAAGATGCTTTCTCAGAGGACTTCTACCAACCCTCTGTGAACTAGAAAGATCTAGTGCTTTGTTGTTCCAGAGAAAAAAAAAGAATAACCTTCTAATTCTTTATAAAGCTATATAACATTAATATCTCAATTTTATAAAAACAGTGCCAAAAAAGAAAGCAATCAATATTGCTATGGATAGCAATGCAAATATAGTAAACAAAATAGTAAGTAGACTTTACATTAAGAAAGAAATACACCATGACAAAGTGGGATTTACCCTAGAACTGTAAGATTGGTTCAATACTATGAAATCCATTGATATAATATCATATAGATTAATATAATTTAAGACATAGTTCCAAAGATACTGAAAAGCTATTGAAAGATCACATATATTTCTGATTTTTAAAAAACTCAAAAACATAGAAATTGAATGATACTTCCTACATACATGATCATGTTCATCTTCAGCCCCAAATCAAGTACTTTACTTAAATACTTAAATGCTTAAATACTTACTTAATATGAAAACATTAAGATGTCTCCTAAGATCAGGAAAGAGGCAAAAATGCCAGCTACCCCCATTACTACTCAAGATCGCTTTATGAGTATTAGCCATTTTTATTAGACAACAAATATCAAATTAAGCTATAAAATTGATAATAAAGAAAAAATCTCTTAGCAAACATTTTATTTTATACTTGGAAAAGCTAAATCAATCAATGATAAAATTAACTCAAGCAAACATACATTATGAGAGCAGAATACAAAATTACATACAGAAAAATAATGTTTTCACAAACAAAGGAGTAGATACTAAGGAATGAATTTAACAAGAAATGCGCAAAAATCTATTGAAGAAGAACTTTAATATATTCCTGAAAGACAAAGCAGACCTGAATAATGGGAAGGCATTGCATATTCTGGGATAGAATTGTTTAACATTAAAAGAATGAGTTTTGGCCAGGTGCGGTGGCTCACACCTGTAATCCCAGCACTTTGGGAGGCTGAGGCAGGCGGATCATGCGGTCAGGAGACCGAGATCATCCTGGTTAACACAATGAAACCCCGTCTCTGCTAAAAAAAAAAAAAAAAAAAAAAAAAAAAAAAATTAGCTGAGTGTGGTGGCGGGCACCTGTAGTCCCAGCTATTCAGGAGGCTAAGGCAGGAGAATGGCATGAACCCAGGAGGCAGAGCTTGCAGTGAGCCAAGATCGTGCCACTGCACTCCAGCCTGGGCGACAGAGTACGACTCCATCTCAAAGAATAATAATAATAATAGAATGATTTTTTCTCTAGGTTAATTTGTATACTTTAAGAAATTCCAATAAAAATCCCAAAACACATTTTCTAGAGTTACATATTAGAGTTGATATGGAAAAAGCAAGCATGAACAAATAGAAAAGACTAAAAAAGAAAACTACATGGGGTTACTAACTAACAGTTTTTAAAATACACTATGAATCCTCTATAATTAAAACAATATTGTCAGTGGTATATGAACAGACAAACAAGAATTTAAAAATCACATATAGGTCCCAACTACATATATGATACATTTTTATTTGTTCATATATAAAAAATGTGAGACAGAGTCTTGCTCTATCGGCAGGCTGCAGTGCAGTAGCGTGATCCAGGCTCACTGCAACCTCTGCCTGCCGGGTTCAAGTGATTCTCCTGCCTCAACCTCCCAAGTAGCTGGGACTACAGGTGTGTGCAACACCACCCAGCTAATTTTTGTATTTTTAGTAGAGATGTGGTTTCACCATGTTGGCCAGGATGGTCTCAAACTCTTGACATCATGATCCACCCACCTCGGCCTCCCAAAGTGCTGGGATTACGGGCATGAGCCACAGCATCCGGCTGATACTTTTAATATCTAATAATGATGACAACTCAAATTACTAGGAAAGAGACGAACTTTTAATATTAATGGGACAACTGGGCATTTTTACAAAACATACGATCTACAAACAAAACCAATCTATGAACAAAAACTGTAATTTGCAACAACAAAATTATGATCATACTGCACACCATATACAGGAATCAACTGCAAATGAACAATAGATCAAAATGTAAAAAAAAAAAAAGTAAACCATAAGAATAATAGAAGAAGAAATTATGCGTGAATTCCCCTTTAACATCAGTGTAGAAATGTCTTCTAATTATGACTCGAAAGTCCAGAGGCAATGAAAAGACTGATAAATCTTACTATGTAAATATTTTGCCTTACATAAAACATCATGAATAAATATAAAAGACAACTGAAGATAGAGGAGAACATTTTGTCACACATATTCCAGAAAAAAAAGGTTTATATCCCTAACATAATTTTTAAACGTTAAAGACCATCAAAACCCAATAGAAAAATGAGAAAAAGATATGAACAGACAATTAACAAAAAAGTTTAATAAAATGGCCCTTAGGCTTATGAAAATATGTTCAAACCCACTGATATTTAGAGAAATACAAATTAACATTGAGATAGGATTTATTAACTCTCAGACTGGCAATTTCTTTTCTAACATGAAAACAGTTTCTGTGGGATTACTGGAGAATCAGACATTTTCATACACTGCTAGAGAATATGGCAATACCTAATAAAACTGCATAGGTACTTACTTTTTGACTCCACAGTTTTACTTTTGGAAACTTACCCTCATGATACATTCTCAATAATGCAAAAATATATTTGCACAAGGTTATTTATTGCAGCATTGTTTGTAATTTCAAAAATACAAAACTCTTCCAAGTGACCATATATGGTAGACTGGTCAATAACAGATGATACGCTTGAAAAACGGAGTATGATAGACCAATAGAAAACTGAAAAAAAACCTCAATGGACTGAAATGGAATTATTTACAAGACACGTTTAAAGTAATAAAAGATGGCAAAACAAAGAATATTTAAAGAGCAGTAGCTTTTGGCTGGGTGCTGTGGCTCACACCTGTAATCCTAGCACTTTAGGAGGCTGAGGTGGGTGGATCATGAGGTCAGGAGATCGAGACCACCCTGGCTAACATGGTGAAACCCCATCTCTACTAAAAATACAAAAAATTAGCTGGGCGTGGTGGCATGCACTTGTAGTCCCAGCTACTTGGGAGGCTGAGGCAGGAGAATCGCTTGAACCCAGGAGGTAGAGGTTGCAGTGAGCCGAGATTGCACCACTGCACTCCAGCCTGGGTGACAGAACAAGACTCCAACTCCGAAAAAAAAAAAAAATTGAGATAAAATATATATGCACCTGATTATTAGTGCAAAAAAAAAAATCTACTTAGGAAGATTAAACCAAAACCTAATAAAACTAAATCAAAAACTAAAGAGGGTGGAAATGGAGGGTAAAATGAAAGAATGGCAATGAGGTAGAATGGGTAAGAGGGCAGTGACACTTCTCTGAATTTATATCTTTATTTAATTCTGATTTTAGTACCATGGTGGTATTTTACATACTCAAATACATAAAAATGAAAATCAACCAGAATGTGAGGAGACCCAAAATTGAAGATAAAAAATAAAAAAATAAGACTATCTATTGCAAATAAAAAACATAACCACACTTATAGGGGAGAGTAGAGAAACTAACCTAACTTGGGAAAACAATATGTCAAGTCTATGTACCTAGTATAAACACAAAAAGAATGATACACAAATACTATATTCAACTTAGTACATCTGTTTGCCATAGAAATCTCGGTTAGCAATTATCAAGTTGCTCTAGCAATTCTGAAATTACTTTATGGAAATTAAGTCAACAAAACAAAAGTATATGGTTGCAAGAAGATTGAGAGAAGATAGTGTAATAGGAAGCACCAGAAATCTGTATCCCTACCTAGAGAACAATTACATTGTCACAATCTGTCTGATAAAACTATTTTGGAACTCTGGAGTCTATTGCAGACTTGCAATTCCTAGGAGAAATCTTAGGTAGTAAACTGAAGTTTAATCAACTTTAATTCTTATCAACTGTTACCAATCCCTACCCCTTAGCCCAGTACTAAGTAGCATGTGCACATTCCTGGCACAGCTTGCATTCAGCTTGCTGGGGCCAGGGTAGACAATCAAGTATCTGTCCCCCAAAACATTGTGGATCTCTGTTCTGACTGTTGAATACTGCTGCTGATCATGGAGGTCCTGACACAGAGATGGGTAGCCATTGTTGTACCTCCCACATTCCTTTTCCACAAACCCCTCCTCTTCTGGCCATGCAACTTCTGACTTAAGGTGTCTGTGCTCTTTCCCCTCCCCCTTCATATTTGTTTTACCATTTTTGGAAGCTAGAACATTCAAAAGCAACTGCATACACAGCAAAAATAAGGAAGTCACTGTGCATGCCTGGGGAAAGGCACAACCTCAAAGGATCCTGAAAGATCTTAAGTTTACACCTCATATGATCTTCACTATAGGGACAGACTACGACATCATACAAACAAAAGTTAAAAAAAAAAAACAGCAAACCTTGGGAAAGGATAATTTGATTTTCAGAATATCACATTATTAGATTCAAATGTCAAGTTTTCGAAAAGGCATTTTCAACAAGGCATTTTTCATAAGGCATACAAAGAAACAGAGAAGTATCAATTGTTAAAAGAGAAAGGAAAATGAAGAAAAACTGTTTCTAAAAGACTTCATGGTAGCTCTACTAGATAAATACTTTAAAACAACTATCTTAATGATACTCAAGGAACTGAAATATCAATAAAGAGAAAATCTTAAAAGAAACCAAAAAGTAATTCTAGGGCTGAAAACTACAATAATTGAAGTAAAAAAAAAAATCACTGAAGAAACTCAAAGACATATTTCAACAGGAAGAAACTTGAAGACAGGACAATAAGAAATTATCATATTCAAGTAACTGAAAGAGAAAAAAAAAACTGAAGAAAAGTGAGCAGTTTCTTGTGAAACCCATGAAGTGATCAACATGTGTATTGGGAAAGTCCCAGGGGTAGAAGGAAAGGGAAAGAGACAGAATATCTGAGGAAATAAGGCTGAAAACTTTTTAAATTTGACAAAAGATATAGAAACAACTAAGAAGCTCAACAAACTCCAAGTAGGATGAATTCAGAGACCCATACTGAGTGACAAACACAAAGAATTTTGAATGTAGCAAGAAATAAGATACTCCTCACATACAAGGAGTCTTCAATGAGATTATCAGTAGAGTTCTCATCAGAACTTTGGACATCAGAAGGCAGTGGGGTGATATATTTACATTCTAAGTGCTAAAAGAAAAAAAAAAGCTATTTTCCAAGAATCCTATATCCAGCAAAAACTGTCCTTTAAAACTAAGGGAGATATTAAGAGATTCACACATGAACAAAGTGTATTACCTGTAGACTTACTCTGCAAAATAATACTAAGGGGACTTGTGCAGGATGAAATAAAAGGATACTAGAAGTAACTCAAAGCTATATGAAAAAATAAAGATATCAGTAAAGGTAAATACATGGGCAATTATAATTTTTTTCTTTTTTTTTTTTTTTTTTTTTTTTTTGAGGCAGTCTCGCTCTGTCACCAGGCTGGAGTGCAGTGGCGCAGTCTCAGCTCACTGCAATCTCCACCTCCTGGGTTTAAGCGATTCCCTTGCTTCAGCCCCCCTGAGTAGCTGGGACTATAGGCGCATACTACCACGCCGGATTTATTTATCTTTTTTCCCCAGTAGAGACGAGGTTTCACCATGTTGCCCGGGATGGTCTCAATCTCCTGACTTCATGATCCACCCACGTCAGCCTCCTAAAGTTCTGGGATTCACAGGCGTGAGCCACCACGCCCAGTTGTAAAATTTAATATTACTGTAATGATAGTATGCAATTTCACTTCTAGCTTTCTACATGATTAAAGAGACTAATAAATCTTTGATAATAAAACAACCATTTGTCTAAAAGTTAGTATTATTATAACTTTGATTTGTAACTCCATATTTTGTTTCATATATAATTTAAGCAACTGATGCATTAAAAATATCAACTGATGTTTTGGGGCACACAATTTATAACAACATAATTTTGTGACAACAACTAAAAGGAGTAGGGATGAAGCTGTTAAAAGAGCAGAGTTTTATTAGAGTTTTGTCTTATATGCTATTAATGTTAAGCTGGTAAAAATTTCAACTGTGTTATAACTTTAGGATATTAAGTGAAATCTCTGTTAACCACAAAGAAACAGCAAATATACACAAAAGGAAATGAGAAATTAATGTAAGTGTTTCACTACCAAAAAACATACAAAATACATCAGTAATGAAAGGTGGCACAAAATACTATATAGAAAGCAAATATCAAAATGAAGTAAATCCTTCCATATCAGTAATTATTTTAAATGCAAACATATTAAACTATCCAATCAACAGACAGTTTGTCAGAATGGATTTTTAAAAAGTTACTATCCAGCTATATGCTGCTTACAAGCAACTCACTTTAGATTCAAAGACATGCAAAAGTTGACCATAAAAAAAAATATTAAAAAAAATACCATGCAAATAGTAACCAAATTGAGCCGGGGCAGACAATTACTCAATCTTAAAAGTAGGATTACTGTATGATTCATCAATTCCATTTCTGGGTATATGCACAAACGAACTGAAAGCAGAGCCTCAAAGAGAGGTGCATGCATGTTCATAGCAGCATTTTTTCCAATAGCTAAAATATGTACAACACTCAAGTGTCCATTGACAGAGGAATGGATAAGCAGTAGTATACACATATGATGAATTATTACTTAGCTTTAAATATGCTAAGGTAAAATAAGCTTTTCAAGAAACAAAAACCCCATGATTCCACTTAAATGAATTACTTACTTAGAATATTCAAAAATCAGAGACAAAGTAGAATGATAGTTACTAGGGGTTGGGGTAAAAGGGGGATGGTGAGTTGTTTAATGAGTGTAGAGTTTCAGTTTTGCAATTTTTTTTTTTTTTTTTTTTTTTTTTTAGACGGAGTTTTGCTCTGTCGCCCAGGCTGGAGTGCAGTGGCCAGATCTCAGCTCACTGCAAGCTCCGCCTCCCGGGTTTACGCCATTCTCCTGCCTCAGCCTCCCGAGTAGCTGGGACTACAGGCGCCCGCCACCTCGCCCGGCTAGTTTTTGTATTTTTTAGTAGAGACGAGGTTTCACCGGGTTAGCCAGGATGGTCTCGATCTCCTGACCTCGTGATCCGCCCATCTCGGCCTCCCAAAGTGCTGGGATTACAGGCTTGAGCCACCGCGCCCGGCCAGTTTTGCAATATTAAAACGTGTCTAGAGATGGATGGTGACAACAGTTTCACAACAATAGAATTGTACTTAACGTCCCTGAAATGTACGTAGTTCCCCTTTGGTATTTGTGGGGGATTGGTTCCAGGACCCCATATAGATACCAAAGTTCATAAATGCTCAAGCACCTTACATAAAATGGTATATTTGCATATAATATATGCCTGTCCTTCTGTATACTTTAAATCATCTCCAGATTACTTAAGAGTATCTAACATAATGTAAATGCCATATAAATACTTTCTATATATTTTAATTTGTATTATTTTTAATTTTTTATTTTCAAATATTTTCAATCATGAACCTGTGGATATGGAGAGCTGACTGTACTTAAAAATGGTTAAGATAGTAAGTTTTACATTTTATATATTTTACCACAAGAAAAAATGGGGAAAAAAAAAGAATACCTCTTACAAGAACTCTCATAGCAGCATTATTCATAAATCAAAAAGTTGAAACATCCTAAATATCAATTGAGGAATGGATAAACAAAATGTGGAATAGCAACGCAAGGGAATATTATTCAGCGATAAAAAGGAATGAAGTACTGAAACATGCTATATGATATGAGTAAATGTTGAAATTATTCTAACTGAAAGAATCCAAAGACCACACATTTTCCTCTATATGAAGTGCTCAAAATAGGGAAATCTATTTTAACAGAAAGTAATCAGTTATTATATGGGGCTGAGGATTGAAGGAGGTGTTGGGAATGGGGACCCACAGTAGTAAGTGGGGATTTCTTTTTGGTATAACCAAAGTTCTAAAATTAAATTATATCGATGGCTGTACAATTCTGTGAATACACTAAAAAAAAAAAATCAGTAAACTGCCTACTTGAATCTGGTTAAAAAATGGCATATAAATTACATCTCAATAATGTTGTAAAAACCTCAGCAACTCTTTCCCCTCAGAAAGAAAAATGTCATAAAAACTCAGAGGACTTATTTTTAAATACTAAATAAGTAAAAATAAAATAATAAGTATGTGGTTAATGTAATCCAGATACTTACTGTTGGAGAAAGGACTTAGGTAAACAGAGATGATACAAAATCACTTCTTTGATATTGTTACCCAAAGCTACATTATCTTATTTTAATCATAAGGAATGTTAGACTACTACAAATTGAGGAACATTCTATAAATTAACTAGTGAATCCATGTCAAAATTGTAGACTCAAGAAAGAGGCTGAAGAACTGCCCTAGATTAGAAGAAAAGAAGAAAATATGAAAACAAAATGCAGTGTGGGATTCTGGATTTTAAACTAGAACAGAAAAAAAAGACATTACTAGAACAATTTGTGAAATTTGGGTAAGACCTGGAGATTAGTAAATAGAATGTTTCCAAAATTAATTTCATGGTTTTGATAGTTTTGTTGTGCAGTAGTTACATAAAATGTTAAAATTTGGAGAATCTCTATAAAGGCATATGGAATATATTTGTATTTTCAGTTTTTCTAAAACTGAAATCAAATAAAAAGACTAAAATATAACATTATTAAAAAATAAATGGTCTCAATGAAGTACAAATTAGTCTGCAATGGTAGAAAAATAAGCAATCAAGTATAAAAAGAAGGTAAATAAACCACTTACGCTATTAAAGATTTAAGGGATTGGAAGGTCTATAAGATTTACTTGCGTTCCTATAAGCATTGTGTTCTGACTACACAATCTAAAATCACTTCTGAGACTAAGCAACCTGTGTAAAATTTGAGAAGAAAAAATATCCTTAAGAAAGGTGTGATCACACCTAAAGACATATCTTTCAGCATGATTTCTTAAGATTGAAATCACATCACTAAGTCTGATAATGATATTGCACCTTTGGAAGTTTACAGAGTTTAGGTGCTCCTAAAGGTAAACAGAATGTCAACAAAATAGAAGTCTAATTATGGAGCCATTTAAAAATATAGAAATATTCAATTTCTGATGTTAAAAAGTATAAACATTTTCTTAGTAGACTATATTAACCAAGATGCTATCATTTAACCAAAATCCTAGAAAACTACCTCTGTAATATCTATGTATATGTGTTTTCAGGTTCTAAAAAGGTAAATCATTTCTAGAAAGTCTTCAGTATGTGTTTCTCTGTATACCTGTACACACACGTTTTCTTAAAATTCTCTTCCAGAGATCTGCTTAGATTTTAGTTTTCTATGCCTACAGTTTAATTGACTTACACACTTAGTCAAGTCTTTTGATCCCCGCAGTTTCTTCATGTACTAGACTCTACAATACCTATGCTGTATTGCCAATTTAAAACTGAATATCCTACCATTCTAATTTAAACCTTCCCATCCTATATCCGAGAGTTATGGTTGAGATTATCAATTGACATGAGGCTCTTGAAAGCATTTGGGAAATAAATAATTATTTTAGTTTGTTGAAGTATGGATTGAGTAGGTGACACAACAATTTAGTAAGCTTACTATTAAAAACTACAAATACATTTTTCACGTTCTCTAAGTAGACATTATTATAGAAGGGAGCAGTGGAATAAGATCCATGATTTTAGAATATACATATGATGGAAATTAATGATCAAGTGACTATATAGTTCAAGCAAGACTTTCATCATATAGTAGAAAAAATTCTAGATTTTCAACTAGCAAACACATTCAACTCGACATCATGAAATACTGAGTTCTATTTGCTTGCGTAAACTTAGTTTTCCTCTTGCGTTTGCAGCAGTGTAGCATTCTGATTACTGGCATTTCAGGGATCCATGATGGCCTCCAGACTATTTCTTTTCTATTAGTCAGAAAGAGGCTGAGCTATTCTAACACAATTTAATCATGTTTCTTCCACAGCTGTATGGGTGATTTTAATGTCAACAGGTCTAGAGCCTGCTCACCAGATACAGAGGTAGAAATAAAGTACTGACTCTTGAATGGCAAGACACAAGCTGTGCGAAGACCATGATAAGAGAATGAGCTTTCGTTCTCCGCTTAACCAGTTCTGTTCCTCTCCTTTATCCTCCCCTCTGTCTACCTGGCACATCACTGCCACTCAGTACAGCCCATGGATTGCAAAGAGGATTATTTTATTGTTGACAAGGAAATAGGAGGCTCATATTCTTCTGCAGAAATGTAGCACTCAGAATACAGTACTACTCTTTACTGATAACATGTTATGAACCTTTTTTTCAATAATTTCCTCTGAAGAAAATATAGGCATTTATAAATAACCCTCACTGAACTCCAAGTACTCTTGTACGTATGAAGAATATACACACATTCATTAATAACATGGTTATCAACTATATCAGAGCATGGTCAAAAAAGGGAAATCATCCTCACCATGAATAAACTTATGTCTAATATGTAAAGGCAGAAAATAAGTACAAATACAGTTAAGTACAATTTGAAGGGGAGAAAAATACTCTTTAGGTGATAAATGTGTTGTTGCAATAGAGAATAACGCATCTTAGATAGCCTGGCCAGCAAGAGTTTGTCTAAGATGGTAACATTTAAGAGAAAATAGAATGATCTAGCCATGTGATATTTGGGAGCTATTTTACAGGTCAATGTAACAGTATCTGAAAATGCTTTAGGTTATGTTGTAGAAACTGATAAAAGGCCAGACTTGATGGAAAGCAGTATCCATGAAAAGAGTGGTTTTATATGTGGTTGGGATGATAGGTCATACCTATCACCTATTATAATAATAATAAGCTCTGGCATGGAGTTTTCTTTTATTTCTTCTTCTAAGTGCAATGTGAGGAAAGTGATGGGTTTTAAGTAGTGGACTGTCATGGTTGAATTCATCAAAATTCTAGCTGTTGTGTGGAGTATGGATTAAGTAAGGCAAATAATGAAATTCGAAGTAACAGCTAGAAAGATAGATCATGTTGGAATGGATTATGCTAGTGATCGTAGAAATATAAAAGAGGTCTAGTTATTTCAGGTAATGTTGGCATTGTAACAGGACTTGCTGCTTGTCTAGATGGTAGGAATTCAGAAGAAAATGTCCAAAATAACTCTAAGATTCTGGTTTAAGTATGAGATCTGTAGCAATGACATTTCCTAAAATAGCTCTAAAATTCATTATAGAAAAAAATTGTTTTGTGAGTTTTATTAATGACTTCTAATGTCTCTATGAAATCTCATGGAAGTGACCAGCCACCACTTGAAAATACGCTCAAGCTGACTAGTCATTAGGCAAATGCAAATCTAAACCACAATAATGTATCACTTCATACCAGCAAGGATGCTAACATTTTTTAAAAAGACAAAGAAAATAAGTGTTGGCAAGGATATAGAGAAACCAGAACCTTCATATATTCCCAGTGAGAAAATAAAATGCTTCAGCCACCATGGAAAACAGTTTGGTGGTTTCTCAAAAAGTTAAACAGAGGATTACCATATTAACTAGTAATTACACTTTTAAGTATATACCCAACAACAACAAAAATAAAACAGGTACTGAAACAAATACAAATGCACACGCACATTGATAGCAGCACTATTCAAAAGACAAAAGCTGAAAATAGCCCAAGTACACGTTAATGGATGAATGAGTAAGCAAATTGTAGTAAATACATGCAATGAGATGTTATTCAGCATGTATTCGGGTGTTAGCGTGAAGAATTGATACATGCTACAGTGTGGAAGAACCTCAGAAATATTAAGCTGAGTGAATGCAGCCAGACACAAAAGTCACGCACTGTATAATTTCATTTACATCTAGAATATCCTGAATAGATAAATCAATGGGAAGACAGAATGCAAATTGGTAGTTAGCAGGGGCAGGGAATAGTCGGGAGCAACTGCTTAATGGGTGCAGCCTTTCCTTGTGGGGTGATAAAAATGTTTTAGAACTAGATAGATGTAGTGGGTGCACAATACTGGGAATATATGAACTAAATGCCATTGGAAGGTTCACTTCAAAAATGGAGAATTTCATGTTATGTAAATTTTACCTCAATTAAAAAGACACTCATAGAAATGTGATTTTGTACTTTGAGATAAAGGTAATTTCCAAAGCCAACAAGTCATCAGTACATCATCCATTTAACCATTTATTCATTGAACAAATACTAAGATTCTATCAGATTCTGGCCGGGAGCAGTGGCTCACGCCTGTAATCCCAGCACTTTGGGAGGCCGAGGCGGGCGGATCACGAGGTCAGAAGACAGAGATCATCCTGGCTAACATGGTGAAATCCCGTCTCTACTAAAAATACAAAAACTTAGCTGGGCGTGATGGCGAGCGCCTATAATCCCAGCTACTCAGGAGGCTGAGGCAGGAGAATGGCGTGAACCCGGGAGGCGGAGCTTGCAGTGAGCTGAGATCGCGCCACTGCACTCCAGCCTGGGTGACAGAGACTCTGTAAAAAAAAAAAAAAAAAAAAAAAAAAAAAAAAAAAAAAGAGATTCTACCAGATGCTGGCTCCCACTATTTGGAGATAATTACAATATCCCCAATGTATAATCTGCCTTCAAAGAATAGACTACATAGTAGGTGAAGAGAAACATGCATATATATATATATAGACATATATGTGTATATACACACATGCTAACATATAAATATTTTTGGAATATTCTGGAAAAATTGTTTTCCAGTCTGCCAACAGGCATACTGACACCTACCCCCACTGTCTTACATGGGTCACATGAGAAAACATACAAACATCCTTTGTGGAGGACCTGCCAGCTAACATACTGGCATATGCTCAATAGTCTCTTTCCCATTGGCTTCTCCCTCTCATTAATTTCCCCACTCATATCAAACAAGGAACAAAGCTAGCCTTACATTTTAAAATACAATGTTTTTGACCACTGGTGGTCATTTCTCTGATATCTGACATTTTTGCCCAATTTTTTCTTTGGTTCAAGCTATTTGTACCTTTCTAAAATACTGAAGATATCTTAGGGACTCTTCACTTAGAATTCTACAAATTGAAGAAATTAAAGGTTGCAGTACATGTAAATAGTCATCCTTTACCAAGCTAGTTAATTCACATTCAGCCAAGACCTTTGGGCACCCAGTCAAGGTCTAGTGGTGTTTGTGGCATCCTGCATTTTGCTGCATCCGTGGAAACTTATAGTTGAAAGTGAAACAGTATAAAGTCTAATTTCTAAAAGGCCAAATCCATAAATTACATATCTGGATTTCTAATTATCATTACATGCAACTAATCATCTAATTCTTTACAGAAAAATTTTTATAAGCCTCTTGAAGTTTCCAAAGATTTTTTTCCTGAAGAAAAAGATATTGCAACTCTAGATTCAACATGCAAAACTTAGTTTGAAATCTCTAATTACATCTACTAAAAAATATATAAAAGAAGTAAAACATAGAAATACAAAATGTTATATAGAAAGGCAATAATATAGAACTCTGGAGTGGCTGCTAATAGCATTTTTGCATGTTTTCTTGCTGTTTCTTTTTCATACTGAAGTTTATCTTTCAAGTTCCAGCTCCCAGGTGAACTGAATACAGCTCCAGTCTGAATTCCATGTCTCATTTGGAACTTTTAACAAAAACCAAGAGATACTGTAACTAATCTTTAGCACATCTGGCCAGTAGGCACCCAGTCTTTAATTCCATCCCTGAAATGGCAATCTTACTAAAAATAGATGACTAGACCTTCCTTTGACTTCTCCCTCCTGTCCAGATACACAAGTCCTCTTGCTGACATTCCAGGGTTATTAATTAAAATGAACAAATATAGTTGAACACACATCTCTAAATGATCTCTATAGACTTGTGCTCCAGGGATGGCAGATTCATTCAGATATTGGAAGGACTTCCTACCAAAGAAGACAAGAGAAGGAGAAAGGCATTCCTTTATTCAACAGGCAATTAGAGAGTATCAACTGAGAATGCTGGGACTAGGCTAAGTGGGAAGAGGTAGGTTCTAGTCCTGCCGCATGCACTACTCAGTTTGGTTAGGGAGAAAATATACAAACCAATTACACCTACATTGATAGCTATAATGATAATCTAGAGGTGGCAGAGGAAATCAGATGGAAGTATTAAAGACTGAATAGATGCTGGAAGGTAAAAGAATGAGAAGAGAGAACAATGCAAGTATTTCAAGCAAAAAGAATATGGAAAGCCAGGGGACCTAGGCAGAGTATGCACAGTCCTTTTACAGGAAATCTAAGGAATTCATGATGAATGGAGCAAAGGGTACTGGTTAGGCCAGGTGCAGTGGCTCACGTCTATAATCCCAGCATTTTGGGAGGCCAAGAAGGATGGATCACCTCAGCTCAAGAGTTTAAGACCAGCCTTGGCAACATAGGGAGACCCTGTCTCTACAAAAAATTTAAAAATTAGCTGGATATTGTGGCACACCTGTGGTTCCAGCTGCTCGGGAGCCTGGGAGGTCGAGGATGCAGTGAGCTGTGATCACATCGTGGCACTCCAGCCTGGGAGACAGAACGAAATTCCATCTCTTAAAGAAAAGGGGGATACAGGTTAGACGGAATAGAATGTCTAGAGATGAGTAAGAGAAGATAAAATCAAGATCATTTAAAACCTTGAGAGTGGGCTTAGTAGGTTGGACATGAACACAAGGACGCCATCTTTTAATAAGGCATGAGTACCAGCGTCTGGGAAGGAGCATGAAAGAGAAAGGGATATAGGATGGGAGGCAGTCCGTGAATAGCAGCCAGCCCAACAGTGGCTATCTCCTGGCCTTTCTCCCACTTCCCTAGTTCACGTTCAATTCTTAGTTCTTTTATATTTAATCAATATTTTCTGACCATCGATTGTATGATGAGGAAGATACTTCAGAGGGACAAGAATGAAAATAACAGACATCATTCATGCACATCCTGGGGCTTAGAGTTTGTCGAGATAGACAAGTCTATACATAATTATAAAACACAGTGACTAGGCTCTAAAAGGAGGTCACAGGGGGCTTTGTGAAAAAGGGAAGAGAGAATACACCATGCTTCGGTGTTATGAGAGGGAGGTCGGCGAAGTCTTTGAGTGGAAGTTTAATGCTTTTTGGTTAAAAGTTATTCAGGAAGGAATATTATAGACAAAGGGACAAGTGCAGAACAGACAAGGAGTGAGGGTGGAAGAAAGTGAGGTTTTGTGAGATCTAAGGTTAACTGAGCAGTTTTCTTAGAGTTTGCAACAATTAGAGAAGTTCTCGCCTTTTAGGAGTCCTCCCAGAGATCTGACCCTCGTCCTAGTACAGCCTGTTGCTGGAGAAGACCATAAGGACCCTGCAGTGGTCAAGACGTGGGGTCAGAGGGTCAAGTCCAACCATCCTCTCCACGGTGACCCGTCTGACCCAGTAACTCCTAAGTCCTCTCCTCCTGCCTCCCTTTCCTCTCCTATTTGTTCTTTCTCCCATCACCCAGTTCTGATTTCTCTCTCTGCTTCTCTCCCTCCAATAACTCACACTAGCTAGGAACTGTTTTCCTTCTTAAAAGAATACATTCATATTCCCAAGTTCTATTTTGGTGAGGGAAAGATGATTACCTATACATTAAAAAAAAAAAAAAAAACAAAAAAAAAAACAAAAAAGAAAACCAACCAAAGGGCAGTGTTTTTCTCGAATGTGGCTCTGCACTGATTCTTAACGTAGACTTAAAGAGAAAGGGAAAAAGCCAGGCGTGGTGGCTCATGCTTGTAATCCCAGCACTTAGGGAGGCCGAAGTGGGCAGATCACCAGGTCAGGAGATTGAGATCACCCCAGCTAACACGGTGAAACCCCGTTTCTACCAAAAATACAAAATATTAGCCAGGCATGGTGGCATGCCTACACGTGGCATGACTACAAGTCCCAGCTACTCGGGAGGCTGAGGAAGGAGAATCGCTTGAACCCAGGAGGAGGAGGTTGCAGTGAGCAGAGATCATGCCACTGCACTCCAGCCTGGGCAACAGAGTAAGACCCTGTCTTTAAAAAAAAAAAAAAAGGAGGGGGGAAAGACAGAAAAATATCTCCCTACCCCTCAGTTGTCTATGGTCTTGATTTCTCTCCTGACTTGAATAACAGCCACTAATGTGTATTTAAGCACAATCAGTAAGGAGCTACCAATGGCATTTGTAGCTGTCTTTAAGTGATCCCTGTTTTCATGTATTTCATAATCGAATTTCACTTAAAACATGTTCTCCTATTGTACAGATCAGTATTAGTATTTTACTGTATGGAATTTAGTGTGCTATCATAGTTCATGGCTGGATCTTGCCTGAAACTACCTATTTTCTGAAGATGTGCTAATATAGGTATAAAGACAAAAGTATGGAATATCTGGTCAAAAGAGCATAGGCTTAGGCCTTGGACAGATTTACAGATAAACTGCATCTTTATCACTTACAGTTTTGCCACTTTGGGCAGTTTTTTATTCTACAAGATTTTCTGAATTTATGAAATTAATGATAAATATTTTCTTAACCTGTACCTTGAATATTTCCTTGAGATCCCCTGACCAGCCTACCTGCTGCCTTTTCTTCAAAAATATCTATTTAGTGCCAGATAGGTACTGACAAGCCAGCAAGCTGGATGTGAAGTTTATTTTATTTATTTCTGGGGGGAGACAGTCTCACTATGTCACCCAGGCTGGAGCGCAATGGCACAACCTCAGCTCACAGCAACCTCTACCTCCCAGGTTCAAGCTATTATCATGCCTCAGCCACCCGAGTAGCTGGGATTACAGGTGCATGCCACCAAGCCTGGCAGTGTGTGTCTGGGTGTGTGAGTGTACGTGTGCACGTGTGTATTTTTAGTAGAGACAGGGTTTCGCCATGTTGGCGGTTGGTCTCAAACTCCTGACCTCAAGTGATCCTTCCACCTCAGCCTTCCGAAGAGTTAGGATTACAGGTGTGTGCCACCATGTCCCACCAACTGGCTGTGAGGTTTAAAAGAGATATATGAGGTACTGGGTCTAGTGCTTGGCACATAATAAGCACCCAATAAAAGCCAATTATTTTATTATTGCTCAAGACTGTTTATCAATGTTCCAAGCAAACATTTGCATAGCTTCTGAAAAACAGAATGCTTAGCTTACTTGATATGTTGTATGTATGTCACATCAGCTTGATACTCTTTTCATTTATTGCTGATTAACTGTACATTCTTAGAAGCTAAAAATACATTGGTACAAACCTGTTACTTTTCACCTGTAGAAAGCACATTAGCAGTAAAAACAAATTCTTGGTTGATTTCTAAACGTTGGAGGTAAAAATTCTTGTTAAACTACAGAAAGGTAGAACTGATAAATTTTTAAATCATTGCTTTTTAAAGTAACAGATCACTCTTTAAAAATTTAATGTGTATTGCAAAGACAATATAAAAAATGTTATACATGAGTCTAAAATGATAAAAATGTCATTATGACCTTCATGGATTTTTCTCTAGCCTAGGTAATCCTAGTAAACCCTACAGATTGAAGAATGCATCTTCGATCATTTCACTGCATTTGCTCTTGATTGTGGTTTCCCCCACCAGCATTTCTTACTAATACATCTTTCTTAAAAGAACGACATTAAATGGGAAGGCTTTAAATGAAAGTGACTTGTCAAGGGGACTGGCTTAGATCCTGATTTTATGGATTTTACTTGTTTTAATTATATTGAATATGTCTAGTATGTGCTTTACTGTTTCAAAGGAGTCAGCATCTCCATTTTCAAAGATTTATAAATATAAGAAACCCATTGCAGTAATTTTTGTTATGCAAATTTCTGTTAGAAAGAACAGGCTCTCAAGGTACTAAAATTTAAGTAGCCCTATTTCTGACCTGCGATTAATATGGGAACAGAGAAAGAGTTATGGAATGAGAACAAAAAGGAATAAGCAGCACAAGGATCTGACGACATTAGTTTCTGCCTCTGTGCCTGGGATAAGGCCAGTTTCCGATTTTCTTGTCCATCCCAGGGTATACCACAACTTCTGGCCTACCAGTAGAAATGAGGTTTCCTTAGCATAATGGAAAAAGAAAATTCCCTTAAAAAGTATAGACTGCCTTCAACTTGGACACTGGTGCTAACTCAGAAGTCTGTAAGCCCAGCAGAAATGAGACATTTATTTCCTACAAAGGATTCTATTAAGGATTCTGAGTTGTTTAGATTCCAAATATTAAGCTAGAAAGTAGATATGTGAAGAGAATAAGAGAAGAGAGATACTAGAGGTAAATAATCTGGCAAAGGGAGGCGCTGAAAGCTGAATTCTGGTAAAGTGGTGAGAGGATACCACAAAACCAAATCTCACCTACTTCACAATTTTGCTAGCGACCAATCCTATAGCTAGAAAAAAAAAAAAAAAATTCCCCTTCCTCTTTCCAGTGCCCATGTTGTCCTTCCCCAAAGCAATCTGTATGATCTACCTTTCCAAGCCAGTACAAGCCATCATCTGTTGAGACAGACGATCTATTTTTCCCTTAATTCACACTCAGTTACGATGGCAGATATTCCATCAGTATTATCTCTTCCAAAAGAGGAGTCTAGTTATCCAAAAAACAGAAGAGAGAAATTCAGGCAGCTGTGGTGAAAGAGTTTCTAATTTTGAATAAGGGGCTACTCCGTGTAGGGCAAGCCAGAATTGCTGGAGGACTGCCATCTGCTCTTTTGCAATGTATATAGCTGATACTCATTTGCTACTCCAAACCCATTCGTTTTTCTAGATCTCAAAAGTTATTTCTCTGAATGTGGCTTTGATTTGTGGGTTGGAGGTGTAAGGGTGGGGGTATATCTAGCCTCCAGGGCAAGTGCTACCTACTACGTACAGTCTTTCTTTTGTAAATTCTTGACAAACTGTAACGTAAAAATTAATTTATAAGAAAGGTAGCAGACACAATAGTAATCACTAAGACTATTGGGATCCCAGGTGAGGCAGAAATCTTTGTAGGAGAAACAAAACTTAATTGTTTGCAGTTTTTCGTGAAGTTAATAGGAAATCACTTGGGGTAGATGCTTAATTTAGGAAGAACACCCAAATAACCTTTCATTTGTACAAATACTATCTTAGGATAGTAGGAACAGCTAGGACCATGATATATTCTAATAGCAAATGTTCCAGAGTAATCAATTAAGGGTTTTGGCTAAATTTCTGCAGATACCATCTTCCCTGTTTCCACAGAGGAATGGTTTCTAGGACCCTTGGTGGATACCCAAATCCAAGGATGCTAATGTCCTTTTATATAAAATGGTATATCAGCATATAACCTACACACGTCCTCCTGTATACTTTTAATCATCTCTAGATTCCTATAATACCTAATACAATGTAAATGATATGTAAATAGTTACATTGTTCCCTCATGTAGCAAGAAAAAATAGTCTATACGTGTTCAGTACAGATGCAACCATTCTTTTTTTTCCCCGCGGTATTTTCAATTCACAGCTGGTTGAATCTATGGATTTGGAATACACAGATGCAAAGGGTCAAATGTACATGGTTTTTCCTGTGAAGCAGGAATAGGGATTTGGGGGAAGGAAGAAGCTACTGTCTATCTGATGAGGAGAAGCTCTCATGGCAGGTGACAGGCTGAGGGTCGGGTGAGAGGCAGTGAGCTAGAACCTTTTTGAGAGCAAAGACATCTAATACCCAAATTTAAGTTTGCCTTTCTGTGTTACCCTCTTCTTGTGTATTCAACTTTTGAGTAAAGTTTGGTGTCAGTCAAATTAGAGTCAGCTTTGTCTTAGCTAGCCTTGGGGTAGAAGAGTAGGAATTGTGAATACATTTGAGTTCAAAGTGGGGTATAGGGAACTGTAAGAGCCCAAGATGTTCAAGCAGCTTCCAGAAGCTCCCCTGCTAGAATACCATTTCTAACACCACCCCAAGGCCTTCCGAATACTCAAGAGGAGGCCACGTTTCTAGAAGTCATACAGCATGATGATTCCAATGACTCAATAGGGAAAGGAAAATTAGTACTGACCCCAGAAAGCTGAAAAACTGGATATTCCTTGAGTTAAAAATAGTAATTCACATTTTTCCAGTATTTCTATGATCTAGGAATTGTGCTCTACAAGTTTGTCTCATTTAATCCTCACCGTAACTCAATGAATTGGTTATAATCATTATCACATAATCATTATAATCATTTCGAAGACGAGAGAACAAAAGTTCTCAGATTCAATATTTTGCCCAAGGTCATACAATAATGAGGGAACATCTCTATAATTCACACCCAGATCTAAACTCTTAACCACTAAAATATACTAATTTCAGCAGTATTTAATTTTTAAAACTTCAGTTTTCTCATGAGAGAAAATGAAACACAATACGCTTTTCTCAAATACAACCAAACTTGGCCCTGAGTAAGCCAATCTTCAACTCCTTTAATTCCTTTCATTTTAGATATGAAAAGGGTCATAACTCAAATTTTTCTCAGAAGATAGACGTCTGTATACATAAAGCATGACCAGGGCCCACAACACAATCCCGAGTTGCTCAGTTTTCCTCGAAGGTGCATTGGATATACCTGCCATTGAATGTTGCTATTTCCCATGATAAAGGGCCCATGTTGGTATCTCTAGTATAAAGAATGTCAACCAACAGTAAAAGCTAATTCCACAATTTCACTGCAGGTCCAATGTCTACAGATACACTGAATACAGCTAGAGTTAATGGCTTTATTTCAAAGATTTTTGAACAGTTTCAAGCAGTCTTTCTTCACTAGGAATACTCTGGAAAATGTATATATCTTGGGCAAGTATCTTTAAAAAATACCTTTCTTCTGTTTTCTCATTTATCGTTAGTGAGCACTACGCAGGCATTTTTTAGAAACATTACAAGGATACTGACAAATTACTGAGTCATCCAGTGATGGTAAATATTAAAGTTTTTATTTGATGAGTAAATATTAGATTTAAAAGTTATCAAAAATTAACAAAGCCTTTGGTGGGAATAAGAGAAACAAAAAGGGTAAGAGAAACAGGAAGAGAGAATATGCAAAGAATTCTAAAATTATAAGATATTTCCCTTTTCTGTTCTGTTCTTACTAAAAGTTTCAGAATTCTTGCTTTTCTAAATTGGGATAATGATCTTTGTGTTTCTTTCATAACTTTTAATGTTTATCAGTTTTATTTTTTTCTACTTTATTAGTTTTAAAGTTAAAAATCTTGCTTTGATTTCCTTCTTGCTATACCCAGTGGCTATATGAAATGTAAAACATACTATGTATTAGAGAAAAAAGCTCATTGTTAAAAACCAATGATAAGAATTACAATTACTTTTCACTAAAGATGTAATTATACATAGATATCTTCCAATTAGAGAAATAGCAGAGTGATGGGAGAATGAAAAAAAATCATAACCCAATGCACCCAACAATTATTTTCTCAATGACTGTAGGTTCTCAGGTCCTTTGAGATTATGCAAGTCAGAACTTCCTTGGATTTACATATAACTTAGTATTTTTATATGCATCACCTAAAACAAAAGTAGAATAGATAATCACAAATACTACATTCAAAATTCTCATTATATCTGCCACTGCATTTTAGTGGATATCTTTAGACTTTAGTCAAAGCACCTCTCCTGGTCATAGAAGTATTTGTCATCCCTGATCACCATATCCTTAGCTACAAGGATTAATATGTACTCAACTTTAATGGGCCACTGTTAGAGAATTACATGTTTACTAATGTGATGGTTTGTAAAGATATTAATGAGTTCCAGTAATTTATTGGTATAGATTGCATATTCTGCATTTATAAAATGTAATACTAGAAAAGCCATATTTCCTGACCTTCAAAATCATGCTCACAATAGAGATAAATGTATTTGTAAACCTGCTTTTAAAAAAAATAACCAATGTCCTACAGAACTCATTTAATTTTTTTGTGATTTTTATCGAGTAGCTTAAAACTTACACAATGAGTAATATGCACTTGATGTGTGATTTAAATTAAATGACTAAAACATTTTTATCATTTTGTTACATAAAGTAAGTTCAAGTTATTGGCAGATGTTTAATTTCCAAATCAATAGGCCACTTTCTCGGGCTTTTAAGTACGATGATTGGCTATTAAGCTCGTGAAATTCATACTTTGAACAAATGGAATACTGACCCAGAAGGCTTATTTATGAGTTTTCTTTTTTCTCCCCAAGTCAAATAATTTTTAATTGGAACTTTTATTTAGTAAGCTGGGTCAGATTATGTGGACATAGTATCGACCCCAGCCTACTAGAGATGAGAAAGCATTTCAGTCACAGGAAGCAAAGTAGATTGATGGCTACTATCATCTGGTCCAACAATATTAATCCACCATCAAATTAAAGGAGCACCAAAAGAGATGACTGTTATTTTAAAGAATCAATCACAGCCCAAATGATGGCATCCATCCTGAGATACATTTCTTCATCTCCTCCAAAGGTGACGTATTTTTAAGTTTTAGCACCGAAATGACAGTGAATCACTGATAGACTGAGGGACTCTTAGAGATGTTCTTCAAATATTTCAAAGGGAATAAAAACAAGAAAATGCATTCATGAAGTTGTGACATCTCAAATTGTTATATCTGTAGTAAATAATTATCTTTTCATAGTCAGTAGAGGGTGTCTATGGAATTTACCCATGAACAATTTCCTGACCACATTCAGCCTCTAGCATCATCTCCCGAGCAAAGAAAGTTTTAAAATTAGGGCATCCCTGCAGATGGGGAATTAATGAAAATGAACATGTCTATGTGAAATAGTTTAGGAATTATGCTTTTGATTATGAAAAAATTTAAACATTTATAGATAAAATAATTAGAACCCCTATGTACACATCACCCAATTTCAGCAGACATTAATTTTCTGCTCTTCGGCTTCTTATATCACCCCTCCCTGACCACCAGCACCCCTCTACACTCACGCTGCAACCTTTGTTTGCTGCCTTTTTTTTTAAGGCAGAGTCTTGCTCTGTCACCCAGGCTGGAATACAATGACATGATCTCGGCTCACTGCAACTTCCGCTTCCCAGGTTCAAGTGATTCTCCTGCCTCAGGCTCCTGAGTAGCTGGGATTACAGGCACCTGCCATTATGCTCATCTAATTTTTGTATTTTTAGTAGAGACAGGGTTTCATCATGTTGGCCAGGCTGGTCTCGAACTCCTGACCTCAGGTGATTTGCCCGCTTCAGGCTCCCAAAGTGCTGGAATTACAGGCATGAGCCACCATGCCCAGCCCGTTGTTAGCTTCTTGCTGAAGTGCACAAAGCAAAGCTCAAATATCTTATAATTTCACCTGTAGTTACTATTGTATTTCTGAAAGACTTAAAAATTAAACCAAAATATTCTCCCATTTAAAGAAATTAACACAAAAATGTCATAACTATTATTTATTACCCAAAGTTTTGAATTGTCCCCAAATGTCTCAACATGTCTTTTTCCAGGTAGTTTATCTGAATGGATTTTTGTTGGTTTCCAATAGAATGACACTATTGTATTTATGGCATGACATTATATAAGATCCAATGAAAGTGTATGAATAATATTTCCTAAACATATTAATTTCCTAATTAACTTTATCCTCATAAAATTCCTGATGAGTGAAAATTTTTTAAAAATCACATTTTTGTATGATAAAATAAGTAGTAATCTCTCAAGTCAAGTCAATATTAAAAGTTAATAGAAATCATAAGACTCAAGAGTTACAGGGTAAAGAGACACTCTTTTAGACCCAAATATATAAAACACTTTGAGGGATTAAAAGATGGATTACTGAAATTGAACTGAGGATTTTGAATTTCCTAGCTGCTGGGTGGGCAAGTCTGAACCTATTGCATCAGTCTTCTGTAAAGAATAGTGCCAAGTTCTTCTACATACATACTTGTGAGGCTCAATTGAAAACATACTAGAAATCACCTAGCAGATATCCTAACTTTATGAGGATAAAGTTAATTAGCAAGTTAATATATTTAGAAAATATTATTTACATACTTTTATTGGATCTTATATAATGTCATGCCATAAATAGTGTAAGCAGTCACATGACACTGACTCAATACACGCTGTCTAAGTCTGGTCTTAGCCTGTAGTTCCTCAACTTCAAAGTTACTTTATTCCTTACCTCAGGAGGCTTCAAGTCTTTTGATTCTACCAACTATTCATGCCCCCTCATCCACTAGATGACCTTACTTCCCATCTTCCCAGTTAAGAGGTCAAGGTCAAGCATCATCTCTCCCTTGCATATTCCCTTCTATTCCTTGCCTTTCTCCAAGGTTGGCAAGCTTGACAAAAACCACATCCTAGTAAAATTTAAAGCTGAAAATGCCTAAAGAAAGGCTCCATGTTGTTAATTGGTTTTATTAAAAACTCATATCCAGGAATTTTGAAGTGAAATTTCTTAATGGTGCCAGGCAAGCATATGATACTTTCTCAATCCATTCATTCTTCTCTCAGTTAAGACTATTTTCTATATTCCTTCCTTAAAACTTGATGATCTCTTCCTCTATCCTCACTCCCCACCAATGAACTTGCTCAGTATTTCACAAGTAATATTAGAGTGAAGATGACTTCCCCAGACTGTCACTACCACATTCATTGATCTGCTTGTGTCTGCACCCTTATATTGTAGTTTATTGCCTGTTGTCATAGATAAAATAGCTATATTCCTTACTAAAGTTAATTTCTATACTCATGTACAGATGCCATCTGCTTAGGCCTATTCATTTCAATAAGTTATTTTTCTCCTACATTGATTTTTCTTTTTTTTTTGAGAGGGAGTCTCGCTCTGCCACCCAGGCTGGAGTGCAGTGGCCAGATCTCAGCTCACTGCAAGCTCTGCCTCCCGGGTTTTACGCCATTCTCCTGCCTCAGCCTCCCCAGTAGCTGGGACTACAGGCGCCCGCCACGTTGCCCGGCTAGTTTTTTTTTTTTTTATTTTTTATTTTTTAGTAGAGACGGGGTTTCACCGTGTTAGCCAGGATGGTCTCGACCTCCTGATCTCGTGATCCGCCCGCCTCGGCCTCCCAAAGTGCTGGGATTACAGGCTTGAGCTACCGCGCCCGGCTGATTTTTCTTTTATCCATTTGATTACTACCCCCAGCATACAAACATGCTATTATTTGCATTATATTAAGAAAATATTTTTCTCTTGATTCTTTCTCTTCCAGCTGTCATCTTGCTGTAGTCAGAAAAAAACCTAACCTCCTTATCCCCAAATATCCACATCCTATTTCCTAGAACCTATAAATATCTTAGGTTATGTGGCAAAGGGTAATTAAACTTGTAAATAAAAATCAAGATTGCTAATCAGTTAACTTTAAAAATAGAGCAATTTTCCTGGATAGTATTGCTGGGCACAATGCAGTTACATGTGTCCTTAAAAAAGGAAGAGGGAGCTAGAAGAAAGCAAAAGATAATAGCATGAGAAGACCCAACCTAACCATCCTGGCTTTGAAGATAGAGGAGAAGGATCACAAGCCAACAAATGCAAGTAGTCTCCAAAACCAGGAAAAGACAGGAAAATGGGTTCTCTCCTAGAGCCTCCGGAAGGAATGCAGTCTTGCTGACACTTTCAGTACAGTGAGTCTCACTTTGGACTTCTGACCTCCAAAACACTAATACATAAATTATGCCATTTTAAGTCACTAAATTTGTGGCAATCTGTAATAGCATCAATTGGAAACTACTGCAGACCCCATTATTTGATCCCATTTTCAAAGACCATTTCTTCCTATGGCCTGTACTTTTCTTCAGTCATGTGTTTACATTTACAACATTGATCTTATTTCAACCATTGAAGCATTTGGCATAGATGATCACTCACTTCTACTGAATAGAATTTACTCACTTGTCTCCTATATCTCAGTTTTCCTTCTCCCTCAGGCATTACTTCCTTTGTCTTACTGTTTCTTTCCTCACCAACCTCTTACCATTGGAGAGCTCCAGGACTTGGTCTTTGGAATTTTCCACCTACATTTGCTTTCTGGTGCTCCAATTCATTTTCTTAGGGTTTGTAATACCATCAATATGACCACAACTGCCATATTCATGTCTCCAGCTTAGACCTGTCTCCCAAATTTCAGCATTATCTATCCATAGACATCCATACCAAAGTGAAATTACTACATTTGTATCACAGTCTGTCCTACTCATAGCCATCTCTATCTCAGGAGACAGTGTTCTTTCAGCTGCTCATGCGATCCTTCTCTTATCTTTCATTGTCACACCATACATCCAACGTATCAGATGACGTCATTGCCCCTAACTTTAAGATATATGCAGAACTGGACAACATTTCACCTTCACCATGAAGCCTACTTCATTCTCCACAGCCATACACCATATTCTCCATAGCCTCCTTTCCTCCTACCATTCCTCCCTTCCCTACCCACCAACAATCTATTGTTTTTAAAACTTAAGTCATTTCACTCTTTGGTCTAATCTGGTAATAGACTCTCCATTTTTCTCCAAATATAAGTCAAATTGCGTTCAGGAGACTGGCCCTATCAAATTTATACCCCTACTTGCTCAGGCTACTTGGACCACACTGGCCTCTTTGGTTTTCCATGATCATGCCCATCACTCTCCTTTTAGGGCCTCTGCACAGCCATTTTCTTTCTCAGAAACTCTCTTTTCCTGGACTTTGTGCTTGGTTCCCTGTCTCCCCACTCCAGCTTTTTGCTCAGCTCTCATTCACTCAATGAGGCCTACCCTCACCTGTTTTGTATTTTATACTCTAACTTACCCTCCAGCCTCTCCCCATCCTCTGGAACTCTCACATTTTCTTCTGTGCTCCACTTTTTTCCTCATAGCAATTATTGACTCTTAAAATCCCATGTGATTTACTGGTTTATTACATTCATAGTTTATTATTTCTTCCCTATCCCATGATATATATTCAAGGGAAGCAGACATCTTTACCTGTTTTATAACCTGCTGTATTCCCAGTACCTAGATGAGAACCTGCTACATAGTAGGACCTCAATAAATATATTTGGATACATTTTTACATATTTGCTTACTTGCTATTGTCATTAGTACCCTACCGATAATTGAATGTTCTAAATGAGAACTAATACTTACTGAAGTAAACATATAGCATAGTAATACTTGACAATATCTATATTTGTCTTAATGGTCAATAAGTGTCCTTTTAATTGCTGGCAGAGATTTTCAGTTTCCATAGAGCCGGAAAAATGAAAGATTATAGATTACTAAATCAATAGCTAATTATCTTAAATATTAAAGGGGGATATAAATTAAAAATTTTAAAAATCATGTTTTCTATAAGAGGTTTCTCTGGTTATATTATTATAGGAGTTACCAAGTAGTTTAAGAAAAATAAACAAAATTACATCTTACAGCTCCATAGACACAGTAAGAAATCAGCAGGGAAGGCTTGAGCTGATAAATTAATGCACTCTTGGGTGTGAATTTTGACAGTTAATTATCTTTAATTAATTTAGGCATTGTTTGCCCTTCAAGATAAAAATGGATACCTAGTCATTCTTAGACCATTGTTTTATAACGCGATAAACTTAAGTTGAAACTGTGTGTGACAAACTTTGTAAAAATAATATCCACACTAAATTACAAACATCTCACACAAGGAAACTTGAAAATATGTAAAGGCCCCAAGAAATGAAAAATTATGGCCTCATCACTCCTCCAATCTTATATTTAGTTCCAAATAAATAAAACTTTTTAAATCTAAGTGTGAGGAATTCAACATATTTTCCCATGTTGAGTATTTTAATGTTGTTAGATTACTTTTCAAAACAAAAAATTATAATTTCACACAAGATTCTAGGGCTGAATTGAATTCACCATAAAACTTTGTAACTGAGCCCCCCAATTTCAGTCCTGTTTACCTGCTGTTATACATGGAACTTACTAGTCAGAGAATGATATTTTTTCACACATTCCTCAACAGATTATTGGCTTTCTTGAGAGAAATACACAAGATTGTTCTATTCCAATTTCTGTTGAGTATATCCCGACTCTCTCCCTACCTTGCCTGGAGTGCATATAAGGATTGCTCATGCCACATGCTCAATGCATTAGTTTGTCAAATACCTTTGCTCTGAGCACCCCCTACTTTGAAGAACACACTGCTTTATATAGGAAAATTAATGTCCTCCAAAACTAAAGTTACCAGACATGCTACTAAGCTTGAATACATTTACCTTCAGCAGTTAGTCTTGCTCCTCACTTGTGACCAGCACCTTCCTTCTGAAGCTGGGGAAAACACCTTTAAAAACACGGCCTCACAAACACCTTATACGTAAAACCTGGAGCTACTAGTCAATTGTCAATTAGCTATGTCTGGTGCTATGCCAATTAGCTATATAACGAATTGACAATTGACTAGCGCACACCAGGTGTATTTTATAACTTTACAAGCCATGTTGTAATAAAAATATTTTTTTCAGCTGAAGAAAAATTGAAGGCTATTGAAGAGAAAAAAAGAAAAGGGGAGACAAGAGAATTGTTTTTGATGGTTCACTCTCCCGTTGACAAGTAATAGAGGGAGGAACCTCAAAAGCTTCAATTCTGCCCCTGCCCCATGGTTGAAACACAAACTAGTGGAACACTCAGCTTCATTTCAATCTGATGTTCCAGAGGATTTTTTGAAAAGCTATGATACACATTCTTATTTAAAGACTGTTTAAAGGCATGAAGTATAATCTCTGAATTAACTTCAAAGAAACTGGAATTCTGATGCAGATGAGAGGGGCTTAGCTTCAGCAACCCAGTGGCCCTTTGAAGACCTTTCATTGTATTTCGTGTGCTGTATCCACCTGTTTACTATCTGGGGAAAGAGAAAAGGAGGCAAAGATGAATTTTTTTTACCTGCATTAGATATAAGAGCTAAGAGGACCGCTAAGGTATTCATGAGGACAATAAACTATTGTTTGTGGTTGGCAAAACTTAAACAAAAAGAGACTCCATGAGAGAAAAGAGTGACTAGGGATGCATATCATCAAACATTTCACTATTTTACCTCCATTACTCTAATCCCAGCCTATCTCTTCTTTTCTTTTTTTTTGAACACAGAATCTCAAATTCCTATCAACTATTTAAATAATTGCTTTGTTGGTTTTATCTTATTAGCGAACAAATACACTTTTCCAATCCCTGTTAGACTTAAAGATTTATCTTTTTCTTTCCTTTTTAATTTATTTTTATGTATTTTCAGGTCCTGTAACAAAAATTATACAGGCTTTTGCAAACAACATGGGAGAAGAGTTGTTTTGTAGTTCGCAGGCCACATGCAATCCATTGATTAAGCTAGTTTATGTGATAAAGTTATTTACGTCAAAATATTACCTTCAGTGCAGCTGGGATTTAAGTATTTTCTTCACCTCCAAAATAACTGAATCAAATGGAAAAAGACTGCCTGTGTATTTGTCCTTTAATTAAAAACATAAACAGAAACATAACTGCAGACTATCACCTATGAATTAAAATGCTAATTTCTTTCAAAAGAAGGATTTATTTGATGTCCCCCTTTGAAATATAAGAAATATGCAACAAAGAAAGGAGGAGAAAAATGCCTAGGAAGTCAAACACACATTTGCAAAGCTAATTGAACAAATTCACCACCATTTGACATTTTGCTAAAAGAAAAGCAGTCTTGCAGCTGGATAAAAGAACAATGCAAACAAAGACAGAAAAATATAGTCTAAACTGATCTGCTGAACCCCAAAGCACTAAGACCGCTTCGTTTAGAGTATGAAATTGAACTGTAAGCAAGAGACAGTTTTGTCCTAACACTTCCCAAGATCAGAGAGAACTGTAGGTGACCTGCCCCTTTTCTTTTCCTTTGTGAGAAACTAACCTATGTGAAAAACAAGAATAGTCTTAAGGCCAGGCGTGTTGACTCACACCTATAATCCCAGCACTTTGGGAGGACGAGGCGGGCGGATCACCTGAGCTCAGGAGTTCGAGACCAGTCTGCCCAACATGGTGAAGTCCCGTCTCTACTGAAAATATCAAAAAATTAGCCTGGCATGATGGCAGGCACCTGTAATCCCAGCTACTCGGGAGGCTGAGGCAGGAGAATGGCTTGAACTCAGGAGGTGGAGGTTGCAGTAAGCTGAGATCGCACCACTGCACTCCAGCCTGGGAGACAAGAGCAAAACTCTATCTCAAAAAAAAAAAAAAAAAAAAAAAAAAGACTTAAATCCCAAACCCTCATCAGGGTTAAAAAATGAAACACACAAATGAGCATTGAGGAGAGTTTCCATCAGGACCATGGTAAAGAAGAGTGGGGAGTAATTGGAGAGTCCAAGAGCAGGCATGGAAAGAATTACCTTTCCAGTCCATAATCATATAGGCCACTAATTTGCTAAACTTTGCTGCTTTCCAAATCTAAACTGTTTGCCAAAATGTCACTTTTTAAATGAAAATGGAAAATCAGTTCCATATTTTGTGTTTTCTAATAATAACCAAGCCCCCTCATCATCCTCCACAGTCATCTATCCACTCAACCCATTACTGAAATGAAAAAGCTGTGATTAACATCAGAGTTCATATTGGCACAGAGCACCTATTGCTTTAGGAATGCCAGATCCACATGGAAAATAAAGAACTTCTTACAATCTCTGCACGGGATGCCAAATAGCTGCCAAGTTAGAGGGCCAATCACACTTCCCCTTTGCAAACATCCCCATGGACCTCATCAAATTCCAACAGAATATTGAATCTATAAGTGATAGGAACCTGGCTTCAGGTGATACTGTTAACCTCCTAAGGTACTTGTAAGGCCTTTTCAATTTAACCTGCATGTCCTGCAGCTCCTTTCCTGTACCACTGGAAAAATAATGGCTCTCGCCTTTAAAAATGTGGCCTTGGGCATGGGCAGATGCCTGGTGTGCTTATAAAGTTACCTGTCTGCTTTGATATTGGCTTCTTCTTTAATTGCAGTAGTGTTGTGGGTAGAAAGGCCACAGCAGGATTTTTCCCTTTCACTGGCCTGATGAGTACTTTGGGGTCTGTCTTAATAAAGTCCTGTAGGAATATTTTCACCACTGTTCGGAGGAAATGGGGATATCTTGTTAAATTAGTTTCACTCCACAGCGAGGGTTTGTAGGGAGGAGGCAGAGCTAGAGATGTTTGCTCAGGAAGAATTGTTTCTGGAATCAACTTCTTCTTACATCCCGCCCAGGTGGCCTGTGTGCTTTCTCTCTTCATCAGTTCTTTCTGGGGAGGTTTTCCCACAGTCTCCTGGCAGGGGGAAAGCAATGAAGGTACTGTCTCATGTGGAGCTTGCTTTCTGTGTCTGAGTACAGCCTCTCCTCTCCTGAACATGCCCATGTCAGAGTACATTAAATTCAGAGAGGTAGATTGACTTAGCTAGAGACACAGTAGGGAGGCTGCATACAGAAAACAGTATCAAATGAGAGCAAGGGGGCCCTTAAAAGAAGTAAATTAACTGAACAACCAGCTGTGTGGTTAGGAGTCATGTTCACAGAGCCGTCACAATTCTGCCACCGAGTCTTGATTAGTATTAAAATAACAATGATACATATGTAAGATTTTGGAACAAGGGATCTTTTCCATTTCTGAAATCTTCTCGGCTTTCTTTCCTAACACCTACTCTGGCTTTTTGCAGCCTAGAGTGCATTGGTTAGAGACAGACTAAAGAGTTCTGTAGGGAACTCCATTCTTTGTTGAATTGCAGGCTTCTTATGCAGTAAATCCCAGTAGCCAGGAAACAGTGATTTCATGATTTATTAGCATTCAAACAAACTCTGTATAGCTTCTCTCATTCCCAGTTTCATCCTTAATATTCTATACCAACTCCAATCTTGTATGTGTCTGGGTTTTGGCCTGAATACAGATCCATATGTGAGACTCCAAAACCCTGCAGGCTCAGTCTAAAAGTACTTTTTATTTTTATGTGGTCAGCTCTACATTTCACCCAGCAAAACTGATAAATTATTAAGCAAATATAGCATTGAGGGAAATGGCGGGAACTCACGAATACATGAAAGAGAGAGAAAAAAATTTTTCTTACATATTCCTAGATGAAAATATTCACTAAAATCATTTTGATTCAGAAAAAAATATTCACCAAGCACCTACTCTATGCTAAACTGTGTGCTGAGAACTAAGTTATAATCTTACATTATAAACTAAATGTTCATTAACTATTTCCATTTAAATGAGATCTCTGTATCTTGAGAAATCAATTGACTTTCCAAGGTCCCTAAGCTAATAGAACAGCAGAGCCAAGATTGCAAACAAATCTCATTCCCCATCCAATTTCCATTCTATACTCGCACACTACTTAGACACATCTTAGTGTCTAATTTCTTTCTTTCTTTCTTTCTTTTTTTTTTTTTTTTTTTTTTTTTTTTTGAGACAGACTCGCTCTGTCGCCCAGGCTGGAGTGTAGAGGCGGGATCTCGGCTCATTGCAAGCTCCGCCTCCCGGGTTCACGCCATTCTCCTGCCTCAGCCTCCCAAGTGGCTGGGACTACATGCGGCCGCCACCACACCTGGCTAATTTTTTTGTATTTTTAGTACAGACGGGGGTTTCACCGTGTTAGCTGGTTAGATGGTCTCGATTTCCTGACCTCATAATCCGCCCGCCTGGGCCTCCCAAAGTGCTGGAGTTACAGGCATAAGCCACGGCGCCCGGCCTCTCAGTGTCTAATTTCAAAGTCCGGATTTTAGGAAGTGCAAGTTTGTAACACTGAGACTTTGACTGTGGCACAGTGTCTCAGCTGTGTTTTTAGATTCCCTGGGGGAATTACAAATCTCCTGAAGTGTTTAACCAATAACACCCATTTTAAAATTTATTTTCAACCCACATAGTTTTTGGAGAAAACATTTGCACTAAATTATTTGGATAATTTAGACAGAATCACAACGTCTGTGCCAGTCAATTCAGTCTACTTTCCAATCATCATTGTTTCGGATGATGGAGAATTCTTTGATTTCTTCTAACAAAATATCTCACTCAGGTTACTTTCATCCTGACCTTTACACTTATTATCCCTTCAGTGTTTTGTTTGTTTGTTCGCTTGCTTGTTTTGAGATGGAGTCTCGCTCTGTTGTCCAGGCTGGAGTGCAGTGACATGATCTCAGTTCACCGCAACCTCTGCCTTCCAGATCCAAGCGATTCTCCTGCCTCAGCCTCCTGAATAGCTGGGATTACAGGTGTGTGCTGCTATGCCCGGCTAATTTTTGTACTTTTAGTAGAGAGGGGATTTTGCCATGTTAGCTAGGCTGGTCTTGAATTCCTGGCCTCAAGTGATCCGCCTGCCTCCGCCTCCCAAAGTGCTAGGATTACAGGCACGAGCCACTGTGCCCAGCCTCTTCAATTTTGTTTTGTGTTTCTTTTTTGTTCTCAAATTTAAACATAACATTACATTAAAAATATTGTAGAAGGAGCCATTAGGTGAATGATCTTTTCTGTGGTTCTTTGGACTGGAATCTAGACTTATATTTATTCACCCATGAAGAGGGAGTCTATAGTTTATATAGGTGCCTTTTCCAAAATAAGTATTTATTTTCTGAAGATCGCCACTGCTCTGTAGACTCCATTTCAGAATTATTGCTAAATGGATGATTGATGGATAGACAGATAAAAATCTGGAATGTTAATGTACAATCTGCTGCCATTAGTGCTGTAATTTTAAAATATTAGTAATTTATAAACATTCGGCATGTTCATTTTTTTCAAAATAAAATTTCCCACATAAATATATACCTCTACAATTTATCTTTTGTTCTAAAATAACCAAATTATCTGAAATTTGTTGTTCATTTTTTTTTTGAGACAGAGTCTTGCTCTGTCACCCAGGCTGGAGTGCAGTGGCGCGATCTTGGCTCACTGCAACCTCCACCTCTGTTTTATTGCCATTGGGAAAAAATCATGAGTCTATTTTGAGCTTATCATGTAGTTTTAAATAGGTTGATAATATAAAAGGTACCATAATATATTTATTAGATCCTCTCTTGTTGCACATTTTTCAATACTTTGCACAATAAACAATGCTGTGATATTCTTCTAGCAAAATCCTATCAGATATCCCAAGCGATTCTCCTGCCTCAGTCTCCCAAGTAGCTGGGATTACAGGCATGTGCCACCACGCCCGGCTAATTTTTGTATTTTTAATAGGCACGGGGTTTCACCACATTGACCAGGCTGGTCTTAAACTCCTGACCTCAGATAATTGACCCGCCTAGGCCTCCCAAAGTGCTGAGATTACAGGCATGAGCCACCACACCCAGGCAATTTGTTGTTCTTCAAAAAACACCCATTTAGAATGTTTATGCTACTTATCTAATCCTCTCTATATTCAGAGTATCGACATGTGTCTAGTAATTCCCACTTTCACAAATATATCTTAACAAAATTCTCATGGGATATCTGATAGGATTTTGCTAGAAGAATATCACAGCATTGTTTATTGTGCAAAGTATTGAAAAATGTGCAACAAGAAAGGGTCTAGTAAATGTATTATGGTACCTTTTATATTATCAACCTATTTAAAACTACATGATAGACTCAAAATATATTCATGATTTTTTTTCCAATGGCAATAAAACAGAGCTACAAAACAATATGAGCATCATTATGTCATTTTTGTAAAAGATCATATAGATTGATAAAAGCCTGAAAAAATATGCACTAGGGTGGTTTATCTTTTTAAAATTCTGTCTGACAATATTTTGGTCAGTCTTGAAATCCTGCAAACCGGGTTGATCTGAGGGACAGAAAACTATAAGCTACATGAACTTTGAGTTTTAAGAGTTTATCCTTTAACATATGCTCCTCCTTTTCTGCTTCCTCTTTTCTCTCACATGTTAACATTCTACAAATGTATGGTCTTTTCTTTAGCTAACATCATTGATTGTGTCAAAACATCTACCAGCATTAATAAAGTTATCTTTTGTCTGTTATTCATACCTATTAATGCAACTGAGTTCACCAGAATATTTCCAAAGAAAGGATCAGGACAGAGGAATATAGAGAGGGCATAAAGTACACTGGGTCCAAGCCAACAGAATCTTTTTATCGCCCTGAACCTCAGTTTCCCCCTCAGGAATGAGGAGATTAGAATGTATCACTTTAGAAAGACTTCTTTGCACAGCTGTTTCATGACTATAATAGGGGGTAGTGCATATCAAAGGGAGAAAAAGCTACACAAAGGAGAAAAAGGAAGCCCTTATCAATCTCACACTTAGAGCCCAATTTTATTGTAATGGCTTCCAAATGGGTGTGTCCATTCAAATCATCTGGAGTTCTGCTAAAATTAAGCCAAGTGTCCTTTCTGAGCCCACACATCTGACCTTGGATTTAAATGTCTGTATTTTGAGCACCCTAAGCATTTTTGATACAGCAGGACTGTGAACCAGTGTTTGGAAACTACTGCTCAAGGATAATGTTCAAAACATATTTCCATCTTAAAGTGAGACAGATAAATAGAACAACTCAGAAAGCATTTGATTGACTTGGTGTTTTTGCATTAATCTTCTTACCTTTTCTAGGCAAGAAAAGCAGAAAATGCAACCAGGCCAGTGATGTTATTTTGATTAGCCACATAGAACACTTAGCCACCATGTTTTGAAAGTATTTGTATTCACAGCCATTTTCCAATAAACATTTTCTATTAAGGGTCATAGGGTTAAAAGGCTCTTTGTTAATTTGATAAGGTACTGAGTTACTTAGTATTATATCTGTTTAAAATCTCAGCTTTTAATGTGACCATTAGACATAGAAGAAATCAATGATTTCATCAGCTTAATAGGGCTATTGCTCCTGTGTTCATTTTATTATATGGAGCTTCAAGAGTGCCATTGGAGATGGCTTTGAACATTTCAAACAGATTCGATTTCAGTTTCTGATTCAAAATTCAGTAGATGTTCTTGAAAGATGATAGTGTGTGATGGAAATTATACATCAAAATAGCATACAGAAAAAAATAATCAGAAATATAGCAATAATGGCAAGCACTACTCTGAGAACACAGAGGTAGGGCATTAAAAAGGCAAACACCTTTGGGTCTAGCCTTCTATTTCTATATGAGGACTCTGCCATTAAGGTAAATGTTCTGATTTCATTTCTTACACACACACACACACACACACACACACACACACAGACACACACGCTCACCAAACTTGAAATGATTTTTCTGATTGCAAACTTTTTCTGCCTAGAAGTACAGATTGGTTGTGAAAGTCTCAGCCCATTCTGAGTTCTCTTTTCAGAGATGTTTGATGCAAAGACCACATGTTCTTATTTGTCTCTCACCTTTGAGGACCCTTGGCAGGACAGCCTGTCATGCTGGCAAGGGAACCTGAGGTTGCAGCCTGTGAAGGGCTGGGTAGCTAAGTCTAATATAGCGGAAAATTATCATGCCCATATGAATTCACACCTAGGCCACATCCTTCAGTTTCAGTCTTCTAGTCTTATCAATCGTAAGATTGACATATTGATTTTCATGTCTCTGAATGTTGTGCCTATTTTTAAATTGGATCTAAAGATTCAACTTTATGAACCTATAAAATCCCACTTAGGAGATCCATGGAGAACTTTCAGGAAGTTTAGGGACCTCTCCAAATTTTATAGAAAATTTCTGCTCCAGGAGACAGAACTGATTTTTCTAATTTCTATCCTTGTTGGAAAACAAAAGCAACCCCAGGGAATCTCTTTATACAAAGTGACTAAAAAATTATAGAAGTAGTTTATGTTAGTTACAGATTTGTTGGCTATAGTTTTTCTTTCATTTCTGGTAATACACACAGCAGCCCTCACCTAGAGACGGGCATGTGGCCCTGAAAAGGGTACCATGATTTACTCGGAGATGGATACACAAACCAGGCCTGCCCAACCAGACCCATTTCCAGATTTGGAGGGTTCCTGCAAGTAATGAAGAAAAGATTTCCCTTTTCATCTCAATTTTAGTTTCAATTTCCATTTTAAGTGGGAAAATGTAAATCTAGAGGCTTTTAGCAGTCATGTTAATCATGTTCTCCATCTCATGAAGAAAGTTTTTTCCTGAAATGCATGGTAAGTGACCAAACAGGTGAAGAGCTTAAGCCTTTTGGCAAAACCATTGCATAATCCCATGAACATTTTGACTTGCTCAAAGTCAATTTGATTATGCTTAAAATAACTTTTTATACTGAAAATAACTTTTCACAGCAGAAGTAATATATTCTTACTGTTGAAAATTAAATCAATACAGGGACAGAAAATAATGACTCCAAATGTAGATCAAAATGTTGATGTGTTTTTTTCAGTACGTTCTCTGTATGTTTGTTTTTATAAAACACACATGTATTCATACACACACACATACAAGTAAACACTCAAAGCACTTTTAAGTATACAAGTTTTTTTAACTCTTTTTGTTCACTAAAAATTTACCATGAAAAATTGTATTGTATGTGTATATATATATATATATATATATATATTTTTTTTTTTTTTTTTTTTTTTTTTTGTAGCAGAACTTACTACGCAGCAAAGACTTACTCATGATCCTATCTTCTTACTTTCCTTTCTTCCAGGTGCTAGGAATTGTCCTATGCATTGGGGATATAGCACTGAATAAGAAAGGTGGAGTTTCTCTTTATATGAAAATTTTATATTAATGAGTAAGGCTGACACTAAGCAAGAAAACAAAATATATCCAAAGAGGACCTATAGTAACAAGCAAACAAACAAGATTGTGTGATAAAATTAACAGGGAATGGGAGGAGATAGCATTCAGTAGGACGGTTAGGAAAAGGTCCCTGGAGGAGGCAAGAATTGAACCAGAACTTGATGAGAAGAAACAGTCAGTCCTTTAGTATTGGGATGAGCATTTTCTAGAAAGAAGGATTCACTAGTGCTTGGGCCTTGCAGTGGAGACAAGCTTAATGAGTTTGAGAAACATGAGAAACAGGTGGTGATTCAATTAGAATGGGTAGAGAGGGCAACAGAAGATACAGTCAGAAAAATAGGCTGGGAACAGGTAACATAGAAACTGGGAGGGCATGTAAAGCAATCTGGATTTTATTCTAAATGAAATAGAAAAAAATCTGAGGTTTGAAAAAGGAGGAAAACAATCTATGAAATTTAATTTATTGAGATATATTTGTGGCTTGCATTATGCTGGGGGCAATAGAAATGGAGAAAAGTGGACAGGTTTGGGTGCATTTTGAGGTAGAATCAACAAGACTTGCATTTGGGCATTGACAAATAACCTGAGCCTCCATCCCCTCATCTATAAATAAAATCAGTGGCGTTAACTTAGTCCTGAACTCCCTTCCATGGCTTCTGTCAAGTTTCTGCAAGTAGCACACACATTTTACTAGTACTTTGATCTATAGAAAATTCTGAGGCGGTTATCTTATTTATGTTTTTTTAGCGACTACTGCTTAATTTCTGGAAAATTACCTGGGTGGAAGGGAAAATCATTAGTGAAGTTAAACTCCTTTGCAGAGAAACTGTCCTGTTGGAGGGTGGAGATGGCTTAGTGAGCTGAGCAGCTGGTTCAAACACTTAGAATCCCTGGATGCAGAGACTCAGATCTCAGCAGGACTCACTCGACCATTCATCCTTCCAAGGTAGATAAATTGAATGTTGCACAATTTAGAATGTGTGTGTCTTTCAGATAATGCCTTAGAAAGCAAAGTCTGTATGAACATTAAAGACTACATAGCACTATAGAGGAATAGGGGCCACCCTGTGTCCTTGGCCTAAATTTCCTCCTTCCCTAATGTGGTAGGGTGGACTACTTCAGATACCAATATTTTACTGTTGCTAAGTCCATGCCGTTTGCTTGGTCACTAGAATCCTTCAGAATAAAATGAACTTTATTAACAGAAAACTGTTTTGACTTACTATGAGTGCCTCCAAAGTTGACTCTAACTTCCCTGTGCTTTTTAATGATGTTCCCATCACAGGGACTTCAGCCCTCACAGACTGGAACAAACACATTTCACAGGTGAAAGGTAGCTTGATCTCTCCTATAGGAGGTCTGTAGTCAAGCTCTGATACCAGGGGAAATTCCACCACTGAGGGCTCCCTGCCCCGAAGATAACCCAGTTGAAGGCACTGAAAGATGTGGAAAAGGACACTATGAACAAATGAAGGGCAGGAAACCCAGGCACAATCACCAGATGGCTGCAACTTTTCTTTTTTTCTCTTACAGATTACCAAACTTGGCAATGAATCTGGATGGAGATTCGAAACGAAAGTCTGGATAATTTATTTAGCCACAATATCTAATACATTTTCAAAGACTTTATATAAATAAACCCTTTAACAGTATATTATACATTCTTATTTTTAAAATTGTAGAAAATTTCATTCATTCAATCATGATATAGTGCTTTCATATGTATTTTTATCCCTCACCTCCCTTCCAATACTCTCTATTCCTTGTCACCTAGAGACCTGTTCCTTTCTAAGAAATTCGCCAAGGGGAATCCATTACCAGGCAATGAACACAAAGAAATGAGGAGTCAAAGTTTTGACTTCTGAGTTCCAAAAGCAGACGTTTACATGAAAGGCAAAATGACAAAGAGAAGTATCAGTCCTGATAGAACAAGTTCTTTCTGCCTACTGGAGTCTAGATAAAATTGACAGATTGGATGAAAGCAGAAGGAAGTAAGCTAGAATGACAATGATAAAGAGGTGATACCAAGGATACAAGGAACAAGATTTGAAAGAAGTGGGGACAACACCCAGAAATATCTCAGCATCTCCTTGAGTCAGCAACAGAAGGCCACACAGGAACCGAATAAGCCCTTTAGGTCAAAACACAATTCATTCATTCTATGAGATTTTATTGGGTGCTCACGATGGTGCCAAACATGGTGTCAAGTGATAAAAACAAAATATTAATAATATATTGTAATATATTAATATATATTTATATATAAATTCTATATATAGTGAGAGCTAGTCATATGTGTGTGTGTGTGTGTGTATATATATATATATATATATATATATATATATATATATAACACTAGTTTTGAACTATTCAGAAGTTCGAAGTTAGAGAGACAAATATCATAATTATAATACAGGATAAAATCATCCAGGAGGTCTGAGAAGGTGGTAATTGATTTGAGGACTACAGTTTTCTGAGAAAAGAATTTATCTGGCAAGTCTTTCTTTAGGTACAACAAAATAATTCCCAAGAGATCACCTCCCACCCCTACTCTCTTCCTCCTGGAAAATAGAGGAGTGGGAACAAGTCAGCTTCATATAATGAGAAAATATGGATGAAAGATGTGTTGCTAGGAAGGATTAAAGAGCCACAGAAAGTTTAGGACATATATGGGCTTTTGCTTGTTCATTTTACTTTTTGTGCTGATGCAAATAGCCACAAGGAGATACAAAGATTTTAAATTAAAGTAAAAGATGTTGTATGATTTGGCCAAAGTGACTCTTAAACTAAGCCAAAGATCTACTATTCATCTCCTAATGGGGAAGAAAGAGAGAAAGAACGAGTGAGAGTTATAGATCCTGTGGAGATGAAATAACAAGTGGAAGAGCCTGTCAAGCTTGTGCTTGAGGTGTGAGAATGGCTTGCAGCATGGGGATATCAAATCAGAATCTTTACCTTTTCAATGCTGTGATAATAGAATCATGAAGTTAAAACTGATTTGGTAATTATTTCAATCCCTTTAAAATATTTTCAATCTATCGATCGATCATGTATCCAGTCTTTTGGACAAATCTGCAATTTAGTTGATTATCTTATTTAATAATGGGCATAGGATACGGTAGAATATAAACATGCAGTTTTTCCAAATCTGCGTTTTGTAGCTGGAAATATTTAATAAAAAATTGTTCACAATTGCATTAGTTTGATTCATGAAAGGAAAAATAAATACCTAAAAAGAAAGCCAAGTTGACCACTAATAAAAGCTATGTTAGAGGTTGCAAGATGTTTTTGGAGTTCAAGTTGGATTTTCCCACATGGGCTGTCATGCTACTTTCTTTTGACTCTGTGTACCTCATATTCTCAAAGCTACATCACTGGTGATCCCATATGAATGAGGAGTTATTCACCCTCTCAGAAGCAGGAATTATATAAGTATTTCCACAATCCCACTCTTTTAAGAAACATGAGTTTGCCGTGTATTCTAGACCCAGTATCCATTAAAAGGAGACTACCTATGGATTCCTGGATGACTGTTCTTCTCATACCTCTTCTTTACATAGCATCTATTTCTCATATATTATCCCTTCCATTCTTGTTGCCCCATATGAGTAATGCATCCTATATTGTATTAGACTACAGAATTGCTCTTGCCTACTTGCCTTGACTCTAACTCTGTAGTTTCACCTGATTACTCTTCTCCAAGATCCTTTCCCAAACATTGCCCTTCTCTGAACCTCTAAGGTAGCTGGAGACCCTGCTTTGCTATCTAACTCATATTCACTCTTATTCACTAAAGACTACTTTCCTTTTCTCTATTGGTGGAACCAGATCAAGTGGTTCTATATGGTCAACTACTTTTTCTGTGTCACAATGGAGATAAATAATGAAAAAAATCATTGCCAGTTTTCACACACCAGACTAAATCTCCAGACATCACAATTGCCTACATTTTACCTGGTTTTGGGCCATGTGTATTTTCCAAGCACTGTTTTTATAGTTGGTTCAGATTATCTAATCTTTACTCTGCTCTAAGAACCCCACATTGATGCACACATACACAGCCACTTGGGACATGGAAATTTACTGAATATATAGAGACAAATAGCAGAGACAAGGCTATCGAGGAGTTGGGAAGACTCTAAATACACATCTGGCTGAAATGGAGCAGGGGGTGGAGATAGAATACAAAGACAAATCAGGATAGCAATTGCTACAGCAAGACAGTCATTTACTTTCCATCTCTATAATCCCAACAATACAATAAACATAGAGCAGGGACATTTAAAACTCTACTAAAATGAGCTTCTTTGATGTCTTTAACATTCTCCCTGATTGGCCTTATCACACTTTCCTACCTTATACCACATTACTCCTCTAAGAACAACATGCTCCAGAAATATCTACTGATTTATAATTCCAGGCACACGTCACATTCCTTGATATTAGTATACTACTGAATTAGGTACATATTCAAAATATAACCCCTCCCCTCCAGTTCTACACAGTCTATTTAAAGAGACATGCATAAAACATATAAAACACCAAATAACATAAAGCATAGGATTGTACCTGCCGGAAAACAAACAACTTGGAAAGTAAAACTCAGTTTGGAGAGTAAGGGAAGGGTAAAATATAGAATGGAATAACAAAGAGGCAAGGAACTTACTAGGTGAAGCTGCAAGTTCTTGAATCAAACCCACCAGAATTTGAATCTTGATCATCCTATTTATTCACAGTGGGGTCAGTTGCAGAAACATTCATTGCCCCAGTTTCCATATTTGTAAAGTTCCTTATTTTTAAAGCTTCTAGCACATAGGAAGTGCTTAATGTAAGTTAATTAACATCACTTATGAAATAGCACTTTTTAAGAGACAATAACTTAACAGGAGAATTTGAAAGTAAAAATGAGTGTAAATAATTCATTACTGGTGCTCAATATTTGTTCATAGCATACCCTCAGAAATATGAGGAATAAAGTTTCCCCGAGGATTCACCTAAAGAGTGAATAAAATCTCTCAAATTTAAATTTCTTACTTTTTAGTAGACATCTGCAAGATTTGAGGTATTGTGCTAAGAAGTTTCATGCATACAATTTCATTTAAATTTTATAAAAATTTTGAGTCTGTAATATTATTACAGTTTTATAGATGAAAAACTAGCACTCAGAAAAGTGAAGTGACTTTTGCCAAGTTCCATACTTGTAAGAGGGTTTAGAATCTGGGCTCTGTGAATCATAGCCTAGGGTTTTTTTGATGTATATACTGCTCATTAAGGAAAAAATATAACAAACAAATGAAAAATTATACAGATACAAGGGACAGAGTGAATTATCCTGACAAAGAAAATACAGTGCATAACCACCAACCTGAACAGACCAATTGCAAAATAGATAGCTAATGCAAAAATAAAACAGAAATAAGAAAAATGGCTGTCCAGATGGAAGGTTAACACATATAAACAGGACTGAAAAGACTTAGGGGACGTGCCAGATTTTGCCATCATGTGAACAGCAGAATCTTCAGAAACATAATCTTCAAATGGAAATGGCGATGATACTTATGAATAGGCTCAAATTTGCTTAAAAGGTCTATTATCATTAAGAGTTTATTCGTATTAAGAAACAGATCCACTTACGTTGCTTCAAGAAAAATGTACTGTAAGAATATACATCTTAAAATCTGTCAGGACCCTGGAGAGCAGACTTTTTTGTCCAGGCATCTCTTCTCTCATCTACCCTTCTATTTGCCAACTAACTAGCTCCCCATCAATTACCTTAACTCTTATGCCATTATTACTCTTTCACATACAAATTTGGTTTTGATTTGCATGGAGCCAATTACAACTCAAGGCCTTTTTATAATTATGGTTTTTTTTTTTTTTTTTTTTTTTTTTTTTTTTTTTTTTTTTTTTTGTATTAACATCTTTGGCTAGCTTTTGGATTGAATCGTTTAGGCTGAGGCAAGTAATCAGCACTTTTTCTAGACAATTGTGTTGGGAAAGTCACACAGTGTTGAATATGGCCATTTAGACAGTAACAGTTAGGTTTCAAGAAGGGTCCCTTAAAAGCCAGAGTATGGGGGGCAGGCTACTTAAACCTTGTCTTGGGTAGAAAAGGAGATATAACATCTAGAGAAGTGCATTGTGTCATACATATGGAAACTATATTAAATATAATGCAATGATTTTAGCAACACGTGTCATCAAAAAATAGTTATGGGTTAAACGTTTATTACAAAAGTTAGATGGACATTAACTATTGGCAATTATTCCTCCAAGGCCATAAAATCTCAATTAAATAAAACCAAATACTTTTTCCTTTTTAAAGTGCTGTTTTAAAAGTATACATAAAAGGCATATACATCATACTAGAATGAACTACATGCTTATTTATAGTTACTAACTCATGACAGGGAGGGGGATTTAAAATAAGTGATGTTAGGAAAGTTAGACTTGCCTCTGAAAATATGGTACTAGGAATCCTAGGAGAGATGCATAAAATTTTCTTCTTTCCTTTTTGCTCGTTTGGGTCTCAAGTTTAGAGAAAAGAAGTATGATACTTTTCCAATCAATATTTTGAATCCATTGTACTATATCCTTTGTTTTTCCTTCTGCTGCAGTGTGTGTTTAGAAATACATTCACAATTGAAGAGGAGCTGGTCAGATATCTTGCTCTCGCCAGCATATTTTATACAGGTTGTTTGTCCAGATGACCATTTCCCATAGCCTATCACAGCTATCTTATAATCTTATTCCATTTCTTGATAGTATTCTTAAAGTCATGGCTCCTGGATTATTTTTCCCTGCTCTCTTGCCACTGTCTGCATGCTAGCACCTTTTACTTTTGGATCAGACACTCTTCATTGTTGCAAACTCAAGGTCATTTTGTGAACCTGTTTTGTACTCACAGATGTCCATGCTGAATCAAAAAGCATTACGATTAAATGAAAGAAAAAACAATCAATTAATTAAGATATTTCTATCAATTTGGGCTTACCAAGTTATATTTTATTTGATATGCAACTTTAAGTAAGTCACCTAAAATTTAAACCAATTTCAGGTGAAAATTATTGAATTTCAATCTTGAAAAAAGTAAGGAATCTTCCTACTTAAGAAGTTCTTCAGTCAGTAACTGCAGTTCGTTTGCTAGGAGACTTTGAAATATACCAGAAAACAGCCTGGCTGGCAGGTTGGTTTGTGCTGCAAGATATTCTGACAACCTGTCAAAGTTCCACTTTTCTCACATTCTACCAACTTCTCTTTTCTAAAGAAAGCATGAAATGTCAAAATGACAGGTGCCGAAGCACAGCAGCATCCAGCTTCTGGGCCTATTACCTTAGGAAGGAAGGAGCTGAAAAGTTGTGCAAGTGACACATGCTGAAGAGTGATATAATTTGCCAGGTAAAGGAGTGGCTTGATGGGGCTTGTATTAACCCTTTGGGGCTGACTAATTTGAGCTACATCCTTTGGGAGGAAATTCTAGAGGTAGCTAGAGAAGAAAAAAATACATAGCTTTTGAGAAATAACTTTCATAAATAATTGGGTACCATTCTCTTTATTGTTGGTGACTTTTTCCAATTAATTTGTTGAATGAAATCAACATTGCCTAGCTACACAGGATCTGTTAATAATTTTCAAATGGAAGGATGGGACATGTAGCCAGAAGAAAGATAAAAACATGAGAAGCAATTGCAATTGTATCTCTATGAAATCTGTTCCTGTGTGTGTGTATGCCCGCATGTGTGCGTGTATAAATACCTATTAAGAGAGTTAAGTATGACTCAGTTAATTGGGAAAAAGCTTATCTAAATTAATTGACAAGACTGAGTTATGAAATAAAATTTTCAATTTTTTTTATTTTGCTACTTTTAAATTCTGATTATGTCTTATGCAGATAATAGTAACTTGCAACTCTCAGCCATTTCTTTAAAATGTACAAAGAAGTCCTATAAAAGAGCAATTTCTTCTAAGTGACTAATGGTTCTTAATTGTGTTAATAGTTGCCACTTTGTGTGGTAAACAGAAGTTATGTTTGAGGACAATGGAAATAGATAAGTAAGATTGTGGTGATCATAGTCTTTGGCTGGGAGAAGAACGGACAGGGAATCTAATAAAACAAGAAAATTACGTAGGTATTCTTCTAGGGTTTTTATGGTATTAGGTCTAACATTTAAGTCTCTAATCCATCTTGAATTGATCTTCGTATAAGGAGTAAGGAAAGGATCCAGTTTCAGCTTTCTACTTATGGCTAGCCAATTTTCCCTGCACCATTTATTAAATAGGGAATCCTTTCTCCATTTCTTGTTTCTCTCAGGTTTGTCAAAGATCAGATGGTGTAGATGTGTGGTATTATTTCTGAGGACTCTGTTCTGTTCCATTGGTCTATAGCTCTGTTTTGGTACCAGTGCCATGCTGTTTTGGTTACTGTAGCCTTGTAGTATAGTTTGAAGTCAGGTAGCGTGACGCCTCCAGCTTTGTCCTTTTGACTTAGGATTGTCTTGGCAATGCGGGCTCTTTTTTGGTTCCATATGAACTTTAAAGCAGATTTTTCCAATTCTGTGAAGAAACTCATTGGTAGCTTGATGGGGATGGCATTGAATCTATAAATAACCTTGGGCAGTATGGCCATTTTCACAATATTGATTCTTCCTATCCATGAGCATGGTATGTTCTTCCACTTGTTTGTGTCCTCTTTTATTTCACTGAGCAGTGGTTTGTAGTTCTCCTTGAAGAGGTCCTTTACATCCCTTGTAAGTTGGATTCCTAGGTATTTTATTCTCTTTGAAGCAATTGTGAATGGAAGCTCATTCCTGATTTGGCTCTCTGTTTGTCTGTTCCTGTTGTATAAGAATGCTTGTGATTTTTGCACATTAATTTTGTATCCTGAGACGTTGCTGAAGTTGCTTATCAGCTTAAGGAGATTTTGGGCTGAGACAATGGGGTTTTCTAAATATACAATCATGTCATCTGCAAACAGGGACAATTTGACTTCTTTTCCTAACTGAATACCCTTGATTTCTTTCTCTTGCCTGATTGCCCTAGCCAGAACTTCCAACAGTATGTTGAATAGGAGTGGTGAGAGAGGGCATCCCTGTCTTGTGCCAGTTTTCAAAGGGAATTTTTCCAGTTTTTGCCCATTCAGTATGATATTAGCTGTGGGTTTGTCATAAATAGCTCTTATTATTTTGAGGTACGTTCCATCAATACCGAATTTATTGAGCGTTTTTAGCATGAAGGGCTGTTGAATTTTGTCAAAAGCCTTTTCTGCATCTATTGAGATAATCATGTGGTTCTTGTCTTTGGTTCTGTTTATACGCTGGATTACATTTATTGATTTGCGAATGTTGAACCAGCCTTGCATCCCAGGGATGAAGCCCACTTGATCATGGTGGATAAGCTTTTTGATGTGCTGCTGAATCCGATTTGCCAGTATTTTGTTGAGGATTTTTACATCGATGTTCATCAGGGATATTGGTCTAAAATTCTCTTTTTTTGTTGTGTCTCTGCCAGGCTTTGGTATCAGGACCATTCAGGACTTCATGTCTAAAACACCAAAAGCAACGGCAGCAAAAGCAAAAATTGACAAATGGGATCTAATTAAACTAAGAAGCTTCTGCACAGCAAAAGAAACTACCATCAGGGTGAACAGGCAACCTACAGAATGGGACAAAATTTTTGCAATCTACTCATCTGACAAAGGGCTAATATCCAGAATCTACAAAGAACTCAAACAAATATACAAGAAAAAAACAAACAACCCCATCAAAAAGTGGGCAAAGGATATGAACAGACATTTCTCAAAAGAAGACATTCATACAGCCAACAGACACATGAAAAAATGCTCATCATCACTCGCCATCAGAGAAATGCAAATCAAAACCACAATGAGATACCATCTCACACCAGTTAAAATGGCAATCATTAAAAAGTCAGGAAACAACAGGTGTTGGAGAGGATGTGGAGAAATAGGAACACTTTTACACTGTTGGTGGGATTATAAACTAGTTCAACCATTATGGAAAACAGTATGGCAATTCCTCAAAGATCTAGAACTAGATGTACCATATGACCCAGCCATCCCACTACTGGGTATATACCCAAAGGATTATAAATCATGCTGCTATAAAGACACATGCACACGCATGTTTATTGCGGCACTATTCACAATAGCAAAGACTTGGAATCAACCCAAATGTCCATCAGTGACAGACTGGATTAAGAAAATGTGGCACATATACACCATGGAATACTATGCAGCCATAAAAAAGGATGAGTTTGCATCCTTTGTAGGGACATGGATGCAGCTGGAAACCATCATTCTTAGCAAACTATCACAAGAACAGAAAACCAAACACCGCATGTTCTCACTCATAGGTGGGAACTGAACAATGAGATCACTTGGACTCGGGAAGGGGAACATCACACACCGGGGCCTATCATGGGGAGGGGGGAGGGGGGAGAGATTGCATTGGGAGTTATACCTGATATAAATGATGAATTGATGGTTGCTGACGAGTTGATGGGAGCAGCACACCAACATGGCACAAGTATACATATGTAACAAACCTGCACATTATGCACGTGTACCCTAAAACTTAAAGTATAATAAAAAAAATTTTAAAAAAAAAGAAAATTTAAAGGATTGGAAGAAGAAGAAGATCAGCTTCTCAGATTTGCGAAGGGTCTACAAAGTTAAGAATGAGACTAGGAAAAGATTTGGAAGTGGCCGAGAGAGAGAGTTAATTCTAGGTTTCTGGGTTCTGGGAGAAAATGAGATTTAATGGTAGGAGTCTGGAAATGTAATCCTGTAAACCAGTTCCCTGAGAAGTTATATCACGTAGCAGTTAGGAATTGAGACTCTGCAGTTGTACTGCAAATAACTGTGACCTTGGGCCTGCTACCCAATACTTGTTGTTCGAAATTTATCTATTTGAAAACAGAGGTACTTGAAATATCTGCCTCATAGTATTGTGAGAAATTAAGTGTGATTAGGTGTATATGTAGCAGTTATTTCATGATTATATCTTTAGAAAACCAGTTTAAAAGGACTTTCTTTCCTACGATTTCAGAAGAAAATAAAAGGGGGGAATGGCATCAAATTAGAGTGATCAATCAGATAAGGAAATTTCTTAGCCTGAGGGGAGTTAGGACTCTATTACTACAAGAGGAGGGGCTTCAATTAACCAGTCTGTTTCCTGAATCTTTATACTACAGTAGTTAAATGCTCTTACAACAATCAGAGAGATAGCTGTGTGTGATGCTGCTGATGAAGAGTTATAATAGCAACAGCTAATCATTACTGAGCATCTATCAATTGCCAGGCAATGTATTAAGAGTTAAAGACTACAGGATTGATATAACTTACCCCACTTATAATCTATGTGGGTAATGTAATTTTTACCTTTATTTGACAGAAATGAAGTATTTTTTTCAGAGTCACATAGTGGCAGGTGCCATGCATCATGGGCAATTTGACTAGGAAGATGGTGTTCCAATCCACTTTCTTGTGATTTCATTCCCAAATCAGAGAAAAAATACTTAAGGATGAGGGGGAAGTGATGTATATTTTCAAACAATGTCATATTATTGAAAAATGATCAATATCCCCTTTATGGTAGGAATTTATGCAGGATTCTTATCTATGTTAATCTGTCTCTCAAGTGGGATGGGTTTCTTCTGCTCTAGCAAGATGTTAGTTACCCCTTTAAAATATATGATTGACAAAAATTCAAGTAGTGTCAAAGAGCCATAATGAAACACAAGAGCAAAAGAGATAAGTTTTGCTCTCTTTTACTCCATCCAAGGAACCATTACTGGAATCCATTATTGTTGCTTCCTAGTTTATCTTTGTAGTTATCTATCTTCCTAGTTTATCTTTCCTAGTTTATCTCCAGTCCTATCTTTGTAATAAGATGCTATAAGATAGCATCTCCTTGGACCCTTCACCTTCACTTCATACTTTTGATGAAGGTGATTTGACTGTCACTCTCCTTACCTACAAATATTTGAGAGGTAAGGGGGAATATTGGAAATGCTTGACAATCTAGAATATTACATTACTCTGGTAAAATTGAATAGTATAGAAAGAGGCTAATGACCCAATTAAAGCCACTGAGATTGACTGTGAATTTGGCTAGAACTGTTCTAATAGATGCATGTTATATTTTTTGCTGATTCTGAGACTATTTAGGATAATGTGACCTGGAGCTACTGGGGCCACCACAGAGAGCCTCAGAATGAAGACCATCTAGCAGAAGACACAGCCAAGAGACGTCCTCATCACATTACTTGAGTCCCAGGATCAAATCTGCAGTTAATTACAACTGGAATTCCCTTTCTTTTTTTTTTTTTTTTTTTTTTTTGGCTTAAAACGGTTCAAAGCTTTTAACATTGGATTGTTTTCATTTGCAATTTCACCTGTACTAAAAGATATAAACTCTCCCTATTTGAGATTGTCTGTCAGCAACTCAAGAAACTACACTTTGTTCATCATGTCATGATGACTGGAAACCTGGGAACTACAATTCCCACAGTACTTTGCTGGCTTTTGTTTGGCTTATCATTTATCATGAAAGTCACATAAATTAGATTGAAAAGTAAAGGGCAGTTGGAAGTGATGGTTTTGTTACTATAACAACAATATGCAGTTCAATGGATTCAAATTTTGCAAAAATTCCTGCGGGAACCTATTAATAGTTCCTAGGAAATCACCTGATTCTAGGCTGTAAACTGTAGTGATCATTCCCATGGCCTCTGTACTTTCTTGACTCTGAATAAAAATAAAACTTGGTAGCAAAAATGAGATATTGACAGTTTCCCCAAACTTAGATTATTCAGTGTTACCAATGGATCTATAGCACCTAATTTTCTCTATTATCTTCCACCTGCTTTGGAATACTTAGAGATGTTTACAGTTTTGTTTTGATCACATAGGAACATTATATTTGCTGTCAGAAATAATTCCAGGGAAAAAAGACCTTCAAAAGTGGTGATGAAAGGGAGTTCATCTTTAATAGTTAGAGGGGAAAGAAGTGCCCATAACATTGTAGAGTAGAAAATGAGAAACTAATGTTCCAAAGCTTTCAATGTCGAACAACTATTTTAATTATATTGTAGCAGCCTTAAATTAAGTAGATCAAGAAGCTTCTGCAATGCAATAATATGTGGACTCTGATGCATTCGCAATAAAGCGATATGGCTGATTCTAACTGCACAGGAGAGCTTTCAGGAAGAGCATGTCAAGAACAGAGATTTCAATTTTCAGCTCAAGATATTGTCAGAAAACCATAGAACTTCTGTGATTACACTAAAGAAGTATTCCTTTTTACAGTGAGGGCTGATATAGCTGAAAAATAGAGCCAACGTTTAATTCTTCAGGTTAAATAATGAATTAGATTTATACACACACCAGGTCTCACATGAAAGCTAGACTACTGTTTGGCAAAAGGTGGAACTCTGGGAATTATAATGGAAATATTTGGGTAGACGCAAATGACCGTGAGTGTCTTGCCTCTCTAAATCTCATTGAACTTCCTTTATTGGCAACAGCAGCCCCCCTGCATGCGCCGTCTGAGAAGACAACCCGCCCCTTCCTTGAATACCTATAATAACATAATTTGAGGCAGAGCTCTTTCAACGGGGTGGAAATTTTGCCTTTAGACACTTGACTAGAATCAGAAAGAACTTTAGTGCCCAACTTTGCCTTTAGACACTTGACTAGAATCAGAAAGAACTTTAGGAAATGTCTTCAAAGACCCACCCAGAAAGAGCTAGCATATGCATAAGATAGACTTCAACATGTTAAAACACTTAAAATTTAAAACACACAAACACATGATATGTTTTAAACATCTTGGGGGGTTATATTTCATATATATATATATCACACATGCACACACACACAGATATTCCAAGAGTGTTTTGTTAGAATTTGTCTAATTCCACCAATAATGATACACATACCAGAGATTTTGAATTCAAGGTGTTAGCGTGAACAGATGGCCACGGTTCTCATGGTTTTCCGGATTGATAGATTGAAACATGGACTCAGTTTTAGCCTACAATTAGCCTGCATTGTAATGTACAGAAAAGAATCCAAAGGTTTAACAGAATAGGAATGTTGGATTAATCCATGCATTCTATTCATCCATCCTTCACTATATTTCTTAGAAGGTCCCTAAGAAATATTGTCACCAAAGCCTCAATAATTACATTAGAGATGCTAACAATGCATTTGTAAGGATCTCCATAATTGCCATCTTTACTGTTTGGAGTAACAATCACATCATCCCTTACTTGCTCTTTGCCCTTGGTCAAGCTACTTAAACTCCCTGAGACTCGGTTTCCTTAACTGTAAAATGAGAATAACAATACCCACTTTGTTGAGTAATTGACAGTCTTGGTACGAAAATAAATGTTAATGTTTTATTGTGTGTTCTATATACAAGACACTCTTCTAAAGCTATGCATTCCATTATTTAATCCTCTGAACAATTAAATTAGTATGCACTTTGTCTAACCCTCTTTTACAGGCAAAACATTTGATTCCCACTTAGGCCATGGTAAACCCAAGATGTGAACTAAGGTAGGTTGACTCTAGGATTTACATATTCAAGCACTTTGCTGTACTACATAGAGCAGACTCGCCATAAATATAAATTATCATTATCATCATCACCATCATTAGCAACATCACTATTATTATGTGATCATTTCTCTTTATTTTGTGATCATAGCTTATACTTCATCCTCACTTTATAGTCATACTTATATTAAGGTAAATTCCATTAAGATGGATGTAGGAAGGTTTTAAATAACAAACTGTTGATGATTGCAGTATAATAAGTTCTACGAATCATGATTTCTATAGATCTGAGTTTCCTGATCTAAAATGGAATATATACAATTGTATGCCACCTGGGGTCCCTTTTAGTTCTATTAAGCAAGTTTTAGCAAGTTTATTCTTTGAAGGCTGTCAGCTCATGATACATAGCATATGCTTACAGCTTCAGTTAGAAGGATCATTGATGGTGGCAATATCGAAGGCCCTCCTCATGAAATATTAGTTATATTAATATTAAGTAAATGCAAATAATTTCATCCTGGGGCTCCTAGGGCCTCAACAAAAACCCAGGATATGTTATTTATGCTTTTACTTGATAAAAAATAAATTCTTCCTAGAGGGTTTCATTCTACCCAAAGATCAATTGCCACAGATTATTTTTTGTTTCTATTAAGATTTCACAGGTTCATTAAAATGGACTTTTGCTGATGGAAAAATTTAGAAATGTGGTATGGCCTTCATTTTTATGCAGTCATTTCAACTGCAACACATACATACAAGGACTAATGCTGATGGAAAAAATTAGAAATGTAGTCTGGTCTTACTTTTTATGCAATCATTTCAACTGCAACTTAATAAGAGAAGTTTCTTAGGTCTATTGGGTAACTGTAGTGCCTTCTAAGAACTTGATGTTGAATGTTTGTTTGAAAGTTTATGATTGCTTTATTCAAATGTAAATTTCACTTAAATTACAAAATAAAATGCTAGGTTAAGGAGCATTACCTCTTTTATCATTTAGACTTCTGAGACCTTAAATTCAGTCTAGAGTTTTAACTAATGAATTATAATAGCCACCTCTTTCAGCACTAATTATCATCATCCTTGATGTATAAAAGGCCATTTTATTAACTATTGTCAAACATAGATAATACAAAGAAAAGAGTCTGTCTCGTTCCAGAAAATTTACAAAAACAAAACAAAGATTACAATGAGACCCTTACGTGCGACTCTGTGTCACGTCAAATCAATCAGCTGAGAAAAGAATAATTCAGCCAGGAAGTTCATTGTTTGATGGACACAATGCCAATGAAGTAATTTGACACAATGCAGTTAACAAGTTTGACTTTTTTTTTTTTTTTAACAAATTGACTGCCTTTACTTCTTGTTTCTGTGTCATGTAGATGTAGTAGCAGATAATAGTAACAATATTGAATCAAGAGGTTAAGTGATTTAATTTTGAAGACATTACTATTACAGAGGCCACATTTAATAAATCAATGTGTTTAAGATGCTTGGAGATCTATGGATTAAAGACTACTTTGCTTGTGGAGTGTCTAATAATCATTATACATTGCAAACCCACACACAACACTAAGAGCTTGTCCTGCTTAGTTGTCGATAATTCTATGCATCTCCAGGTAGCCCCAAACCTCCCCTCCACCCAAGACTGGCTGGCTTTCTTCAACAGAAATCATCCACTTCTCTATATAATAGATCAAACTCTGCACCGCCTCAGCCTTAATTACTGGTGCTTGACAAGTTTAGTTTAAAATATCAATACAACAGTTATAGTAAGCAGAGAACAAGTCATTCATTATTTGAGATGAAAACAATATTGTGCTTTGGATTTTTTTTTTTTTTTTTTTTAACTAAGCAAGCTGAGTCACTTAGTTGGATGAAGTCACTTAGTTGGATGAAGAAACAAACAAATTCAGATGCTCTTGCTGTGCAGCAAAACTTGGTGTCAAGGCTGACCTCCTGGTCATATAGGTAATTGTTTAGCACTGCTCATTATTTTGCAACTTGCAGGCTGTTGCATAGGACGAACCTCAGAGCATGATATGAAACCAGCATGGGAATGGTGGAAGGTATCCTTTTAGGACAGAAGAGCTATTGAATCATAATCACAAAATTAAACCTTTATCTCTCTCCAAAGACAAATTGCCAGCTATTTTAATTCATCATGCCAATCAATAAATTTTGTCAATTATTTTTCATATGAATTCCAGTGAAGAAAGAGGTGAACATCTAATTTGAATGAAATATCAGAAACAACTAATAGTCATTAGAATCATCAAATTATGGAATACAAGATATGGATTGGAGCTTAAATATTGCCTAGTCTGATATTTGATAAAAAATAAGTCTAGGGACTTATCCAAGGTTATAACCTGATCAGAGGCAAAATTGAGTCTAGACTCCATTTCTTCCTTCAGTTTTTTTCTAGGGTCATGTTTCAGTATGCTCTGGAATTACTTTCCAATGTAGGGAATCTCAGAAAAATAATTTTGATTACAAGATTGCAGTTGTGCTGTGTCACACTCTGGGATAAATTATAAGTAATTCTATTTATAGCATTCTTCTTCCACATCTTGGCCAATCCCAATGAATCATAGCTTCCCAATTCTTGGATTGAGTTTATTTGAATTAATCGTCTCTTCCCCACTCTTACTACCTGATGGAAGTGTCCTAAGGCAAGGGCCCACATCTTCTCTGTCTCCCATTATTAATCTAGCCAGGAAGAGAGACAGGGCTCAATAAAAATGGGTCCACTGCATTACAATGCTCCCCAATCCTGACTCCTAGGCTAGCATTTTCCCTTCACATGCTGTCATCCTTTGAATGTATATATGAGATTATACTGAGCTAACCAACCTGATGCCCACCTGCTCCTACCCCTTCCAGCACAGAGCATTAGATAACATGTGTTCTTTTCTTCCGAATCAATAGAGAGTGTTCTTTATTCTCAGAGGGGAAACCAACACCTCTCTGCGGGGAAGCCACACTGGTGGGAAAAGCACCCATGAGGTCATTACTGATGTGAAAGGAAAATAAATCTTGGGATACCAAAATCATTAAGCCAAGGGAAAAGTCAAGCTGAGAACTATGTCAGGGATATCTGCCTCCTATTTTATTCCTAAATTAGAGAGCTACAAAGATAAGAAGCTACGTACCTCCCTCACAAGTTGCCCACAAGGAAATTTCTTGTGGACAAAGGACAGACAGAACTCAAAGTCGTCCCTCTGCTCACGTGAAACAAATGTGTATCTGAGTGCTTCCTCTGCTCTATTGTTTCACTAAGCGAGCCTAAGGTGGAAGTGACTATTCCTGTAAATCACATATTCAGTGAAAGGCTAATCAGAAACTGAAAATAATGCAACAATTTGTCTTTTATCTACCTATGACCTGAAAGCCACTTTGAGTTGTCCTGCCTTTCCGGACTGAACCAATGTACATCTTACATATATTGATTGATGTCTCATATCTCCCTAAAATGTATGAAACCAGGCTGTGTCCCAACCACCCTGGCACATGTCCTCAGGACCTCCTAAAGCTGTGCCATTGGTGTGTCTTTGACCTTGGCGAAATAAACTTCCTAAATTGAGACTTGACTCAGATACTCTTTGGTTTACACTGACTTTGATGAAAAGAAGCTATTTAATCCTAAGCTTTTAAAATGCATTCTTTAAGGTCTTTTTGAGGCTACAAATGGATGAAATTTCTATTCTAGCATGGTTTTCTGCAGCATATTAAATATATTTTTCAGCCACAAAATGAGATGATAATATGGTTTTATACAACTCTTAGCAGCTCTTCTAATGTAGTGGATCAGGTCTAGTATATATTCCTCTGCCTCCACTGTTTTATTTCGTTCAATTACAAGGAAGCCCTCTTTTTAACCCTACATATCTAATAGTGAGTATTCTGCCTAAATATCATAAAGCAAAATTTCCACTGGAGAGCAAATTTGAAACAGAATGAAACTATAATTTTGCCATCTATCTTACACAACAATAAGTATAGGAGCTTGTTTGTGAAGCACTGTACACAACTTTCCTATCCTCTACATCCTTTGAATTCATAAAGACCCTGTGGCAGGAAGATCAGGCCCAAGCGTTCCCATTTGGCTGATGTCATGGAGCCTCAGATAAGGCATGTGACTACACCAATATCACACAACTGAAAGGATGCAGAGTAAGAAACCACACCACACATTTTCCACTACATTTGCTCTCTTTCCTCTTCCTGATCTGCATGACCTCAAAACATACAGTTCTATAAGCCAGAGAATGTAAGGAGACACTGAATCAACAGGGTGTATTCCTATTTCTCTCTTCAGTTTACATACCTAAGTTCCTGGCTACACGTTCATTTCCTGTCATGAGACATGCTTCCGTGGGAACATGTAAGCAGCTTGGGTATCAAGTTTTCTCACAAGCAGAGAGAAATCCTGGCTATCCTCCCTCCATCTTCCTATCTGTGTTCTCCACTGGGGTATGCAGACTTCGAAAACAAGAAGCTAATGATAGTGACACGAGAAATTGGAGCTGGTTTTGATTACAAAATAAATTATATGAGAACTCAATCAAATGTAGGTTAATATATAATCCTTCAAAAAATGCAGATGATTTGGCAATTGTGGTTTAAACTGTGTGAAAGTTTTCTCTATTGTCGAACTTCTTAGAGACATCAATGTGATATACGCGTAATGGATTCTCTGTAAAGTACAATATGTAGTATTTCATTGTACTTGGTTAAAGAAAAAATTAGTCTGGCGTCTGTTAAAATGATAATGAAGGATTATTCAAGATTATAGAGTATTGCAATGGGGGCATTGTGACAAGGGGATTGAGATTGAGTTCAGCTTCCGATATGGGAGAGGCAACTTAGGATTTATAGCCAACAAGCAGAGTGAGAGGGTCAGCGAATGAAAAAGCACAAAGAGGAGATATATCAAGGGTCTTAGCAAGATTATTGCTGAAATCAGGCCAGGGCCAGGGTAATCAGATAACAACGGTAGAGAAATCTTTCTTTCTTTTTTTCTTTTTTTGAGACAAGATCTCACTCTAACACCCAGGCAGGAATGCACTGGTGCCATCATGCCTCATTGCAGTCTCAACCTCCTGGGCTCAAGCAATCCTCTCACCTCAACCTCCCAAGTAGCTGAGACCATAAGAACATTCCATCATGCCCAGCTAACTCATTTTTTTTTTTTTTTTTTTTTTTTTTTTTGCTTTTTTTTGGTAGAGACAGAGTCTTACCATGTTGTCCTGGCTTGGAATTCTTGCTAAATCAACAAAGCAAGATTCTTGCTACAACTGAACTAGGTGAACAGAAGACAGGAGTGGAACCAAGGTCCAGGCCTACTCGAGAAGAGGGTTCAGAGAACCCTAGCTAAAGTTTGGTCAAGGAGAGAGTCTTTTTAAATGTACTTGATGGAGAGCCCTTTTGGTGAGGCTTTGCTTTGGATTAGTTGCCACAGAATACATTTTGGAAGACAATGCCCTAGTTCATTTATCAGACAACCAGACACACCTTAGAAATTGGTCTGCATTGATTCTACTTGCCAACCTCAGAATAGGTGATCCTAATTTAAAGACACAAAGTTACCCTTGTGTCAGACTATTAAGATGACATAGGTAGGGAAATAAACAATAGATTTAGCTTGCCTTTTGTTCATCTGAGATTCCTTCTAGAAGAATCTTTATTTTTCACTTATTCACTGAATAACTCTGGGTAAGCCACTTAACCTTTGGGTCTTCAGTTCCTCATTGGTGTAATAAAAAGGTTTAACTGAATGATCTCTGATGCTCTTTCCATCATAAAAAAAATACCTATTAGGTTTTCTGTGTGCTTCTGTATATCCAATTAATGTTTTACAAAGAGCAGATTAAAATGATCAGGTTTCACTGCCATGGGCTGGGGAGAGGAACAAAAGATTTTAGACAGGAGAGGAAGGCAAGTGTCAATTTCTAATCTCTGCTGACAAAAGATGTATTCCTTCTGGTTATAGAGAAATTTTCTCCAAAGTAAGCTGAATGCTTTAAAAATAAAGGAATTTGTTTCAGGATGTAAAACTGAGGCACAAGCATGAAACATAAATCCTAAATGAACTGTAAACAGGATATTCACATTTCTCAATGAGAAGAAAACTACGCCATATCTGCAATCCAGTGGTGTTAATTCATCAAAATAGAAAAGAATGTTGACATGCAAAGCCCTATACGAATAAAAGTGCAGACTTTTTTCCTTTTCTTTTCTTTCCTTTCCATTCCTTTCCTTTTCTTTTTTTTAAAAGACAGGGTCTTGCTCTGTCAGCCAGGCTGGAGTGCGGTGGCACAATCACAGCTCACTGCAGCCTTGAACTCCTGGGCTCAGGCAATCCTCCCACTTGAGCCTCCTGAGTAGCTAGGACTACAGGCACGCATCCCACCTGGCTTATTATTATTTTTGTTTTTTTGTATGTGTGGAGGTGGGGTCTTGCTATGTTTCCTAGACTGGTCTTGAACTCCTGGCCTCAAACAATCCTCCTGCTTCAGCCTCTCAAAGCACTGGGATTACAGGTATGAGCCACTGCGCCCAGCCAACATTCAACTAAATGAATTAAATTTGTTCGGAAAGCTTATTTGAAGGAGAGAAGTTGGTGAGTGAATTTCCTCATGGAAGACCAGTATTTTGTCTTTAACTTTCAAAATCAACACCTCACATTTACATTAGGAATCCCCTACTTGATCCTTTTTTAAAAATGTTAATTAAAAGTGGAGAAAAACATTCACCTTCACGCCTGTTTATCAATGTAGGTATGGATAGACTAAGATGAATGTTTTAACTCAGAAGCAAGATTTAAGGAACAGGCATTTAAACTCACACCCTCTTGTTTCTGTAAAAAAAAAAAAAAAAAAAAAAAAAAAAAAAAAAACAGTTACAATTTGATTGCCATTTTATAGTAAAATCCAGAGTTACAGCTGGAAGTGACCTTCAAAATAATTTCCTTTAACTCCCTCATTTTACAGATATGAGCATGGAGTCTCAGAAAGATCAGAGTCCACAGCTGGTGAGTGGCAGAGTTGGGCACAGAGCCCCCAATTCCTGACCCTGGGTGCAGGGTGACTTTTGACTCACCATAAACCTAACAGGAATTAGGCCAGCGATTCTTAGAAGGCCTAACACAGGACTCACTTGTGGAATCAGCGTGCGTTTGTCCCATGGAATTTGTTATCTCCAATTGTGTTCCTGTTATGGGATTTGTTGTCCTGTTTTCTGACTCTGCACTTGATTTGCAATTCTGGGCCATAGCAATATGCTTCCCCAGAGTGCTGAGCAGTGGTCAGTGAATTTAATCTGTCTCTCACTGTGATCTGTGAGCGAAGTTGTTACAGCTCCACCTAGTGGACAAATTCACACTGAGGGGAAATTGCAAAGGGTATGCTGCCCGCTGAGGACGAATCTGCAGGCGAGAGGGCAGAACACATCGAGAGGGCAGAACACATCACAGAGAGGTTAAAGCTGCAAAAAGTTGTACTGACAGCTGGCTGTAAACTAAAGACTGTTGTGGAGAAATCAAAGTATAATTATTAGAGAGGGGAAAAAAACATCAGCTTTCTCATTACTTCAAGGACCTCTAGAGATTTTTATAGCTTCTGGAGGATGCTGTTAGGTATGAAGAAGGACGAGTCAGAGGATGGAATTAATAGAACTCACAAATGAAAACTAATTCTTGGAATTTTTCTAAAAGTGCACACAGGCAGATTTACTCAGCCTCGGGTGTCTGACTGGCTCCCAAGATTTCTTGAGGCCCCAGTACAGTAGAAAGGCAGATGCTGGACGGTGGGCTCCAGTCCTCGGCCAGAGTTAGTGAACTCCATCTGCCCTCTCAGGTTCATAACAGGAGCTCTGGGCTCAGTGCTTCAGAGCATCCCTTGTTAGTTCATATTCACTGTCTGTCTTTTGTTGTCCTTCTAAAGAGACATGACCAGAAGCCAAAGGATTGAGTTAATATTACACGATCCCTTGAAAGCAGAAGCAACACTGTCTCTAAAAAATATAAACCCCAGAACATAAGTGCTATATATGTGTCTATGTGTGACACACATAGACAAAAAATTAACCATCTCTCAAGATAACTGTTCACATTGATTCCTTCCCCGCTTCTCCCCTATATCCCTTTCTTACATCTTGGCTTTCCATTACCAAGGAGCCGAGTAGCTTTTATGGTATTAATTTCCACTCTATGCAAACATCTCTGGGACATATTGCTCCATGTTAAGTACAACTGCTTTCTGAAAAGAACTGACAAAACAACTGCTGCTGATTTTCCTTTATTCAAATCAAGTTTAGCTTTTTTATCTTCTTATCAACATCTATACAGTGTGTTTAGAAAGCTTTTGCATCGATAGCAATTTTAAGAATGTCCTTGACATTAATGATTTCTATATTTGAGCTCAGATCACATTCTCTTCTGAAGAAAGTGTATAATGCTCTAAGGCTGAGTTGGCATAAACATTGCAGAATCACAGGTAAATGACACCTGGAATGCGGCATACATTCAATAAATACTTATTGAATTGAATTGGAAAGACGGCTTGTGTTTTAATAGATGTGATGTGCATGGTTCCTCAGGCAGCTGGGTGAGCAACTGAAGTGAGAACCTGAGAGAGCCAAGACCTATGTCTTGTTGCTAACGACCTTGGAGTTTGTGATCGGGAGCTCAGATCAAGCCAGTTTTGACCTTAACTTGCTATGTGAACACAAATAAGTTACCTGAACTCCTTGCAACTCAAAGTCAAACTGACTGCAATTTGGGAAGAGAAAGAAGAGTATATAATTTAGAATTTTCTGGTCATAATAAGACATGTCGAGTTCTTAGCACAGTGTTACAAACAGTATTGCAAGCTCTTGATGAATCCTGGCCATTTGTAGATGCTAGATTGAGGAGCTGAATGTTTTGATTAAGAAAGACTTCTATCAAGGGCTTCACTTAGAAAGGATGGTAAAATAATGAGAATAGAGGTAATTGACCAAGGATTATGGATTATTCAACTAATTTTAAAGTGCTCTGATGAACTTCTTTTTTTTAAAGCAAATCTTTCTATGTGACATGAGTGTGAGAAAAATATGTAGGCAAAAATGAACAAAACTTTGCATTAGACATTAGAAACTAAAAGAAGCTAAAATGCACATTATTAAGGGAAAAAACATTATTAAGGGAAAAAGAAAAAATACACAACAAACTAGCAAAATGCCCACATCACAGAGAAAATTAAGAAATCTATGAAATAGTTGCTGTTGGGCAGAAAGAAATATGTAATAAATCCTACATACCAAGCGAATGTTAAAGACAGAGAAATCTGGAGTAATTTGAGTTGAGTGAAGGTGTCAAGGACATCTCACAGGATAGAAGTTTTGGAACCAGAAACATTTCTAAACATACCAGCCATGTTTACTGAGGAAGTAGGTTGTTTAAGAGACTGATAAGGGAGATCCCTTGGCCTGAAATTCCATATTTATGTAGTTGCTGCTTTCATGAACCAAACATTGTGGGCAGAAAAGGGATGCAATTTAAAGCTGTGATTTGGTCAGTGTGGTAGGCAGAATAATGGCTCCCCAAAAGAATGCTTACATTCTGATCTCCAGAACCTGTGACTATGTTATGTTACATGACAAGAAGGGGTTAAGGTCGCAGATGGAATTAGGTTTGCTAATCAGCTCACCCTAAAATTAGATTATTTGGGGTTATCTGATGGGCCCAATGTAATCAAAAGGGAAAAAAGAGGCAGAAAAATTATTGTCAGATTGATATGATTTAAGAAAGTGCTGGGTTTGAAGACAGAAAAGAGCAGTGAGTGAAGGAATGGTGAGCAGTCATAGAAGCTGGGAAGGGCAAGACAACAGATCTTCTCCTAGACCTTCCAGAAAGAAATGCAGCCCTGCCAACATTTTGATTTTAGCCCACTGATACCTGTGTCAGATTTCTGACTTGCAGTCTATTAGATCATATATTTCTGTTGTTTTCAGCCACTGAGGGTATGGCAATTTGTTAACAGTAGCAATAAGAAACGAATACAGCCCACCTTTCTAGTTCCAAGAGAGTGAATGCAGCAAGCCCACACCACTGGAACATAGTTGTAGCAAAACACCTAGATGGGATTTAAAAGTAAAGAGGTGGAATTAGAGCAGAGAGGATCCATTTTTCTTTTTCTTTTCTTTGTTTTTTTTTTTTTTGTTTTTTTGTTTTTTTGTTTTTTTTTGAGACGGAGTCTCTCTCGCTCTGTAGCCCAGGCTGGAGTGCAGTGGTGCCTCCTGGGTTCACGCCATTCTCCTGCCTCAGCCTCCCAAGTAGCTGGGACTACAGGTGCCTGCCACCACACCCGGCTAATTTTTGTATTTTTAGTAAAGACAGGGTTTCACCAAGTTAGCCAGGATGGTCTCGATCTCCTGACCTCATGATCCGCCTGCCTCGGCCTCCCAAAGTGGAGAGGATCCATTTTAACTGCTAAGAGGTGAAGTACATTCTGTCCTCCTAACAGCACCCAGAATAGGCTTACCCGTTCTCAAGGACAGACTTTCAGGGGATGCGCTATCAGCCCCTCTCATTGTGTACTCATGGTGACCTGTGAGTTCAATAATCATGGCAGATAATTTTGACAAAACACAACCAGAGAGGCTGACCCTGGATGTCCCAAGAAGGAGGACTTACAGTAACAGCAGTAGCAGGATGCAGTCATGAAATGCATAGAGTCTGAAAATTGTGGGGGATAGGAATGTAGCCCAGTCAGAAAGGCAAAGGGAACAAAGATGGCAGAATTGGGCCTTTCTTCCTTCCAGTGGAAAGAGCTCAGCCCTTGTGTGTACAAATTTTGCAAGGAGAAAAAGTAAAAGATTTAGGCTGGATTAAGTTTTAGTAAGAGAAATAAATTGACCAGGTAGAGTCTATTAAAATGCCTGCTCTGATTTACTTCTGGGGTTTTTATACCAGCTTATTTTCTCACAAACTCAGGGCTCTATTCTCTTAAAGCCCAGATAGATTAATCTGTAAAGCAGAAATAACAAAAGGACCTATGTTATAAAATTATTGTGAGAACAGTACCATGTCAGGCAATGAGCATAGTGTCTAGCACAGGACAAGCTATTACGATTATTGCTATTAGATCTAGCTAAGAACTATCATGAATACACTAGGCAAGAGTGATTCATAGTTAAAATTCTATTTGCATTTGTAGAGCTTTTCATAGCTCTATGACCCCCTCAGACTAGAACAATGTTTCTTAAACTTTAGTCCGCACTTTAGTTTAGAAATACTGGAGGGCATGTTTAAACAGATGGCTGAGCCCTACCTTCAGGGTCAGGGGGACTAAGAATTTTTTTTTTTTTTTTTTTTTTTTTTTTTCCGAGACAGAGTCTCACTCTCTCACTCAGACTGGAGTGCAGTGGCCCCATCTCGGCCAACCACAATCTCTACCTCCCAGGCTCAAGGGATTCTCCTGCCTCAGCCTCCTGAGTAGCTGGGATTACAGGTGCGCATCACTACTGCCCAGATAATTTTGTATTTTTATAGAGATGGGGTTTCACCATGTTGGCCAGGCTGGTCTCAAACTCCTGACCTCAAATGATCCACCCACCTTGGCCTCCCAAAGTGTTGGGATCATAGGCATGATCATGCCACCATGCCCAGCCAAGAATTTATATTTCTAACATGTGTTCAGGTGATGCAACTAGTTCAGAGACTACACTTTGTGAAATGTTGGTCTAGGTGATACAACTTAACTTGAATTTCCATGATAGATCACCTTATATTATAGTATCTTCAAATAAGCCCTTTTAGTTTCAGATCCAATAAGAGATGATTCTATGTTTCATTGGAAAACCATATACAGGAAGGGAAATAAGAGTCCATGTGATGACTTCAAATCAGTGAGGTTAGAGGAAGTGGTTATATTTCCAGGCTGAATAATTTAAGAACCAATGCATGACCCTTCAGCTTTCACCTTCTCTGCTCAGTGTCAAAGAAGCAATCATGGAGATCAGATCTTGAGTTCCAAATGGTTCATTTAGTAGAGGATGGAATGTCATCAGGCTGGGTCTTGACCAGAGCCCCTCTACGAGCCCAAATAAACATGTAATGTGAGCAAGAATTAAGCTTTTGTTGAGGGAAGGGTTTATTTTTTTTCCTTAGGATAACTTAGCCTCTTCTGACTAATATGGATTCCAAGTTAGGACTCATAAATAGGCATTAGAAGACTTTACTGCTCTTGCTGTTACAAAACTGGTCATGAACCAAGATTTGAACCATGCATTTCATCACCCACTACATATCAAGAAAGTGGTATTAAGGTAATCTTCCCCTCCCAATCTCAGTGCTGGCTACCTAGCAGGACCCCACACATGCTTTTTAGATACATAACACATTTGCATTTCTCTTTGTCTTCTTCCCTTCACTTTTCTTCTTCGCTTTCTTGGGAACTTTTCAGTCTAGTCTGCATAAAGGAGAATGGAGAGCCGTTTGAGAAGGACAGAGACCAAAGACTGAATGGCGCTGGAAAGACCCTGAGAAAGTATTTGCTTGGATTCAATAGCAACTGCGGTTTTGGCACTGAATCCCAACAACCTCTGGACTAGTCGACACAGGCTGCCACAAAATACTACAGGCTGGCTGGCTTAAACAACAGAATTTAATTTTCTTGCTGTTCTGGAGGCTGGAAATTTGAATCAGGGTGCCAGCACAGTTGAGTTCTGGTGTGGGTGTTCTTTCTGGCTTACAGGCTGTACCTTCTTGCTGTGTAACTCAAATGGTGGAGTGAGCGGAGGAGGCAGGAGAAAGCAAGCTCTTTGGTGTCTCCTGTGAGGGCACTGATCTCCTTAGGAAGGCCCCACTCTAACGACCTTGTCAAAAACCCCATCTCCAAATGACATTACACAGGCAGTTAGGACTAATAAACATATACATATGGGGGGACATGAATCAACCCATCGCAACTTTTCTAATATAATCAGCATGAGGATTTCCTAGTCTTCCCGTCATAGTCTGCCCACCAGATGTCCCTCAAACCTATCTCAAATTTATGTCATACAAATATGCAATACAGTAGGTTCCCCTTGCCCACAGTTTTCCCTTTTGCAGTTTTAGTTACCCTGGGTCTACCATGTTCTGAAAACATGAAATGGAAGATCCCAGAAATAAACAATTCAGACGTTTTAAATTCTGCACCATTCTGAGTATAGCCATGAAATCCTGCACTGTCCTGCCCCCCGCCCAGGACACAAATCATCTCTTTGTCCAGCATATCCATGCCATACCCACCCGTTAGACACTTAGTAGCCATCTTGGCTATCAGAGCAACTGTCATGGCATCATTCCATTTCAGTATTAGTTATTGTTGTCAATATCTTACTATGCATATTTTATAAATTAAACTTTATCATAGGTATGCCTGTGTAGAAAAAAACATAGTGTAGACAGCGTTCAGTACTATTTCTTGTTTCAGGCATCCACTAGGTATCTTAGAATGCATCCCTGATGAATAAGAGAGTACTATTGTATATGTTTTCCACAGTCAATTCAGGGCAAACGATAAAAGGAAAACCAGAGAAAAGGCAGTTATAACAAGGTTTTGCTTAAATATTTGTAGAAAACATTTGAAGCTTGGTGTATTAGTTTGTGTGACAGAGTAACTGCCATGTGAGAAGGTAAGAATTATAATGTGCATTTCTTAGAAGTACAGTATTCTGTATACTATACACACACATACACACAACACACATATACACACACAACACACACATAACACACACACATACACACAAAACACACACAACACACATACACACAAACACACACACAACACACAATACACACAACACACACACACACACACAACACTTACACACATACACACACAGTTCCATGACCTTTTATCCTTATAATTTGCTTCAATAAACAGAAAACTAGAAATCCTGGCACAAAATATCCACAATCTTTAGAACAGTCTCTTTCTCCCAATCCAACAAGCTCCTGTTCAGATCCTTCCTTAGAAACAAAAACAAAAACCCATGTCTGTAAAGTTATTTTCCCGAAGAAGCCTCTTTCAGTAGCTGAATGAAGGTGCAGAGTCGCAACTAATCAAAATCCCTTTATGTAGTGTTTTTCATTCTGTGCCTTGAATGGTTTCACTTTCTCTTTTTCTTAATGCCATGCCTGCTTTCTTCTCTAGATTGTAATTTGCTTGAGGGCAGAGGCTGCACTTTGCCTTTGTTGAGCACCGGTCTTTTGAAAGAGCCTGCAGGATTGTGAGCACTCAGTAGAATTTTGTTGATGATAGTGATGTTTCTGAAAATGTTGAAGAAAAAAGCAGACAACTCTGGCCTGCTGTGGTTTTCACCTTCTTAATCTAAAGTGTCTTTTTTTTCCTTTCATAAACAGTAACGCACCCAGGCAGCACATATGCAAGAAAGCAAGTCAGAAGAGCAATTCAGTTTTCCAGTGCCCTTATATGACTCCTTCAATGCCTTAGGAATCGGCTTGAGGATTTATTTGAAGCATACCAGCCATGCAGTTTCTAGACTCCATGAGTACAAGATATGATTCCACTCCCTCCTCCTCAATCCTCACATTCTTAATGCTTAAACTGTGCCCTCACGACTTTTCTGTTAGTTAAGAGATGTACAACATAGGGGCAAAAATCAATCTTAATTAAGGCGGACTCTGGAATTATGATCGAAGGAGGTACATTAGCCCAGTGCTTCCAGCCCCCCATACACTGTTGTTATTGATGTTTGGACAGATGGGGAAAGTGAAACAGGAGACTTCGATCTACTGTGTTCTCTAAGGATCTGAATTTTTAACACATCCATAATGAGTGCTGGTGGTGTTTAATAAATACACAGCAGCCCCTAAGAGTGACTCTGTGTGTAGAAGGTACCAACAAAGTCCCTGAAGCTTCTGGGTGGTGGAAGAAAGTAGGCTCAGCCTAGAAGAACTGAGATATAAAAGTGGCTTTTCCCAATGACATCATGTCTGGGAAGCCCTTTTGCCAAAGCAATCAGTGCTACTCACATGACCTTAGGCAGTTTACTCAAGGAAAATTGCAATTCAGTAAAATTATTCATTTTGAGATGTAAGAATTCAGTTACTCCTCTTGCTTATATGTGGCAGACAGATGTTGTCTCATCCAACATTCTCTCCTCTCCTTATCTGGAAACCCCATAATGCCTCCTTAGTAATAATTCTACCTCAACTCCCCAAATTCCTGGCTGTTGTTAATTGGCTTATGAGAGTCTTCTAACCTAAGAGGACCAATCAAATTCTCTCTCTGACGAACTGTTATTAAGGTTCAAGAACCCTAGTTGTCTTTCATACTATGAGTGAATGGAAAAGACATTTCATTTTCAGGCTGTGATGGTTAATACTGAGTGTCAACTTGATTGGATTGAAGGATGCAAAGTATTGATCCTGGGTATGTCTGTGAGGGTGTCGCCAAAGGAGATGAACATTTGACTCAGTGGGCTGGGAAAGGCAGACCCACACCTAATTTGGGTGGGCATCATTTAATCAGCTGCCAGCATGACTAGAATATAAAGCAGGCAGAAAAACGTGAAAAGACTAGACTGGTCCAGCCTCCCAGCCTACATCTTTCTCCCAGGCTTGACGCTTCCTGTCATCAAACATCGAACCCCAAGTTCTTCAGTTTTGGGACTCAGACTGGCTCTCTTTGTTCCTTTGCTTGTGGATGGTCTATTGTGAGACCTTGTGTTTATGTGAGTTAATCCTTTATATATATATGTGTGTGTGTATATATATCCTATTAGTTCTGTCCCTCTAGAGAACCCTAATACAGGGGAGACTAAGGTGGTCATTTTGGGGTGCCTATCTTCTTGCCTCTTTTGTTTGAGATGCAGTGACCCTAGGCTGAAGAGAGGAAGGAATGAAATAAATGTGTCCAGCGTGACAGAGACCAAGGAATTTTTAACAGTGAGAGATGGAGAGAATCAGTCATAATACTGACAACTGCTCATTTGAGCCCTAGCTCCCCTTTCCAATCCTTAGTTTCATTAACACTTCCATATCCTTTTCATAAATTATTTTTTCTTAAGCCAATGATTCTTGGAATTCAAATATTCTTGAGTTCATTACTTCCTTTGTCAAAAATTTGCCACATGTTCAGCAGTGTACTAGGTACTGTGCTGCTATCTGGGACATGGAGATAGAAAAGACATGTTTTCTGCCTCAAGTAGATCACTATGTAGTTGGTGGACAAGATAGTAAAGCAACGAGTCATAATGGCGTGTTCTAAGTGGAATGAAAGGACCAATGCAAGGCCTGAAGATAGCTTAGAAATGGATAGATGGACAATTGGCAAAGCGATGTGGAGAGGGAGGTAGTATCTGAGACAGCTGTTGAATGGTCAGTAGAGGTTTTCTAAGTGGATAAGGAGGCTAAGAGCATTCTTGGTAGAAGGAATAGAAGGTATATACAAACAAAAAGGCCTCAGAAGATAGCATGTGTATTTGAAAAAAAAACAATACATTTCCTGGCCTTGGCATACATAAAATGTCACTCAATGGAAAAAAGTAAAGAAGGGAAGAGGGATCAGATCCCATCCCATTATAAAAATCTTGGACTCTGGTTGTATTTTAATAGATAATTTATGAACAGATGGACAAATGTACACTCTCTGTTAAGAAAAGTGCCTCCAAATGACAGCATCTCAAATAACCTCAGGCCAGTGAAAGAGGCTGATGAATAAGAATGGCCTCAGAAGTATTTAAATAACCAGATGCTTCTCAAGACATTCTGTAGATTGTTAGAACTCCACGGCCTACACCATCTGGCTGTGCATCACCTCCAGTACACATGAATTTGGCAAGGATATGTCCTCTCTCCTCTTGGCTTATGGTCAGCCTAAGAATGCCCATTTATCTTTGCTTTTGACTAAACCTCAATAGGTCTCTGGAAAAGGGAGAGATTCTGCAGGTGGGGAGTAATCTGGTTTGGCTGGAGAGATTGAATCCATCTGTCCATGACAAACACTTTCCCAGTTCTCTCATAGAACACTGATTATGCCAAGAAGATTGAGAACTCTTTTAAGAGGAAGTTCTTGTAGAAAGAGCAGTAGATCTTAGAACATGTAGAGATAATTAATGTTTTGTATTATTATACTCTGGGCAATAAAGTGAAACTCTGTTTCTACAAAAAATAAATATATAAAATAGCCAGGTGTATTGGCACATACCTATAGTCCCAGCTATTGGGGAGGCTGAGGGAGGAGGATCACTTGAGCCTGGGAGGTAGAGGCTGCAGTAAGTCATGATCAAGCCAATATATTACAGCCTCGGTAACAGAATGAGACCCTGTCTCAAAAATTAATATAATAATTTGTATTATTATTACAAATTATAATAATGACTAACTTGCTATTGAGCACTTATTAGGTATCAGATAACATGCTAAAAGCTCTATGTACATTTTAAATTTTAATCTTTTCAAAAATTCTATGAGGGTGTGCAATTATTGAGCGTATTATACAGATGAGAAATATAAGGACCAGAAATGTTAAGTAACTAAACTGAGTTTGTACAACCAAGAAATGTTAGGAACTATACACATATTCTCTCTAATTTTCACAATATTAAATTTCTTAATATATCAATTATTATTTTACTAGTGTGAAAAACTAGACTCTACCTACTAAGTATTAGCTATCATTTACTGAAAGATCTCTTTGATGTTTTATTTCCATTAATTTATTTCATTATCACAAATACACTATGAAATTGAAATTGATACTAGTGTTGTTTCCACAGATTAAAAGTAGAAATTGAAGAACCTGCCAATAATAATTAGCACTTCAAATAGGCAAAATAATGCTCCCCTACCCCAAAATCTTCACATGCTAACCCCCAGAACATGTGAATAAATTAGGATACGTGGCAAAGAAGAATTACGGCTGCAGATGAAATTAGGGTTGCTAATCAGGTAACTTTTTTTTTTTTTTGGAAATGCAATCTTGCTATGTCACCCAGGCTGGAGTGCAGTGGCATGATCTTGACTCACTGCAACTTCTGTCTCCTGGGTTCAAGTGATGGTCCTCTCTCAGTCTTCCAACTAGCTGGGATTACAGGCATGTGCCATCATGCCTAGCTAATTTTTTTTTATTTTTAATAGAGACAGGGTTTCTCCATGTTGGCCAGGCTGGTCTCGAACTCCTGACCTCAGGTGATCCACCTGCCTCGGCCTCTGAAAGTGCTGGGATTACAGGAGTGAGCCACTGTGCCTGGTAACTTTTAAGAAGCTAGATTAGTCTGAATTATCCAGGTATGTCCAATGTAATGCTAAGTGTTCTTAAAATGGAAGGAGAACTCTAACAAGAGAACTGAAGAGATCCCCTCATGAGCAGGACTTGGTCTTAAACTGTTGAATTTGAAGATGGAAGAAGGCCATGAGCAAAGGAAACTGGGTGGTTTATAGAACCTGGGGAAGGCAAAACAAGAATTCTTCCCTAAAGCCCCCCAAAAGGAAAACACTGTGCCAAAACCTTGATCTCACCCTGTAAGATCCATATCAAACTCCTGCTCTAAAGAAATGTAATATCATAAATGTTATGGTGTTTTTTTTTTTTTTTTTTTTTTTTTTTTTTTTTTTTTTTTTTTTTTTTGAGGCGGAGTCTTGCTCTGTCGCCCGGGCTGGAGTGCAGTGGCCGGATCTCAGCTCACTGCAAGCTCCGCCTCCCGGGTTTATGCCATTCTCCTGCCTCAGCCTCCCGAGTAGCTGGGACTACAGGCGCCCGCCACCTCGCCCGGCTAGTTTTTTTGTATTTTTAGTAGAGACGGGGTTTCACCGTGTTAGCCAGGATGGTCTCCATCTCCTGACCTCGTGATCCGCCCGTCTCGGCCTCCCAAAGTGCTGGGATTACAGGCTTGAGCCACTGCGCCCGGCCAATGTTATGGTGTTTTAAGCCAAAAATTTGTGGCAATTTTTCACAGCCAGCATATAAAATTAATACAGCACTTTCAACCATTTTGTCATTTAGTTTTTATATCAACTGACAAAGTTAACAGTATTATTGGCCAGGCACCATGGCTCACACCTGTAATCCCAACAATTTGGGAGTCCGAGGTGTGCGGATCACTTGAGGCCGGGAGTTTGAGACCAGACTGGCCAGCAAGGTGAAACCCCATCTCTAGTAAAAAATATGGAAGTTAGTCGGGCATGGTGACGCACCTCTGTAGTCTCAGCTACTTGGGAGGCTGAGGTGGGAGGATTGCTTGAGCCCCGGAGACGGAGATTGCCATGAGCCACGATCGCGCCACTGCACTCCAGCCTGGGCAACAGAGGGAGATTATCTCAAAAAAACAAAACAAAAAGTTAGTATTATTATTTTCATTTCACAATAGAGCAATTGAGACTTTGATTTTTTTAGTTAACTTTTCCAGAGGCATTTACCTAATAAACAGGAAACTGCTCTCTCTGATTCTGAAACTTCTGGACACAAATCACATTTTGGGTGACCCAACAATTCTATCAAGTTTCTAGGAGACCTTTTGGGTGATTTATAATTCGGTGTTTCAAAGCAATAAATAATTCTCTAAATTCTTTAACTTTGCTCCCAACCATTTCTCACATTAAACCTTAGAACTGTTACTGTTCCTCAGAGATATGCTAAGAGTAGGAAGGATTTAAAGATAAATGCCTATTATATTACATTTTATCCTTTCCCCAAACCTCAAAATTTTAGTAAAAAATGTGGCATACTCCAATGCTGCTTACAAGAAATAAGGGATTAGAGGAAATTCCTCCAGAAGCCCACTCTGCTATAATGCCCCAAATTGTCTCCTAGTGGCCAAGTGAATATCCAGGCCTTTCTAAATATCTAACTTATTCCACCTCTGAGTTATTACCTGAACAGTTGAGTCTCTACCACAAAGTGTTCAGTTTTGTACATTGCAGAATAATTTAGGGGTGTGGAGCATAAAAGGCCCAGAAAAGCAAACTACTAGATTTTCTAGTAGTCATTATTCAGATTTTTTTTAAAGCTACAGGAGTATCTTTGGGGCATCCTTTCCCCTAAAGAATATCAGACTTAGGACCCTTGTAAGACTGAGGAAGGGAATAAAAAAGTCTCCAGTCACATGACTCATCTACCCTTGAGTAGAAAAAGGTCAAACATTGCTCCCTTTAGAAACCAGTGTGTATATTTATTCTTCTATTGAACTATACTCCCCATTCATCCATCCATCATTCCATCCATTAAATGTATATTTTCTAAACCAACTTCTGCAAGCCATTTCATTTTAACTTTGGAATAAAGGTACAGAATATAAAGTGCATGACAAAGTTGTTGGAATATGTAAGCTAACATTTGCAACAGTGCACTAGAAAATACTTAGAAAACACAGAATAAATTTTGTTAAATATGGTAGTTGTTACATGTAGATTTGGTAAGGTATCCAATGGTAACTCAGAGAATAAAGTTTCCTTTGAATGTAAAATCACAACAGCAGTGCATATAGAATCAGAATGCAAATAGACACTTTACAGGAATTGAACAAAAGCTCTCTGACTCGAATAAGAACAAAATTAATTACCATAAAAATGCCCTAGCCATAATTCTGAGTAACATGGAGTAAGCACACTCCATCTTCTTTCTTTCACTGAATACATCTATAAAATTTGGACAAAATGCATGGAGCAGATATTTGAGGTCTTAGAAAAGTAAATAGAAGTAGGCAAATTTGGAGTAGGAGGCCAAAATTCAAGATACCACTGAACTGGCAGTGAGGTTAGCATTTTTTTCCTCAAGTACCCTCTTGGCTAAATTCAATTCACTAGAATTGGCTACTAGAGGAAGCTCCAGGAAAAACCTTCTAGTTCTGTCTTAGAGAGTGAGAAAGTGAGCATTTAATTCTCATAGGGAATGTGATAATCCATCAGTTTTTTGGTTTCTTTTCTCTGTTCTCCTTTGCCCCAGGATCCAAGCAATAGTACCATAGTGGTAGCAGCACTCAGCAGTAACAGAAGCTTGCAGCAGCCACACTCCTGAGGGTAAGTAATCTTCTTATCCAGTTGGTGGAGCTGTGGCTCCAAGAGGGTGGGGTAATCATTTCCTAACAGGGAACAGTAATTTAAATCACTGCAGATAACTCATCAGAAACCATAGAAGCCCCACATGAAGAAAGTGGCACAGTTTTTAAATAATGGAAAGGTCTCTTCTCTCAAAATTCTATACTCAGTGACAATATCCTTAAGAAGTGAAAGTGAAATAAAGTTATTCTAAGACAAAGACAAATTTAGCATTCTAGCGAGCAGACCACCTCTAAAGGATTTCTAAAGGAATTTTATGAGACAGAAAGGAAATAATACCAGAAGAAAATTTTGAAAACAGGAATGAAGGAGCAGCAACCAAGATGATAAATAAGTCAGTAAATACAACACATTAATTTTCTCCTCTCGATTTCTTTAGACTACATTTGACAAATTTAAAAGTTTGAAAATGTAGATGTAACATATAAGATGTATATAGATATAACATATAAGAAAACTGTAAGATAAAGATGATAGAGTAAAGGACCTACATGGTAGTAAGATTTTTATATTCCAGTTGAAGTGGCAAAATGTTGACTAAGTCGATTGCAAAAAGTCAAGTAGGTATGTTACTGTCTCTAGAGCAAAAAAAAAAAAAAAAAAAAAAAAAAAAGAAAAGAAAACTGTATGCATATTATACTTTTAAACACAATATACAGATTAAAATGGAACCATATAATTTTGAAAAAACTTACAAGGAAATAAGAAAGGGAAAATGAAGGAGCAAAAATCAGAGTAAATAAACAAAAAGCAGATAATGAGATAGTAGAACTAAATTAAAACTTAATAATCACAAATGTGGAGAAAAAGGAACGCTTTTACACTGTTGGTGGGAGTGTAAATTAGTTCAACCATTGTGGCGGGCATGGTGGCTCATGCCTGTAGTCCCAATTTGGTGATTTCTCAAAGACTTAGAGGCAGAAATACTATTTGGTCCAGCAATCCCGTTACTGGGTATCTACCCAAAGGAATATAAATCATTCTATTATAAAGATACATACATAGTATGTTCATTGCAGCACTATTCACAATAGTAAAGATACGGAATCAATCTAAATGCCCATCAATGATAGACTGAATAAAGAAAATGTGGTACATATACACCATGGAATAATATGCAGCCATATAAAAAATAAGATCATGTCTTTTGCAGGGACATAGATGGAGTTGGAGTTGGGAGAAGTGAGAGCATCAGGAAAAATAACTAATGGATGCTGGGCTTAATAACCTAGGTGATGATAGAAGATGGCCGAATAGGAACAGCTCTGGTCTGCAGCTCCCAGCCTGATGGAAGCAGAAGATAGGTGACTTCTACAGTTTCAACTGAGATACCTGGTTCATCTTATTCGGACTGGTTGGACAGTGGCTGCAGCCCACAGAGGGTGAGCCGAAGCAGGGTGGGGCACCACCTCACCAGGGAAGCACAAGTGGTCAGGGAATTTCCTTTTCCTAGCCAAGGGAAGCTGTGACAGACTGTAAGTGGAAAAACGGGACACTCCTGCCCAAATACTGTACTTTTCCAACGGTTTTAGCAAATGGCACACAAAGAGATTATATCCAGTGCCTGACTCAGTGGGTCCCATGCCCACGGAGCCTTGCTCACTGCCAGCATAGCAGTCTTAGATCAAACTGAGAGGTGGCAGCCTGGCTAGGGGAGGGATGTCACCGTTGCTGAGGCTTACGTAGGTAAACAAAGTGGCCACGGAAGCTTGAAGTAGGTAGAGCCCACCATCACTCAATAAGGCCGGCTGCCACTGTAGAGTCCACCTCTGGGGGCAGGGCATAGCTGAACAAAAGGCAGCAGAAGCTTCTGCAGACTTAAACGTCCCTGTCTGATAGCTGTGAAGAGAGCGGTGGTTCTCCTAGCACAGTGTTTGAGCTCTGAGAATGGATAGACTGCCTTCCCAGGTGGGTCCCTGACCCCTGTGTAGCCTAACTGGGAGACACCTCCCAAGAGGGGCCGACTGACACCTCATACAGGCGGGTGCCCCTCTGGGACGAAGCTTCCAGAGGAAGGATCAGGAAGCAATGTTTGCTATTCTGCAATATTTGCTGTTTTGCAGCCTCCTCTGGTGATACCCAAGCAAACAGCATCTGGAGTGAACCTCCAGCAAACTCCAACAGATCTGCATCTGAGGGATCTGACTGTTAGAAGGAAAACTAACGAACAGAAAGGAATAGCATCAACATCAACAAAAAGGACATTCACACCGAAACCCCATCTGTAGGTCACCATCATCAAAGACCAAAGGTAGATAATATTATAAAGATGGGGAGAAACCAGAGAAGAAAAGCTGAAATTCTAAAAACCAGAGCACCTCTTCTCCTCCAAAGGATCGCAGGTCCTCGCCAGCAATGGAACAAAGCAGGACAGGGAGTGACTTTGATGAGCTGACAGAACTAGGCTTCAGAAGGTCGGCAATAACAAACTTCTCCAAGCTAAAGGAGGATGCAAGGAAGCTAAAAACCTTGAAAATATATTAGACGAATGGCTAAGTATAATAAACAGTATAAAGAAGACCTTAAATGACCTGATGGAGCTGAAAACCATGGCATGAGAACTACATGACGCATGCACAAGCTTCAACAGCCAATTTGATCAAGTGGAAGAAAAGATATCAATGATTGAAGATCAAATTATTGAAATAAAGTGAGAAGAGAAGTTTAGAGAAAAAAGGGTAAAAATAAATGAACAAAGACTGCAAGAAATATGGGACTATGAGAAAACATCAAATCTATGTTCGATTGGTGTACCTGAAAGTGACAGGGAGAATGGAACCAAGTTAGAAAACACTCTTCAGGATATTATCCAGGAGAACTTCACCAACCTAGCAAGGCAGGCCAACATTCAAATTCAGGAAATACATAGAACACCACAAAGATACTCCTTGAGAAGAGCATCCCCAAGACACATAATTGTCAGACTCACCAAGGTTGAAATGAAGGAAAAAATGTTAAGGGCAGCCAGAGAGAAAGGTCGGGTTACCCACAAAGGGGACCCCATCAGACTAACAGCAGATCTCTTGGCAGAAACTCTACAAGCCAGAAGAGAGTGAGGGCCGATATTTAACATTCTTAAAGAAAAGAATTTTCAACCCAGAATTTCATGTCCAGCCAAACTAGGCTTCATAAGTGAAGGAGAAACAAAATCCTTTACAGAGAAGCAAATGCTGAGGGATTTTGTCACCACCAGGCCTGACTTAAAAGAGCTCCTGAAGTAAGGACTAAACAACCAGTACCAGCCACTACAAAAACACGCCAAATTGTAAAGATCACTGATGCTAGGAAGAAACTGCATCAACTAACAAGCAAAACAACCAGCTAACATCATAATGACCAAATCAAATTCACACATAACAATATTAACCTTAAATGTAAATGGGCTAAGTGCCCCAATTAAAAGACACAGACTGGCAAATTGGATAAAGAGTCAAGACCCATCAGTGTGCTGTATTCTGGAGACCCATCTCACGTGCAGACATGCACATATGCTCAAAATAAAGGGATGGAGGAAGATCTGCCAAGCAAATGGAAAGAAAAAAAAACAGGGGTTGCAATCCTAGTCTCTGATAAAACAGACTTTAAACCAGCAAAGATCAAAGGAGACAAAGAAGGCCATTACATAATGGTAAAGGGATCAATTCAACAAGAAGAGCTAACTATCCTAAACACATATGCACCCAATACAGGAGCACCCAGATTCACAAAGCAAGTGTTAGAGACCTATAAAGAGACTTAGACTCCCACACAATAATAATGGGAGACTTTAACACCTCACAGTCAATATTAGACAGATCAATGGGACAGAAGGCTAACAAGGATATCCAGGACTTGAACTGAGCCCTGCACCAAGCGGACCTAATAGACATCTATAGAACTCTTCACCCCAAATCAACAGAATATACATTCTTCTCAGCACCACACTGCACTTATTCCAAAATTGACCATATAGTTGGAAGTAAAGCACTCCTCAGCAAATGTAAAAGAACAGAAATCACAACAAACTGTCTCTCAGACCACAGTGGAATCAAATTAGGACTCAGGATAAGAAGCTCACTCAAAACCGCATAACGACATGGAAACTGAACAACCTGCTCCTGAATGACTACTGGGGACATAACGAAATGAAGGCAGAAATAAAGACGTTCTTTGAAACCGATGAGAACAAAGACACAATGTACCAGAATCTCTGGGACACTTTTAAAGTACTGTGTAGAGGGAAATTTATAGCACTAAATGCCCACAAGAGAAAGCAAGAAAGATCTAAAATCGACACCCTAACATCACAGTCAAAAGAACTAGAGCAGCAAGAGCAAACATATTGAAAAGCTAGCAAAAGTCAAGAAATAACTAAGATGAGAACAGAACTGAAGGAGATAGAGACACAAAAACCCTTCAAAAAAATCAATAAATCCAGGAGCTGGTTTTTTGAAAAGATCAACAAAATTGATAGACTGCTAGCAAGACTATAAAGAAGAAAAGAGAGAAGAATTAAATAGATGCAATAAAAAATGATAAAGGGGATATCACCACCGATCCCACAGAAATACAAACTACCATCAGAGAATACTATAGACACCTCTATGCAAATAAACTAGAAAATCTGGAAGAAATGGATAAATTCCTGGACACATACACCCTCACAAAACTAAACTAAGAAGAAGTTGAATCTCCAAATAGACAAATAACAGGATCTGAATTTGAGGAAATAAATTAACAGCCTACCAACCAAAAAACGTCCAGGACCAGACAAATTCACAGCCAAATTCTACCAGAGTTACAAAGAGGAGGTGGTACCATCCCTTCTGAAATTATTCCAATCAATATAAAAAGAGGGAATCCTCCCTAACTCATTTTATGAGGCCAGCATCATCCTGATACCAACGCCTAGCAGAGACACAACAAAAAGAAGAGAATTTTAGACCGATATCCCTGATAAATATCGATGTAAAAATCCTCAATAAAATAGTGGCAAACCGAATCCAGCAGCACATCAAAAAGTTTATCCACCACAATCAAGTCAGCTTCATCCCTGGGATGCAAGGCTGGTTCAACATATGCAAATCAATAAATATAATCCATCATATAAACAGAACCAAAGACAAAAACCACATGACTACCTCAATAGATGCAGAAAAGGCCTTCGACAAAATGCAACAGCCCTTCATGCTAAAAACTCTTGGTAAACTAGGTATTGATGGAGCGTATCTCAAAATAATAAGAGCTATGTATGACAAACCCACAGCCAATATCATGCTGAATGGTCAAAAAAACTGGAAGCATTCCCTTTGAAAATTGGCACAAGACAGGGATGCCCTCTCTCACCACTCCTATTCGACATAATGTTGGACGTTCTGGCCAAAGCAATCAGGCAAGAGAAAGAAATAAAGCGTATTCAGTTAGGAAAAGAGGGAGTCAAATTGTCCGTGTTTGCAGATGACGTGATTGTATATTTAGAAAACCCTATCGTTTCAGCCCAAAATCTCCTTAAGCTGATAAGCAACTTCAACAAAGTCTCAGGACACAAAATCAATATGCAAAATCACAAGCATTCCTATACACAAATAACAGACAAACAGAGAGCCAAATCGTGAGTGAACTCCCATTCATAATTGCTTCAAAGAGAATAAAATACCTAGGAATCCAACTTACAAGGAATGTGAAGGACCTCTTCAAGGAGTACTGTAAACCACTGTTCAACAAAATAAAGGAGGACACAAACAAATGGAAGAACACTCCATGCTCATGGATAGGGAGAATCAATATCGTGAAACTGGTAATACTGTCCAAGGTAATTTATAGATTCAATGCCATCCCCATCAAGCTACCAATGACTTTCTTCACAGAATTGGAAAAAAAAAACTACTTTAAAGTTCATGTGGAATCAAAAAAGAGCCTGCATTACCAAGACAATCCCAAGCCAAAAGAACAAACCTGGAGGCATCACACTAGCTGACTTCAAATTATACTACAAGGCTACAGTAACCAAAGCAGCATGGTACTGGTATCAAAACAGAGATATAGACCAATGGAGCAGAACAGAGGCATCAGAAATACCATCACACATCTACAACCATCTGATTTTTGACAAACCTGACAAAAAGAAGAAATGAGGAAAGGATTCCCTTTTTAATAAATAGTGCTGGGAAAACTGGCTACCCATATGTAGAAAGCTGAAATTGGATCCCTTCCTTAAACCTTATACAAAAATTAATCTGAAATGGATTAAAGACTTAAATGTTACACCTAAAGCCATAAAAACTCTAGAAGAAAATCTAGGCAATACCATTCAGGACATAGGCATGGGCAAGGACTTCATGACTAAAACACCAAAAGCAATGGCAACAAAAGCCAAAATAGACAAATGGGATCTAATTTAAACTAAAGAGCTTCTGCACAGCAAAAGAAACTACCATCAGAGTGAACAGGCAACCTAGAGAATGGGAGAAAATTTTTACAATCTACCCATCTGACAAAGGGCTAATATCCAGAATCTACAAAGAACTTAAACAAACTTACAAGAAAAAAAAAAAGAAAAACCTCTCAAAAACTGGGCAAAGGATATGAACAGACACTTGTGAAAAGAAGACATTTATGCAGCCAACAGACACATGAAAAAATGTTCATCATCCCTGGTCATCAGAGAAATGCAAATCAAAACCACAGTGAGATGCCATCTCACATCAGTTAGAATGGCGATCATTAAAAAGTCAGGAAACAACAGATGGTGGAGAGGATGTGGAGAAATAGGAACACTTTCACACTGTTGGTAGGACTGTAAAGTAGTTCAACCATTGTGGAAGACAGTGTGGCGATTCCTCAAGGATCTAGAGCTATAAATACTGTTTGACCCAGCCATCCCATTACTAGGCATATACCCAAAGGATTATAAATCATGCTGCTATAAAGACACATGCACACACGTTTATTGTGGCATTATTCACAATAGCAAAGACTTGGAACCAACCCAAATGTCCATCAGTGATAGACTGGATTAAGAAAATGTGGCACATATATACCATGGAATACTATGCAGCCATAAAAAAGGATGAGTTAATGTCCTTTGCAGGGACATGGATGAAGCTGGAAACCATCATTCTCAACAAACTATCACAAGGATGGAAAACCAAACACCACATGTTCTCACTCATAGGTGGGAATTGAACAATGAAAATGCTTGGACACAGGGCAGGGAACATCACACACTGGGGCCTTTCATGGGTTTGGGGGCAGGGGGAGGAATAGCAATAGGAGAATTACCTACTGTAAATGACAAGTTAATGGGTGTAGCAAACCAACATGGCACATGTATACCCATCTAACAAACCTGCACATTGTGCACATGTAGAACTTAAAGGATATATATATATATATATATATATACATAAATAACCTAGGTGATGGGATGATCTGTGCAGCAAACCACCATAGCACACACTTACCTATGTAACAAACCTATACATCCTGCACATGTACCACAGAACTTAAAATAAAACTTGAAGGAAAAAAAATCATAAATGCAGCTGCCCCAAACATACCAATTAAAAGACAGATATTGTCAGCATGGATTAAAAATTATATAGGCCATCCACATGTTCTGTCAAAAAACTCAGTCCACCTGTAGTGACATAAGTAGGGTAAAGTAAACAAATGAAAAAAGATATACCATATACTAATATACTACTTTTAAAAAGCAGGGGTCACTATATTAGTACCAGACAAAGTTGACTTCAGAGCAAAAATTATCAGAAATGAAGGTGGACTTTACATAGTGCTAAAAGGGTAAAAACACCAGGAAGCCATAACATTCTTAAATATATACACACCTAACAAAGAGTGTTAAAATACATGAAGCAAAAACTAAAAAAAAGTATTGCAAGAAGAAAGAAACAAACTCAATTTATAGTTGTAAACTTCATCATACCCTCTCAGTCAAAAACACAATGGGTAGACAGAAATTCAACAATGTATAGAACTGAGAAAAATGATAAGCTGCCTGGATCTAATTGACATTTGTAGAACACTTCACTAAACAAGAATAAAGTGCACATGCTTTTGAAGCATTCATGGAACATTCACTAAGACGTATCATATCTAGGTATAAAAATAAAAACTTTAACATTAAAAAATCTGAAATTATACAAAATATGTTCTTTATGGAATTAAACTACAAATAACTAAAAGAAAGCAGAAAAACTCCAAATATTTGGAAATTAACACACACTAAATAATACATGGGTCAAAAAGAAAGACACAAGAGAAATTAAAAAGTATTTTGAACTGAATGAGAATATAAATTTGACAAATCAAAACCTGTGAGATGCAGCTAAAGCAGTGCTAGGAGCGAAACTTGTCATATGAAGTATTTATATTAGAAAAGATAAAAGTTCTCAAATTAACAATGTAATTTTCTACCTTAAAAATTGGTAAGAGCAAAATAAACTGAAAACAAATGAAAAGACAGAAATAATAAATATAAGAACATAAATAAAGGAAATTGAAAAGAAAAAGCCATAAAGAAAGTTAAAGAAACAAAAACTTGTTATTTAAAAAGATTAATAAAATTATTAATAATAAACTTCTGATAAAGCTGACAAAATAGAGAAGACAAACCAGAAGCTACCAACACTCACTCAAGATGAAATAGAAAATAAGAATAGTCCAACTATTCAAGAAATGGAATCTATAGTTAAAAACATTCTCAAAAAAAAATGTTCCAGGCTTAGAGGGCTTCACTGGGGAATTCTGCCAAGCATAGAAGAATAAATTGTACCAATTCTGTATAATATTTTCCAAGTAATAGAGGAGGAAAGAATTTATTCTGAGATTATATGATGGGCTATTGACCTTTGGAACTGTATTGAAACCAAGGACTTGTGTCATAGCCAAAACACATCTTCATAGTAGTCAAATAAAAAGTGTGAAGATCCAGTGATAGAAGTATTTCAATTATGATTGAAATTTGGCTGGTTTTACTATCATCTAAGTTAGCAGAAATGTGTATATCCCACCAACTTATAGATGAAAACAATGTAATATACATTTTTTTGTTTTATAAGAGGGTAGAGTGGATGGCTTTATTGTTTGCCTATTTAACTGCCTTATTTACCTTTGTTTTTACTAAAGAAAACCCATGCTTTCCAAGGATATCAGACCCAATTTATTTTATTTATGTAAGCCTCATCCCCTTGTCAAGTGATTAATTTAGGCATAGGTTTGACACAAGACTTGCCAAAGAGACATGAGAGGATACCAGCTGGAATACTTAAGACAATGATTTTCTTTTTTCCTTTTTAAAAATGGAGCACAAGACAAGAAGAGTTCTACCTCATGTAGAATCTGATATGTACATGTGATGCCTTGGAAAGTGTCAGTCATCATTGGATTATTCACAGTGACCCACTAAGAGTGCAAGTCTACAAGCTGAGGATGACAGGATGGAAATGTGGAAGAAAATTTGATAAAAATTTTGAACTACTTGATTAACCAATTCTGGAAACTTTCTGACTAAACTTTTTGGTATGTGAGATTAAAATGCCCTATGGTTTAGCAAGTTTCTGTTAGTTTTTTTTTAATATTAGTTGGAGAATAAAATGCTTCAAATGATATGAGCAAATACTTTTATATTAACTTATCATCAGCAGTTTTCTAGATCTGGCATAAAGAAATTAAAAAATTTGACATCTTAACATTTTTGTTTTGGTACATATATGTATAAATCTATTGTAAGACATGAATGAGGAAATGAAAACTAACAGAAAAAAATACATATATATGTATATTATGTATAGATATATAGGTATGCATACATATACATATATAATGGCATATTATACATGCCTTTATATTCCATGAAAAACATAGGTGACTTTTTCAAACGATAATACAATATAGGATAGTAGAAAGGACTTTGATCTGAAAATTGAAGAACCTAAAATCTGTTTTTGTTCTTTTTTTCTTTCTTTTTTTACAAATGGCAGACTGCCACATGCAGCACTTCATTTGGATGTGTCTGGAGTCTTGGAAGCTTGACTATTCTATGTTCTCTTAGAATTGGATCTTGAGGCTGGTGCAGTAGCTCATGCCTGTAATCCCAGCACTTTGGGAGGCTGAGGAGAGTGGATCATTTGCGGTCAGGAGTTCAAGACCAGCCTGAAACCCCATCTCTCCTAAAGATACAAAAATTAGCTGTGCAGTGGTGGTGTGAGCCTGTAATCCCAGCGACTCGGGAGGCTGAGGCAGGAGAATCATGTGAGCCTGGGAGGTGGAGGTTACAATGAGCCAAGATCAGGCCACTGCACTCCAATCTGGGTGAGAGAATGAGACCCTGTCTCAAAAAAAAAAAAAAAGAAAAAAGAAAAAAGAAAGAAAAAGAAAAAAAAAAGGATCTTGAGAAATTGTCTACAATTTCTAGCAGGCAAGTGCAGCTACTCTTCTATTCTTTACAAAAGACTGGTTCTTTTCTGTAAGGGAAGGCCGTCGTCTTGACTGAGTGCTCAGGTTCTGGAGGGGTACGATGAGGGAGGAAGGAAATACTGGTCTAGGCAACAGATCAGCAGTTTCAACTCTGGTGATCAAAGAGGTGGCAAACAGTGCAGGCAAATCACCTTCAGATCCATCGAGGCACCTGAATTTTTGTCCTTACTTTGACATTAACTGCATGAGCATTGGTACATGACATAATTTTTTTCTCCCTCAGTTAATGTTTCAATAAATTAAGAGTCTTGGAGTATATAATCTCGATGTCCTTTTCTATTTTATGAGAATATAAGTTTGAATTTATTTTAATTAACAACACCAGATAGTGAATGAAATATGTTAACACTGTGGTTCTTGCATGCTTTCTTTAATGGATTTAAAGAGGAGAAAAGACTGGCAGAGCACTAATACTATGCAGTGAAAATGAGAAAAAAAATAAAAGACTAGTTTCAATTTCAAGGGATCTCAGATTTCTTAATGGTTTCAAATTATGAGTCATGTGTGAAATATATGTTAAAATAAGAAAGCTTCAAATCGCATCTCCCACAAACTTGAAAGGCAAAATTTAACATTTGTTATGATATTAGTTTTTTATTAAACTTGGAAGATACTTTCAAGGGATCACGATTGGATGCACCTTTAATAGTCTACTTTCTTCAGTTATTAAGTCAGTTTACTACATATAAAGTTTTGGGAAGTAATTACTAGAAATCATAGACTCTAAATCTGACATACGCCTGTGGAAATTTACTATTAATTGACAATGAATCCATATATAAATGAGGCGTCTATCTAAATGTAAAGAGTTGGGAATTTGCAGGACTGATTCAGTCTGTATTTATTATCAGCCTATTGTTAAACACCTGCTCTATGTCAGGCACACTTCCAAGCACATGTAACACACAAGCAATACAAACTTTAGCCTCTGTGAAGCCAAGGTCTTATGCTGGCTAACAAGAAATATTACAAAAATCAAAACATAAACCAACATAGGTGGGATTACAGTGACAAAGTGTGGATAGGGTAAGTTATATTAACAGGAAGGTCAGAGTATGCCTCATTAAGAAGATAATATTTGAGCTTATACTTTAAAGGAATGAGAGAGCCATTGAAATATCTTTGTGAAAAGTGGTCTAAGCAGAAAGAACTGCTAGTGCAAAATCCCAATCTGGGAGAGTATCTATCTTGTTTGCAGAATAGCAAAGACACCAGTTAAAACTGAAATGGAATAATCAAACAACAAACTTGTAGATGGTATCAGAGAGGTAATGAGTGGCAGGCTGTAAGGCTTTATAGGCCATTATGATGACTTTAGCTTTCACTCTGGGTGAAATAGACATTGGAGGGCTTAGAGCAGAGCAAAGATAATATATTCTTTATCATTAGAGAAATGCAAATCAAAACCACGATGAGATATGATCTCACACCAGTCAGAAGGGCTATGATTAATAGCCCTTAATAATAATAAGGACTGTAAATAATAATATTAAGGACTATTAATAATTAATATTGCTTAAGCAGATTTATCTTCACATTTGTGTGTCTCATATATTTAGAATTTATACTGCTAAGGATGTGATGATGGCTCTATTTATATCTCCTATCTGCATGGAACTTGACCATGAAATAAATAAGAATAAAATAAACAATATTAAGAGCCCTTAATAGTCAAAAAATAACAACTGCTGGAGAGGTTGTGGAGAAAAGGGAACACTTATACACTGTTGGTAGGAGTGTAAACTAGTTCAACCACCGTGGAAAGCAGTATGGGATTCCTCTAAAAGCTGAAAGCATAACTACCATTCAACTGAGCAATCCTATTACTGGGTATATACACAGAGGAAGAGAAATCATTCTACCATAAAGACACATGCACAAAAATGTTCATTGCAGCACTATTCACAATAGCACATAGAACCATTCTAAATGTCCATCAATGACAGACTGGATAAAGAAAATATGGTACATATACACCATGGAATATTATGCAGCTACACGAAAGAATTAGATCTTGTCTTTTGTGGGAACATGGATGGAGTTGGAGGCTATTTTCTTTTTCTTTTCTTTCTTTTTTTTTTTGACAGGGCCTCGCTCTGTTGCCCAGGCTGGAGTGCAGTGGCACCATCTTAGCTCACTGCAATCTCCGCCTCCCAGGTTCAAGTGATTCTTCTGCTTCAGCCTCCCGAGTAGCTGGGACTACAGGTGCCTGCCACTACGCCCAGCTAATTTTTGTATTTTTAGTAGAGACGGGGTTTCAACATGTTGGCCAGGCTGGCCTCAAACTCCTAACCTAAGGTGATCCACCGGCCTCGGCCTCCCACAGTGCTGGGATTACAGGCGTGAGCCACCGCACCCGGCCGCTGGAGGCTATTTTCCTTAGTAAACTAATGCAGAAACAGAAAACCAAATGCCACATATTCTCACTTATAAGTGGGAGCTAAATAACTCTTGAACAGAAAGAGGGAAACAATAAATTATGAGGTCTACTTGAAGGAGGAAGGTGAGAAGAGGGAGAGGAGCAGAAAAGGTAGCTCTTGGGTACTGGCATTAATACCTGGGTGACGAAATAATCTGTATCACAAACCTCCATGATATGAATTCGCCTCTGTAACAAACCTTCACATGTACCGCCAAAACCCAAAATAAATTTTTTTTTTTAATTAAAAAAGGTGATATATACTTTTAAGTTTGGAAAGAATGACTCTGGCCTCTGCAAGTATTGAATGGAGAAAGCAGGAAGACCAGTTAAGAGGTCTTAAGTAAGAGGTTGTAAGTAGTTTATATATAAAATGTTAGCACCTCTTAGTAGTGTGGTAATAGTAGAGGTGGTGGGAAACATACAAACTAGAAATATTTTGGAATTAGAATATTCCTTGATGAATTAATTAAGTATTAAGTTGAAGAGAAAAAGAAGAGTCAATAAGGATGCATGACTTGGGGTCTTAACAATAAAATAATGTATTTGCCATCAAAGGAATAGAGAAGTCTTAAGGCGGCTAAGTTAGGAGGAGGCAAATCAAGAGTTCAGTTTGGAACACTTGAGTTTGTGGTGTCTTTTAGAAATCCAAGATAAGATGTTGAGTTAAAACTGTATATGTGAGTCTGGAATTTAACAGATAGATCTAGGCAGTTGATACAAAGCTGGAAATCTGGGAGAAGAGAAGAACCAGCAAAGAAAGCTGAAGAAGCAGTGAGAAAGGTATACAGAGACACAAGAATGTAATGTCCTCAAAGCAAAATGAAGGAAGTATATTCAGAAGGGGACCATTATCATTGCTATCTAGTACTACTGAGAAATCAGGCAAAATGAGGTCTGAGAATCGACCGATGGAATTTTGCAAAACAATAGCAGCATGATTCCAAATCTCCCCTTAACTCTTAAAAAATAAAAAATCAACACAGCAAACATAAAACCACATTGGACAAATATCTTTAGCATTCCTAGGAGACATAGAGAATCAATCTTCAAATTACCTGTAAGTAGAAGAAAAAGGAAAAATTCCTATAACCCCCAACTGTGGCCACTATCACAAGCCAGTGGTAATGGTGAGCAGAAGGGAGAAAACTGGAGACTCCATGAAAAATAGCAGAGGGGACTGAAAGTCTTAGGAAGTTCTGTTAAAATCACTGTCAGAAATAGGAAAAAATACACAAAAATACTGAACATTGTAACTTCATGGGGAAGGGGCCTTTCTCATGAGCAGAACTGGAAGTAGCAGTCTTAGAGAAGCATTGCTTCTGGGGAAGAATTAGCTATATAGAAAAAGGGTGATCCCCTGTAAGACAAGACAGGGAGACAAAAGGACACAAGAAGAGAAAATTTGAGACCTTGAAGAAAAGGAAAAAAGTTATGATATACCAAACCTTACTCCAACTTCCACCAGCAACAGCACATTCATAGGAGAAACTACACAGGAGAGGGTAGAGCTGACACAAGAGGACAATCTTACCCAAGAGTTCGAGACCAGCCTGGGCAAGACAGGGAGACACCATCTCTACAAATAATAATAATAATAATAATAATAATAATAATAATATAATAATAATAATAATAATAATAATAATAAAGTAGGATACTCTTGAACTTGGAAACTTGACCATGAACTAAATTAGAATAAAAGAAAATGGGCTACATAAACACGAAACTACTGTAAAATGCTAGAAAATGCAAATGAAAGACCTGCTAACAAAAATTAAAAAACTTTATCCTAAAAACAAAACCCAAACCAACCAAACAAAAAATCAGCCAATGAAAATTGAAACACAGTGCCCCCCAAGACTGAATTACATATACTCAAGTGAGCATTTTGTGAATAGGAAAAAACACTTTGATTCAGAAATATAAAAACTTAAATAGGAAACGCAAAATGGGAAGAATTAAAATAAGTGCTGATTGAACTAATTAAATAATGTTGTAAAAAGACAAAAACTCAATAAAATATAGACAATTGTAAGGTACACAAGGGAATCTAGAACTAAATGAAAACTTAAGGCATTGAAGAAAATTAGAAAAACAACCAAAGAATAAAAATGAGATCAATAAACAAGTTAAAGGGGTGAGAGAGAAAATTATTTAAATGGAAAATATATTAAAGGAGGTTAAACATTCATATCAGTGATGTCCCTGAAAAGAAAATAAGAATATAGAAAGCCGAATATTTAAAACTATAACTCAAGAAGAGTTTCCAGAAATTAAAGATTTATTTATTTATTATTATTATTTTTTGAGATGGAGTCTTGCTCTGTCACCCAGGCTGGAGTGCAATGGCACGATCTCGGCTCACTGCCAACTCCACCTCCCGGGTTCACGCCATTCTCCTGCCTCAGCCTCCCAAGTAGCTGGGACTACGGGTGTCCGCCACCACGCCTGGCTATGTATTTTTTATTTTTTTTTAGTAGAGACAGGGTTTCACCGTGTTAGCCAGGATGGTCTCAATCTCCTGACCTTGTGATTTGTCTGCCTCGGCCTCCCAGTGTGCTGGGATTACAGGCTCACATGAGCCACTGCGCCCAGCCTAAAGAAGATTTTAATCTATGCATTGAAAGAGCCCACTGAGTACAAAGGCAAACTGACCCCAGAAGGCTAAATTCTAAACATATCCTAGTAAAAGTATCAAATTTTAAACATAAGGAAAAATCCTCAGTGATTCACAATCACTTCTCTATGAGAATTAAACTGGCACCATATTTTCAACAACGCAGAGAGGACAAGTGCATCTTTTTTGTAAATGGCATTGAAACAACTAGATAGCCATTTAGTAAAAGATATGAATACAACCATCAACACATCCTTACCAGTATAAATTCTAAATATATGAGAGATTCTAAATGTAAAAATAAATCTGCATAAATAGTAGAAAACATATGGGTAAATTCTTCTATTGTAAGACTTTCTAACTTGACTAAAAATCCACATGCAATTAAAGAACATACCAATACATAGTACTACATAAATATTTTTTAAACATAGTAAAATAAAATAAGCACTGTCAAATAAAAAACCAGAAAACAATTATGATATATATCACAGATAAAGAATGACTTTCCCTAATTTCTAAAGAACCTGTAAAAATTGAGGCTAATAGGACTGAGAATCCTATCGTGGCAAAATACATGAACATAATTATTCACAAAAAGAGATATGAAAATGACCATTAAACATATGAAAATACATCCAATAACACTCAACAGAAAAAATGTAAATTAAAATGATATTGAGGTTCCATTTTTCTACTATAAGATAGTCAAATACTCAAAATCTGACAATAACATCTCTTGGCAGGATGATGGGGAAAAAGACACTCTCATACATGGATGATAGGAATGTAAACGTCACAACTGATATACATAAGAATATAGCAATATCCAGCAAAATATTACACTGAATTTACTCTTTAATTCATCAGTACAAGTTCTAGGAATTTATCCTGAAGATACATATCCAAAAATAGGAGTATGTACACACAAAGATTATTCATTGCAGTATTATTTGTCATAACAAAACGTTGGAAGTGCAGTAAGTCCTCCCTTAACATAAATGATACGTTCTTTGAAACTGTGACTTTAAGTGAAACAATGTGTAACAAAACCAGTGTTACCATAGGCTAAGTGTTAGAAGCAAGAGTTTAGTTTCTGCAGTATATTTCTGGTCACAAAACTTCACTACATTTCTAAATAACGACCCCAAACACTCTATTACTAAACATTAAAATAATGTAGGCTATATATTTAAGAAAGATTATTAAAAACAAGTGAAAAGGGCCGGGTGCAGTTGCTCACGCCTGTAATCCCAGCACTTTGGGAGGCCGAGGCAGGTGGATCACCAGGTCAGGAGATCGAGACCATCCTGGCTAACACGGTGATACCCCGTCTCTACTAAAAATACAAAAACAAAATTAGCGCGGGCGCGGTGGCGGGCGCCTGTAGTTCCAGCTACTTGGGAAGCTGAGGCAGGAGAATGGTGTGAACCCAGAAGGCGGAGCTTACAGTGAGCTGAGATTGCGCCACTGCACTCCAGCCTGGGGGACAGAGCAAGACTCTGTCTCAAACAAACAAAAACAAACAACAACAACAAAAAAACAAAGAAAAAAACAATTGAAAGGATGATACCCAATTTTGGGTGAATCAGTGAGCAAGGGCAGTTGTAGAGGCGATGGGTTAAATCAAGAAATAAATGTTTGCAAAGGGAATATTGTCAGGAGCACCTCCTCCCACCACACAGTTCAAAAAACAAGCAGTCTCCAATACAGTAGGCTTGCAGAGCACTGTTCTATCACATTGTTTACTGTTGTGCACTTGTATGATTATTGAATACTTGATGATTTTTTAAATTTTATGACCAGGCGTATTCATTCATTCATTCGTTTGTTCATTCATTAATTCATTCGTTCATTTGTTCATTCATTCATTCATTCATTCGTTTTCCAATCCGCTTATTCCAGTTCAGGGTATGAGTAGCCACAGACTGTCTCAGCAGCAGGGCTCCAGGTGGGAACCCACCTTGTCCAGGACACTATCCTATGGCAGGGCACACTCACACACACTCACATTCATTCACCCTGGGACCATGTAGACACACCCCAGTTCATCTTATGTGTGCACTATTGGGGATGTGAGAGGAAAGGAGAGAACCCCAAGAAGCCCCATGCAGACAAGGTGAGAACATGCAAACTCCACAAGGCCATGGCCCTAGAGAGGAAGAGAATTTTTTCCTCTTTAACATTATAAGAAAAGAACATTGAACAAAATAATGTTATTCAAGTACCTGTTGTATTTAAATTTTTTGAGCATACAAGACTGGTTAAATAAACTATAGCACAATGGAAGTACATTGCATCTGTACAACTGAATGAGAAAGAACTTTATGGCAAGGAGTGATTTCCTTTTTTTTTCTTTTCTTTTCTTTTTTTTTTTTTTTTTTTTTTTTTTTTGAGACGGAGTCTCGGCTCTGTCGCCCAGGCTGGAGTGCAGTGGCCGGATCTCAGCTCACTGCAAGCTCCGCCCTCGGGTTTACGCCATTCTCCTGCCTCAGCCTCCTGAGTAGCTGGGACTACAGGCGCCCGCCACCTCGCCCGGCTAGATTTTTGTATTTTTTAGTAGAGAGGGGGTTTCACCGTGTTAGCCAGGATGGTCTCAATCTCCTGACCTCGTGATCCGCCCGTCTCGGCCTGCCAAAGTGCTGGGATTACAGGCTCGAGCCACTGCGCCCGGCCAGGAGTGATTTCTAAGTAATCTAAGTGGGGGTTAAAAGTACAAAAAGCAAATAATATGTTACATTTTGTGTAAGAAAGAAGTGAGAAGGCATACACATACCTGCTTATGATTACAAACACAGCACAGGATGAATAAACAAAGACGAAAAAACAAAGCAAAGTCAAAACAAAACAGTAAGATTGGTTATCTACAAAGGGGAATGAATTCAAAGGGACAGGGCAGGGAAAAATACTTCTATGACTAAAATTTTTGTCATAGTTTCTTTTTCTTTCGAAGGTACAGTGTTATTATTTTATCAAATTATAAATAAATATAATAAATTATAAATAAACAAAATTTAACTTTTTTTCCCCCTTAAGAATGAGAAGGTGGGGAATAATCTCAAAGAAAAATGGAATAAATGAACACAATTTTATTGCAATGAATATTATAATCACATAGATGGGATGAAAGAAAGGAAGGGAGAAATGAAGAGAGGGGCCAAGGGAGGGTGACCAAATCAAAATAATTTATCATAAACACAGTTTTTGTTGTTGGGCAGGCCAGGTGGAAGCAGGGATATAATTGCGAACAAATCTTAAGCTTTTTTAGTAAGTTTGTTTATTGTAATGGTATGGCCACAAAAATTCTAAAGCTATTTTAGAATTCCAAATTACATCTACCGTTTTAGATGTAATATAATGAAGTAAATGAGTAAATGTGTGGAGGTTGTCAGGAGGCAAGATTCTCACTGTGGAAGAATGGGAAAACAAATATGGAATGACAGAAGGGAGGAAAAACTCTGTGGGAATGGACTGGAATGGAAGGTATTGCTATGAATTTGTGATTTCACATGTATACATGCATGTATATAAGTAAAGGTAATTCTTTATATTTGTATGTGTGCATTGATATATACCTGTATATGCATACATATATTTCCTAGACATAATTACTGAAAGGGCAATCGAGAAAAGATACTCAAAGCATATCTTGCACCAAAATCCTGATCTCCACAACCTTCCTGAAAAGAACCAGAGCTCCTAGGAGAAACGGTTGATTGTCAAGGCGGGCCAAATAGGTACAAAATGAGCCTATAACATCTTGTTAGGTCTGAAACTAAAGCAGTGCTTAGAATTTATGAGGGCCTTTTACAAGAACACAAGAGCCAGACTGATCAAATCTACAAATGTTAGCACCATAATGGTGAAATACAGTAACGAATTATGAACCAATAAAAAGAAAATAGGAAACCCTGAGTTCATATGACAACAAAGAAAGAAAGAAATGAGAGAGTCGGGAAGGGTCTTACTTCCAGTAAAATGCTGAAGGCCAACTGGTAAATGTGGAAGAAACACCAGGGTTGGAAAAAATCATCATTTTGCAACCATCACAGTGAAGTTTGGATCAGGCAAAACTATCTGGATGGTAAAATCTAAGGAAGAAATTTCACATGGGGATAGAATGTTTATTTTCATTCATTTTTAAATTAATTTACAAACCATTTATAGTTGTAAAGGAGAAAAAAATAACATTCTTTATAAAGAATAACATTCTTTATAAACATTCTTTATATATAAAATAACATTCTTTATAAAGAAAAAAATAACATTCTTTATAAATGTTATTTAAAAATAACATTTCTTTATAAAGAAAAAATATAACATTCTTTATAAACATTCTTTATAAAAATACATATCAGGAGACACCTTGAATATGTGATCAAAATTAACATCAGTGGGGGACAGAACGACATTATGTGCCTCCATATGTGATACCTTGATGTAGATACAATATTGCCTATTTCACGCAAGAAGAAGGAATGTTATATTAATGAAAATAGTGTGTGTTGGGTACACTTTATTTTCGAGAGTTATCAATGTCATAAAAGGGAAAGAGAATAAGTGGAAATGTTTCAGAAAGAATAAGCTACTACATGAAATAACTAAGCCTAGACTAGATTCTGTACCTGAGGGTGGAAGGAAGTCATAAAAGACATTGTTAAATCAAATGAAAAAATTAGAATGTAAATAGCAGGTTAGATACAATCATGATATCTATGTAAATTTATGAAGATTATGTAAATTTATGAACATATTTTAGGAAGTTGTGCTGCTGCCGGGCACTGTGGCTCGCGCCCGTAATCCCAGAACTTTGGGAGGCTGAGGCAGGCGAATCACAAGGTCAGGAGTTTGCAACCAGCCTGGCTAACATGGTGAAACTCCGTCTCTACTAAAAATACAAAAAGAAAAAATTTAGCTGGGCATGGTGGCAGATGCCTGTATTCCCAGCTACTTGGGAGGCTGGGGCAGGAGAATCCCTTGAACCTGGGAGGCGGAGGTTGCAGTGAGCGGAGATCGCGCCACTGCACTCCAGTCCAGGCCACAGTGCAAGACTCAAAAAAAAAAAAAAAAGGTTGTGCTGTACAATAGAGCAATAGAGCAGTGAAAAGAAGGACCTATATATATATATATATATGTGATATAAGCAGATTAGGCAGATGAGAATGATTTTGATAATTAAAAATGAGTGATATAAGAAAGCAAAAGAAAGTTAGTGGAGTGATGTCCTTGCTTGAACAGGCATGAAAAGACAGAATCTATTATGCAAGTGGGGATAGAGATTGGCTATGAATACTTAGTTTCATTGATGACAAAAGGAAGACAGGCAGTTGATGTGTGAGTAGGTGTGTTGATTGAAGCTGGTGAGAGTCCTGTTCCAACCATGCATCAGCCACTTCATTAGGTGCCAAAGATGTAAAATGAACATGAAATAATTTCTGTCCTTAAAAGACTTTGCAGTCTAGGGGAGACCAGTAAGAAAAAAGGCCATTTCATAATTGCTAAGGAAAGAAGATGGTTTTATGAGTCAGAGAATGCTCTCTCAAGGAAGAATGATCTCAGTTGAGATCCTGAGCCAATGGAAGAATAAGCCAAGTTAAAACATGGTGGCAACATAGCCTTGGCACAGGCCTGAAAGGATAGCAAATCATGGGGAATTGAATGTAACTCAGTATGGTGGGAACATGGCACTGGAGGTGGTTTGAACAGGGCATAAGATGAGACAAGAGAGATAGGAAAAGGCCAAATAATAAATGTCCTTATCTGCTATGTTAAGAAGTTTGACCATCATCTTATAAAGACAATGTCTGGCCATTTAAGAATGGTAAGTAGACAGTATGATGAATTTGCTTTTTAGACTACTCTTGTCACTGCTTTGTGGGACATAATGAAAACATCTAAATCTTGCATGGTGACTTTTGCTAAGCAATGCACCACGCTCCTTACATATTTTATCACTTCATCCTTACAGCAGCATAGTGAACTAGGTGATGTTACTACCCACATTTTATAGAAAAGATATTAAATGAACAAGTAATTTACTGAAAGCCTATGATATACTAATGTATTACTCTAAGTTGGAAGAGATGGAGGAGTGAATAGGACAGAGTGAGTTCCTGGCTTTAAGGTTAAAAAAAAAAAGATAAATATGTATGCAAGAAAATTTCTGGAGCTGCTTCTTGCTAAGAACAAGTAGAATAGAGGCATTTCTCAAGTAAGAATGAAAATGGAAATTGAAGTTTTTTAAAAATTTGGATTATCAGAATAGGTTCCCCTGAATTGATATCTGATTCACAATCTGCCTGATTCAAATATTCACTCAATAAATATCTTTTGAAGGCCTACCATGAACCAGGCACTCTTGTAGATTCTGGAGAGACAGCAGTGAATTAAACATGAAAATCTCTGCTCTTCTAGTATTTATGTTATTTGGGGGGAAGAGGACAAAAGGAAAATCAAGCGTATATAAAAGGAAAAATACTTCAAAAGCTAAAAAAGAAAACCTAAGGCTCACAGAGGTTAACAAAAAACACTGTAAGGAAGGTAGTTAAGGGGTCAAATCTTTGAGACACTGATGAGATAAAAGAAAGATTTAGGGCGAATGACCAATGACAAAGCTACACAGATATGAAAGTAGGAGGCCTGATAAGAAACAGGAACATCTGAATATCACATTTTTAGGATAAAGCAGGCAAAACCTAAGGAACAGTTACAGATGTGAGATTGGATGGAGGTGAATATTATTCAAGATGAACATGGGAATGAACTGGGGCATGATAGCATTTGGTTGTGCAACAGCGTGAAGTACAAAAAGGTAGAGAACAGGGTTTGCAATAGGGTGTAACACCAACTGCAAAAGCCTTCAACTAATGAGGATAAATGACCACGACATTGTTGAAGAGAGAAAAGATGATGGTAATAATTCTCAAAAGAGCTAGGGATGTTCCAGAAGGGTAGAAGATTAGATGAATAATGTCTTAGAAGTCACATTAAAGAACAGTGTCTTTAATGATAGCCAGGTTTCATATCAATCATGGATATGGTGACCATTTAATTTATCGTACAACTAGGGATGCTTTCTAGAGTGAAGGGGAATTATTGATGGTGTGCAGAGATACTAGCATTGATTGGAACTATCATGGGCAAATCAGAATATTTGTTCACCCTAAACACAGAGTACAGAGAGCACCCAGTCAGGATGTTGAGAAATTGGATATTTGATACATATGATCACTTTTAAATTAATAAATAGAATACAGGTAAATTTTTTATCACTTACATAAACATAATATTTTGTTAATATCTGTATCAACAGAGAAAGAAAAACTCTTTGTTCTAGTTGGCATCTTGCAAAAAAATAATAAATATGGTATTGCCTTAGAGAGTAAGATATGCACATGTACGTAATAAATTCAGACTTTATTTAAAAATTACAACTGCCATTATAACATGAGTAAAATAGCATGTTCAGAACTTTAAACGAACTGAGTAAGATAAAAACATGAAACCTAAGATATGTGAACACATATGACATAGCATGAACAGGAAATACAATAGGATATAGGCACATGAATTACATACGAGTTTTTGTTTGTTGGAAACAGAATACTGGCTGTAGTCAGATCATCAATACTAACAAGATATTAATTCTTTTGTTTAAATAACAAATTATTTTAGTAAAAATAATGTAGAAAATGATTGTATGTTTTACTGTTTGTTAAATTATCTTATTCCCGTCTTTAAAACAAAAGAAAAAAACAAATTTGAGACTAGGCCATTGACCCTCTCGAAACTTCTTATTATTGCTGATGTGCTGAGCAACCAAGATTAATGAGAAAATGTTTGCAGCCACCAGAAACTACATGCTGTTCCGTGATATGTTAAGCTTCACATCCCATTTGAGGCCATTTAAATGGTAACAGAGTGAAGTTGAGTCGATAGGCTGTTAAAAATTCTTCATTAACTCTTCACTCTTTAGGAATAGCTTCTTTCATTGGCTATTTCAGAGTCTATTTCTTCAGCGCATTAGATTTTTCCATCACACTACTTAGGCAGGGAGTTGATTGAGAACAAAAGAAAAAAAGTACAACCCCCAACTGTGAAAGGAGAAAAGGATTGTAATCTATCATCCTCAGTCACAATTTCTGCAGGAAAGTAAAAGAAAAAAAAAATTCATTTGTTCTCTTTCTTCCTCTCTCTTTAAAACTGCAGCATTCCTCTCACATATTCACTATTTACCTTTTTCATTTGTAACATAGCACTAGATATATATATATTTATTAAGAATATTGTTTATCATCTGTTTTTTTTTTTTTTTTTTTTTTTTCTCACTAGAAAAAGGTTAAGTTTCTCGAGGGTAAAAATCAGTGTCTATTCTGTCTATCAATGTACCCAAGTATCTAGAAAAGTTCCTTGCATACAGTAGGCACTCAATAGTTGTGTGTTGAAAGAATAAATTTTAAAATTACATAATTGCACACATGACCTAAGTATAAGGAGATTCATATCCCATATTGTCAACAAAATGATAAATCGGTGACTGTTACATGAATGGCCTAGAATCAGTTAAAAGATTTTATAACATATCTTTTTCTTAAATGGGTATGTTAAAACCCCAAATGTTCCCTGGGGTTGTAGGTTTTCTCTCCTTGGGAAGCAAGGAAATGCAAGAAGCTAAAATCCTATCTGGACAGACAGGATCATGAAGATAGTGTTTATGAAAAAAATTAAATCCCACTACAGCCCACCAATGCCAAGCAATATTCTAACAACAAAATTCTGCTGCAATCAACCCGTATGATGATGAATAATAAGTCTTTGGAATTGTATGCATGCCAGTATTTACTGTGTACCTAATATAAAGTCAGAAGTGACGTAACATTGGGCCTACAATGTGGGCATTATTGGTTTCTATCCTCAAGAATTTCCAATTCGGGACAGGCATCATTACTTAGTAAATAATGGATATTAAGTAAAGCAGAAAGAGTGGGATGACTGAGGTTTTCAATTAACTGGGCACAGTAAGGTGGGACACTAACAGTTTCATTATAATAATATAGTTGAGAAGACAAGTTTAAGGGGAAATAAAAAGGAATCAGATTTAGGTGGGATACATTTAACATGTGTCTAGGCAGAGGAATCTAGCAGGTGGAAATACAATATGAAATCTAGATACTAGATTTCTATTGTCACTAGAAGTGTCACTAGAAGAGGTGACACTTCAGCTCATGGATATAAATAAGGGTTGCTCTCGGAGAAATCATAGAGCAAAATGATAGACACAAGGTTTATGAAAAATGTTTATGAAAGAGAAGCGCTAATTATAAAGGTAGAATTATAATCAGGTTTAATAGGAAGAAATTAATGTCAGGCTATGAGATCAAATAGAATAATGATGAAAAATAGCATGTTAACTCTGGTGGTTGGTCACTTGCTGGTGACTTTTATGGCAGCCTATTCATCAGATAAACCTATCAGATGAAGCAATTTTCCGCTAAAAGGAAAATTGACATTTTTAATGATAAATCTGATTTTTTAGTTCATTGATCTATATAGGTACATATAATGGATGTTCTCAGTTTTCTTCATTAATAAATACCTGTTTATTTACATTTGATTTCTAGCCTCATCTAAAGACTTAGGAAAATGGGTATCTGAAAGAGTTAATATATTTATCTAAGTACCTGAGTGATAAACTCACTGGGGAAAACAAGATACCATATGTCTATTTCAGAAATTTATAATGCAGGTAATTACTAGCATTACATTGTCACATGTGAGTGATTTTTCAACAACAAATCTAATATTAGGCTTCTCAAAATACAGTAGTATTCAAAAACCAGGTAGAATGATAAGTATGAAAAAATCAACTTTCAAGTTTGACTTCAAAGTCAAACTCATGTTAATAAGAAAAGAACATTTTTTTGACATATGAAATCAAGGAGGAGATTATGAGGAATAAAGTACACATTTTAATTGCAAGTGAAAGCACTCAAGTTATTTTAGGAACAAAGGTAAAATTTTTAATCATATTCCTACACCTCCTTTTTTTTTCTCTGCAATTTCACAGTTTTGTTTTTTTGAATGTCGTGGTACTTAAAGTTAATTTTCTAAATTTCCACGAGCACAAATGAAATACATCAGATTTTCCTAACATTTTGTTTTCTTCATCACCTTTTCAAATTTGAATTCACGTATATTAGGAGAAAGACACTGTAGACAAAGATTGGTAGTGGGGCTCATGGGGCCTTTTTTCTGGTTTTGAATTCCTGGCAAACAGATTGCTCCAGTTCTGAGAGTAAAAATAGCAGATGGGATTAATTAACTTGGTGACAACTCTTCAGACCTACCTAAATTAATATTTTTCTCCAAACAATGTATTCTGATTATCATACAACTAAGTGACGTTCATAGAAATAGATCCTGGTCTCAGTGATTTGCAGAATATATTGCTAACTATTTTTTTCCCCCTGTAAGAGGTTTAGTCTGTTATTTGCATGTTAATCTTTCTAATCATTTTCTTGAAGAAAGCAATCATATAGAAGAAAAGTACATTTTGTTTGGAATGCTAGAGTTTGTCCTGACCTGAGGGATTCCTTCCTCTGCAGCAGTAAAAGCTTCAGGAGATTAATTTATTCACAGAAATTCTTCTCAAACCCAAATCTCTAAGGAGCAATTAATTATCTTTTGTATGAAAACTGCAAATGAACATATCACCATAACATTTTCACCAGGGCTGTTTAAACTATGTAGAATCCAAGGGTAAAAGGTCATTTGTTACAAAAACAAAAAAGCACCACATTTCATCAAATCTAATACAACACAGACTGACAGAAAAATCACAGTTTCAAAGATTTTAAAATGTGTATCTATTATCTATCTCTGTCTCTATCTATTTTTTTTCTCTCTCTGTCTCCTAGGACCTATGGGACTTTTGCTTCAGTATCTTTGCAGTAGCACAAGGCCAAATAATACTTTATGGAAGATAATATAACACTTTTATTAGTAAGGGGATTGTCTTTTAATTTGGGGTCATTTTGTGTCTAACAACAAGAAAATAGTAGAGAAAGACACTCCTTTTTGGCTTCCTTCAGATTTTGTCTGTGTGTGCTTTACTAGTTGACATTATGAACTCTACTTACATTGAGAGACTCTAATATGGAAATATGGTGAATCACCATGAACCTGCTATTTAATGTGTTGTATAAATACTGTTAATGACAGTACTGTCCTCTCCCATGCTCTACTGTAGTGTGCTAGGTATAAAGGCTCATAGAAAAAATTACTTTAAAGCCAAAACAAACAAACAAAAAACCCCCTAACAAACCAAAAAACCAGCCCCACCACTCTGTTCAGCTGGTGAGAAATGACATTTAAGTGAATAGGTTTACCTTGTTGCTTTGATGGCCAAGGAGCAGAGTGACATATTTGTTGTTAATTTTTAATAATGTTTTTGGCTTTTTTGCATTTTGATTTATTCTTAGGTCTTGAGTTCTTGTTCTAATTTACAGCACTATTTGATGATTGCTTTCTAAAATTATATTCATGCTAATACACATACAAGTATAGACACACACACACATACACATACACTTCTATCTATTTCAATTTATATATCGTTTTAATCTACAGCTAATCCTACAGGGAAGAAGTGTGGGTACAACAAGCAAAGGGCAGGTAGCAATCAGAATTCTGGGTCCCAAGAGAACATATTTTAAAAACAAATCCTTACCATTTACAAATTTTAAGTTTTAAAAAAGTCCCTCCCTCTCTCCCTCCCTCCCTTCCTTCCTTCCTTCTTTCCCTCCTTTCCCTCTCTTCTTTCTTTTGCAGATGGTCCTACGATGACATTATTTCTTTGCCCACCTTCCTTCCTTCCTTCTTTCCCTCCTTTTCCTCTTTTCTCTCTTTTGCAGATGGTTCTAGAATGATATTATTTATTTGGCCTCTCCTTCCTTCCTTCCTTCCTTCCTTCCTTCCTTCCTTCCTTCCTTCCTTCCTTCCTTCCTTCCTTCCTTCCCTCCTTGCTTCGTTCCTCCCTCCCTTTTTTGCTTCCTTTCCCTCTTTCCTTTCTTTTGCAGATAGTTCCAGAATGACAACATCATTTCTTTGCCTGCCTGCCTGCCTGCCTTCCTTCCTTCCTTCCTTCCTTCCTTCCTTCCTTCCTTCCTTCCTTCCTTCCTTCCTTCCTTCCTCCTTCCCTCCCTCCCCCCTTGTCTTTCTTTTGCAGATGATTCTAGAATGACATTATTTCTTTGCCTCCTTCTTTCCTTCCTTCCTTTCTTCCTTCCTTCCTTCCTTCTTTCCTTCCTTCCTTCATTTTTCTTCCTTCCTTTCTTCCTTTTTTCTTTTGCAGCTGGCCCTATTACAAAATATGACAATATTATTTCTTTGCTTTTCTTCCTTCCTTCCTTTTGCAGATGGCCCTACAATGACAATATTCTTTCCTTATGTGTTCTACTCTTTCCTCAAATTTAGATTAAATGCAGATTAATAGCTATAGTTTTGTAACTAATAGAAAGTATTAATTAATTAATTAATTCACAGCCATATAACTAGCTAGAGAAAGAGGAAGACAAGGAATAAAGAAGGAAGGAATCTTTTTTCTTCTTTAACCTACCGCAACAAAGTGTTCAGTAGAGGTTTCCTAAAACGTTACATGCAAGTAAATCAGTTTGTTAAGGATTGTGTTTCAGAATATGCTATTTTGTACTATGTTATTTACTTTTGAAATGTACTAAAATCTCATTCATGCCCCAAGGGTACTATTTCACAAATGCCTGCATTGGTCAACCAGCTACTAAGCGATGCAAAGGAAGTTTAGACATAGCATCGATTTAAAAAAAAAAAAAAAAAAAAAAGAGTTACAGAATAATACTCTGTCAGCAAAAAAAAAAAAAAAAAGAATTCTATTTTTTCTGCTAAATATTTTATCAAATTTTCTTTGCTTTAAAATATTAATATTTCCTCCTATCATTTTTGAGGAGATTCTTAAAGAATAATGTAGTAGAAGTGGAATAAGAACGAATATAATAGGAAAAACACAGGACATACGTGCTTACTAGGTCAATTTCCTTAGATTCTCTGGGCATCAGTTTTTAACTCGACCAGATAATTTCTGCCATTCTTCATTTCAGACATTATCTGCTTCTAATTCATGTTAAAATACATAGTGAGTCTTTCTAATTTATGTTAAAATACATAATGAGTCTTTGAATTATTATTAAATATAATGCTCTGTAGCTGAATAAAAAATATAAACCCATTTAATTGAAAAATGTTATTTGGAATATGTTGAAATAATATATAGCTTTTTTATTTTTATTTTTAATTTTTTTGGAGACGGAGTCTTGCTCTGTCACCCAGGCTGGAGTGAAGCAGCGAGATCTCCGCTCACTGCAAGCTCCACCTCCCGGGGTTCATGACATTCTCCTGCCTCAGCCTCCCGAGTAGCTGGGACTACAGGCGCCTGCCACCACGCCTGGCTAATTTTTTTGTATTTTTAGTAGAGACGGGGTTTCACCGTGTTAGCCAGGATGGTCTTGATCTCCTGACCTCGTGATCTGCCCGCCTTGGCCTCCCAAAGTGCTGGGAGTACAGGCGTGAGCCACCGTGCCCAGCAATAATATATAGCTTTTAATAATGAAATTTGCCCAAGTCTAAGTATGGTTGCCAATCTCCATTATTATCCCACAAATTTTGGTTTATCAAGGAAAACTTCAGCCAACCTTGAAATATTAAAAACTTGAAAAAACAGTAAAACATATTACTTGAAATGACAATTAAAATTTTCCACATTAACAGAATTTTTTAAAACAAAGCTGCTCCTTTTTATATTGTTTAGAAAAAAAAATGTGTTTTGGAGTGTGAATTTCTTATGTATCAAGTTTTAAAATGACAAACAAGAAGCTTAGATTTTTTCAGAAATTTTTTTCTCATCCTATGATGTCTACAGAGAGTCCCATAAGATTGAATGTCTATGCAACATATTTAAAATTTATCCAGATAATGTGGAATAAGCACATGAGTCATTAATGAAAGTATGTCTGCAAAATATCTCTGATCCATTCTTCAAGTATGGTTATTTCTTAAAGTCCTAGAAATAAATAAAAAGCATCAATAGCATATAATATTCTAAATACTCAGCTTATATCATGGAACACATATTTAAACATTGATTGTAATAGCAACAGTTTTGATCCTCATTATTTCAAAAGTTGAAATCCTTAATGTGTGTATTCAACAACAGTCAATATCTACTGATTGATATTTAAGACCAAGTTATAGACCGGGCGCAGTAGCTCACACCTGTAATCCCAGCACTTTGGGAGGCAGAGGTGAGTGGATCACCTGAGGTCGGGAGTTTGAGACCAGCCTGGCCAACACGGAGAAACCCTGTCTCTACTAAAAACACAAAATTTGCCAGGCACGGTGGCGCATGTCTGTAATCCCAGCTACTCAGGAAGGCTGAGGTGGAGAATCACTTGAACCTGGGAGGCAGAGGTTGCGGTGAGCCAAGATGGCATTATCATACTCCAACGTGGGCAAAAAGAGCAAAACTCCATCTCAAAAAAAAAAAAAAAAAAAAAAAGTCAGTGATAGTACCCACAAATACTTCAGTATGTATTTCATAAGAACTATGACATTCCCCTTTCTAACCATACTATGATTATCAAAATAAGGAACTTTAAAAAAAAATTTTTTTCTAAGCCACAACCCATTTTAATTGTTCCGTTAAGGCCATTTAATTGTTCAATAATGTCCTGTTTAGCAATCATTTTCCTGTCCAAGAACGAATCTGGGATCATGTACTGCATTTATATATGATGTCTCATTAGTATCTTTTAATGTAGAAAGGTATCTCAGCCTTTCTTGGTGTACGTTGATCTTCATATTTCTGAAGAACACACGCCAGCTATTTTATGCAATGTTTCTCAGTTCGAGTCTACCTGTTATATTTCACGGTTAGATGATGCATGTGAACAGAAGTATTACAGCAGTGATATCATGCCCCTTTAAGTGTTCCATATGAGAAGGCCCATGATGTATATGTCCCAGTATGCGTGGTGTTGACTTTGATCCCTTGGTGAAGGCAGGGTCCCCAGATTTCTGCTCTGTAGCATTGTATTTCCCTTTATAATTATCAACGAGAAACTTGTAGGGACATTCTTTGAGATTATACAAAATTTCTGCTCTTCAAACTCACTACTTTAGCAAACATTGATAATGTTTTAGCTCTATCATGCTTTCTAGATCTATTATTTGGCATTCTACTTAAGTAAACATTTTTCTATTTATTTATTTGTATCAATATGGCTTCACACATACATATTTTATTCAATTAGTCATAATTCATCATTATCATTGTGTATTTTGATACTCAAATTGTCCCAGATGTGGTCAGAGAAAGAGCACTTTCAAATGGCTCCTGCAGACATCAAGTTTTATCTGCCAGGCTCCACCCTCTCCTACCAGTTTCTCAGAAATGTTATTTTCCTGCTTCTGTCTCCTTAGTTACATACAGGGCAGCCACGTTTTTGCACTTGGAAACTGACAAACGGGGCATGGTTTATGTCTGTAAATGGGCATGTGACCTAATCTGCCAATCAAAGTCTCATCCACAGATGCTACTGGCAGATTTATCAAAGGGTCTGCAGCTGACCCTAGCTAAGCCAATCAGAGTCCCACCTCAGAATCTGCCGTTGAAATTAAGTAATTCTATTTAGAATATGACTAGTCCCTTGAATAGAAGCCAAATTAATTTGTAAGTTATGGGTAACATAACTCTTGAACACAGCTACTTTGTCACATAGGAGACACAGAAAAAATATTATCTCTCCTTTTAAATGTTTCTTTTATTTCTTGCTACTAAGCAAGACATGGGAATGTAGTGGACTTGCAGTCAGTAATCCCTTGCCTTTAAATCATAAGGATCCTCAACTCTCTTTATAAACAGCCCTTCAGTTATATTCTTTACCCTGGTGATTTCTAGCCTATCCCTTTCTATTTCTGTCTCTAATAGACATACAGTCAGCTCTTAGCATCTGTAGGTTCTCCAGGGATTCCAACAATGCTGGATGACAAATATTCGGGAAAAATTTTTTAAATGCAAAAATGATACAAATTTTTAAAAAATACCACTATTTATATTGCATTAGGCATTATAAGTAACCTAGAGATTATTTAAAGTATATGGGAGGGTATATGTAGGTTTACACAAATACTGTGCTCTTTTATATCAGGGACTTGAGCAAACATAGATTTTGGTATCCACAGGGCCTCTGGAACCAGTCCCCTGCAGATACCGAGGAGTTGACTGTAGGACAACTGCTCTACGCTTTTTCCCCTCTTCAAAAGTTTGTACATTTTTCTTGTTTGCCGGATTCAGATTAGTCTTCCTAATGTCCTGTTTTCTGAAGGTAGAAGAGAAAAGTAAATCCAGACGTAAATCCACTCTGAGTTAACATTGAGTCAGGGAAGGATTTTAACAGTCTTCACTAAGGGAAGTGGTGGTAGCATTAGAGAGCATCAGTTAACACTGTTACTGGACATTTGCATATTCTGCTTTACATATCATATATGATTATGTAAATTATAAAAGCTACATGTAGACTATTGTGAATATTCCAGTACATCTCATCAGTTACTTCTCATGTATAATCCTACTGTGTGTTGCTAAATCAATGTCATCTCCTTTGAAATCGTAGTTGCAGTTTTCTTCCTCCACTGCCTCTCAAATCATTTTAAAGTGATTTAATAAGACTCAATAAGACAAATTCCTATTTGAGTTTATTATCAGGAAACATATTTTATGTACATATTTATTTTTTCTTATCAGAAAGCTAAAATGATGTAAACATATCTCCGATCCTATCCCAAATAGCAGAAATGTTAGAAATAATTACATTGTCCAAATACGATAATGCAATGAAAATAAACATCTGAAAATAGGTACCAATTATTCTTTCAATGGCATTTCTTATACATTATCTTCACGTGGATGTTCCAAAATTTTATGTAACCTTAAGCAAACAATAAAAATGTACTCATAAGGTTATACAAATGTTTTTGAAAGTAGATGGGCTTATGCATTAATCATGTATTTTTCCAAAGCTGTTTTATTTGTTGATGCCTAGAATCTTCAGTTCATGTATCCAGTGATGTAGGTCCTAAATATTGATATAATAAGGCAGCTAAATAGGAGATACTTTGTGTCTCCCTCACTATATAGAATAACTGTCAGCTGAGCCCTCCCTTTACTTTTATATGCAGTAAGCTCATTTTCATTTCGGATTTCATTTTGTTTTTCCCTTTTCTCCATATGCTCTAGGAAGAGGCATCTGTATCTCCAACTCCAGGAGAGGAGTCAATTGGCCTAAGGCAATTTATCTTCAGAATACAATCATTGGTTCAGAGATGAGTATGTGACTAAATCGTGGGGGCAAATGAGGTAAAAACATTTGCTTGGAGATTCTAGAAAAAAAAAATTTCTCGTTTTCATGTGACATCTACCTAGACTAACATTCTCTGCCTTCTGGATGTGAACAAGGAAGAATAGAGGCTCCAGAATCTGCAGAATGCTGTCTAGCTCCATGAGAAGGTATAATATTAAGATGAGGTTCAAGTCTAATACCAGCTTTCTATGAAGATTTTACTGTGTCACTGGATTTAGCCACACCTGGAGTCCATTCTCTCTATCTCTGACTTTTTCAGTTAATTCCATTGAGTGTTTAAGCCACTGCGTTTTCCGTCACTTGTAATAAAACGTTTTGTGTTAGATTCCATACCAATTGTAGTTGTTTGGAGACAGCATCAAATTGCACAATATTGAGAAGGTACTCAGTAAGAATTTGTTTTCTTGTCTTTTTTTTTTTTTTTTCTTTTTTGAAGTGGAGTCTTGCTCTGTCACCCGGGCTGGAGTGCAGTGGTGTGATCTCGGTTCACTGCAACCTCCACCTCCTAGGTTCAAGCAATTCTCCTGCCTCAGCCTCCCTAGTAGCTGGGATTACAGGTGTCTGCAACCACGCCCAGCTAATTTTTTGTATTTTTAGTAGAGACGGGGTTTCACTATGTTGGCCAGGCTGGTCTCGAACTCCTGACCTCATGATCTGCCTGCCTCGGCCTCCCAAAGTGCTGGGATTACAGGCACGAGCCACTGCGCCCAGCCGCATTTGTTTTCTTATTCTTGATTTAACACAAAAGGCAAGCCAAATGAAGAAATGATTGGTGAATTAAAATGTCTATTGTTGGTTTATTTGGGGGGGGGATTATTAGGATTATAGCATAATCTTCTGTATTTCCCCAGAAGCAAATAAAGAAAAGTGTCAATCTGGTTAAAGCTTCAACCAGAGAAGCAAATTTTAGCTTTAAAGCAGACAATTATTGGAGAAAAGGAGTACACAAGAGTCAAGAATATCCCAGTTGTTAGTCTTCAATTAACCTACCAAAGGACTTAATAGCTCTTGCTTAGACACAGGGAAAATTCACATTGATGGTTCTAAAATCTTAATGTGTAAAGGAAGTCATTGAGGAATTTTTTTAAATGGCTGTATTTGACCTTCACCCTCAAATATTTTTATTTAATTGTTTTGGGGTTTCACCCTCAAATATTTTTATTTAATTGCTTTGGGGTGGAGCCAAGGCATCTGAATTTTTAGCAGCTTCCCCAGATGACTCTGCTGCAGGTGTTCCAGGGACCACTGCTTTAGAGTAATGTACATGTTAACTTCTTTCATTACACCTGAAGGATTCTAACAGTCCCTCAACAGATGCCTTCTTGCCTAGGGCTTGGCTGTACAAAAACATTCCAGGGAGAGCAGAGTTTGCTTCCGAACCAGGCTTCCTGAAGACTCTAGGCAATAATCAATCATCCAGAAATGGAATATGCCAATAAAGAGAAAGAGCAAGAGAGCACATTCTTTTTTGTGGCAAACCTGAACCAGCACCGTTGGCTGTTACAGGAGAGCTTTGTAAGGAGCAAGTCCCCTTTCCCTAAAGCAGTGGCATTGTGTCTCACTGTGCTTGGTCTTCCATTTACTTGTCTCATTGAATTAATTTATGGGAGAAAATGGAGATTGCAAGTTCTGTCACTTAATTGGAGAAAGGAACCAAAATAAATGTGAAATGATGTGTATGCCTAGTACAAAGGTTATAGGAATTACAAAGTTTCCTAATTCTAAAGTATAAATTTGGAACACTAACCTCAAGATACATTTTAAACTCCAGAAAAGTGGTCAGTTATACTTTTGCAAAACTGTTTTGATAAAAATATGATGGCAAATTGTGCATGGATCTTTTTCCGAAGAATAGGATTAGCTGTTTATCTTAAAGTGCCAAGATCTATATTTTCCATGTTAAACTAACACCTATCTATATTTATATATTTTTAATTTAGATAACAAAAAAGTAGAATTAAAAGAAAATTACTCGTGTTTTCATTACTCATATATATATGCTCATTGCTTTTTATATTTTCTCAGGATTGTTTTTAGTATGTATAAGATGTTTTCCAGCATAGCACATAGAAGCTATTTTATAGTCTAATATTTTAAATAAATTTGTCTATTTCTCTCATTTAACTGAATAGTTTTCATTGAAGTCTTTAATAATGACTATGCTTTAATCCTCCAAATGTATGTAATGTATGTCATTAGTCCATCTTCTATGGTTGGGTACTGTGAATGTTTCCACTATAAAAATAGTAATAATAATAATAAAACAAAATGCCTATCAATTTTGAGTGCTTACTGTTTCCCAAGCACTGTTCCTAAGGTCTTTTTATGCAATACCTGAGACAAAAAATTAATATTTTATATGAAAAAATATATGAGGATTTTAATTCTAAATTTTATCATGTTCTATTAGGAGATGAGCCCCAAACAATCATAAAATTAAATTTGGGGATATTTAGTCATGTAACAAAAAATGAAACTAACCTACATAAAAGAAATCTGCTGCCAAGCAAAAATTTATTGCTTTGATATTGAACATTAGCATGCATTTGCAGGGGGAAAAAGAGATAATCTTTCAATTTCCCATCTTTACAAAATAAACAGATAATTTTAATAATTACATTTTTATGCAGGTAGGAGACATGGTCTGATTCCCATCTGCCACCTTCTCTATCATCAAGCTAAGCTTTATATGAAAGATAAAACTAAAAGAGAAAAAATAAGTTTGTATTTCATGACTAGCCTCAAGGTTAGCAAAGATAAAAAAGAGAAAAAAGTAGCTGATTTTCCTCTAACTTCTTAGCTTCTTTTTTCGACTTTAAAGAGGATCAGAAAACAACTAGGGAGGTCTCATGCAAAGAAGATCCTATATGGCTAGTGGAAGCTGGAGACTGGAAGTGAGTAAGAAGGAGCCACCACAGGCCTTACATAGCACCCCTAGGGATCTTTGAAGATGCAAGAAGATCATGAGAGCCTGCAGCTTACAATAGCTAACAGGGACATGCCTTTCATCTTTGAAGAGTTGTCCCTTACATTTTTCTTGCACCTGGTGCACCTTAGCAGAGTGGTGAGTCTATGGACTGACTCCTCTCTATAAATATGCGATCAAAGATTAATATCAGCATCATTCAACAGATGAAACTTCTTCAATACATATTTTATATTGTGGCTAATCTTAGCTATTTTGTGGATAAAAGCCCTTATAAAGCTATATACTCTGTTAGTAAAAGATCTCCTTTATAAAATCAAAAAAAAAAAAAAAAATCAGAGAAAACGCTAAATGTAACCAAGAAACGGCTTCAATCTTTTACCTCTCTCTTTATGCAGTAACTTAGAGGCCTTTGGAACAGAATGATCTTCCTTCTTATCTGGAATAAACTATATTTGGAGTAGGTTAGGGTTTTATACACTTTTTTTTCCTTTTTACTCTTTCTCTAAAACCAGAAATTGCTTTTACATGGTGATTTCTACCTGCCCAAATAGTCCTAAAACAACTACCAAGAAAATACTTACATATATAAAATTGCTACCTTCTGTTTGATCAATTATGGAAGAAAAGCTATCATTTCCATAGCCTTAAAAATGACATTTTCAACTGCCTCACACAGAGCATGCCCCAGGGGGTTCTTGGAGACTCAGAAGCAAAAATTATCCATGCTCATTTTTCAAAATTTTAGAGGTATGAGACAGATTTTCCGTAAGTCTCTTTACCCAAAATTGCAAAAATAATCTGCTATAACTTTGTACTCATGAAATAATGTTCAGTCACACTCTTGTTTTTCTGGTCAGAAATATATTTATTTTTAAGGTAAGGCCTATCTTTAGGCATCCCTGAGCATTCCTGTTATAGGATAAAAATTTAAAAAGAAGGACTGCATATGATTTACTAAATACATGAATTCAGGTGAAATAGCAATACAAGGGAGGAAGAAATACAGGGAAAAATAAGAAATTTGATATAAATTGGATTATATATATATGTTATCTTTTACGACAGGATTTGATAAGAAGAAATTAGAAAGGGGATATATTACTAAAATATTAGTCAGTAGTGTTTTGCTTTTTTCAATGAATTCGTGTATTGTCTACAATTAAGAAAGAAAAGGCTGGGCGCAGTGGCTCACGCCTGTAATCCCAGCACTTTGGGAGGCCTAGGCGGGCATATCACGAGGTCAGGATATCAAGATCGTCCTGGCCAACATGGCGAAACCCCGCCTCTACTAAAAATGCAAAAATTAGCCAGGCATGGCGGCACGCGCCTGTAGTCCCAGCAACTCAGGAAGCTGAGGCAGGAGAACTGCTTAAACGCAAGAGGCAGAAGCTGCAGTGAGCCGAGATGGCACCAATGCACTCCAGCCTGGCGACAGAGCGAGACTCTGTCTCAAAAAAAAAAAAAAAAAAAAAAAAAAAAGAGAGATGAAAGGAAAGTAAGGATGTTACCACTGGAGTAGAGCTTACATATCATGTGTTCCTTTGTGTTCCAAACCACTTTCTAAGAAAAACTAGTTCCATAATATGATACAAGGTTATTAACAACAAATGAGAAAACAAAACTAACGTTTATCTTTTTAAATAGATTTGAGAATCTACTTTAGGAGCATCAGATTATACAATACTTCACTGTAGTAAAGTATTCTGAGGAAGGCTAAAGGAAATAAACAACAAGCATTTAACTTTATTCAAGTACTTGCCAAACCTTTTTGATCATAGAATGTGGTTTCCACAGAACATCAAATAAGATCTTGTGGAACTAATTTTGTGGTTCACAGTTTTGTAAACACTGAATTAGAATCCTATCCAGATTAACAGATGTGGAAGTTTATACCCAGGATATTCTCCTCTCTACAACTACAGGAGTATTTAAACAAGTCAATAATATGGCAAAATAACGTAGGTTAAAACTTCAATGTCCCATTAATTAGATAAAATATTATTATATTAAATACTAATCTCACCACATGCCGTGGCTCCAAAGTTCTCTTTTTACTAATATCTCTATTATTTTCAAAGTTAAGTGGTTGCATATAAAACATCTTATATTTTAGATAAATTATATCTATCATATTTGAGAAGTCCATTTCACAATGCTGATAAAGACATACCCAAGACTAGGAAGAAAAAGAGGTTTAATTGGGCTGGGTATGGTAGCTTACGCCTGTAATCCCAACACTTTGGGAGGCCAAGGCAGGCGGATCACGAGATCAGGAGATCAAGACCATCCTTGCTAACATGGTGAAACCCTGTCTCTACTAAAAATACAAATAATTAGCAGGTCGTGGTTGCGGGTGCCTGCAGTCCCAGCTACTCTACTTGGGAGGCTGAGGCAGGAGAATGGCGTGAACCTGGGAGGCAGAGCTGGCAGTGAGTGGCGATTGCGCCACTGCACTCCAGCCTGGGCGACGAGCGAGACTCTGTCTTACAAAAAAAAAAAAGAGGTTTAATTTGGACTTACAGTTTTACATGGCTGGGGAGGCCTCGGAATCATGGCAGGAGGCAAAAGGCACTTCTTACATGGTGGCGGCAAGACAAAATGAGGAAGATGCAAAAGCGGAAACCCCTGATAGCCCATCAGATCTCATGAGACTTTTTCACTTCCAAGAGAACAGTATGGGGGAAACTTCCCCCATGATTAAATTTATTTCCCACTGGGTCCCTCCCACAACACGTGGGAATTATGGGAGTACAATTTAAGATGAGATTTGGGTGGGGATACAGAACCAAACCATATCTGTTAATAAATCCAAACCATTGGATTTAGTTGGAAGAAGTAAAATGTATTGAGTCACTGAATTATGGGACAGCATGGCAGATAAGAACACCGAAAAAGACTAGTTTGTGCCCAGATCCTTTTAAACATAAGAATGAACGATTCCAGTATAGATTTCCAAATCAACTACATAGAGCAGGAAACCTAAATAAAAAATTGCAATATGATACTTCTAGTTCCCTCAATTACCAGGCTCCTACTCTTCATGTTAATAATAGAATAAATTAAAATGCTACATCAAACAAAACAAGTAAGTAAACTGAAAATATATCTAAGTGAACAGGTTCAAGTTTAAAAGAAGCTGTGAGATAAAGTTTGAAATTGGTTCACATAACAGAAAGGAGATATTTCGGTTTATAAAGGAATTAATCATCGAGAGTCTGTAAGCTTGCCAGCCTCCTGAGTATTGCAGACTTGTGTCTGCTAATGTGGCTGTCATGAGTGTAAATAAGTAAATATTTTAATAATTCCATGTCTAGAGGAAATCCCAGGAGTGACCACTGCTGTGACTTTTGCAAATTGGCTTAAGTTACCAGAAATTACAGCAGTTACTTTCTTAATTTTTTTCTCTAGTCCTTGCTGTTAACAAAGAACTTTGGTCCTTATCAAATAAGCTAGAATCAACTCTCAGAACCATTTTGTCTATCTACTACCATTAATAACTCAATTTTGCTTACACAATTATAAAATCTTTGAGACTGATATAATTCAGAATGAAAATCCATCGTTTCCTAGGCACAAGAAAACGAATATCTGTAAGACTTCAAAGATGGAAATTCCCTAACTATCCTTGCTACTGCTGCAGAACATTATAATGTTAAATAAATAATAATAGTTAACATCTGTGTGTGATTTTTCTAGCCACTTTACAAGAATCATTCTCTTTAATGCTCACACAATTCTATGAAATGGATTCTTACTATTATATTATAATAATCGTATTTAAAAAACAAACACTGAAATATCGAACAAATTATAATTTGCCCAATTTTCATAGTAACAAAAAGTAGTTTTCAAACTTAAAACAGTTGGCTGTAGAGCCTACACTCATAAACATTATTCTATATGTATTAGCTTTCTGTAACTACTGTAACAGATTACCACAGACTTGGTGGTTTGAAACAACAGATGCTTATGCTTTCACAGTTCTGGAGACCAGAAGTTCAAAATAAGTTTCAATGGGCTGAAATCAAGGTATCAGTAGGGCAACACTTTCTCTAGAGGCCCTAGGGGAGAATGTGTTCTTTGCTGTCTCTTGACAGTTATTGGCATTCCTTGGCTTGTGCCTTCTGGCATTCTTTGGCCGGTGGCCACATTACTCCTATTTCTGCCTGCATGATCACATTTACTTCTGTCTGTGAAACTCCCCTCTCCCTCCCTCCTGTAAGGGCACTTGTGATTACATTTAGGATGCATCCAGATAATCTAGGATAATCTACCTATATGAAAATCATTAACCTAATCACAATTGCAAAGACCATTTTCCCATACAAAATAACATTCACAGATTCTAGACATTAAGACCTTATACCATTGGGGGGGCATTATATGGACTGCCACACGAAACCTTCCCTCTTATATGCCTTCGGTCTATTCCACTTGAGACTACTTATACAAATGGTCATCATATTTCTTCAGTTAGTTAGAAAGAAAGGAAGCATAGAGATTTGTGATGTTATTCTTATTCTGTGCTTGGCAGAAAGCATACGTTGAGTGACAGATTTAATACAGAAGGTTTCAACAAATTTTCCAAAAAGTTTAAAAAATATGTGCCTAAATTTTCATCCTTGCAAGTTAAGCCTAGGGCTTCATACCCAAGTAAGTAAGCCTACAAGGCATGGGCTTTGGGCATATGTAAAAACAGCATCTTAACAGAGATTACTTCAAATATCTAGCCAGGCAATACTATATGGGTTTACCCCCAAAATTAGAAAGTAAGGTCACAAAATAAGAGCAAGAGATGCAAACTCTACCTAATTTTGGAAAATGGGATAGCTTTGAAAGGCTGTATATATCTTTAAGACACTGGGTAGTGGCTTCCGGGGCCTTTTTCAGTATAAAGGCAGAGTTTGAGGGCAGGATAACAAATGTGGAAAGAAGTAGAACAAGTCGAAAAAACTAGTCTAGAAACTCAATTCATGGTTTCCTTGTTGAGGGTACCAATGTAGGCCCAATTGTTTGAATCAGAAACCTAGGAGTCATACTTGTCATCTTACCCTCTCACTCTCCATAATCTATTCACCCAGGACTGTTGGCTTTAGCTGTTAAACAGCTCTCTTATCCATCTATCAGCTACATTACCTTTGCTATGCTATGAGTATCTCTTGCCAGGACTATTTTAATAGCCTACTTATAGACATTCAAATTGAGGCATGGTCTATTCTTTATTGATATATTAAAAGTTCAGTGTACGTAATGCAGCTTAATAAACTCAAGTGGTCATATTTTTCAAACAGTTTAACAAGAACTCTCCAGTCATACCTTATACATAGAAAAATTTCCAAGCTAGATATAAATTACTATCTTAAAAGTAAAATTCAGTAGAAGTTAGATGTGAGATGGTACCAACAATATGTGAAAACACATTTTTATGATATTAAGCTAATATTTTCTCTTAGAAAAATTTCCATAAAAAACAAGGACAAAGGAGCTTATGTCCTTTGTAGATATTTATTATATGACTTTCTAAATTATATTAAGCTCCTGCAAGAAATGACACATATGGGATGACTTTTTATTTGAAATTTTGTTTCTTATACTAGGGTTCATCAAGCTGTTTCATATTTATTTCTCTGATTAATGATATGTCAAAATTCTAATTCTAGTACAAATTTATGGTGTGTTGGCAAATGGAGAATGAAACGGCAATGTAGACAACAGGCAAAATTGATTTGTATCCATCTTTTCTGAATTCTAGTAAATGTTTTCCAAATGTGCTTTTCTGTTGCAACCAAACTACATATTATAGTCTATTTCCCTCAACTATTAATTATGTTACTTCTGAGAGTTGAGAATTTTTTAGAGCACAATGGTATAGCTGGATGATGATTTAATGTGCCAGTTATTCAGAATTAGAGGTTCTTTTTTTAAGAGTTTCTACTATTATATTTCCCATTCATCAAGATGCATTATATTTTTAAAAGGTTATGTAGCACAAATGGTTTTATTGAGGTTTTAAAAATGAACATGAATGTTGTGAATTGATAAGAAATGAAATATAACTGAGTGACTATATTGGACATGGATGAGAAAGGAAGAAAATAAATGAACTACTGGAAAAAAAGAGAGAGAGAGAGAATATGAGACTGGGTGTGGTGGCTCGTGTCTGTAATCTTAATGCTTTTGGAGGCTGAGATGTTAGGATTGCTTGAGGTCAGGAGTTTGAGATCACCCTAGGCAGCAAGGTGAGAGTCGATCTCTTCAAAAATATAAAATAATCAGCTGGGCATGGTGGTGAGCACCTGTAGTCCCAACTACTTGGGAGGCTAAGGTGGGAGGATTGTTTGAGCCCAGTAGTTAAAGGTTACAGTGAGCCATGATGACGCTATGGCAGTCCAGCTGGGTGACAGAGTGAGATCCTGTCAAAAATAATAATAATAACAATAAGGGAGAAAATGGGGATGAAGAAAGAAAGAAAATGCATGGAAAACACACAGCTCATATATTCAGAAGGCTGGACATTTATTCCACCTGTTTAACATGTAAGGTAATATCAAGAGAGTTCTAAATAAATAAGCACTCACAGAGGCAAACATAGCACCATCAAAATGGAGAATGGGACGTTAAAATTGCTTTTGTTTTCAATGGTTCCTACAGATACAGGACATGAATTATTGAGTCAGAAAAGAAAAATAACTATTGGCATTTGTGGTAAAATGCTATCAAAGCCAACTTCTTATTTTTGTTATATCACGTTACTAAGAAATAAACCTTAAACTTTATAAAGATTAATGAGCATATTCTTTCAGACACCACCATTTTTGCCAAAGTTCAAATAGTGCAACAATGTTTAAAAACATACTATTCATACTTACGAATCTTACCACTTTATAAGTAATGAAAAATAGTTATTTCAACAGTATTTATCAAACAAAACTCCTTGAAGACCTGATAATAGGATTTTGAATGTTGACTACAGGGAATGTTTCTTAGTCTATTTCAAATCATTATTGCAACAAGTTGTTCTACCAGAAGTTTAGCTTATACAATAGTTAGTGGGTGACACAGAGGTTCAGCTTCCTGCCATTAGTCAAGAAGAAACTAGAATCCTGCATGCACAATCAGTATATATCTAGGGATTAGGGCAGAATGAAATGGAATGTGACTCAAACTGAGATTCATCACTTAAAAGTTTGAGATACCTAATTAGTTTTTTAAAAGGGGTGAACTTCAGCTATAAACGCAAAGGAGAAAATAGAAGTGTTCTTTGTAGCTCAGAAGTATTGCACATTTACTTTGTACCATTTCATAACGAAATCATAGGGATTTCTTACTTGGAGTTACTCAGTTTCAATCTCTCTTTGTATCCTCTCCATTTTCTTGTGGGGGAATTATCTTCTTATTCTCATACATAGGCTGGGTAAGAAGGTTGTTGCTGTTGGTATTTTCCCAGATTGGAAGATAAAAATGGCTAAAGTTGGCCAGTTGTGGTGGCTCATGCCTCTAATTCCAGCAC